>NC_050099.1:249670587-250328587 GCF_902167145.1 Zea mays
CATCCTTGTTAATAATCAAGCCATTTTAATGTAGGGACATGACCTAATCAAGTGCCCCTCTTCAAAGCATTCACTACACCTCTTAATGTGAAGTGTGGCTTGATCATTACCTTGGATGTTACCTTTTGTGGAGGCGTGGTTGAGGCTTTTGGAGGAGGTGTTGAATTTCATCTTTTGTTTCTTCCTCTTGGCAATCCTCAAATCCTTGACATTTTCTTCAAGGGATGTAGTGCATGCCACGGTTGTTCCCGTCTCAAGCTTCTTCACCATGTGATCACGGTTATCTTGAGAAGGTTGGGCAATGCATTTCCCTTTTAGTTGTGTCAAGCTCATCTTTAGCCTCTCATTCTCTTCTTTGAGCTTTTGATATGTATCATTTTTTGTTCCTACAAGTTCTAGCTCAAAAGAAGATATGCTTGTTGACGGACAACAAGCATTAGCACATGGAAATATAGTATCAATTTGAATACATGTGCATGAGTGAGGTTGTTGGGATTTTAAGTTTTCTATCACAACCTCATGAGCAATGTCTAATATGATATGATCATCTCTAAGATTTTCATGAGAGCATAGGAGCATATCATATTTTTCTTGAAAAGCTAGATTTTCAACCTTTAGCTTTTCTACTTGGTCCTTAAGCAAGGTATTTCTATTTACTAATTGAGCGATACAATGTAAAGCGTTATCTTGCTCAATTGAAATAGTTTCATACCTTTGGACCAAATCAACATGAGAGAATTTTAGCTCCTCATGTTCTTTAGTCAACTCGTCAAAGCATTGCATCTTCATTGAGAGAATACTTTCTAGCCTTTGACGAGCTTCGCCTTGCTCTCTTGCTCTTTCTAGAAGCTTGAGCATGACCGCCTTATCTTCTTGGCTTAGACGAGCGTAGAGTTGCACAAGGCTTCTTTCTTCCTCCTCATCCTCATTTGTGCTTCCGCTATCATTTGCATTAGCCACACAACACATGTGGGAATCGAAATGGGAAGACAAACCTTTTGGAGAGGTGGATTCATCGTTTGGTCTCCGTCGTTCATTCTCTTCTTCTTCCTTACAAGGGTTAGTATCACAAATACCAAAGGAAGTAGAGACACAAAATGAACTATCATGTTTGGACTCATCAAATTTGCTTCTAATTCTAGTCCAAATATCATGCGCATCATGGACGGATTTGTCATAGTTTGATATGAAGGCATGATAATCTTCTTTGCTAAGAGAATTAGTTAAGATGTCAAAAGCTAGATAGTTTAAGCGATAACATCTTTGATCCTCCTCGGAATTAATTTTTCCATTGAAATTAGAGGGAAAAATACTCTTGTCTATAATTTGTTCTAATTGTGGATCTATGGTTCTAAAAGCATTTATTACTCTAGTAGACCAAGAAACATAATTAGAACAATCGGAAAGTAATATCTCAAGAGTTACCTCCTTGTTCTCCTGGGTCTTCTTGTTCTTTTGGGATCTTCTACGAGCCATCACTTCGAGTTGTTAGACTCAAGATGAAGTGCCTAGCTCCGATACCAATTGAAAGTCGCCTAGAGGGGGGGGTGAATAGGCGAAACCTGAAAATTAAAACTTTATCCCCCAACTAGATCCCTTGATAAGTGGTTAGAACAAGATATACAAATATCGGAGAATAGAAACTAAGTTCTTGCTTGAAAAGAGTATTGCTAAATAATGCGGGAGTGATAAATCAATACAACTAGTAAGTTATAGAATAACAAAGCAAGAAGCCTTAGATGAGAAGAGCACTAGGACAAGTTCTTTCTTGCAACGTGTTGCTTCACTAAATGTGAATTTAACTTGAAGCAACACCAAATGATGTTAGCAAATAAAGGTGCAAGAAAACTTAGATGAAGGGAAAACAAACAAATCACAAGCAATAAACACAATGGACACGGGTGATTTGTTTTACCGAGGTTCAGCCCTCGAAGGCCTAGTCCCCGTTGAGGAGTCCACTTAAGGACGGGTCTTTTTCAACCCTTTCCCTCTCTCCCCCGATCACACAAGGATCGGTGAGCTCTTCTTCTTCTCAAGGATCACTCTCGATCCCACAAGGACCACCACACACTTTGGTGTCTCTTGCTAGATTTTACAAGCCTCCAAAACTTTGGAGGAAGTTCAATGGGAGTCAAAACTCCACGCGCAAATGAACACAAAGATGAAGCACACACTATCTCTCAATGAATCTCACAAGGCACTAGTGCTAAACTCAAATGAGTAGCTCTCTTTTGCTTGCTCTCCTTTTGTGGCACTTGTGTTGGTTGTAGTGGTCTAAATCTTGTGTATAGGATGGATCAATGAATATATGTGGTTGGGAGGGCTTGAGTATGTCAACTAGATGACTTGGAATGTTGCTTGGGCTCCCATGCCTTGAAGTGGCCGGTTGGGGTGGTATTTATAGCCACCAACCAAAATCTAGCCGTTGGTGAAAGCTGTCTGTCGTATGGTGCACCGGACAGTCCGGTGCACACCGGACATGTCCGGTGCGACAGCCACGTCACCCGACCGTTAGGGTTCTGACCGTTGGAACTCTGATTGTTGGGCCCGCCTTGATGTCCGGTGGCGCACCGGACATGAACTGTAGCGTGTCCGGTGCGCCTGCTCCCGCGTGCCTGACGACTGCGCGCTTCTGGCGCGCATTAAATGCGTCTGCAGGTGACCGTTGGCGCGAAGTAACCGTTGCCCCGCAGTTACACCGGACAGTCCGGTGTACACCGGACATGTCCGGTGAATTATAGCGGAGCAGCTGAAATGAATTCCCGAGACTGGCGAGTTCCTGAGGCCGCTCTTCCTTGGAGCACCGGACATGTCCGGTGTACACCGGACAGTCTGGTGAATTATAGCGGAGTCGCCTCTGGAATTTCCCGAAGGTGACTAGTTTGAAGTTGGAGTCCTCTGGTGCACCGGACATGTCCGGTGGCACACCGGACAGTCCGGTGCGCCAGACCAGAGGTGCCTTCGGTTGTCCCTTGCTCCTTTGTTTGAACCCAATACTTGGTCTTTTTATTGGCTAAGTGTGAACCTTTGGCACCTGTATAACTTATACACTAGAGCAAACTAGTTAGTCCAATTATTTGTGTTGGGCAATTCAACCACCAAAATTATTTAGGAACTAGGTGTAAGCCTAATTCCCTTTCAACGCCCCCACAGTCAGCCAGAGATGTGCAACGACTGACAGGCAGGTTGGCTGCCCTCAACAGATTCATCTCCAAATCCGTAGAGCGAAGCCTCCCTTTCCTCAAAACACTCCGCGACGCAAAAGACTTCGCATGGGGGCCAGAGCAGGCAGTGGCCTTCGCTTCGTTGAAGCAGTACCTGTCAGAATTGGCCATTCTTACAAGCCCCGACCCCTCGCTACCCCTGTTGCTCTACGTCGCGGCTTCGCCGCATGCGGTCAGCGCAGCGCTGGTTCAAGAGCAGAGCAGAGAGGGCACAATCAGGCAATGTCCAGTTTATTATGTCTCCGAAGTACTTACGACAGCCAAATGTAATATGACAGAACTGGAAAAAATAGCGTATGCAGTTGTTATGGCCTCGCGCAAATTGCACCATTATTTTGAAGCATTCAAGGTCCGGGTTACCTCAGATAGGGGACTCGGCGAATTATTCAGAAACCCGGAGGCATTAGTCCGGATTGCCAAATGGGCAGCCGAACTCTCCGGCTACCACATCACATTTGAACCCAGGACAGCCATCAAGTCACAAGTCCTAGCAGACTTCGTCGTCGACTGGACCGGGCCAATAACACAACTGGATCCGTCCGTAGAGAAGGTGTGGACAATCCATTGCGACGGCGCATGGTGCCATGCGGGGGCAGGCGCCGCTGCAGTCATTACTTCACCCACAGAGGCCAAGCACAGATACGCAGCACGCCTCAGCTTTGCTTTGGAGTCTGACAGATGCACTAACAACATAGCAGAATACGAAGCTGTCATCCTCGGCCTTCGCAAGCTAAGGGCCCTTGGCGTCACCACCTGCATCATCAGAACAGACTCCAAGGTAGTCGTCGGCCAGGTCGAGAAAGACTACGCAGCGAAGGACCCCGCACTTATGCAGTACCTCGCAGCTATCCGTAGTCTCGAGAGGCAATTCAAAGGTTTCACCTTGCAGCATGTGGACCGTGCCAAGAATGAGGAGGCCGACGCGTTGGCCAAGGCAGCCGCCCGAGGCGAGGCCCTGCCCTCCGACGTATTCTACCATGTCATCGGCACGCCAGTCGTCCGCAGCCTAGAGGGGCTCCAAATAACCAACGACAGCGAGGGCCACCGCATAGTCAACCTTATCATGACCGAAGACTGGCGAGCGCCGATAACCCTGTTCCTACAGGGGTACTATCATCCAACCGACATCAATGAGGCCAAGCGCCTCAAACATCGAAGCCGGGACTTCGCACTAATTGAAGGACAGCTTTACAAGAAGGGGGTCAGTCAACCCATGCTCAAATGTGTCACTGAGACCGAAGGCGTCCAAATTTTGCGCGAAGTCTACAATAGGGACTTGCGGCTCTCACGCAGGGCCTAGGGCGCTAGCCGCAAAGGTAATCCGTCAAGGTTTCTACTGGCTCGCCATGATCTGCGCCGCAAATCGGGTCACAAGGTCTTGCGAAGCCTGCCAGAAATTTTCTCCATGATCGGGAAGCCCTTCGCAGTTCACGAAGCTAATCGCCCACACATGGCCTCTTCAGCGCTGGGGCCTGGACATCGTCGGGCCCCTACCCACGGCCCAGGGGAACCTCAAGTTCACCTTCGTCGCTGTCGAATATTTTACCAAATGGATCGAGGCGAGGGCTGTATCCACAATAACATCGAAGACTGCCCAGAAATTCTTCTAGCAAAACATTGTTTGCCGCTTCGGAGTCCCGTCCGAACTCACAGTTGACAATGGCAAGCAATTTGACAGCCAAGACTTTAAGGATTTCTGCTTCTCCATTGGCACCAAGCTTGCCTTCGCCTCAGTATATCACCCGCAATCCAACGGAGTTGTGGAACGCGCAAATGGCAAAATTTTCACATCTGTCAAGAAGATGCTCCTCGATGATAAAAAGGGCAAGTGGGCCGATTTGTTACCTGAGGCGGTCTGGGCATTAAACACGACTGAGTGCAGGGCGACTGGGTTCACCCCTTTCTGCCTCCTATATGGATCAGAGGCCATGACCCCGCAAGAAATAAAACATGGGTCACCACGGACAGTCCCGTCAGCCGTCCCCGACGTGGACGAGCCCACTTCGAAGGACCTCATCGACGGAGACCGCGTCTTCGCCCTACAGGCTCTAAACAAATACCAAGCCCAAACAAAAGCATGGCGCGACCACACAGTCATCCCGAGGGAATTCAGCAAAGGAGACCTCGTACTCGTCCGGACAGCTCGGACAGAGTCCAGGGGCAAGCTGGAGCCCAAGTGGGAGGGCCCTTTCATTGTCAAGACGAAGGCGTCCCCCAGCGCGTACAGGCTCACAACGCCATCCGGCGAGGACTTGGAGCATTCTTGGAACATTGATAATCTCCGCAAATTTTTTGTTTGAATCCTTAGGGCCAGCTCGCCCTTGTAATTCGCAAAACAATTTTATTCTGGCCCGCACTCTTTTCCTCCCGAGGGTGAGGTTTTTAACGAGGCGGAGCCATGTAATATACAAGCGAAAAATCCCCCGCAAAAATCTACGTCGAAAAAAGACCGCGTCGGCGGTCTTCGACATTCGACCAATACAAAGTCACCGCGAGGGCGCAGCGCTAGCTACCCTCGCGTGCGACACTCCACGCAAAAGTCGCCTAAGGGTGCAGCCGGACTAGCACAACAAGTGCGCAAAATCGAAGTCTTCTTCAAAAGACTATCCGTGCAAAAGCCACCTAAGGGTGCAGCCGGACTAGCACAACAAGTGCACAAAATCGAAGTCTTCTTCAAAAGACTATCCGTGCAAAAGCCACCTAAGGGTGCAGCCGGACTAGCACAACAAGTGCGCAAAATCGAAGTCTTCCTCAAAAGACTATCCGTGCAAAAGTCGCCTAAGGGTGCAGCCGGACTAGCTCAACAAGCGCACCAAAACGCAAGCGCATTACATCCGTACAAAAGTCTACACCAAGAAACTGTCCGCGCACAGACCAACTACAGGCGCAGCCGGACCAACATAATAAATGTGCTAGACCAAGCGCGCAACGCCCCTTTGGACATAGCCGGATGCATGAAGGCGCACAGCCTCATCATACAAACTATAGTTACACACGTACAGCGAGGGCATCACACCTTACATTGGTTCAACCTTCGGAATGATTCCCATTTCCCTATAGTTAAATAGCATCATCCTAAGCTCCTCACCCTCAAAAAGACTTCGCAACTCCCCCTCACCTACACTCGCCCCAACCGGCGAGGACAACAATTCCCGCTTGCCAGCCCTGCCCACACGAAGCCGACCGCCATCCACTTCACTCACTCTACGCTTCGCCACCGCCCTTCGCCGCCTACGCCCAGCACTCGGACCAGGCAAAACTACAGCATCCGCAACACGCGGAGAAGCCTCCACCGCAGCCACATCCAAGGCCGCAAAGTAATCCAAGTCCTCATCCGAAGACTCTTCCGTCCACTCAACCGAACTCCTAGAGTCACCAAAATCAGAAAACTTAGACGTAGACTCATCCCATTCATTTCCAGCGACCACGGTCGAAGCCGCCACAAAATTAGCAGTGGCAGTTGCGTGCGCAGGCCCAAAATCCTAAACCTGCGCAGCAACCAAGGTTCAGTAACATAGACAAAATTCTCTAACTACCCACACCCACTAAGCCACCTGCGAAGACCCAGCCGCCGCCATGGGATCCTCCGCTGCCGGCTCCGCCGCCGCCTTCGGGGGATCCTCCACCCTCGGCACAGCGGTTGGCGACGAGCCACCACCGGACACAGTAGCCGCAGGGGCAGCGAGGGCTCCTTCACCGGTTTCCGGGGGCGGTGCCGGGTCGACCTCAGCCTCGGGCACCACCGGGTGAGCCTCCGCTTCGGGTCGCGCGCTGTTCAGGGGTCCGAAGTCCTCCACGTCCTCGGCACGCGCCGCCTACAACACAGCACACCGATTCAGCAAGCCCACGTATACCCACATTCAATGACACTAAACAAAAGACAAACTTTACCTGATCCCTCGCCCGGTCGGACCGCTCCCTAACCACCTCCCGACTGTGGGGGCCCCACATCCGGTCGAAGAGGGCCCCCGCGGAGTCCTTCACCACAGGGTCTTCGACCTTAAAAATCTCGCGCCCAAAATCTTCATCAGATCGGTCGAAGACCACATAGTGACTGCACCCCTCGCGGGACAGCGCGTTCATCGCCCCTTCGTAGGTGACGAGGGAGGCAAAGGACATAAATCCCTCCACAATGGTCGGGAGCGCCAACAATTCCTCTTGCAGCCACTCGAGGAAGCGAAGGCCCGCCTCTCGGCCGGGCACTTCAAAGTCAGCAGTCCGCGCACCCAGCTCACGGTATGAGTCCACGAGCTGTTTGCGCGTCCGCTCAACTTCCGAGCGCATAGAGGCATCGGCCCTCTCCATGCGGGCCTGCAGAGCGTTGAACTGCACCTCCCATTCCTCGGCGCGCTGACTGGCGAGACTACCCTCCACCCGCGCCAAGTTGGCCTCCGCCTACGCCTTGGCGATGGCCTGGTTAGCCTCCCTCCTCTCCTCCACCAGCTGGCGCCGGAGGTCCGTCCTCTCGCCCTCCAGGGCGGCCACCTTCTCCGCCAGCTTGCGGCACTTGCTATCCGCGGCCGACTTTTCCCGGACGGCGTCAGCATGCTGCGCCCGAAGTCTCTCGACTTCGGCAGACACATCTGCAGTAAGGGCCCCCGATGCCACGCGGTCGGCAAAGTCGACCGCCTAACAGACACACATGAGACCACAATCCTCATGGAAGCGGTAAACACCGAAGTCCAGCTCAACTTACTTGACTCAGCCGCTGCGACGCCTCCCTCAGCCGGTGGGACACAGTGCCCGCTTCATCCTTGACGGCAGTGACCGCCGAAATCTCACCGCCAGCGCTGAGAGCGCTACCCTTCACCCTAGACACCGCGGCAGACACCGTGGTCGCCACCACAGGCGGAACAACAACAAGTTGCCCCTCGCCCGATCCTGCAACGTATCACCAGTCAAAAAAAACTTACCAACGAGATAATCATCCACACTAATATTTGTGCCGAAGTCGGCAACGCGTCTCCCTGGCGAAGGCAATTCCCAGGCCTTCAAGGCTCCGGCCGGGGCAGACTTGGTTCCGCCGGCGCTGGCCGCCTTCACGCTCTCCTGCACCTTGCTGGACCCAGGGGCGGCCGACTTCGCCGCCAGCGTCGGCTGGCTACCGCCGGGGACGGTAGCCTTCGCAGCCCCCCGCGCCCTCTTCGGCCTAGCTTCGGGGAGCCTGATGACCGCCCGGTGCTTCTACGCAGCTTCCCGGCGATCCTTGTTCATCACTGCCGACACAACAGCAGCAATATTCCGTCCGTAAGGAAACACTCTCAAGTCACGAGCCATGTGAGACGTAAAGAAGTCTTCGCCGGCCGCGTGGGGGATAGGAACGTTCTTAGGCCATCGACCCCCGGTAACCTCCAGCATCCGTGCCGAAGACTCCCGGAGCTCGGGCGATGACATCCTTCCCCCGGGGGCCGCACATGTCCCCATCAACTCCATAGCAAAATTATCGGAGACCCCCAGTTCTCCCATCGCAGTACCTAGCTTCCTCTTCTTAGTGGATGGGGCGGCCTCCGGCGTGGGGTCGTCTTCAGTCTCAGCCGCTGGTTTTTTCCCACAGCAGTCGACAACGTCTTGCCCGGGATAACCGCCATACGGCAAACAATTCAACTCGAAGACCCTATTCAGGCGGTCGTTGGATCCGCGTATATCCCAACTCCGCTGGGCCTCCGTCTTTGGCACGTAGCGACCAACAATTCGCACCGCCCCATCCTCCGCCTCACGCACGAATGCGGCAGGATCTCGGTCATGCAAATCCAGTGCGAAGGCAGGACTCCGCACCAGCATCCCGCCACGGGAAGGCATCTGGCGAGGGCATACTTCGCCCAGCGCCCAGCCACGCGCTAAGGGCCATACCCCATACCCGACAAACTCCTCAACCAGATCGCGTCCGCTACTCATGCGGGCCGCGCACCGCAGGGCCCCTTCGTCTTCATCCTCCTCCGCTACCTCAAACTGTGGGTACGCTGAGTAATAATGCGAACACATGACGGCCACGGAGAGCCCCGGATGGTCTTCGCTCTTCGGCAACGTAGAACCAAAATTCCCACCAGTTGCCCCATTTATTGCGGGCGCAGGGAACCAACTCAACAACTTCCATCGAAGTCTTGCCGGTCTTCGGCGTAAATGTGCAAGATCCAAATTGAGCAATCTTATTTCCGATTTTCCTTTTCTGCCAATGCAGACAATAATACTTCGCGAAGACTTCAACCGGGGGCTGCCCGTCGTACGAAGTCGTTGCCCAGACATATTTTGCCAGGGCCACCACGGCATTCGGCGTCAGCTGGTGGACCTGGACATCGAATCTACACAGAACTTCTCCCACAAATCGATGCGCGGGCAGACGAAGGCCAGCGGCGAAAAAAGCCTCGAAGACGACCAACTCGCCTTCCGGCTCGGGGACCTCCTCTGCCCCCGGGACATGTGCCACTCCGCCGCCAAAATACCCAAGCTGTTGCATGCCTTGCACACGGACCGAGGACATCCGCGACACGCCAAACTCCACTGTGTCGCCGGTGCGCAACTCCTCCGCCGCCACATTGCTCAGCGTCTCCTCGGACGACGCGCCGACCGGCGGTGTATCGGCAGCAGAAGAGGAAGAGGACGACATGGCTACGTACCGTCGGCGGCGGCGGGCGGTCTGCTTCACACGGGCCAGATCTCCGACGAGCAAGAGCAAGGAGGGTAGACGAGCAGCGAGCGGTTTGAGAAGGAAGTTAGGGTTTTTGCGGAGCGCGGAAAGATAAAGTTCAAAACGCGTTGCCCCCCGTCCCCTTTTATACACAGGGCGCGGCGCTTCGGGAAACCCGCAATCCAATAGTACGGCGTCAATCAACGGTCATGTCAAAAACCCCCGCGGAACCACTTCGAGCGAGGGCAGCGTCTCCACCATCTAGCGACGTCTTCGGCACCAGATGACTTAGTCGAACTGGTCCCTCGGAGGGCAAATGTTGGGGCGAAGGCGAAGACGCCACCCTTCGCTCGATGCCTTCGTCAACCTCTCTGCACCAACGACGACAAGACGACTGGCAGACTTACCCTTCGTCCCACACGTCGTCGGGCGAAGACTTGTGACGAGGTCGTCTTGTCTCGCGGCCTCGTCCAACATGGAGGCCCACGTGTGATCCGGCCCATTGTAACAGGCCCTGCGTGGCCGCTGCGCATTACGGGCCTAATTTGTAAAGGTCTCCCTGTAATTACAGTCTGTAACCCTGCTTTATGGGAATATTCCGGGGATAACCTAGGCACCTGAGGGCACATGCGTCCTTAACTCAGGACGCTGGGCACTCAGATACCTATAAATACCCCTGCACAGTGCCCTTGAGAGGCTAGATGAACAGAGCTTTTGTCATCTCGAATTGAAACCTTGTTTACGTTGCTCTCACTCCCCCGTTGGATCAACTTGCTCGGGAGAGCAAGTTCCAACAAAACCACCACTGTATTTACTTGCCTTTATCGGAAGTTTGGGCAAATCCCTAAGTATGATCCGGAAGTCCACCACCTGTTTTTGACACACAACTTAGTACACCAATTTCACATAATCAGGCTCATAAACGACGCCGCACCTACGCACAAACTCAAACCCCGCCGCGGGTTACATCTCTCCTCACACCCACCAAACTGCAGCGGCGCTGCTTAATAATTTCATAACTTTAAAATTATGACAGCAGTGGTAACAAACAAAAACTCCAGAGGCATCTACATAAAAATCCCCACAAGTTTTGTATACAATTTATAATTAAATTCCAACATCTAATTAGCCCAAAACAGTCCACAAGATGAACCATGTAATCTGTTTTTTTGTCTTTTGGACAGCGACATACCCGGATTCAAACAGCGATATCTTTTAAAATATAATTCCAAATCAAGCGCATAAGTACTCATTGGAAAGATAAGACAAAGCCCTACATGATTATCATACTGGTTAACACTAATTACCCACGAAAAATTCTCAGAAACTGCTAATACTACTGCTGTTCACCCACCTGAAAAATCTGTTTTTTTGGACAGCAACATAACCGGATTCAAACAACGATATCTCCTAAACTATAACTCCGAATCGAGCGTATAAGTACTCGTTGGAAAGGTATGACAAAGCTCTACATGATTATCCCACTGATCCCCACTAATTGCCCACGATAAATTCCCAGAAATCCCTAGAACTACTGCTGTTCGTCCACCCACTAAATTTCTGGACAGCACCTCTACCAAATCGCATAGGTAAACATGTAACCAATTGGATTGCAGCACAAATACAATAAAATGATCACGAAAATCACCTTGGGTTCCTCCTTTCCTCCTTCTTTTCTTCCTTCTTCCTCCATCCAAACTCCCATGGAAGACTCGCACCCACACGACGGACACCAAGCGGGGAGGCTCCACCTTGGAGAGGAAGAGGGGGGCGGCTAGGGTTGGGGGTGGTGCTGCAATCACTTGGGGAAGAAGGAGAGGGATTGGGGCGGCTGCAAGAGTGGAAGAGAGGAAGAGAGGAAGAGAGAGGGGGGCCAAAGGGGTGGGGGAGTGAGAGGGAGGGGGCGGCTAGGGTTAAGGGGGGGAAACTAATGGGCTCCCCACCGCCGGATCGAGATCCACGGCACAAACTCGCTCTCACGTCTGCTCCCGACCCCAGCTCACAAATCCAACAAGTATTCTACTGTTTTACTGGTGAATGCTTCCTAAAAACTCCAACCCCAACTACACAGATCACGAAAGAAAAGGGAAAAAATAAATTTAACTTCTTTTCAGAAAATTGGGTATCACACTGGAATCAAGTGGTGGTAAAACAATGTTCTTATGTGGTTAAACAGTTTGATATTATTTTACTTGTTGAGATGTGTCATCTCACTCTTGCATTACTCAATGCAGGTACTTGATACATGTTGGGAATGAGGGGAGTAGCAGCACGTCCACTTTCACTCTCACAATAACGCTGCCCAGGCGCAGCCATGATTTAATTAGAAACTTATTGTCAAAGGAAGTTTGTTTTTTTAACTAGTCATGCGCACTAGTTAATTCAGTTCTTGTCGTATGTTTAACTTCTCTTTGCTAGCCGATTAATAATACACTAGTATGTTTTTGTCATGATATATGTTTATACACTGTTGCCCCCTCATTTATGCAATTTTGCAAAGGGGATGCTGCCAAAATTTTATATATAGATGTCAGAAGTGTTGTTTAGTAGCATTCCGGGGTGTTTGTGGACTCCGGGGTGTTACAGTTAGTATCAGAGGATAGGCTTTAGATTCTACGCAATTCGAAGATAAATTTGACACACTTGCACATATAGGAAGGGTATGAGTTCGTATATCTTTCATATTAGTATTATATTGTATAGATGACTAGAACTTCCTTACTCCAAATCCCTTTATGGTTTGATGGGGTATGTCGTTAACGACGTAGTGCTTGATATGATATGTTACTTCTATTTAATATTGGTTTCTTGATGTGGTTGTTATTGAAGATATTATGCAAGTGAAGCTACTAATGTACTTGTTTTATATACATATCGTCATGATATTTTTTTGGGATGCAATGTTTTCAAATCTCTGAGCTATTACTATCATATATTTCTATATGCTTGACTGTGGATGTTTTTCCCAAAAGGATTATTGGGTTCTTGTACTTATAGGACCGATTGTTTATTGAGCTTGTGTATAATGGGTCTAATCCGACTTGGTGTAGTGTGAAAACACTATATAATGTAGTTTTATGGTGTTGTTGAGTTTGATTGACTGTTGGGTTACAACTCAACTTATCAATGTAATATTTCCATGGGTGCAATGCTTTGCGCCTCACTTTTTTTTAAGCTAGTGTGGCTACTTGCTAACTTGATTTTAGTATAAAATTGGTTTGTCTCTATAGAGCAGAGGCAACATTGTAATGTCTATGAAATCTTTAGACTGGTAGAACTCGAGTGAATTTGTAAGATGACGTAGACTGATAAGTCCAACCATGTCTACCTGATAGGTTTTCTTATTATGTGCAACCTTATTTTTAACAATAAATAGGGTGGTTTCAAGTGGATTTTATGTCGTGCATGTTTTCCTTCTATGGCTTGTTTCAGTAGCCATAAAGGCTATGCATATTTTTTAGTTGTTGCAGGCTAGTCATGTGGGCGATATTGACAACCCGTTTTATATTTTTTTATTTGCCAACATTGTATGGCAGTTTGATTTTTTTTATGAGCAGTTTCTTTATGCATGCTTGTTGAATCATTATTTGGACCGCTTTATCTTAAACGAAGTCAATGCTTAACTGGGAGTTGCTTATGTTTGTTAGTCATCTATCTCTTTAATGATGGGGTTGTTGCATCGGATTGAGATTTTTCTTATATGAATGATGGTTTGATAGATCATGTATGTCTACTACTTTGAATGCATCCTGTGATATCACAAGGTACAAATTGTTCAAGTGCAGTAATAGTAGGTTTTGTTGTATGTGAGGTTAATCAAGGTAGTTTGGTTATGTGGATTGTCTTATTGACGTCCAATTACTCCAGTTGAGCATAGTATCGTGTTATTATTTTAGTATTGATAGTAATATTTATGAAGCTTTTGCATGAGTCTGTGTCAAGAAGTACATTAGTTTTTCTTGTTGTTATCCCTCCATTGCTTTATGAGTATTGCAAATTTTATCTCTTTTGAGAGGAGGAAAAGACGTTACATGACATGAGCACCATTTGCTTCACGTCAACAGAATAGTTGTGGAGAGCTCTAATAGTTGGATTCTAGTGTAATAACAACCATGTTTTATAGTGCTAGAGACGGGTATGTCAGGTGTTTCATACATTGTCGATACATGGATGTTTGACCTTAGTGGCATTAACAAACGAGGTTGTTGAATTCGTTGATTGTTGTGCTTAGTGTTCTAACCTATTAGGTAAAGTGTTGCTTAAAGGCTTTGGGGAGTTGCATCCCCATTTGGTAGTGGACAATCCTAGTGTTGATCGCACCTGCCAATGCCTTGGGTTTTATTTTATATTGTTTTTTTATTATGGGTAAGGTGTTGTTTTGTTTTGGGAGTCATTTTAAATTAGTTGGAGGCTGAATCAGGCTTCACTTATCTAGAATGTTTTGTAGTAGGTTTCTTAATCTTTGCATAGGATGCTCAATCACCCAGTTTGGTCTAAACATTTGAGAGTTATGGGTTTCCTATAGCAGCCTTAATTTTGTACGGAAGCATAGACATTGAATACGGTAAATTTTGGGTTTTGTTGGATTATGAAAGTTTTAGTAATTTCATGATCTTCCCAAAGAGTATTGGGTTGTAATTTTCATTGCATATAATTGGAGTTAGGCTATTCTAAAGTTGTTGCACCGTTGTGTCTGAACTTTAGGTGTCATTAAAACCACCAATAAATCGACCGCGTTTTGATAGTTTCATAGCCCAAATTTGGGAATTCTCTTTAAGAAAAACTTTTAGTTTTTCTTAGTACCTTTTAATGGGTATTTACTTGTAATTGCCTGTTAAATAGATTGGGAGAGGTGGTTGTCCGGATATAAGTCGAATCTCTGACGTGCAGTATCTCAGGCTGAGTTTAGCTGTAGGTCATGCAGAGTTGAGGGCTATAAAGATAAATTTGGGTGCAAGTTTATTGCAAAAGTCGTGGTCAATTTCCAAACTTTTCCAACGCGTGTTCGTTGTAGTTTTAAGTTGAGTATAGCAGGAGTTATAGTATTTTGAATTTTAGTTGTCCATTGTTTCTAACCTATCAGTTTTGCAACAAAGCAGTTGCATTGTTTTATCGGTTTGGAAACCAATTCTGAGACACTCATTATAATAAAAGTTTTAGGGAATGTTATAATCTTTTCAATGAGTTTATATTTGTAAAATTTTGTTAGATGCAGAGAGTTATGAGGTTTTGAATTTATGGGTCATGTTCCGTCGGGTTCTGGTGGCAGATCATGTATGTCGCCTTACAAGTCAAATTAAAAAAATGGAGATAAAATAAAACTTTGTTTATCCTTTGAATACAAAAGTTGTAGGTCATGAAGTTTGGATGATTTTACAATATTTCTTTGTTATCATTGCTTTTATAGTGAAAGAGGTAGAGACAGAATGAGCATTTGTGTTGTTGATTGTCAATTTTCTATTTAGGGATATTTCTTTGGGAGTTTGGTTTAGTTATGGTGAGCTCTTTCGCAATCCATGTTAATTATGTTGTATGGTGGGAGGGAATAGATGTAGTGGTTGTGATAGTTATCTTGTTATTGTATATGCGGAGCGTGGGCTAAAACAGAGAGATAGCGAGGGATATTTGAATAGGCCAGTACGTATTATTGTGAAGCCATGTTTTCTGGTCTTAGCGTGTTTGCGTAAGTATGAAATAGTTACGTCGTGTGAAGTCTAGGTGGAGATGCAGATTGTGTGAGTTATTGGATGGATATATATATATATATATATGCATAGTATAATTAAAAAAAGAGAGAGTTCTTCGATGGGATGATATAATGTATAGAATGTGCTTGGATGGATATATGGGCAGGCATAGTATGCTTAAATCGATTCTTGCTTACATGATGTGAGATCAGGCTTAACATGATTTAAAAAGTAAGCATATTGCTTCTATCCTTATGTTGGCTCTAAGTGTCTCGTAATGAAGAACCTAAAGTTATTAGTCCTTCGATGAACGCTTAATCTTAGAAGAGTATAGAACCTGAATAAATCTATTGCTTGATGTTTGGGACTACATGACCAGTTTTGGTTATGCAGCTAGTTCAATGAATTAAACCATGTTTTCGGTAGAGGTGTTGTATATAAAAGTTGTAGCCAACTTCTTCATCTTACTTGTGTAAAATTTCATGACCATAGGTCTAGTAGTTTGGGAGTTATGATTTTCTCAAGTCTAGTCTTGGAACCTGTCCAGATTCTGTACAGATTTCGAAACTGACCTTGTTTGCCCAAGTTAAACTTCGAATTAGTTCTTATAAATTATAAAGAAGTGGTAGTACTTTCCTTAAGCTTCCCAACAAATTTTGGATCACCCTTTTTGGTGACCTATAAGTTAAGCTACAACCGTTTTAATTGGAATCTTTGAATCTGTCCAAATTTGGACAGCAAAGCCTTTCTTATGTCTTTTGATCTTGATATGCATTGAATTAACCTGATAGGTTTATAAATGAAATATAGACAATTTTACTGGCTTTCTAAAAAGTCTAGGAGCGCTTGAATTGGATGACTGAGACTCCAATTATGGATTTTTGAAGTGAGTAGTTGAATTCTGTCCAAGTCTGGACAAAATTTACGTTTCGCATTGTTTGGCCTTTCTAAGTGTCAAATCTTGTGGTGATGATAATACCAAGGGTATAGTGGACTTTGTAAGCTTTCCATAAAGTCCTAGTTTACTTCTATTGGATGCATATTTTGTGAGTTACGAGGAAAATAATTAACCGTTGTGCTGCTGTCTAGAAATATGCAAGCATTAAATTGATCTTTTGAAGTTACTCTTGTTTGGATAGGTTTGGTTTAGGCTATTTGAGCACAGTATGTATTGCATTCATATATATATTCATTGAAGTACTTGCATGTGTCAATGTTGATTTGGTGTCAGGAAAGCTTTGTCCGAGTTATATAGAACAGTCTACTATCTTAGCCCGAGTTGGCAGCTTGGCTTAGCACCTACAATTGTCGAAGTCTATGATCAGAGTACACCATGTATTCCATGTCTTTATGTTGAGGAAGTATTTGTGGAATCCATACCATCAAATCGAGCTAGAGCCGATTCCTGTGTAGCAAGACCAGACTCTAGAGTGTCGTCTGCTGCGTATCTTAGAATCCTAGGAGCTTGAGGAGCTGATGCGGCAGAAGTACCTGAACTTTTCTTTATGTGTGAGTTTTGTTGATTCATTGATCTTTCCTTGTCGTTCCGATAGAAGCGTCGGAATTCGAGGTCGAATTCTTTTTAAGGGGGTAGAGTGTGATACCCAATTTTCTGAAAAAAAGTTAAATTTATTTTTCCCTTTTCTTTCGTGATCTGTGTAGTTGGGGTTGGAGTTTTTAGGAAGCATTCACCAGTAAAACAGTAGAATACTTGTTGGATTTGTGCGCTGGGGTCAGGAGCAGACGTGAAAGCGAGTTTGGGCCGTGGATCTCGATCCGGCGGTGGGGAGCCCATTAGTTCACCCCCCTTAACCCTAGCTGCCCCCTCCCTCTCACTCCCCCACCCCTTTGGCCCCCCTCTCTCTTCCTCTCTTCCACTCTTGCAGCCGCCCCAATCCCTCTCCTTCTTCCCCAAGTGATTGCAGCACCACCCCTCAACCCTAGCCCCCCCCTCTTCCTCTCCAAGGTGGAGCCTCCCCGCTTGGTGTCCGTCGTGCGCTTGGTGTCCGTCGTGTGGGTGCGAGTCTTCCATGGGAGTTTGGAGGGAGGAAGAAGGAAGAAAAGAAGGAGGAAAGGAGGAACCCAAGGTGATTTTCGTGATCATTTTGTTGTATTTGTGCTGCAATCCAATTGGTTACATGTTTACCTATGCGATTTGGTAGAGGTGCTGTCCAGAAATTTAGTGGGTGGACGAACAACAGTAGTTCTAGGGATTTCTGGGAATTTTTCGTGGGCAATTAGTGGGGATCAGTGGGAGAATCATGTAGAGCTTTGTCATACCTTTCCAACGAGTACTTATGCGCTCGATTCGGAGTTATAATTTAGGAGATATCGTTGTTTGAATCCGGTTATGTTGCTGTAAAAAAAAACAGATTTTTCAGGTGGGTGAACAGCAGTAGTATTAGCAGTTTCTGGGAATTTTTCATGGGTAATTAGTGTTAACCAGTATGATAATCATGTAGGGCTTTGTCTTATCTTTCGAATGAGTACTTATGTGCTTGATTTGGAATTATATTTTAAAAGATATCGCTGTTTGAATCCGGGTATGTCGCTGTCCAAAAGACAAAAAAACAGATTACATGGTTCATCTTGTGGACTGTTTTGGGCTAATTAGATGTTGGAATTTAATTATAAATTGTATACAAAACTTGTGGGGAATTTTATGTAGATGCCTCTGGAGTTTTTGTTTGTTACCACTGCTGTCATAATTTTAAAGTTATGAAATTATTAAGCAGCGCCGCTGCAGTTTGGTGGGTGTGGGGAGAGATGTAACCCGCGGCGGGGTTTGAGTTTGTGCGTAGGTGCGGCGTCGTTTATGAGCCTGATTATGTGAAATTTGTGCACTAAGTTGTGTGTCAAAAACAGGTGGTGGACTTCCGGATTGTACTTAGGTATTTGCCCAAACTTCCGGTAAAGGCAAGTAAATACAGTGGTGGTTTCTACCGTTTGGTTTGCATCTTATTCCTTGTCATTGAGTATGCATAAGTTTTAAATATGTTAATTATTGAATTCTATGATGAAGTTTATTTGTTTGGAAGTATTAATTCTCAATTGTCTAATATTGTGGATGATCATAATTTGGTAATGATATATGTGGTTGATTCCCATCTTGGATGAAGTTGAAGTATCTTTTTGAATCACGTTATATGAAGTGTTGTAGGCATGACATGCACATCGCATCATCCATCTTGCATTTTGAAGTAATGTCGTGATAAGGTTGACTGACCCCCTTCTTGTAAAGCTGTCCTTCAATTAGTGTGAAGTCCCGGCTTCGATGTTTGAGGCGCTTGGCCTCATTGATGTCGGTTGGATGATAGTACCCCTGCAGGAACAGGGTTATTGGCGCTCGCCAGTCTTCGGTCATGATAAGGTTGACTATGCGGTGGCCCTCGCTGTCGTTGGTTATTTGGAGCCCCTCTAGGCTGCGGACGACTGGCGTGCCGATGACATGGTAGAATACGTCGGAGGGCAGGGCCTCGCCTCGGGCGGCTGCCTTGGCCAATGCGTCGGCCTCCTCATTCTTGGCACGGTCCACATGCTGCAAGGTGAAACCTTTGAATTGCCTCTCGAGACTACGGATAGCTGTGAGGTACTGCATAAGTGCGGGGTCCTTCGCTGCGTAGTCTTTCTCGACCTGGCCGACGACTACCTTGGAGTCTGTTCTGATGATGCAGGTGGTGACGCCAAGGGCCCTTAGCTTGCGAAGGCCGAGGATGACAGCTTCGTATTCTGCTATGTTGTTAGTGCATCTGTCAGACTCCAAAGCAAAGCTGAGGCGTGTTGCGTATCTGTGCTTGACCTCTATGGGTGAAGTAATGACTGCAGCGGCGCCTGCCCCCGCATGGCACCATGCGCCGTCGCAATGGATTGTCCACACCTTCTCTACGGACGGGTCCGGTTGTGTTATTGGCCCGGTCCAGTCGACGACGAAGTCTGCTAGGACTTGTGACTTGATGGCTGTCCTGGGTTCAAATGTGATGTGGTAGCCGGAGAGTTCGGCTGCCCATTTGGCAATCCGGACTAATGCCTCCGGGTTTCTGAATAATTCGCCGAGTCCCCTATCTGAGGTAACCCGGACCTTGAATGCTTCAAAATAATGGCGCAATTTGCGCGAGGCCATAACAACTGCATAGGCTATTTTTTCCAGTTCTGTCATATTACATTTGGCTGTCGTAAGTACTTCAGAGACATAATAAACTGGACATTGCCTGATTGTGCCCTCTCTGCTCTGCTCTTGAACCAGCGCTGCGCTGACCGCATGCGGTGAAGCCACGACGTAGAGCAACAAGGGTAGCGAGGGGTCGGGGCTTGTAAGAATGGCCAATTCTGACAGGTACAGCTTCAACGAAGCGAAGGCCGCTGCCTGCTCTGGCCCCCATGCGAAGTCTTTTGCGTCGCGGAGTGTTTTGAGGAAAGGGAGGCTTCGCTCTGCGGATTTGGAGATGAATCTGTTGAGGGCAGCCAACCTGCCTGTCAGTCGTTGCACATCTCTGGCTGACTGCGGGGGCGTCATATTGATGATAGCCTGGATTTTGGTTGGATTGGCTTCAATCCCGCGGTGTGACACCAGGTAGCCCAAGATTTTCCCCTGGCGAACACCGAAAACGCACTTTTCGGGGTTCAGGCAAAGTCGTGTGTCCCGCATGTTCGCAAACGTTTCGGCGAGGTCGGCCAGATGGTCTTCCTTGCTTCTGCTGGCCACGACGATGTCGTCCACATACGTGAATATATTCCTGCCGACTTGGCCCTCGAGCACCGTTTTGGTGAGCCGAGAGAAAGTGGACCCGGTGTTCTTAAGTCCCTCCGGCATTCTGATGAAGCAATACGTGTCGAAGGGTGTTATGAAGCTGGTGCTCGCCTTGTCCTCCTCCTTCATGTATATTTGAGGGCCACCCGGCCGCGCTATCGACGATTTTGTCGATCCGAGGCAGCGGGAAGTTGTCCTTGGGGCAAGCCTTGTTAAGGCTGGTGAAATCGATACACATTCGCCATTTGCCGCTCTTCTTCTGCACCATCACTACGTTGGCGAGCCATGTAGGGTAGGCAATTGGCTCGATAAATTTGGCCTCCAGCAGGCGATGTACCTCGGCCTTGGCGGCCTCTGTCTTCTCGTCGAACATCTTGTGCAGCCGCTGTTTCTTTGGCCTTACCGAAGGGTCAATTCCCAAGCTGTGCTCGATGATGGAGCGACTGACTCCGACCAGGTCGAGGGCGGACCAGGCGAAGACGTCTTTATTCTTGGACAGACAGCTGAGGAGTCTCTCCTCGTCATGTGAGGTGAGGTCTTCGCTGATGGTGACAGTTTGCTTGGGTGTCGCCTTGTCGAGAGGGACAGTCTTGGTCCCGTCGTTGCTTTGCAGCTGTGCTTTGTCATGTTGTTTGGCGGTTGGGCTGGCAGATTCGGGGACCTCGCGCTGGGCCGTGAGGCAGTGTACGTTTCTACCGTTTGGTTTGCATCCTATTCCCTGTCATTGAGTATGCATAAGTTTTAAATATGTTAATCATTGAATTCTATGATGAAGTTTATTTGTTTGGAAGTATTAATTCTCAATTGTCTAATATTGTGGATGATCATAATTTGGTAATGATATATGTGGTTGATTCCCATCTTGGATGAAGTTGAAGTATCTTTTTGAATCACGTTATATGAAGTGTTGTAGGCATGACATGCACATCGCATCATCCATCTTGCATTTTGAAGTAATGTCGTGATCTTATGGTCCGACCGTACCGGTACATTTTTAGCATCGTACGTTGCCCGAGAAGGGGTACGATGCGGCTTCATATCCTTAGAGGTATGAAGGCAGATGTCATCCTTGCATTTGCAGACATTTGCACTCATGAGGTATATATGAAGTGTGACATTACTATGTTACTATTGTGGTTTCTACCTGCGAGGTGTGGTGACTAGTTGTGTTGTACGTTGTATACGTGCTGCACCTTCGTAATAAGAAGGTTGTGGAATCAAGTGGTGGTAAAACAATGTTCTTATGTGGTTAAACAGTTTGATATTATTTTACTTGCTGAGATGTGTCATCTCACTCTTGCATTACTCAATGCAGGTACTTGATACATGTTGGGAATGAGGGGAGTAGCAGCACGTCCACTTTCACTCTCACAATAACGTTGCCCAGGCGCAGCCATGATTTAATTAGAAACTTATTGTCAAAGGAAGTTTGTTTTTTTAACTAGTCGTGCGCACTAGTTAATTCAGTTCTTGTCGTATGTTTAACTTCTCTTTGCCAGCCGATTAATAATACTTAGTATGTTTTTGTCATGATATATGTTTATACACTGTTGCCCCCTCATTTATGCAATTTTGCAAAGGGGATGCTACCGAAATTTTATATATAGATGTCAGAAGTGTTGTTTAGTAGCATTCCGGGGTGTTTGTGGACTCCGGGGTGTTACACTTTGTGATCGTCAAAGTAGTGACAGAGCTTGCGCGCAGTTAGAAGTACTGCATACAATAGTTTTTGAACTTGAGGATATTTTTTCTTCGAAGGTCCCAGAACTTCACTGATAAAATAGACGGGATGTTGTACTAGATAAGCATGTCCTTCTTCTGCTCGCTCGACTACTAACGCGGTGCTTACCACGTGAGTCGTGCAAGAAATATATAACAGCAGATCTTCAGTTGGCTGGTTTGGTGTGGCTCGGCGCGGCGGCTTCAGCACTGGTGGTGTCATTAAGAACTTCTTTAGTGCGTCTAGGGCTTCCTAAGCCTCCGAGGTCCACTAGAATTTGTCCACCTTTTTGAGCAACTTGTAGAATGGTAGGCCTTTTTCTCCTAGCCTCGATATAAACCTGCTTAGAGCTGCCATACATCTGGTAAGCCTTTGTACCTTCTTCTGTGACCATGGTGCTTCCATCCTCATGATAGCCTCAATCTTTTTTGGGTTAGCTTCAATTCCTCGTTGACTGATAATAAATCTGAGTAATTTTCCTGCTGGTACTCCGAAGACACATTTTTCAGGATTGAGCTTCCATCGATATCGTCGCAGACTGTTGAAAACCAGTTGTAAGTCTTCAATGAAATTTTTAGAGTTCTCCGTCTTGATCACCACGTCATCCACATAAACTTCCACACGCTTGCCCCAGTGGTCGGCTAAGCACGTCTGGATGGCTCTCTGGTAAGTCGCTGCAGCGTTTTTGAGGCCAAACGTCATGGAGGTATAGCAGAAAGCCCCGAATGGTGTGATGAATGTTGTTTTTTCTTTGTCTTCTTTTGCCAAGCTGATCTGGTGGTACCTAGAGTAGCAATCTAGGAAGGACAACATGGAACACCCGGCAATCGAGTCTACCACCTGGTCTATTCTTGGCAGTCCAAAGGGATCCTTTGGACAGTGTTTGTTGAGATCAGTATAGTCGACGCACATGCGCCAATCCACTTTATTCTTTTTGAGTACAAGAACAGGGTTTGCTAACCACTCAGGGTGTAGCACTTCTCTAATGAATCCCGCCGCGACTAAGCGAGCCAGCTCTGCACGGATGGCTTCTCTCTTGTCGGGCGTGAAACGACGCAGTTTCTGTCGGATCGGCCTCGCCTGGGGGTAGACCTTTAGTTTGTGCTCGGCCAGTTTTATCGGGACTCCCGGCATATCCGCAGGTTGCCATGCGAATACGTCTCGGTTATCTTGCAGAAACCGGACGAGCGCGCTTTCCTATTTGTCATCCAAGCTGGAGCTGATGATGGCGGCCTTGCGTTCGTCAGCAAACCCAAGGTTGATCCTCTTGGTTTCCTCAGTCGGCCGCATAGAGGTCATGGCTTGAGCTTCATTCACAGGTATCGCGAGGTCTTCCTCAGGCTTAGAGTTCGCCTGTGCGGAAGAATTCGTCGATGGCTTGGTGGTGAGGGCCGCGTGAATTGCCACTCGGAAACACTCTGCGGCGCCTTGGAAGTCAGCGCACACGGTGATGATTCCTTGTGGTCCCGGCATCTTCAGTATCATGTATGTGTAATGTGGGATGGCCATAAATTTGGCCACTCCCAGTCTCACGATGATGGCGTTGTATCCGCAGTCGAAGCTCGCCACTTCGAATATCAAGTACTCGGTTCTGTAGTTATCTGGAGTTCCGAAGGTGACGGGCATGTAGATGTGCCCGAGCGGGTACTCTCCTTCAGTTGGCATGATGCCGAAGAAGGGGGTGTCCGACTCGTGGAGCTCCTTGAGGTTGACTCTCAAGCCTCGAAGCGTCCGGGGGAAGGTGACGTTGTTGCTGCTCCCCCCCGTCCACCAAAACCTTCTTCACCCTGCTCTCTCAGATCACCGGATCGACGAGGAGCGGGTATTTGCCTGGGTGGTCGAAGTTGAGCCACTGATCCGCCCGAGTGAAGGTGATCAGGTGCTCGAACCACTGGTACGGGGCGTGTGGACCGGTGGTTGCCACCAGTATCTGCCGGTCGTTGAGCTTCTGTTGCCGCTTGCTTTCCTGCGACCCGTGTCCGTCGAAGATGACGTTGAATCCCCGTCGACGCGCGGGAATGCTCTATCTCCTCCTCCTTTCGGTTGTTGAGGTTGTCGAGGTTCTCCAGGTGCTCCTCGAGGTGGGGGCGGTGGCAGCGGTTGAAACGGTCGGCCGTGCCCGAAAGAGTGTTTGAAGTCCCTGCAATTCTGGAGGGTGTGGCGCATGTCCTTGTGGTACAGGCACTAGGCGTCAAGGATGTCGTCCAGCGTGCGTTCACCTCCATGGGGTGCTCCTCGAGCGCGAGAGGCGGGTGGCCCGGCGGCGTGGACTTCTTCACGGGGCCTCTTCTCCCAACGCTTGTTGGGTTGTTGGTTCGTGTCGCGTCGCGGTGCCGCCGGTGCAGGTGTTGTTCCTTCGATGAGGTCTTGAGCTCGTTCGTCGGTGGTGATGTAGAGGTCAGCTTCCCAGAACATATGCTCTGAGGTGGTCGGTGCCTTCTGTAGTATGGCTCGGACGAAGGCCGAGTCATCCGATCCTCGATAGAAGTCCTCGATCACTGCTGCTTCTGCCACTTCGGGGATTCGGTTCCTCATGGTCTGAAACCTTTTGAGATACGATCGAAGGGTCTCATCCCCTCGACGCTTGATGGATTTGAGGTCCCATGGCTGCGCCAGCTTGTCGGAGAGAGATTGAAAGTTGGCGATGAAGCACCGACTGAAGTCGGCCCAGTCGTCGATGCAGTGTCGGGGTAGGTGTCGTAGCCATTGTAGCGCATCTTGCCCAAGGACGATGGGCAAGTAGGCGGTCATCACATCCTCGGTTGCCCCAGCAGCCCGAGCGGCGGTGGTGTAGACAGCCAGCCAGCCTCCCGAATCCTGCTTAGGCTCGTACTTGTCGACGTTGGAGACTTTGAAGTTAGGGGCCATTGGATGGCTCTAAGACGTGGAGTAAGCGCCGATACTCCGCACGTGTCCTCCTATCGGTGATGATGATGTCTGTCCCAGGGAGGGGAGTTGTTGTCGGGGTGTCTCGACTGTCCCCGGGTCGTGCCGCCAGTGGAGGCCGTTGCCGACTCAACCCTGGTGGCCTGACTCCGTGCAGGGGCACCATGGTCCCGATCATACTCCTCTCGGCGTCGGAACTCATTCTCGTGCCGTCGTTCGCGCGAGGCATTGATGGAGCTCCGCGCGTCTCGCCGACTATTGATGGCGTGTCATAAGTCGCTCGGTGGATGAGCGAGAGGTAGGAGATGATTAGCCGCTCGAGTGAGCAGTCGTCGATAGCCCTCGGCGTCTGGAGTTCGGGGAAGACCGTCGGCTATCTGAGCCAACACTCTACCGACCTCACTCGGTGTGTTCATGGCGCAGGCGAAGTCGGGGTTTAGGTTCCGCCCGAGGAGAGGATTCTCTCGATGTTGCCTTGCCTCCTGTTCAGCTTGCTCTTGAGCTCGTCGACGATCGCGTCGTCAAGAATTCCTTCTCTCCCTGAAGACCCGTTCTTCTGGAGTTTCTCCTATCTCTGAGGCCTCATCTCGTGATACGGTCTGCGCCGGGTCCCGTTCTCCGGCCTCGTGATGTCGCCGAATATTCCGGCGTCGGTTCCTTCGTCGGCGAGAATCTCGCTGAGGTGGTTCTTCCCCAGGCGCGGTTGGTTCATCGTCGGAGACAGGGGGTGATTCCACTCTCCCGATGAAGAGGACGTCGGGGTAGAATGGAGCCATCGTGGCGATCTGCATCCATTCTGTCTCCGGCTTGCAGGAGGTAGTCTTCGCTCGGAGCGCTGGAAGTTGCGCTTTTCCATGCCTCGCCCCAGCTTTTCCGGAGATTGTTGAGGAAGGCTTCTTTTCCGGTGGATCTGCGATGCGGTGTAGAGTTCCTTCTTCATCTGCTATGGATGTGATGGTTCCAAAGCAGAACATGGATCCAAGGCGGAAGACGATCTTGTGCTGGAAAGTGATGGCCATTGAGCTAGCTTGAATCAGCGACACACCCCCTACCTGGCGTGCCAGTTGTCGGTGTTTTGGGTTCGACCGCGCACCCAGGTTGTCCCTCAAGGTGCTTTGTGGAGTAGGAAGGTGTCACTAACTGTAGCTCGATGGTTCGTGCCAGATGCACGAGAAATAGTGGACAATCTTGTACAGGTTCGGGCCGCTTGGAGGTGCGTAATACCCTACGTCCTGGAGTGGATCTTTTATGTGGCTGGTTACAAGAGAATTCTCTAGTATGAGGAATACCAGAGAGTTGAGTGAATGGCTAAAAGGTGAGATGTCTCTTGAAGGGGTGCTCCCTAGGCCTTATATATTTGACCGTGGAGCTTTACATGCGAATATGATAACCACGTACTCCTAAGTAATAGTGAACTGACTAAGCTTGTTTTCCTACAATCTCGCCGACTCATAATCTTTTGGCTCTGACTTCTGAGGGCGCCGCGCGGGAAAGTAGGGTCAGTGCTGTAGATAACGCTTAAGCTCGGTGAACCATACAGGCTTAAGTCGATCCATCTTTGTGTTGATCCGTTCTGTTGAAAACTCCTCCCCTGGCCCACGAAGGGATGGCCTTGCGGAATAATGGGCTTGGGGCCTTCCGTGAGGCCTTTTTGCCTTCTAGTGGACCCGAGGGATATCCGTCCCCCACAACAGTGAATTATAAAGTAAGTAGGACATAATAGGTCAAAGGACACTTGCCTTCACCAGGTTGTTGCTCAGGAAACATGCTGTTCGTTGTCTACGCAAAGCGATCATGCATTCAACACATTTGGATAATGACAAAGGAATAATACACCAAACATGTACAATCAAGTGAACACAAGCTCGAAAGAACAGTAAAAGCACAAGAGGGGAAAATCTAGGTTCTAGGGTAGACAATTACACCTAGAGGTTTGTGGTTCTCTAAGTATTACTTATCTCAATAGATTACATAACTTAACTTTATTTATCTTAATGAGACACAAAAATTATACTAGGGATAGGTTCATACTTTACATGTTGTTACTTTCACAAGGTTGATTACCTAATTACAATTAGGGTTTTCTTTTAATACATAAACCATCACTTACACTAACCTATAGTCTAGGCATAAAATTAACACATGACAACAATAAAAGATCATAATTTAAACTGGTAGAGGATAATCTTATGAACATTTTGCAATTTGAATCATTGAAATTGGAGTTCATATGCGAAAGATATGAAATAAACAAGTTTTGGAATTCAAAATACAAAAATAGGTCCAATTCTGCGATAAAACGAAAGGGCGGGGGCTTTTCTGCAAAAATACAAGGTCCTGCGCGCGGAAACCCGGGACAGCGGGTTGATTCTCAGAAAGCCGAGGGTATCTTTAGTAAAACCACCACACGAAGGGGTACGGGGTAATCTCATCCATTGGATCGCAGACGAACGACCACAATGAGATCTGAGCGAGCGAGCGCGAGCGCGGGCTGACAAGTGGGCCAAGAGAGTCAGCGACCTGGGGCGAGGCGGTATGACCGGCCGGGCCCAGCTGCAGGACGCGGTTGAGGGGCGGATCCAAGCGGCCAGATCTGAATCAGATCGGGTTTAATTAAAGTCTGGTTGTTAGATCTTAGATTGACGCCTAAGATCTGATGGCGAGCGCGGGCGGGGTTGATGGGCTGCCCGCGGCGGCGCCGCCCGATTCCGCGGTAGAGACTCGCCGGGGTCAAGGGCGCGGCCACGGCGAGGGTCTAGGGCGCTAGGAAGAGCTCAGGCGAGTTCGGGGTGACACGGCGGGCTCATCCGTCGACACGATACCGGCGCAGAGGCACCAGAGGTCACGGTCTGTCGGTGTTTGGAACCCGACCGCACACCCGGGGTTACCCCTCGCGGTGCTTTTGGGTAGGACGGTGTTGTTAACTGTAGCTCAATGGTTCGTGCGAGATGCACGAGAGAAGGCAGACAATTTTCTACAGGTTCGGGCCGCTTTGAGATGCGTAACACCCTACTTCCTGGTGGGGATCTTTTATGTGGTGGGTTACAAGGGAAGTCTTCTGTATGGAGAAAGCTACTGAGCTGAGTAGGTGGTCGATTGAAATGATGGGGTGCCCCCTAGGCCTTATATACTTGATCGTGGGGCACTACACGCGTGTATGATGACGATGTGTTCCTAAGTAATAGTGAACCGACTGAACTTATCTTCCTATAATCTTGATGACTTATCCCTAGTTTGTTCCGACGTCCGATGGTGCTGCGCGGGAAAGTCGAATCGGCGCTGCGGATAGCGCTTAAATCCCATGACCCGCTTGGGCCCAAGTCCGCTTCTTCTTCAAGTCGGCCCATTCCACCAGCAGTTCTCCCCTGGCCCACGAAGGGGTGGCCTTGCGAGTTAATAGGCCCAGAGCCTTTCGCGAAGTCTTCTTGACTTCTAGTGGACTCAGGGAATATCTGTCCCCCACAAGCCTCCAATCTTTGAGTTGATTTTGAAATAATCAGCCCAAAGATTCTAGGTCCAGCTCACGATTCTGTAGCTTGATTTTCATTCTGGTGATGGGCGAGCCGAAGGTGCACCTATTGAGCATTGCTCCTGAACTTTAAGTGACTCAATAAAAAACAGCCTTCAAAAGTCCTCCTTCGGTGCTTTGGACATTAGCATTTTGTCATCATATCGTGCTTTGGAAGTCAACATTTGGAACTTTGAGTAGGTCTTTTGAAAACAAACCACTCAAAGGTCTTCATTTCATGCTTTAGAAATCGACGTTCTGTCATCAGCTTGTATTTTAGAAACTAGCATTTTGTCTTCTGGAATTGAAAATCTATTGGGTGTAGCCCTCGAGCTTTGAATGAATTTTTCTCAAAATAATCCACTCAAAGATCTTCATCTCATGCTTTAGAAATCAGCATTTCGTCTTCATCCCATGCTCTTGCGAATTCAAGCAGTAGTATCTGCCCATACCTTGTTAGGTTTGAAATTTATTTGATCAGTGATAGATTAGACGTCTGGTAGATGGCTCTTGGCTGGTCTTCACCCCGCTCTGTGCTTCAATGCCTCTACTGACTAGACTTGCAGTTCAGTAGCTATATTTGGATTTCATTCGATCTATATCGATCTCTTCCTTCTGTCTCAATATATTCATTGCATATATTGTATGGATATGACTTGTTCAGAAAATCTATTGAAAATTCCTAGCCGTCCCCCCCAATGGGTGTGACCAAGGGACGTCTTGGTACGCAGAGCGTTTAGCACACAGTCCTAGAGTAGTAACTTGATGTGACCGCGGGGTGTAATCATATCGCCCGAGCAGTTGACCTCAATCCAAATGGTGTCGTGTTACGCAAAGCGGCGTCTGTTGCCTGACTCATTTTCAGACGGCTTGAATTGCTTATTGAATACTTGCGACTATTCGGCGAGCGTGGTAGGAAGCGGACGGTCACTTCTAGCCTCTATAAATAGCCTTCTTGCACCGTTGTTCTCTTCACTCATCCTTCGACCATCTCTTACTTCTCCTTTCATCCTCTTCTCCATCCGACCATGGGCAAAGGCAAGAGAGGTCGCGGCTCGCCCCGCCATGCTGGCGACAAGCGGAAGCGGGATCCAAGCCCTCCCTCAGAGGACTTCGGCGACTCAGAGTACTCGGAGGAGGAGGTTTCCTCCAAGTCTGAGAGGTTGCTTGCCCTCGCCTCTCCCCCGACGTCGTCCGACGATTTGGACGACTCCCAGGGGATAGCTGCAGAGGTGTGGACGTACATCCGCTCCATCGAGCGCACCGGGCTCGAGGAGTCGGATGAGTCTGAGGTCTCCTCTGATGTGGAGGACTCCTTCGGCTCGTCCGAGGAGCGGAGCGGCGACGACAGCGACGACGAGGGCGGTGACGGTGGCGGCGACAGCGACGACGGCGGTGAAGGCAAAGACGGTGGCGGCAAGGGCGGCAAAGGCGACAGTGGCAGCGGCGGCGGCAAGGCCAGTGGCAAGGCGCCACTGGTTTAAATAGTAGTATAGATAGTTAATAGTAATGATAGTATTAGTAGAATAATGTAGTAGTAGTTAGTAGTATAGTGTAGTGTAAGTAGTGAAGTAATGTAATGTAGTAGAAGGTAGGGGAAAAAGGCTGGCTCATAATGAGTCAGTCTTTGAGTTTGTGTAACCCCCCCCCCCCCCCCCGCAATATTAATGAAAAACTTCAGATGCTTCCAGTGAACGTTGTGTTTTTTGCTGCTTTTTCTGTTTACTCGCTTGACAGTTCATCCATGTGCCTAACGATATCGGCGTTTTTAGAGGTAACCACCGAGCGATAGCTGATGCCACTAGCGTTTTAGAGGTAACCACCAAGCGATGTCTGACGCTGCCGGTGTTTTAGAGGTAACCGCCGAGCGATAGTTGATGCCACTGGTGTTTTAGAGGTAACCACCGAGCGATGTTTGACGCTGTTGGCGTTTTAGAGGTAACCGCCGAGCGATAGCTGATGCCACTGGCGTTTTAGAGGTAACGGTCGAGCAATGTCTGACGCTTCCGGCGTTTTAGAGGTAACCGTCGAGCGATAGCTGATGCCACTGGCGTTTTAGAGGTAACCGCCGAGCAATGTCTGACGCTGCCAGCGTTTTAGAGATAACCGCCGAGCCATGCCTGAAGTTGTCGGTGTTTTAGAGGTAACCGCCGAGTCGTGCCTGAAGTTTTGCTTTCTCGAGTAGTGACTTGGCACTTTTTAGAAATAGTGCCCGACCCGGGAAACCCCATTTATACTTGCGCCGACGTGCATTTTTTATTTCTGAGCCCTAACTTCAATTTTCTGCCTCGAACCACTCCTCTGCTTCCCTGAGATCTCGTTCCTGTCCGTTTCGCTGGCAAGACTGCGATGGCGCAGAAGCGGAAGAGGCCAAGCTCCGTTGCGACAATCATTCCGCCAATCGACCCCAACAGTCAGTTGCCATTCGCGGGTAACCACATGTCCATCATCTCGTAATCTGACCTCCTTCATCTTGTCGACGTTGGGGTTTTGCTTCCGAAAGAGCTCTGCTCTTGGCGAATTTGCCACGGGGTCACCGTTCCGACAGAGGATACCCATGAATATGTCGTTTACGTTCCTTTTCTTATTTGCGGTCTTGCTCTTCCCGTCTCCCCCTTTTTCCGTGGCCTCCTTGATTTCTATGAACTGAACTTGACACATCTGAATCCTAACTCCATTCTGCAAGTTTCCATTTTTGTACATCTGTGCGATGCCTTTCTCGGGATTCTCCCCCATTTCGTTCACTGGAAATACCTTTATCACTGTCGACCCGGGATGGCTGGGGGACAACACTAACTTGTTGGCGACGCAAGCCTAGAGCTTCATCGCGGGAGGAAATCAGAGTACCTCGACATTCCTCTCAAGGACAGCATCAAGGGGTGGCGCCTTGAGTGATTCATTATGGAGAATCACTGCAAGTCCCTCCCCCCGGTCAGGGAGGCAGCCAGATGTCTGCACACCAACCTAGATAGAATCTTCGACTCCTTCGGAGATAACAGAGGCTAGGGTACTGCTTGCCAAGGTCTACTTGCTGAAGGATAGAGGTATGACTGCTGAGGCTGTGGTTGCTGATTTCATTTTCAAGAACATTCAACCCTTCAAGGATAGGGCGTACCCTGCTTATTTGTATAGTGGTGTCAACGATTCTACCCGGGTCACGAACAGGAAAATTCCCACTGAAGATCTGATGAGCCGACTGGACATGATCCTGAGGGGTAGAGTTTCAAATGCTAGTGCTCCTGTGGCCTATTCTGCCTGGAACCTGCCACCACTTAGGCCATTTTCCGAGTTTGTGTCCAACCCTCCTGCTCGTGATGGTAGCCTGGGTCCTAGAGTGCGACCCTCTTCTGAGGACATTGAGGCTCTGATTGCCCCACTTCAGAGTCATCCAGAGGATGAGAAGCAGACTCATTTTGACATGCTAGCTAGCACTGATGACGTAGAGATAGATGTTGTGCTTAGTTTGCTGGCTGGGGAATCATCTGACTCGACCCACGCCGAGCCAATGGCTATCACAATTGGGCAAGAACTTGGTGAATATGTGGGGACTCGGAAACCCGAAGGTGCTCGCCCAAAATGTACACGCTGAGTGAGCCACCCGACTGCACCTGTTGAGGAAAAAAGGAAGAAGAGGCGGCTTCGGTGACTGTCATGCTTGGACCAGGGTGTAGGTCCTTCTGCTCCGGTTCATGATGATGTACCGACGGAGGCCCTTCCTGAGGTTGATGCCAAGGGTTGTGATCGTGCACAGGCTGCTGTTTGCATATTTGATGAGGACGAAGAGGAAGAAGAAGCAGAAGTCTCGCTGATTCGCAAGAACAGCCGGCACTATAGAGGTAGCGAAGGGGGTAGTGATATTCCTTCTCCAGCTTTGTCGGCTCTTGTCAGTCTTCAGGGACTTTTAATATCAGACTTTGATCAAGTACTGGAGGAAGTCGTCCCCGAAGATATGCTATCAGAGCCAACTGCCGATGATATCCCGGCCGTCTGTTCAGAGGTCCCATACGGTGGGCTTTCCTTGCTTGACTTCGCTGGGCAGGAGGTAACCCGAGCGGTGTCTCGCGCATCGTTGACTTTGGAGGGCAGTCTTCAATTCCAAGATGCTGGTCTGAGTCACCCGACTCCCATGGAGGTGACTGAGGAGCCCTCAGCCTTAGAGGTGGCTACTACAGAAGACCCAGCCCCCGAGGGTGGTGCCGGCAGTTACCCAGCCCCCGAGGGTGTTGCCGGTAGTGATCTAGCTCTGGTGGGTAGTGCAAGCTACAACCCAGCCCTAGAGGGTGTTCAGGTGGGCTCTCTTTCCCACGCCTCCATGGATGTCCACGTTGGGTCGTCCCCACCTCGGTCCGATGGGGCGATGGCGGTACATGCTTCTACAGTTTTAAACGGACAAGTCGCCTTAGAGGTCGACGAGCTAGAGGCGAGGAGCCTGCTATCTGCTGGCGGGGCTGAGATCACCCCTGATAATGCCCTTCAAATTGTTCCTGTTGATCTTCCCTCGTCGAGCCATGACACATCTCCTCCTGCCTTGGGTCTACCATTGTTCCTCTCCAATCTTCAGGTGAGTCGTTCTCTTTCTCTACGTTGTTCATATTAGCAAATTATCTTTCTTCTGCTCATCTGTCTTTGATCATAGGTTTTTGTCAATGGAATATCTGCCCAGCTGAGATCCTGTGGTGCCACTGTTCCCGAACAAGCTCTATCTCTGATGCAATGGAACCCATTGCTGCTCCAGAAACAGATTGATGACCTAAAGGCGTCGAACGTTGGTTAGTGATCTTATAGCTTCCCTAATTGTTTTTATTGATCAACTTGTTCTAAGTTGTTGGAGACTTGTTCTCAAATGCTATGAGTTAAGAACAAGGCAACACAGAAACACGTTAAGTGTTAAAGTCCTTCGTCCTTCGAAGCATTATTTCCCTTAGGATATAATGATTTTCGGACGAAGGTTACGAATGACATACCTTCGTAAGCACGACATATAATAACGAAGAAATCATATGAAATACAAGAGATAACATAAACAATTATGTGTTATTATCAGCTCAATTCTATTTCATTACTATGGAAAATAGAAATGATATTAAATTACAAGTGTACCTTCGGCTTGAAAGAAGGTAAAAGTATCAACGTGACGCAAAAGCAAATGCCAAGTCAGCGTGAACAGTACGGGATCACTGTTCATCTATTTATAGGCACGGGACGCAGCCCATGTAAAATTATACCCATGCCCTTTACATTTGCTAATAAATCTATAGCAATCCATTGAGGTACAAATAGCCTTTTCATCTTTAAGTCGGTTTCCTTTTCTGCTATCATGCCGAAGCTCTCCTGCGCACAACTTCGGCTCCGCGACATCCTTCGTATTCCTTTTGTGCTTCTTCACACTGTGGTTTTAACTCAAGTCCGAAGATACCTGTACATGCATTATACTCTAGAAGCATTGTTAAATCATGTTTTTGAGGACCTTCGGAAGCCGAAGGCCCCTAACATTAGTCATGCATCCCCTTTCAGCTGCGTTGTCAGATATGGCCTAGCGGTACTCTAACCTTGAGGAGAAGTATTCTTGAAGTCAAGCCGACTTGACCCAACGGTGCTCTGACCTTGAGGAGAAGTATTCTCAAAGTCAAGCCGACTAGGCCCAAACCTCTGCTTCTTTGGATGGCGTGTGTTCTTTGAATTCCTCCCTCAATGCCCAGCTTGACTCTGAAAGGATGGCACATGAGGTAAACTCCCTTGGTCGACTTTGCCATGCTTATTGTTGACTGGGTGCTGAATGTTGCTTCTTGTTCGTAGGAGGAGAAACGAGCACTCGCGACCTCTCGTGACAATCTAGACATGTTGTACCGTGACGCTAGCAACTCCTTGACTATTTTGGAAAGGAGCCACCGCTTCACCATGTCGGACCTGGATCATCATCATCACGAGCTGCAAGTATCCCAAGATGAGGTTATGCGACTTGGACAACTGTTATCAACCAAGGATTCGACCATTAGAGATCTGTGTGCTTCAAAGAAACTTGTCGCACAGGAGCTAGAAGCTGCTCGACTGGTTGTCAAAGCTTCAAAGGACAACTGCGCCGTTTTGAAGGCTCAGCGCAACAAGGCTATGGACAAAGCCATTCGTGTTGGGTGGATCTTGATGAGGAGGCCCGGGGTAGTGGTGCCTGACGATATTGTTGTCGATGTCAAGGCTGCGCCCGATGCTTCGAGTCTTCCTTCCTCTTCCGTTGCTCCTGTGAAAGACATTGCTAACAAAGATGTTTTGATGCAGTGATGTCCTGCGAATTAGTCGATGTAATATGAATTCAATGTGCATGTGATGGTTATGTTAGAACTCAAATATTTTGTGCACGGGGTGCCAGAACATGCCCCTGGTGTCAACAAGTAAAACGTTCTCTTTTTTCTAGAGCGCTAATTGTTTTGCTGCTAGGTTATGAAGGTCACCCTGAACAATTGTGTAAACAAGTGTGCCATGCTGGTTTTAAGGCGTTCTCCGACTTAAACCGATCGCCTGGCTGGTAGGGCATAGTGGTCGCCCTAAGATAAGTAGACGTGAGCATATCGCATCGACATAAGTCATTGTTGACTTAAGCCGATTGCTCCGTTAGTAGGGTATAGTGGTCACCCTAAGCCGAGTTAGCGTGAGCATGTCGCACCATCTTAAGTCATCGCCGACTTAAGTCGATTACTCCGTTAGTAGGGTATAGTGGTCACCCTAAGACGAGTTAGCGTGAACATGTCGCACCGTCTTAAGTCGTTGCCAACTTAAGGCGATTGCTTCGTTAGTAGGGTATAGTGGTCACCCTAAGCCGAGTTAGCGTGAGCATGTCGCACTGTCTTAAGTCGTCGCCGACTTAAGGCGATTGCTCCGTTAGTAGGGTATAGTGATCACCCTAAGTCGAGTAAGCGTGTTGATTTCAAATCCAATCAAATTGAAGTTAGCTAATAGTCAAGAGTCTGAATGCCTTTGAAAATGAAAACTTTATTGATGATGGAGTCCCCCGATTACAGAGTACAATGTTGCTTCGAGAGCTTTTGAGGCCTTGTTAGGGATAAAACTTTCTAAGATGCTCTATGTTCCATGAGTTCCCCACTTCCATGCCATCCATTTGAGTAAGCCGGTATGATCCTGGTCGAGTAATTTCTGATACAATGAATGGCCCTTCCCATAGTGGTGACAATTTGTGTCATCCTTCCCCCGTTAGAATTCGGTGAAGGACCAAGTCTCCCACTGCAAAGGACCGGTGCCGAACAACTTTATCATGATAACGCCTCAAGGTCTGCTGGTACCTGGCCGACTGAATTACTGTGTTCAATCGTTCTTCCTCCAGTACATCAATATCCTCTAGCCTGGTGGCTTCTGCCTCGGCTATGCTTTCGAAGGTCAACCTCGGTGCCCCGAATATGAGGTCGGTGGGTAGCACTGCTTCTGAACCATAAACTATGAAGAACGGAGTATTTCCATGCAGAGCTCGACTAGGTTGAGTTCTAAAGCTCCAAACCACATATGGCAGCTCTCTGATCCACTTTCCTGCAAGCTTTTCATTTTTGTCGAACACTTTCTTCCTGAGCGCTTCTAGTATCATTCCGTTGGCCCTTTCCACCTGGCCATTGGCTCTTGGATGCGCTACTGATGCGTACTTAATCTGGATACTTCGTTGTTCGTAGAAATCAAAGAATTCAGAGATGGTGAAGTTGGATCCCAGGTTAGTTATGATGCTATTTGGTATCCCAAACCTGAATATTATGTCTTGTATGAACTCCACTGCCTTGGCTAAGGATAAAGAGGCAATAGGCTTACACTCTATCCATTTTGTGAATTTGTCAATGGCAACCAGCACATGAGTATAGCCTCCCTGAGCTTTCTAGAAGGGTCTGATCATGTCCAGCCCCCAGCATGCAAATGGCCATGTTATAGGGATGGTTTGCAGCTACTATGTCGGTAAATGTTGTTGCTTTGATAAGAATTGGCAAGCTTCACATCTCTGGACTAACTCGGCGGTATCACTCTTCGCTGTTGGCCAATATAAACCAGATCTGAAAACTTTCCCAACTAGAGTTCTGGACGCAGCATGTACTCTGCACTGTCTGACATGGATTTCCTCTAACAGTTGCTTCCCAATAGCTGAGTGAATGCACTTCATGAGGACTCCTGTCGCACCTCTTCTGTATAGTGTGTCCCCTATGAGGGTGTAGTGGGCTGATTGTCTTGCAATGCGTTCCGCTGCTGCCTTGTCATCTGGTTTCTCTTCATTTTTTATGTACCTAGGCTCTCTCCAGTCATTGGGGTCCAACTCTGGTTGGCTCAAGGTGTTGCACTCTTCCATCCAATCTGAGAGAATACTCGGGGTGATACTTCTTGGATGAAGACCTCGGGTGGGACATGAGCCCGACTGGATCCCATCTTTGACAACGCGTCGTCTGCCGCGTTGCGATCTCTCTCCACGTGATGGAACTCCAAACCTTCAAATTTGTCCTCCAATTTTCGGACGACTGCACAGTACTTGCCCATAGAATCAGTTGAGCAATCCCAGTCTTCATTTATCTAGCTTATGACTACTAGTGAATCTCCGTATACCGTCAGCTTCTTAATGCTCAGTGACACGGTGATGTTCAACCCGTGGATCAGTGCTTCATATTCTGCTGCATTATTTGATGCTGGAAATAATAACTGGAGCGCATACTTGAGTTGTTCTCCTCCAGGAGCAATGAAGAGGATCCCTGCACCTGCTCCTTGCAGCTTCAGCGAGCCGTCAAAGTACATTCTCCATACTTCAGTAGCCTCCGGGTTGTCTGGGACCTGATGTTCAGTCCACTCTGATACGAAGTCAACCAATGCTTGAGTCTTTATTGCTGTGAGAGGTCAGAACTCTATGTCGTGAGCTCCCAGCTCGCATGCCCACTTGGCTATTCTTCCGATAACTTCTTTGTTGTGGAGAATGTCCCCAATTGAAAATCCTGTGACTACTATGAATTTGTGGTCGTCAAAGTAGTGACGGAGCTTGCGAGCGGTTAGAAGTACCGCGTATAGTAGTTTCTGAACCTGGGGATACTTCATTTCTGAGGGCCTGAGAACTTCACTGATGAAGTAGACCAGATGTTGCACCGGGTATGTGTGTCCTTCCTCCACCCGCTCGACTACTAACGCGGTGCTTACCACGTGAGTCGTGCAGGAGATGTATAACAACAGATCTTCTGCCGACTGAATTGGCGTGGCTCGGTGTGGTGGCTTGAGTACTAGTGGCATAGTCAGGAACTTTTTCAGTGCCTCTAGAGCTTCCTGTGCCTCTGTGTTCCACTAGAATTTGTCCACCTTCTTGAGCAATTTGTAGAATGGCATGCCTTTCTCGCCTAGCCTTGATATGAACCTACTCAGGGCTGCCATGCATCTAGTAAGCCTCTGTACCTTCTTTTGTGATCGCGGCGCTTCCATTCTCATGATGGCCTCGATTTTTTCTGGGTTGGCTTCAATTCTTCGGTGGCTGACAATGAACCCGAGTAACTTTCCTGCCGGTACTCCGAAGACACACTTCTCTGGATTGAGCTTCCACCGGTATCGCCTCAAGCTGTTGAAGACCAGCTGCAAATCTTCAATGAAGTTTTCTGAGTTTTCTGTTTTGATCACCACATCATCGACATAAGCTTCCACCCGCTTGCACCAGTGATCGGCTAAGCATGTTTGAATAGCTCTCTGGTAAGTCGCTCCCGCGTTCTTGAGGCCAAACAACATGGAGGTATAGCAGAAAGCTCCAAACGGGGTGATGAATGCAGTTTTCTCCTCATCCTCTTTTGCCAAGCTGATCTGATGGTATCCAGAATAGCAGTCTAGGAAGGACAACATAGAACATCCAGCGGTCGAATCAACCACCTGATCTATTCTATGGAGCCCGAAGGGATCCTTCGGACAGTGTTTGATGAGATCGGTATAGTCGACGCACATGCGCCAATCCACTTTATTCTTTTACAAGAACATGATTTGCCAGCCACTCACGATGCATCACTACTCTAATGAACCCTACTGCCACTAAGCGTGCTAATTCGGCGCGAATAGCTTCTCTTTTGTCAGGCGTGAAACGATGCAGTTTCTGTCGAATCGGCCTTTCTTGAGGATAGACCTTCAATTTGTGATCGACCAGTTCTCTTGGGTCTCCTGGCATATCTGCAGGTTGACATGCGAATACGTCTCGGTTATCTTGCAGGAACCAGACGAGCACGCTTTCCGATTTGTCGTCGAGGCTAGAGCTGATGATGGCGGTCTTGCGTTCATCAGCGAACCCCAGGTTGATCCTCTTTGTCTCCTCAGTCGGCCGCATAGAGGTCACGGCTTGAGCTTCATTCGCGGGTATTGCGAGGTCTTCCTCAGGCTTCATGTTCGCCTGCGCGGGGGAAGTCATTGGTGGTTTAGTGGTGAGGGCCACCTGAATAGCTCCCCGAAAGCATTCTGCGACGCCTTGGAAGTCAGCGCGCGGTGATGATTCCTTGTGGTCCTGGCATCTTCAATATCATGTACGAATAGTGTGGAATGACCATGAATTTTGCCAATCCTAGCCTGCCGATGATGGCGTTGTATCCGCAGTCGAAACTCGCAACCTCAAACCTCTGGAATTCGGTTCTATAGTTTTCTGGAGTTCCAAAGGTGACGGGCATGTGGATGTGCCCGAGTGGGTACTCCCCTTCGGTCGACACAATGCCAAAGAAAGGGGTGTCTGACTCAGTGAGGACGTGAGGTCTTTGAGTGCGACCCCCAAGCCCAAGAGCATCTGGGGGAAGGTAACGTTGATGTTGCTTCCCCCGTCCACTAGTACTTTCTTTACCCTGCTTTCTCGAATCACCAGATCGACGAGGAGCGGGTACTTGCCCGGATGGTCGAAGTTGAGCCACTAATCCACTCGGCTGAAGGTATAGGTGTACATTTAGCCCGGGCCTGATGGGCCGGCCCGAAGCACAAAAAAAAGCACGGTCCAGGCACGGCATGACCCGAAATATTTTAGTGTCGGGCCGGGTTTGGGCTGAGGTCGCGGCCCATGGGCGGGCATGAGCACGACCCGTTTAAGGCAGGCACGAAATGGCCCATATAAAGGCACGAAAAGGCCCATATATTTATTAAAATCACACTTCATTCCACACTTTCATGTACTTGATAAAAAACACAAAGCTAGAGATAATGTTAGTTAGATGTTTTTTGTAGCTTTGAATTAGAGTATGTGATGTAATTTTATTTTTGTTATGAACATTAGATAATGAACTGAACTTACGAACTTTATATAGAGCTGATTATACTCTTTTTCTTTCTAACAAAATGATTTGTAAACGAGGTAGTCATTGCATAGCTCTGTTAACTTAATATAAATATTAAGTTTGCTTTTGGTCAAATTTATTTGTCTTATCTTTTATTTGTTTTATTAAATTTGTTTTGAATTTCGGGCTCTGATGTGAATTTCGAGCCCTGATGTGATTTTCGGGCCGAAAACTGAATTTCGGGTCCTAATGTGAATTTCGGGCCGCCCGAAATGAGCCTGACACGTTTAAGCAATTATGGGCCAGACCGTGGGCCGGCCCGAAATTCAAACGGGTCGGGCCGACCCAAAATTCAAACAATATGGGCCTTTTCGGGCTTGGGTCGGGTCGGGCCGGGCGGCCCGAATGTACACCTATAGCTAAAGGTAATCGGGTACTCTAACCACCGATAGGGAGCTGGGGCACTGGTGGTTGCCATCAGTTCCTGTCGGTCGTTGAGCTTTTGCTGCCTTCTGTTCTCCTGCGACCCGTGTCCTCTGAAGATGACGTTGACCTCCCCGTCGACACGCGGGAATGCTCCACCCCTTCCCCCTTCCTGTTGCTGAGGCATCCTAGGCTTGCCAGGACCTCCTCGCGGTGGGGGAGGTGGTAGAGGCTAGAACGGTCGGCCATTCCCGACGGAATGCTTGAAGTCTCTACAGTTCCACAGGGTGTGGCACATATCCTGTGATACGAGCACTGGGCATCGAGGATGTCTTCCAGTGTCCGCTCGCCTCCGCGGGGTGCCCCTCGGGCACGAGAGACGGATGGTTAAGAGCACCTAGAGGGGGGTGAATAGGTGATCCTGTAAAACTTGAAACTTAATGCCACAAAACTTGATTAGGAGTTAGCACAATAAATCCAAGTGGCTAGAGAGGAGTTCTTGCAAGACACGATAACCACAAGAAGATCAATCACAGATAGACATAGTGGTTTATCCCGTGGTTCGGCCAAGTTCAACACTTGCCTACTCCATGTTGTGGCGTCCCAACGGACGAGTGTTGCAATCAACCCCTCTCAAGCGGTCCAAAGACCCACTTGAATACCACGGTGTTTTGCTTTGTTTACTATATCCCGCTTGCGAGGTATCTCCACAACTTGGAGCCTCTCGCCCTTACACTTTGATGTTCACAAAGAAGCACGGAAGTAAGGCTGGGATGAGCAATGCACACAAGACACAAAATCAGAGCACAACACGCACACAAGTCACAACTCGAGCTCACAACACAACACAACCCAAAGTTTGTTTCTTAGAACTCCACGACACCAGGGACCTTCCTAAGAATTGGCACGTCCCCGATGTACTTTTCCTATCGATCTTACATCCAGCATAATCGGAGTCTGAATATCCAATCAAGTCAAAAGTAGACCCCTTTGGATACCAGATCCCGAAGCAAGGCGTAGCGACTAAATATCTAAGAATTCGCTTCACTGCCACTAAGTGACACTCCCTTGGATCGGATTGAAATCTAGCACACATGCATACACTAAGCATAATATCTGGTCTACTAGCACATAAATAAAGTAAAGACCCTATCATAGACCGGTATGCCTTTTGATCAACGGACTTACCTCCTTTGTTGAGGTCGACGTGTCCGTCGGTTCCCATTGGAGTCTTTGCGGGCTTGGCGTCCTTCATTCCAAACCGCTTTAGCAAGTCTTGTGTGTACTTCGTTTGGGAGATGAAGGTGTCGTCCTTGAGTTGCTTCACTTGGAACCCAAGGAAGTAGTTCAACTCGCCCATCATCGACATCTTGAATTTCTGAGTCATCACCCTGCTAAACTCTTCACAAGACTTTTGGTTAGTAGAACCAAATATTATGTCATCGACATAAATTTGGCACACAAATAAGTCACCATCACAAGTCTTAGTAAATAAAGTTCAATCGGCTTTCCCAACCTTGAAAGCATTAGCAATTAAAAAGTCTCTAAGGCATTCATATCATGCTCTTGGGGCTTGCTTAAGTCCATAGAGCGCCTTAGAGAGCTTACACACGTGGTCGGGGTACCGTTCATCCTCGAAGCCAGGGGGTTGCTCCACGTACACCTCCTCCTTGATTGGTCCATTCAGGAAAGCGCTCTTCACATCCATTTGGAACAACCTGAAAGAATGGTGAGCAGCATAGGCTAACAATATGCGAATTGACTCTAGCCTAGCCACAGGAGCAAAAGTCTCCTCAAAGTCCAAACCTGTGACCTGGGCATAACCTTTTGCCACAAGTCTAGCCTTGTTCCTTGTCACCACCTCGTGCTCGTCTTGTTTGTTGCGGAACACCCACTTGGTTCCCACAATGTTTTGCTTGGGACGAGGCACCAGTGTCCAAACTTCATTTCTCTTGAAGTTGTTGAGCTCTTCCTGCATGGCCAACACCCAGTCCGGATCTAGCAAGGCCTCTTCTACCCTGAAAGGCTCAATAGAAGAGACAAAAGAGTAATGCTCACAAAAATTAACTAATCTAGAGCGAGTAGTTACTCCCTTGCTAATATCACCCAAAATTTGGTCGACGGGATGATTCCTTTGAATCGTCGCTCGAACTTGAGTTGGAGGTGTCGGTTGTGCTTCTTCCTCCATTACATGATCATCTTGTGCTCCCCCTTGATCACACGTCTCCTCTTGATGAACCTGTTCATCGTCTTGAGTTGGGGGATGCACCATTGTTGAGGAAGAAGGTTGATCTTGCTCCTTTTGTTCCTGTGGTCGCACATCTCCAATCGCCATGGTGCGTATTGCGGCCGTTGGAACATCTTCTTCATCTACATCATCAAAATCAACAACTTGCTCTCTTGGAGAGCCATTAGTCTCATCAAATACAACGTTGCTAGAGACTTCAACCAAACCCGATGATTTGTTGAAGACCCTATACGCCTTTGTATTTGAGTCATAACCTAACAAAAACCCTTCTACAGCTTCGGGAGCAAACTTAGAATTTCTACCTTTCTTTATTAGAATATAACATTTGCTCCCAAATACACGAAAGTAAGACACATTGGGTTTGTTACCGGTTAGAAGCTCATACAAAGTCTTCTTGAGGAGGCGGTGAAGGTACACCCGGTTTATGGCGTGGCAAGTCGTGTTCACGGCTTCCGACCAAAACCGCTCGAGTGTCTTGAATTCTCCAAGCATTGTCCTCGCCATGTCTATGAGCGTCCTGTTCTTCCTCTCTACCACACCATTTTGTTGTGGTGTGTAGGGAGCGGAGAACTCGTGCTTGATTCCTTCCTCCTCAAGATACTCCACCACTTGAAGGTTCTTGAACTCGGACCCGTTGTCGCTTCTTATCTTCTTCACCTTGAGCTCAAACTCATTTTGAGCTCTCCTTAGGAAGCGCTTGAGGGTCCCTTGGGTTTCAGACTTATCCTGCAAAAAGAATACCCAAGTGAAGCGGGAAAAATCATCAACTATAACAAGACCATACTTACTTCCTCCTATGCTTAGATAGGCGACGGGTCCGAAGAGATCCATATGAAGCAGCTCCAGAGGTCTTGATGTGGTCATCACATTTTTGGCATGATGAGAGCTTCCCACCTGTTTACCTGCTTGACAAGCTGCACAAGGTCTATCTTTTTCAAAAGTAACATTTGTTAGACCTATTACGTGTTCTCCCTTTAGAAGCTTGTGAAGGTTCTTCATCCCTACATGTGCTAAACGGTGATGCCACAGCCAGCCCATGCTAGTCTTAGCAATTAAGCATGCATCTAGACCGGCCTCCTCTTTTGCAAAATCAACTAAGTAGAGTTTGTCGTCTAATACACCCTTAAAAGCTAATGAACCATCACTTCTAAAGACAGACACATCTACGTTTGTGAATAAGCAATTATATCCCATATTACAAAGCTGGCTCACAGACAATAAGTTATATCCAAGCGACTCAACTAAAAACACATTAGAGATAGAGTGCTCGGATGAAATGGCAATCTTCCCTAGTCCTTTCACCTTGCCTTGGATCCCATCACCGAATATGATTGAATCTTGGGAATCCTTGTTCTTGACGTAGGAAGAGAACATCTTCTTCTCCCCCGTCATGTGGTTTGTGCATCCGATGTCGATAATCCAGCTTGAGCCCCCGGATGCATAAACCTGCAAGGCAAATTAGGCTTGGGTCTTAGGTACCCAACTCTTGTTGGGTCGTACAAGGTTAGTAACAATAGCCTTAGGGACCCAAATGCAAGTCTTGTCTCCCTTGCATTTGGCCCCCACCTTCTTAGCAATCACCTTTTTATTTTTGCATGAAAGAACAAATTTAGTATTGCATGCAAGAAATACAGTGGTAGATTCATTACATACTTTCCTAGGAGCATGAACAACATTTTTCCTAGGCATATTTCTACCATACACATTAGAGGAACTTGAAGCAATCATGGCATGTGAAGCAAAAGCATTATAACTTCTATTATAATGAACATCCCTAGAATGTCTCCTATCATGGTACATGAAAGCATGGTTCTTTTGAACACTATTTGCCATAGGGGCCTTCCCTTTCACCTTGGCGGGAATGGAAGCCTTATGACTTGTTAAGTTCTTGGCTTCCCTCTTGAAACCAAGCCCATCCTTAATTGAGGGGTGTCTACCAACCGTGTAGGCATCCCTTGCAAATTTTAGTTTATCAAAATCATTTTTGCTAGTCTTAAGTTGAGCATTAAGACTAGCCACTTCATCATTTAGTTTAGAAATGCAAACTAGGTGTTCACTACAAGCATCAACATTAAAATCTTTACACCTATTGCAAATCGTAACATGTTCTTCACGAGAGGTTGATTTACTAGCTATTTCTAACTTAGCATTCAAATCATCATTAACACTTTTTAGGCTAGAGATAGATTCATGGCATGTAGACAATTCACATGAAAGCATTTCATTTCTTTTAACCTCTAAAGCAAGAGATTTTTGTGCCTCTACAAATTTATCATGTTCTTCATACAAAAGATCCTCTTGCTTTTCTAACAGTCTATTCTTATCATTTAAAGCATCAATCAATTCATTGATCTTATCAATTTTAGTTTTATCTAGGCCTTTGAATAAACATGCATAATCTATTTCATCATCACTAGATTCATCATCACTAGAAGCATAGGTAGACTTTTGAGTGTTTACCTTCTTCTCCTTTGCCATTAGGCATGTGTGATGCTCGTTGGGGAAGAGGGACGACTTGTTGAAGGCCGAGGCGGCGAGTCCTTCATTGTCGGAGTCGGACGACGAACAATCCGAGTCCCACTCCTTGCCAAGGTGTGCCTCGCCCTTAGCCTTCTTGTAAGACTTCTTCTTTTCCCTCTTCTTCTCTTGTTCCTGGTCACTATCATTATCGGGACAATTAGCGATAAAATGACCAATCTTACCACATTTGAAGCATGAGCGCTTCCCCTTTATCTTGTTCTTGTTGGGATGCTCCTTGCGACCCCTTAGCGCCGTCTTGAAACGCTTGATGATGAGGGCCATTTCTTCCTCATTGAGTCCCGCCGCCTCAACTTGTGCCACCTTGCTAGGTAGCGCCTCCTTGCTCCTCGTTGCTTTGAGAGCCACAGTTTGAGGCTCGTGGATTGGGCCATTCAACACATCATCGACGTATCTTGCCTCCTTGATCATCATCCGCCCGCTTACAAACTTTCCAAGTATTTCTTCGGGTGACATCTTGGTGTACTTAGGATTTTCACGAATATTGTTTACAAGATGTGGATCAAGGACGGTGAAAGACCTTAGCATTAGGCGGACGACGTCGTGGTTCGTCCATCGTGTGCTTCCATAGCTCCTTATTTTGTTGACGAGGGTCTTGAGCCGATTGTACGTTTGGGTTGGCTCCTCGCCCTTGATCATTGCGAATCTCCCAAGTTCGCCCTCCACCAACTCCATCTTGGTGAGCATGGTGACATCGTTCCCCTCATGCGAGATCTTGAGGGTGTCCCAGATCTGTTTGGCGTTATCCAAGCCGCTCACCTTATGGTATTCATCCCTGCACAATGATGCTAGAAGAACAGTAGTAGCTTGTGCATTTTTGTGAATTTGCTCATTGATAAATATGGGACTATCAGTACTATCAAATTGCATTCCACTTTCTACTATCTTCCATATGCTTGGATGGAGAAAGAACAAGTGACTACGCATTTTGTGACTCCAAAATCCGTAGTCCTCTCCATCAAAGTGAGGAGGTTTGCCAAGTGGAATGGAGAGTAAATGAGCATTTGTACTTTGCGGAATACAAGAATAATCAAAAGAAAAGTTTGAATTGACCGTTTTCTTTTTCTCGTAGTTGTCGTCGTCCTTTTGGGAAGAAGAGGACTCGTCGTTGTCGTCGTAGTAGACGATCTCCTTGATGCGCCTTGTTTTCTTCTTCTTCCCGTCCTTTCTTTTGTGGCTTGAGCTCGAGTCAGTAGGCTTGTCATCTTTTGGATCATTGACGAAGGACTCCTTCTCCTTATCACTGACCACCATCCCCTTGCCCTTAGGATCCATCTCTTCGGGCGATTAGTCCCTTACGTGAAGAGAATGGCTCTGATACCAATTGAGAGCACCTAGAGGGGGTGAATAGGTGATCCTGTAAAACTTGAAACTTAATGCCACAAAACTTGATTAGGAGTTAGCACAATAAAGCCAAGTGGATAGAGAGGAGTTCTTGCAAGACACGATAACCACAAGAAGATCAATCACACATAGACATAGTGGTTTATCCCGTGGTTCGGCCAAGTTCAACACTTGCCTACTCCACGTTGTGGCGTCCCAACGGACGAGGGTTGCAATCAACCCCTCTCAAGCGGTCCAAAGACCCACTTGAATACCACGATGTTTTGCTTTGTTTACTATATCCCGCTTGCGAGGTATCTCCACAACTTGGAGCCTCTCGCCCTTACACTTTGATGTTCACAAAGAAGCACGGAAGTAAGGCTGGGATGAGCAACGCACATAAGACACAAAATCAGAGCACAACACGCACACAAGTCACAACTCAAGCTCACAACACAACCCAAAGAGTTCTCTACTCAAATGGAGCTCTAGTTGCTATCACAAAGAATCGAATGCGCGGAATTGGAGTCTTGGTGCTTAGGAATGCTTAGAGAATGCTTGGTGTACTCCTCCATACACCTAGGGGTCCCTTTTATAGCCCCAAGGCAACTAGGAGCCGTTGAGAGCATTCCAGGAAGGCAATTCTTGCCTTCTGTCGCCTGGCGCACCGGACACTCCGGTGCACCACCGGACACTGTTCGGTGCGGATTTCTTTCCTTCTTTGGCGAAGCCGACCGTTGGAGATTCAGAGCCGTTGGCGCACCGGACACTGTCTAGTGCACACCGGACAGTCCGGTGCCCCTTCTGACCGTTGGCTCTGCCACGCGTCGCGCGCGGATTACGCGGCCGACCGTTGACCCGGCCGACTGTTGTCTCACCGGACAGTCCGGTGAATTATAGCTGTACACTGCCATCGAAGTCCCGAGAGCAGCCAGTTGACAGACGCCAGCCTGGCGCACTGGACACTGTCTGGTGCACCACCGGACAGTCCGATGCACCCAGACCGAGCAGTCTTTTGGTTGTACACAGCCAACTTCTCCATAATTGTTTCTCCTGTTTCTAGCACTTAGACACAATACATTAGTCTTCAAAACAATGTACTCAGTCTAGAAACATACCTTTAATCTTGATTTGCACTTCTTGAGTCTTTGGCACAATTTAACACTTAGGCACTTGTGTTGGACACTTAATCACCAAAATACTTAGAAATGGCCCAAGGGCACATTTCCCTTTCAGTGGTCCGGCAGCGTGGACCTCTTCACGGGGCCTCTTCTCCCAACGCTTGTCGGGTTGCTGGTTCGCGTCGCGCCGCGGCGCTGGTGGCGCTGGTTTCGCTCACCCGATGAGGTCCTGGGCCCGTTCATCAGCGGTGATGTAGAGGTCCGCTTCTCGAAACAGTTGTTCGGAGGTGGTTTCTGCAGTATGGCTCGGACGAAGGCCGAGTCATTAGATCCCTGGTAGAAGTCCTCAATCACTGCTGCCTTAGTGACCTCGGGGATGCGATTTCTCATAGTCTGAAACCTCTTGAGGTACGACCGAAGTGTTTCATCCCCCCGACGCCTGATGGATTTGAGGTCCCATGGCTGCGCCGGCTTGTCGGAGAGGGACTGAAAGTTGGCGATGAAACACCGACTGATGTCGCTCCAATCGTCGATGCAGTGTCGTGGCAGGTGTCGACGGAACCCAGTTTACAAGTCGGATCTTCCAGGAGTATTGTGAGGGCATCGGCACCCAGCTCTACTTTGCGTCGGTGCCCACCCCATGAGTAATGGCCTAGTGGAAAGGGCAAATGCAGAGGTCCTCAGGGGACTCAAGACGCGCACCTATGACTATTTGAAGAAGCATGGTGCGAATTGGGTCAGTGAGCTCCCGTCCGTGCTATGGGGAAACCGGACAACACCCAGCCGAGCCACCGGGAAGACCCCGTTCTTCCTGATCTATGGGGCCGAAGCATGTCTTCCCCCAGAAATCATCATGGGCTCCCCACGGGTCCAGGCTTTCGATGAGTCTATGCAGGGACAGCTGTGGCATGAAGACATGGACTTCATCGACGAGCGAAGATGGCAAGCGGCAATCCGAAATGCACGGTACGACCAAGCGCTCAGGCGCTACCACCAACGGTTCATGCATAATAGGGAGCTCAGGGTCGGGGACCTAGTCCTGAGGTGAGTACTAAACCAAGAAGGATCCCATAAACTCTCCCTCAGCTGGGAAGGACCCTTCAAGGTGACAGAAGTATGCTGACCCGGGTGTGTCCGCTTAGCCATGGCTAAAGGAGAGCCTCTGCCCAATCCCTGAAACATAGAGCACCTCCGTAAGTTCTTCCCATAAAAGCAAAGCTAGGGAATTCAGTTTCTTCCTTTGTAACTAGATAGCACATGTATGTACGCCAGCCCGGTGAGGTCTGCCCTCATAAACCCGGTCTGTTGGTTTGCGCTCATAAACATTAAGTTATGAGGAGAAGATCCCCCCCAGATTTGCTTTATGGTGGTTTTATTCCGCTTAAGTTTGCAACCATTATTTCTATCTAACCCACCCATATGGTTTCCCTCCATTGCTGGTATATTGACATCCACATTGAGTAGCCAGGCCATGTATCCTGGGGGCCAGTCCAAGAGAACGGATAATTGTCCCCTAGAGAGGTCCGGAGCCGTGCGGCCGCTTAGCTTGGTCCCGTACCCTAAGCCCGCACGCTTCACCACTCTGTGACAGGTATCCTAGTGTCCGGAACTATAGTACTATGGGTCCGGAAGCCTGGGGATCCATTTCTAAAGAAAGGACACTTGTCTCCTGGGGAGGTCCGGAGCTGCGTAGCCGCCCGGTCCCGTACCGTAAGCCTACGCACTCCACTACCCTGCAACGAGTACCCTAGCATTTGGGGGCCGTGACCTAGGGGGTCCGAACACACGGATCGGTTTCCCAGTCTAAATCCTGCAGGTTCTGTTGCGTAAATCAAAGGATAAAATATACCAGTTAGTGGGTCCTATGAGTGCACTACTGAAAACTCCCTAGCTAAGGCTGTGTACAGGTCCAGGTCCCAGTTGAGATTACCTCCTGGGGACCAGGTCACCAATTCTTTCTTGAATATACTGGCAACCAGCCTCGAAGAGTCGAGCCCACATCCCAGGGGGCCAAGTACCAGGAAGAAGTTGACAACGACGCACACAGCGTAGGGAAAGTAGCATGCAAATAAGTTGCAATGTTGCTTGACAAGTAGTACTTAAACGTATCTTACAAAATCCAAATGTATTATAAGCCGCTTCCCAGCGGGACCCTTGCTTTCTCTCCGCAGATCCGACTACTCATCATCGACGGGATCCCGCTGGAAGCGCTTGGCCACCGCATCTACGGCGTCTTGTACGCTCCCCCGGGCGGCGTCTTTGGTATCGGCCACCGAACCGGCGATCATCGGCTCCAAGGAGATGGCCGGGTCGTGGCTCCGGAAGCACGTCAGGATGTACTCTGTTACTGTCTGGCAGAGGCTACTGCCCTCAGCCTCAAGGCGGGCGCCAAGGATCTGGTCCAGGCGTCGGAGGCAGTCGGCAGCGGAATCCAGCACCCGGAGCGCGTCAGAGATGGACACTGACTGCTTCGACACTGGGATGGGGCTCACCCCCAGCGGTACTAGAGCCGAGCTCGCCTCATCGGCCCATGCAGCAATACGCTGGACCCCGGTGCGATGCTCTGCCCAGAGATCCTCAAGCGTCTTCTTCATCACCTCCACCGCCTGGGAGCCCGGAGCCGCCTGCGCCGTCTGGGATACCTGTGCTGCCTGCGTTGCCTAGAACCGGTGGACCCGCTCCTCTAGTGTCTGCTCCTTCTCCTACAGTTTCTTCTCCTTCTCCTCTGCCTCGAGTTCATGTTCGGCCAGCAACTTTTGTTGCCTTTCCCACATCTCCTCCCTCCAGGCGATTTCCTTCTCCTACCAGGCGAGATTTGTAGCCCGCTCCTCCAGGGAGGCATCCTTCGCCTTGAGGTTCTCCTCGGCGAGAGCAATGTTGCTGGCCCTGCCATCGAGCTCCCGCCGCAGCTTTTGCAGAGCCACCTCAGTCGTGGTATGCTCAACCCGTTGCTTCTCCAGCATCGCATTATAAGCTTTAAGCTTCTCATGGAATTCCGTGATGACCTCCTCCCTCTGGTCCAAGTGCTCTTCCTTCTTGACCAGCCCTTTATCCTTCCGGGTCACCTACTGCTCCCGGTCAACCACCTTCCCGGGTCCTCCTTGAGATCCTCGCGCTTCCGCTCAAGCTCAGACCGCTCCGAGGCGAACCGGCAAGACGCGGCCTTGGTGCGCTCCTCCAGCTGGGTGCGCCAGTCACCGAGGCGCTAGTGCTCAGTCTCGAGCGCCTCCCACTCTCGCTGGATCGCCGCCTCGGTCTCTCGGAGAGCCTGATGAGCATGGGACAACACCCAAGGGAGGGGAGTCGGCGTCGCTTCTGGTTTGGCGACGAACCAGAGCCGCCGCCCAAGAATAACCTCCGGCTCCTCCGGGATGGGCGGCGGGATGGAGTTGGGTGTGCGCCCCGCGTCCCCCTCCGTTGTTGGCGGTGCATTCGACGACATCGCCGCCTCTGGGTCTGCGGTAGCCGTCGGCGGCGCTGCTGCTTCTGGACCCCCAACTGGAACCTGGGGGCCCGATGGCGCTGCCTCGACAGTAGAAGTCAGAACCTGGGGGCCCGACGCCGCCGCCTCAACAGTGACAGGCGGAACCTGGGAGCCCGACGCCGCTGCCTCGGCGGTGGTTGGCGGAGGCAGGTCGTCGGCATCGAGGCCAGCAGACGCCTGCTGCTGGGAGCTGGATTCACCAATGGGAACAACTTTGGATGCAGAGGGGGAAGAAGCCCTGATAAGCAAAAGATGGGTTAATACCCGTCACCATGGTGACTAAACCAGCGAGGCCATGGCGAATACGGCGGCGAAAAGCAAGAGAACGCGAATACAGCAGAGGCGCAGAGGACTCGGGGGTGAAAGGGCGCAGCAGTTGGAGAAAGTGCGAAAGTGTAACTGCTGACCGCGGGATGAATCCCCTTTTCAAAGGTGGCTCTTCCGCTCGCGCCCCAGGAAATCCCATTCGACTCGCACCTAGCGCTCGCAGTGACCCAGTCCCCGGCATGGGGGCCCGGGTCCACATGTCACGCACCTGGAGTACCAGCCTCCGAGTATGGAGGAAGCGAACCGTCATGCCGGAAGCAAACCGTCGCGCACGGATGCACGTCACCTAGGGGGCGCTAAGGAATATTTTTTAACTTAGGTGGCAACAATACGCCACGCGCGTGGCCCGACAAAACCGCCGGGCGTGGGGGCCACGTACCCATCAGCTGCGGGGACAGACGTGGCAGGCGGCGTGACCGAAGGCGGGTTGGCGTTGACTAAGTCAGCAGGTGCCCGAAAGCGACACGCCAATCACCAATCAGGCTTTGGCCCCACCTGCAGGCTTGTAACCTCCCCTGAGGTGGGCCCGGGGGCCACTGTCGGTACCCTGGGATAGGGGTACCCCTTACTATAGTATGAAGGAGCGGTACCCACACGCCTATCTCTAGACGCGTGATGAACGGCGCCTGGCACCACCACGTGGACGACTCCGGGGCTGCTACGTGCCCAGAGAAGGTAGCATGCTCCATGATGTCGTCAGAAGATCCAGACCCCAGCATACGTAGTCCGGACCTCCGGGTGCGGCCCAGGACCCCCACATGGACGAGCTGGCCCCCCCGGATGGGACCCAGACCCTTCTAGGTGAGGTCCGGGCCACCCACGGCAAGGTCCCAAGCCGGAGAGTAACCTGGACGAGGTCAGGTACATACTGGGGTCCGGTGCGGACGCGTGTTCGGGCTTTATACAATGCGCTTCCGCTCCCCGCTCAGGCGAGGACCCGATGATGTCGCGTGGCATATTGCCCGTGACGTAAGCCAGCGGGCGGAGCCTGACGTAAGATCCCTGGTCCACGCGGCCTCCACATTTATTGTGAAAGGGACGCGCCGCCTGTCCACCCTACTGACAGGCGATGTGCCGCCTCAGCATTTAATGTGCCCCGTCCACTCCGCTGGCAGGTGGCGACCAGGCCACCCTGCAGACGGCGCACCTGTCCAATCAGACAGCGGACAGTACGCCCATGCCGCCGCGTGCACCATGGCCATCATGACTTGTACGTTGTCAGAGAAGCTTCTGCTGCACGCCAATATTACACAAGTAGCAGATATTGGGACACGGGGAGATGGCATAAGGCGACTGACATTAGTTGCTCCAGGTGTTCCATCCATTATGTCCCTGGGCCCACATGTCGGGGTTCAGTGTCCTTGTACGTGCCTCCCTTGGGCTATAAAAGGGAGGGCACGCAATGTTGCGGGGGGATTTAGACCCACTTAGACTCACACACTCACAAGTTCATACAAGTCCTCACAACAATACAACACACAGTGGAGTAGGGTATTACGCTCCGGCGGCCTGAACCACTCTAAACTTTTGTGTGCTTTTGTGTGTTCATCAACCAATCTCGAAACAGGCAAAACGCTTAGGCCCCTCCTCATCTTAGGATTTAGGGCGGGTGCACTCCGCCACCCGGCCGGAGATTTCCTCTCCGACAGATGAACACGGTGATTTATTTTGCCAAGGTTCGGTTCCAAAGAACCTAGTCCCCGTTGAGGTGGTCACAAAGACCGGGTCTCTTTCAGCCCTTTCCCTCTCTCAAACGGTCACTTAGACCGAGTGAGCTTTCTTCTTACTTCTCACGGGTCACTTAGACCCCGCAGGGACCACCACACAATTGGTGTCTCTTGCCTTGCTTACAAAGCACTTGAGAGTAACAAATTAAAAGAAAAGAAAGTCAAGCCAAGCAAACAAGAGCAACTAGGAACACAAGGGATCCACTCACAAGTCCTAATGTGCTAGAGTTGAATTGGGGACTTTGAGCGGATCAATCACTTTAATTGTGTCTTTGAAGTGAAGTGTATTGCTCTTGTATTGAATAAACTATTCAATATGCTTGGGTGCTTGGAGTGGTGGTGGTTGGGGGTATTTATAGCCCTGAACCACCAACAAGCCGTTAGGGGTGGCTGCTGTCGATGGGCGCACCGGACAGTCCGGTGCGCCACTGGACACTGTCCGGTGTGCCAGCCACGTCACCCAACCGTTAGGGTTTGGGAGCTGTTGATCATTGGAGGCTTTGTCTTCTAGTGGCACCGGACAGTCCGGTGCCGCACCGGACAGCTCCTGTTCATTGTCCGGTGCGCTCTGACACTGACGCGCACTGTTGCACACTGTAGCGCTCGTCAGGAGCCATTGCAGTCGATCATTGCACTAGATAGTCATTGCTCCGCTGTCACACCGGACAGTCCGGTGAATTATAGCGGAGCGCGCCTGGAGAAACCCGAGAGTGGCCATTTGGACGTTGTACGGTCCTGGTGCACCGGACACTGTCCGATGGCACACCGGATAGTCCGGTGCGCCAAACCAGAGCACACTTGGTTTCTTTGCTCCTTTGTGTTTGAACCCTAACTTCAATCTTTTATTGGTTTGTGTTGAACTTTTATGCACCTGTAGAATATATAATCTAGAGCAAACTAGTTAGTCCAATATTTATGTCGGGCATTCAACCACCAAAATTAATACTAGGAAAAAGGTTAACCCTATTTACCTTTCAGGGAGCGAGTGCGCGCGCGAAGAAACCGGCACCGACAAGCTAGCCCCACTAGGCAGCGGAAGGGAGAGAGCACGGATGCGGGCCGTCGTGGACAAGTGGGACCCACATGTCAGGCGAAGCGGGCGCGCGACCTGACTGGCTGGATTGGGCCTACTGGGCTGAAATGAGTTTTTCCTTTTTCCTGGAATTCTAAATGCTTTTTTTATTTTCTCTATGGATTTAAAATCAAGTTCAAACCCAATTCAAATTCAAACTAATTCAACCACGTGCATCAAACAAAAATAATAATTTAGACTGAGCATGATGCAACATTTCATGACTCGTATGGGTTTTGCTTAAATAAATAGTTAATCTCTCACCTAATTGACATCACTCTAATAAAAAGGAAGAGATAAGTCTAAAGAGAGAGAAACAAGAGGTAACACCTGAATTTGGTGGGCATTAGAGAAGAAATTTTATACCCCCTAATTCAGGGTGTTACAGATCAAAACACCAAGCCAAAGAGCAACAAAAAGATCACAATGTCACACTCTCTTGTCTCTCCCCAAAGCACTAATCACTAATGATCTTCTAGCATAACTAGGAGAGTGCCCGTGCGTTGCAACGGGAACGTATAAAACCACGATAAACTATGTACAAATGTGTGTTATACTTTTATAGATCAGTGCCCGTGCGTTGCAACAGAGACATATAATATCTCGATAACTTATATATGCACATGTGTTATATATACAAAATGTGTCTTATATTGTTATAGTAAGATGCCCGTCCTAACGATACTACGAACCTATAAGCCTGCCTATGATGGAGCCTCATTGCATTCATAATTCAATCCATCTGAAGCAAGGGCAAGTGATTCTCGACGATTCAACTCAGTGTATTTCAGAAAAGAAGCAGCACGCCAACACTGAAACAAATAATAAAGAAATTTATCATATTTCGTAAATTCAATGTAAAAGCAAACAAAGTAACACCATTTGGTGCCTAGCTTACCAAGGCTATGTTGAACGCATGTAGTATGCTCCGTGGCTCCCGCACAACTAAATGATTATTTCTGGCTTGTTTTTTAAATAACATGCACCATACAACTCCAATGCCATCTCTATGACTCTACAGCCATAGCAGTAGCCATCACGAGATCAAACCACCCACCCGCCCAGTTGCATATGCGATCGTCGTTATCAAGAGCAGGGTTTCCGCAATATAGCAAGTAATTAGTTCTGACGTAACACCCACTTGTCCAAACCACATCAATTGTGATAGCTCAAGCACAAGCAGAGACTTGCTGGCAAAGAAAAAAAAATATGAAACTATCCTGCAGCCACAACCGTTCAAGAGTCGCAGCAAGCTGATTTCTGCGCCTCTGCTGCATCAGCTTCCCCTTCAGCCTTGATCTTGATAGTTCGATCCTGCAAACAGGTAAGCTAAGGAACTGTGGAAGAGAAAGCAGACGTGCCAAAGGTTCAACACGCTATGCAAAGGACCGCACCTCAGGCTTGGAATCAGTCTCTGAAAGTCTCTGTTTGATATCCCTTGCTATAGAAAAGAAAACCTGCTCGACGTTCAGGTTTGTCTTTGCACTCTGCAGCAAATGATAAAAACAAATTATGCATCACAGACTTATGCAAATGTAAGCGCATGATGCCTAGGAAAAAGCCACATCATATAACAGTTATGGTGCAAGAAAGGAATACTGTAGGTAATATAGTTGGCAATGTAGTAGTGAAACAACTAAATTAAAATAACAAAATTTATGTATAGCTAGGATCACAAATGGATTATGAAATATTTTCTTATAACAATATAAGACACATTTGTATATAAGTTATCATGGTATTATATGTTCCCGTGCGTTGGTACTGACCTAGTTTCAAAATAAAATTGATAGGGCGAAGACTGCTCTATTCCTAGAGCTTGAATTTCAACACAGAAGTCGGCAGAGATTGCGAAGGCATCACCATGCCGTAAATTCGAAGGAACAAACGCACTTGGAAAGAGGATGTGAAAATGCGAACTCAACCTTGAAGTCAACACACATCACAAAGACGAACTGGGAGGCAACAAAAAAAATTAAGTATACGATTTCGGAAACAGAAAGCAAAAACGAACGACCTTCTGGCGCTGCAACTCAAGAGTGAGAACTGAGAACAAAAGTTCTTCAGATATACCATCACAGGTTCATCAATACGACTCCGAGGTGGTAGGTAGTCTAGGGGACCAACTGAGTCACTCAGACAAACCAATAGAAAACTATACAAAATTACGGCCCTGGCATCACACGTTCTTATTGTCTTTATTATTGTCAAAGTTGCATTAGGGGCAACGCCATCACAGCCCCGAAAACTGAAAACATGACCAGCACCATCCAGAAGGGCACCGCCTTCTTCTGGTTCTTGTCACGGCGCGCCTCCGCCAGTGGTTGTGCCCTATTGGCCACGGTCGGGGCTTGCTGGGCAGCAGGGGATGGAGCAGGTGCAGGATTCTCCTGAGGCACCGGCTCTGCAGCAGTGTTCTCCAATTGTAGCTGTTGATTGTACTTCTCAACATACTCTGGGAAAAGTTTCCTGAAGTGCGGACAGTTTTTGCTGCAAGACAAACACTTGAACTATTGAGCCACACAGACTTGCCACAACGAACAAGTGGGGTATTTAGAACATGACTTCAAGCAGATGAAGTGATGATAGTAACTTAACAACTTTACATAGGAACTCCAATCAATGTTTGCACTTAAAAACGGAGCACACCGACCAAAAATTCAGTTGTTTCTTTCATGTAAAGGTATAAACACTACACTACTTGTTCAGAAGCTAATGACCATTATGTTCCTGTGGGGGTAGTTTCTAACAGTTCTACAAAAAGAAAATGGTCAGAATGAAATAGCCTGCAGAGAAATGCATCTACCTCTCACAATTGTAGGCAAGGGAAGCTTTTGCTAAACGCCTCTTTTCTGCATCTGATGTCTTGATGCTTCCAGTTGTCAGTGCATCGTCCATCTGCAAGTATGAGAATTATCAACATTGAGAAAACACCTTAAAACAAGGAAGTTCTGGCAAGGGAAATGCCAAGAATTGCTTGCTGCAATGTTGAGCAACTAAGCCTGGAGCAACAACTGATATTCCAAATTTTATATGCATGCTAGAAATTATGACTAAACCTAGACATTCTTTTTTGGAAAGGTTAACTCATAGTGAGGTACTGAGGTGCAAGGAACAACTTACCATGAAGGACAGAAGCCCAGTGAGAATGCTGCAGCATAAAGTTTTACATGTCAGACCAACAAAGGAAAGAAAATGCAAACAATTTGAACTGAAGCATATTGACTGCTAGATAGTGAAGGATGAAGGATCCATAGAGCAGCACAGTTAAAGTACTAACAATGAGACTATCATTTCAGTTCTCTCATCTCATGGCAACAGAAGTTGAAATGGTTGAGAGCATTGATTTGCCTAGCAGTAAATTAAGAATTTGTACATTGTACAGTAGCTGAATAATTAAAGGTATGCTGTGTCTTCCAAAAAAAACATTACTGTTCATGTAATTTCAGAAACATACATGGTACATAGATGACAAGTGAGAGAAGTTATAAATAAGTACTTCAGATCAGAAACATACCTCAAGATATTAGGTAAGTGCCCGTGCGTTGCAACGGAAACTTGTAATACCATGATAACTTATGTATAAATATGTGGTATACTAAGAAAAGATTTTGTAATAATACAAGTACTTCGCTGTCCCTCAGCTCCTCAGCTGGGAATGCAAAAACAAAAGGTCTTCTTAGAGGAACGAAGTTTTAGCAGTAGCAATTCCAAAAGCCAAACTGTTGTAAAACACTGGTGGTACACCATCCAAACACAACAGTATGAAAAAATGAGAGAGAGCATGCTGATAAGAATAAAATGAAACTAATTAATAAACTGGTCTTGAGAAATAAATAATCCCAAAACCACATAATCCTGTGGTACGTTACAGCTACGTTACAGCTGAATCCAAATGCAAAAGATCGCACGAGTCCATACAGGCAGCAGTTTGTATCCCGCTGCAGGATATGGGCCATTTAAGCATCAGCATACCTGCACCCCAGAAGAGTAAACGATCAGATTTGTTCCACTAACCAAGCACAAATTGTGCAACCAATGGTTACTCACCCCAGTTCGGAGAGCTTGAGGTGGGCCTCTTTGTAGTCATCAAAGAATGCCTTCTCATCCTACAGAGCACACGATAATCAGTACTTGCCTCCCTACGAATCTCCATACCCTGGATAACAATGACCAAGGACATACTGCAGCATATTTCTCCACAAGAGGGCGGAAGACAGGGTCGCTCAGCAGGGCTTTGTCACTTGGGAGCTGAAGAAGGCCCTCCTTGTCACCACTCAGAAGTTCCCTATGAAAATATGGGAATAGTAGGAGATATGGGACGGCTATTAATTTCTAGCACAGCATTCAGCTGCCAAGTAATGACATAACAAAGGTAAACAAATTTTAAGTATTTCTTAACTAAATGCAGTTGCTTTTCAATAGTAAACAAGACAGACTCACTTGAAGTAAGAGTTGTCAAAGACCAAAGGGTTCGTAGTCCAGGCCCCCTCAAAACCAGACCGCTCTTTGTGGCACCTTCCCTAATAAAACCTCAAAGAAAACTAAATCAGTACAGGCATACACATTACATTCCTGAATCAAACATGAGTGGACAGCAACAAACCAAGGTGTGGCCACCAGAGAGGGCAACGATGTCCTGATCACTCAAACCCATCTGCTTGCCAAAGACTTGCCTCAGGTGGTTAGAACCTGGTTTCAAAAAAAAAGCAAGCAGCAAGTGCCAGTCCTCGTGTCAATAGAAGTGACATCAAAACCAGTGTTTGGTCTGGACGCCTACACGGTGCCTCGGCTACAAGGCACCACTGTTACCCAAAGCAAGCTGGGTACAGGGATGCCAAAACAACACCTTTGAAACACTTAACAAAGGATGCAAGGTGAATGTAACTCATTAACTCAGCATTCATGCCAATCTAGTAAAGATTAGAAATCTACCCTTGGTGGCATCAGGAAGACGGCCCTCAGGTGGCGGCTGAGGCTTGTCCTGAAAAAGACAAGAAACGATATAAACACTCAGAGTTTTTACATTGACCAACACTGATGACGAAAAAGGCATGGAACAAATAATATCATCACTCAGTCATGTCTATAAAAAGAAAAGATCCAGTGCAGGAGACTCCCACATGAGTAGGGTGCGGAAGGGATAAACCGAGTAAGCCCTCCCCTGACTCAGTTCTCACCACTGCAACAGGTCTACCCTTCTCAGTCATGTTTCTCTATAGTTATTAGAAAATAGAAGGGATAGAATCTAGCAGAAATATATTTAAATAAAGTACATATGCCAGACACATCTCCACGCATCTCTGGAGAAAACTGGAGCCATTATTTCAACAAACCTGTACAGCAAACACATCAGGTAGGTTCCTTGATACAAGCCAACCCGAGTAAGCAGATTCAGCTGACATGGGGGCAAAATTACATACCCAGCGCACGGGGGGACATGAGGATCAGAGCACCAACCTTCTCTCTCCTCTGTAACCCTGTCAGAACCAGTTTCATAAGATAGCATTCAGCTTTCAAACAAGGATTCAAAAGAAGAAAACTGAAATTACTGCAGTGCATGATGATTCAGGAAGTAACAAACCTCCCTCTTCAGGATCCTTGGGTGGCATAGAGTCATTTATGAGTCCCTCAGATCCCATTTTCGAAGATTTATCTCCACTTAAACCCTGCTTGAAGTGTGTTCCTAGAGAACAAAAAGAGAGAGGGGAAATAAGCGCAAAAGTTGTAGCATAAAAAGCTAATCGAAGAGATAACATGTCACAATGCCACACATCACAAAATTCAGAAACAAAAATAGATTATGCACCATTTCATAATTATAGCGACTAATCCTTCTATAATATTCATGTGACGATACTGTTGCTTGGGATCTAAGTGCATAACAAAAGGTATGCATCTAGAAAAGTTAAAACATCTTATAATTTAGAATGGAGGGAGTACTAAACAAAGATAGTAACTTATGAAACTAATTTATATAGAATCTTATAGTAGGGAGGATGAAAGCCTCTGATTATGCAGGCCGCAAAGATTAGATGGGAACTGAGTTTAATAGCCAGATTCATTGTCAACTAAATTTAGTTTTCGTATAGACTTATAAAACAAGGATAAGTTCCCATAAATTCACACACAGATTGTAAGCTGTAAGGTACTGTTACTTTGCAGCGGGAGTGACCCCCCCTCAAAAAAACCACCCAAAAGAGAAAAATAAAGAACTTGAGGCATGCCAATCTGTACAGTACCTTTCTAGGAGTCATGGCACTCTCAACCTCAGAATTCTGTGTGTCGCAAAGAGATTCTTCCAGCGCTGCCTCCTTAGCTGCTGCAGCTTCTTCAGCCCTTTTAGCAGCTTCAAGTCTTTTCTTTTCAGCTCGTTGGAATGCTGGAGGGACAGAACCACCTTCTAGTCTACCCGACAGTTTAGTGAACTGGGCAATCAGACGAAGTGTCAAAAGAAAATGTAGTCTAGTCTGCAAGTCAATGTGTTGTGTGCATTGTAGATGAGAACTACCTTATTGTAGCATTTTTCACAAAGTCCATGAGCAAAATGCTCAAAACCTTTATCCTTGTGTTTGCAGATAATTTCTCCAGACTTGGGCGAATGTTTTGAAACAGGCTCTTCATTAGATTCATCAGTTGTTGCCAGAAATTCTTCAATGTAACAAAGGGGCATGAAGATATAGGCATGTTCACATCTTAAGAGAACTGTATAAAATGCACTGATGATAACATACATTAAGAATGACAATAGAAGCAAGATATTATTCATAAGGCACACATTATTATCACCTCCTAAATCCTAAGGTTGGTACTTGTTTATTAGTGTACTACACATGATCAGAGTTAAGAAACATACTGTTAAGCTGCCAGAATCTGTATTTTCGAACTCTATCAATCGCTTCGTTAGAGTGGCCTCACACACATGCACAACAGAGACCTACAAATGTAAAACATAGTTGATGCCATCACTAAAGTATAAAACAGAAGGTCATAGGTCGACAAAAGAGAATATACATAATATCGATTTGTTGAATAAGTTCGAGATATCTCATGAGCATCTGGACTTACAATATCTGCCTTGGTGTAATTACACCCATGAGAGAGTGCAGCAATGTATAATGCTGCACCACATAATCCGCTTGGCTTCCTCCCAGTCTGGAACATAGAGCAGGGCAGTAAAGCCAATCACAGCCTTGTGAAAGAAAAGTTATGAAGGACAAAAGAAAGAGGAAACACCTGCCTGCATCCAATCTCTCTTCATGCTAGCTACAATGCATAAAGCTGTGTCTGAGACATCATTATTTCTTCTTCCCAGCAAAACTAAAAACAAAACCAACATATACTGTAAAAACTTCAAATAATCAAACCCATATACATAGATAGGAGAAATAATTCTAGCCAATCCTCACATAAGGATCTTGTTAGTTGCAACATATAAATATTGGTGGATACCTCAACCCTTCGCAGCACACATTACATTTAGCAGATCCAACAGATGAAATATACAATGCAACATATATGTCATCAGCTTACGTTTTGTAAAACGATGGATGAAAAGACTGGGATCTACAAGTTTCTGAACAACTGGATGTTCTGCAAGTTGCAAAACTTGGCAGAGCTGAAGAAAAACAGCACCTAGGACGTAGCTGAAAGAAAATCCAAATGAGTCCCTTCATTAAGTCATATATTAGATAGAGGGTCAAAGAGTTGGTATACTCACACACTTATTTGGAGATGGTCAGAGAAATCGATAAGAAGATAAGCCTTCTTACTTTGCCTGGCAAGAAAAGTTGGAGAAATCAAACATTAGTACTACAATATAGCTTGCTGAAAAAATAAACTTTGCAACAGGCACCAACAAAAGCATGAAAATTGGAATGAGAAAACCCCAACGCAACCCGTACAGGAGCGGTAAACGCGCCCGCGGTTGATCCCAGCTAACCGGGCAGGAGGTGGAGTCACACCTCCCGGAGGGGCTGGGGAGTAGTGTTGGCTTCGGGAACGCGACGCCGACCCCGAGGTAGAAGGTGCGATGAGCCCTATCCCTCCATACCTGTAAGTCACTGTACAATACAATAGTATGGTACTTCGTTTCCAATAAAAAGATGGAAACCCATAGGAGTCTTTTAAGCACAATACTACAGTAGGATAAGCTGAAGCTTCTAAAACACCAATGCATCTTTGAAAGTACAGAAATCTGAACTGCCTTCATATTTGCAACATATAACTAAAATATATGTTGGCAAATGTTCCTAACGATACTACGAACCTAAAAGGCAATAAAATTAATTAGGATAATAAGTTGAGTATCATTACAAATAAAATCATATCTATCTGATGTGCCTAATAATTTCTTGTATTTCTTCTGGAATGTTGTCTTTGGATTCATTGTCCTTGTACTTCAATAATTCTACTAAGAATTTGGTCCTCAGGTCATTCCCATTCTGCACATTCATTATTACATATCATAGAACACGATTAATAATCAATTATAGAAGAACAATATTGACAAAGTATTAGAACAAATAGGGTACTCACAGTGCAAATGCAGGGTAACCTTATACCATTCCAATCGTGCATAAAGTTGATAACAAGAAAGCCAGATAAATCCCTACAAATTAAAATAATACGTTGTTACATATATGTAGACAAAATTAATAAGTTGTTCGGGTTAAAAAAATTACCAGTTTAATGTTCTTGGAACCCATGTTGGTACTATACGACGCCACATATAAATATCGTCTTTCCATGTAGGATTGGCCAATTCCATGGCAGCATTCATATTATTGGCAATATAATGTATATTATGTATATAATGCATGCTAGGATGATCACCCTTAAACCATGATGGTATAGGCATGGAGTCCATTATATAGATGCTTCTAGTGTCCATGTTAAGTACATATAAGGTGAAGTGACCCATGAAAGAAAAGGGCAATAGAATCTGCAAGTTAAAAAAATAGTTCAAGTAAGAGAAAAAACAAGATTACAAAAATGATGAAGAGTATAGCTTACTTGTTTGCAATCTGAAACATCGTACTCCATGTCAGGCCAACATTCTAATAATTTTGCCAACATGTTGATATCTGGCTTTGCACGAAGGCGAGGGTCTCGACCAAATTTAGTTATGGACTACTTTTTGTTAGTAAAATAATTATATAATGAACACACTTATATGAATAAAGACTAATTACTTGAACTTACACAGAACTGTAGATCCATGTAGTGGTATTTGTCTTCCAACAAGAACAAGGCATCATTGCATGCGATCATCCGAACAGCCATGTTAAAACAATATGTATCCATCGGCTTATTTACATCCAATATATCTTTAAGTTTTTGAAGACTTAAAGAAATTGGATAAGGTTTAGTACTCTGAATCCAATGTTTCCTATTAAATGAACAATTGTTTTTATAGTTAAAGCAAGAACATATGTGTTGAATATTTACCATGCATATACTATATTAAATGAGAATTAACTTACTTTAAATATTTGGCGTTGTCTATCCCCATGATATATGTCCATAATACAAACATCAGTTCTTGCGTGTTTGTTGATGTTACTTTAGCAGGCAGAACATATGGAGATATATATGGTTCAATCTGATGTGATGTATTTGACGATTTAGATAACTCACATGGAGTATCGATTATTTGAACATCACTTGAACTCTCTCCATCTTCATCCACATTGTGGTCAAGATTTTGATGTCCTTTCTTTGTGTTTAATCTCGAGTCCCATAATATTGCAGGTAGCTTAAACCTAAACATTGTTATATCATCCTGCAAGTATATAAATTAGAACAAAAGAAACATTGTTCCTATAAATAAATATATGTCCTCTACCTGAGTTACGTTATCAGATAGGGAGGATCCTGTCCAGTATTCCATATAGTTTATCATCCATAGCCCACAAGATACCCTAATATGAAATTTAACAGATCAGGTGAGTTTCTATGTATATATGAAAATAAATACAACCAATTTTGTAGAGTTGTGGTCACATGAATTTTACCCATCGGTTTGCATTTGTATTGTGATCTTCTCTATAACTGGCCATGATGCAACATCAAGGTTCGACCACTTGCCTTGGTAAAGCTCTTTATGTTCTGCTGCAAGTTTAATCTGTCTTTCTAGACCTTTTAACTATGTGTATATATAAAACATATCAAGATTTATAGATAACAAATAATGTAATGATGAAATAATCATAATATAAAAGAAATGATTACTCACTGTAGTATAAAGGTCTCGGCGATCCGTTATTTGTTGTCCCATAGAATCGAGTACATGTACCTCACTTTTTTTTGCATTCAGAACTGCCAGGTACCAGTGAAAATTTTCTATATTCATTGGAATGAACACCTTCATAGAACATACATTAACATTAATTTGTAAGTATTGTGCACCAATATATTACATATTACATATATTAAAAATGAGATGAGTTTTAGGTCAACCATGTCAGACTGTAAATAGTTGTCCACCCTTTTTTCAATTGTGTCTTCCTTACAATTTAAGAGCACCTTAGGGTCGCCATCACGCTTAAGCAGACTGGAAATGAATGTGTTCTCCAAGAAGACCTTTCCACCTTCTCTATGAAGTAAATGCTCTTCATCCCTAATACAGTGTATATATGCACTGAGGGCCTGTACACCAAAAGAATACAATTAGCAGATCAAATATACATGCTAGCTTTAAATATGTATACCATACTGTATAATATGATAATTATAAATATATATACTTTATTACTGTATATAATATGGACATACAGATGTACTTACTTCGCCAGACAATTCGATGTCACCATGAAAAAGACATTCCATATCATTTCTATTTAACCATGCACTGTCGATGTTCACCACAACTTGTTTCCCCGGTAATGTTTTAATGTATTCAATAAGCTGAACATCTTCTGGGGTGCACTTATAATCTATACAATGAAAAATATTATACTTAATAAGCAAATGATATATGCGAATTCCAATAAGATGGAATAAGGCAAGAACAAAAAATTACCTTCAGAGACAACTCGAGCTACATTCGATTTCTTTGGTTTTTTATGTTGTGATATTCTAATAAGTGTTTCCAAAGCATCTTTTTTGTTCTGCTCTACCATATCCGCATCAGAACTTATTTGACTTGATTCATTTGGAACATCCAAAGATGTCAAGTGTATCACATCTGTATGAGGAGTGAATGAAACATAAGTCTCTTGACAAAAGCATTTTTAGGAGTACTCATAAGACAATATTTATATTTAGGAGTGTAGATAAGAGAGCCTACCCGGTTGTGGTCCAAGATCGGCTTCAGTTGACACTTTAGCATGATTGAAAATACAGTCAATGCCTACTCCCACAACATCGTGTGATTGTTTTGCAGCATTACCAACACTGACCTTACTATCCTCGCTCTCTATAGCTATGACGCACAAGAGAAGAATTAAGGGTCAAACAAATATTTATTATGCAGACCTTAGTTTTTTTGTAATTGATAATAGCACTTACCCAGTTCATGTTCATCAGTGTCATTAGTTGACAATTGTGCTGAACAACCACTTTTAGCCACAACCTCATACGATGGTTCAGCAGTATTGCCAACATCGGCATTTCCTTCCTCCACCACTATATCCATTGTGATTTGGTCTGTACCAACTACCCATCAGATTGAAAGTGTCAAACATAATTTTATTGACAAAAGTATTTTAAGTATATAAAGTACATCGTCAAATAGCACGAAACTAAATAAAACACGAACTTTAGCTTAAGTTCTTCATTCATATAGATGTGACAAGTGAACTTGTATAAACTTACGGAGGAAAGGGACACAGGCCTGCCACCATCCTATTTTGATTAAGTATACCCGATGCCATTGATCTTATAAGATGTATATCATGACATTATTGCAAAGATACAACATTGTTCCTTATAAAAATGCTATGAGGGGAGGATGCCAGAAGCAAGGAGGTTGTTCGATCAAATGGCCCAGGTGGGGATCCAAGTAAATACAATCACGTTCAATGTTTTGATTGATGGATATGCAAAGAGTGGACAGATGCATCAGGCCAGTGCAGCCTATAGGGAGATGCAAGCGAGGGGATTAGTGCCAGACTCCTGCACCTTCAACATTATTGCTGCTAGAGCTCACAAGTTCAGGTATGCTGCCCAGTTAGTCCATGACCATGACATGTTTAGTTCACATATGTCGGCTGATGGGTTGGATATGTTGGTCTGTAGGCTTTGTTGGGATCATCGATTGGATGATGCCTGGGAGCTTCGGCTTGGTGCTATTGAGCAGGGTGTTCCATTGCGTGTTACTGGATTTAATGCATTGATCGCTGCTTATAATAAGGAGGGACTCCACGAAGAAGCTTCTGAACTGTATAGAATTATAAACAAGTTAGGACTGACACCATCCTCGTCTACGTTTAATTACTTGATAATGGGGCTCTGCAATCAAGTAAGACTTGATGAGGCACAGCTTCTTTTAGAACACATGGTTAGCAAAGGATATTGTCTAAGTACATCATTTACTATCTGCTTGGATGCATACTTCAGAGACGGTAATGCAGTTGGCGCACTGAAATGCTGGGATGATATGGGCAAAATTGATTTGCAGACTGATTTTATTGCCTTCTCAGCATATATTAATGGCCGAAGCCGATTAGATTACGTGAATGAGGCTTATCAGGCATTTGCTGAGATGACGAGCAGAGGAATTGTACCAAACAATATTACTTACAACTCCATCATATCTGCACTTTGTAAGGCAGGAAATATGACTGAAGCCTTTAAGTTAGAGCAGAATATGAGGCAGAGTGGCCTTGTTCCTGACATTTACACAAGCAACATTCTAATCGACGGTTTGTGCAGAGAAGGAAAGCTGAAGATGGTGGACAACCTTTTATTGGATATGTGCAGTAATGGTCTAACCCCAGACACAGTGACATATAATACAATAATCAATGCATATTGTAGGGCTCAGGATATGAACAGTGCCATGAATTTCATGAATAAGATGCTTGTAGCTGGTTGTGAACCAGATATTTTCACATATAATATTTGGATGCATAGCCTCTACAGGAACCATATGTTGAACCAAGCAGGGAAGCTGCTAGATGAGCTTGTTGCTGTGGATTGTTCTCCAAATTCTGTTACGTACAACACATTAATGGATGGCATTTGCAGTGATGTTCTTGATCGAGCTATGATACTTACTGGCAGGCTTATTAAAATGGCTTTTAAGCCAAACACTATCACACTCAACGTTTTCCTTTCTCATTTCTGCAAGCAAGGATTTGGGAATAGAGCCCTCATGTGGGCTGAGAAGCTCAGAGAAGATTCTTATGTTTTTTATGGTGCTACAAGAAATATAATTGACTGGGCACGAAGGGAAATGGAGGATGACCCCTAGGCTAACAACGAGGACATAGGAAGATGCATGTTTCTTGAGTTCTTAATGTTCATGACATACGAGGCTATGCTCAACAGCAGATCCTCAAAGGCTACACATATGCTTATAGAAAAAGGTTTTGATCCTGCTAGCAACAGCATGATTAGAAAGGAGGTGAAAATGGGATTGGCTGTAATTGCTTGTTTATTGCTGAACCAGACCTTCCTGATTGATCCCAAATACCCCTCCTTTTGCCTAATTAACCCCTGTTACGAGCGCCTATAAATGTTCCCGACCGTAACAATAGCTCAAGGTTACACCTGGAAACTGGGGAGAAAAGGAAGATGTAATTCAGTCTGAGTTTTATAATATGTTATTTAGGTGATCATTAAGATAGATGGAAATCACAACTTGCTTGTCAGATCATTTCAAATTCAAATGTGCATTTTCAAATTCAAATGTGTCTATTCAATAACATCTATTCAATGCTCATCTGCTTTCTTTGTTGTATCAACCAAATGACCACTAAACAATAGGAAGCTAAAAAGGAGCCAAAACAGAGAAATAAAAGGCAAAAATACATCTTCACCTAAAAAACCAAAATAATTAAGTGCATTACAAGTTGTTAATTGCCATTCATTCATCAATGTCAGTTACGGCGTAAGGACCTCCTTATAAACGATATTCTTTGTGTATGTTGCGCCATTTATCGCTGAGTTCCTTTCAACCCCCTTCTTCTTCTTCTTCTCATCGTGGACTGGAATGGCAAGTATCTTCACTTTTGATCGAGCGGTGGCCCTTGATAGAGCAACATAAAGTTGACCATGAGAGAACACTGGTTCCGGCAAGTACACACCAACATTAGGAATCGTCTGGCCCTGGGCCTTGTTAACTGTCATGGCAAAACTTAGTCTTATCGGAAACTGCTTCCTTTTAAACTGGAAAGGGAACATCTCATCATCAGAGGGGCACAGGGGTATACGAGGCAAGAAAATTCGCATTCCAGCATGTTGGCCAAGGACAATTTCAGCATCAATACTGTTTTTTGGAAACCACGAACCACCAACCTCGTGCCATTGCAAAGTCCATTAGCAGGGTCTATATTCCTAAGCAACATGATTGGGCATCCAACTTTGAGCTTCAGAACGTGCGGGGGTAGTCCATTAGGAGTCAGCGTGTTTAGAAACTCTGATGGGTAATAGTTATTAGGATCATCCACCGCAGTGTCAAAACTATGGTACATCATCTGCTCCCCTTGGAAACGATCGATCATCCTCATATTTATCATATCCACCCAGTCATTCCGTGTAGACAATATTGCTCTTGAAGTGATGTAGCTTGTGTTAGACATGTTTTCATTTAGATTGGGGTAAATGTCATCTATCAGTCTATCAAGGTCGCGATCATTACCAGTATATGGCACACATACCTCATCTGGAAGACGAACATCACCATCGTTGTTCGCTTCCTCAGTTCCACCACCGACGCGCAACAAATATTCTGCAAACCATGGGTCGCTCTGTGCCCTCATGTTTTGAACAAGCTTTAGGTGGCACATGGATTCCCAGAGGTAAGAACTCCGTAGAGAGGCAGCAACTATCTGAGCCCTTGACCCCTTGCGTACAACAGGGAGTACTTGTCTGAAATCACCCCCGAACACAACAGTTCTCCCACCAAAGGGCAGCTCAGGCCGTCCCATTATATCACGCATGCTATTGTCTAGCGCCTCAATTGCTTGTCTCTTAGTCATCGATGCCTCATCCCAGATAATGAGCGATGCTTTTTGTAGCAACTTTGCTGTCCCGCTTTGTTTCGTGAAGCTACATACAGCACCATCATCAATAGTAAGTGGTATCTTGAAGCGTGAATGGGCAGTCCTCCCCCCAGGCAATATGGAAGCCGCAACACCAGATGTAGCTGTTGCAACTGCAATCTTGTCCTGACTGCGTAGTGCCGCAAGCAGTGCCTTATACAGATAGGTCTTGCCAGTCCCACCAGGCCCATCCACAAAGAACACTCCACCGTTATTGGTGTCAACGACAGATAGGATCTTATCATAGGCAGACCTCTGCTCCTCATTTAGGGTTTCTTTCATAGCAACGTCTTCTGCTGTCGGCTCGATACTTTCCTCCTCGTAAATCTCTCTATCAGTACCATGTGAATCGTCATATTTGTCGATGATAGCAGGGAGAGGGAATGTCTTTATGTCTTTACCCATTGACTGCAAAATGTTTCTAATGTCAATCAAGACCATCTGTTGCACATGGGTTTTGCTTTGAGTACTACGCTGATAGTCCTCTGACATTGAATCAAGGTGTCTCTGCCATAATTCTGCCACATCGTTCGGCTCGCAGTATACCAGTATTGTTGCAAATAACCTTCGTAGTGCTGACGGCATTTGGTAAATAGCGGCTTCATTGAGACACTCATCTATTGTGTTGTCTGCTTCAAGCAGTCCCCTCCTTTGTGCTGCCTCACGAAAAGATGGTAGTGTGTCACCATCTACTGTCCTTAGATCCGCATAGGAGGTAGCACCCGTCACATGGTTTAAGAGAAGTCGAAGATAAAAGCGCTCCCCCTCAGCTGGATAAGCAGAGACTATTCTACCAACCTGTCCACCCGTGTTTCGTTTCCTCCTTTGCCACACTTTGCCTTGCTGCAAAGTGTACCACTCAGGAAAATCACGGTAAAGGATGCCCCGAGCCTCCTCGTGTAGCCTATTTGCCTCAAAATATGCCGTAAGCATTGACCTATCGGCACCTGGACGTTGGACAACATGATTTACTTTAGCACGCTCGTGAAATGACACCATATGCATGTTTTCAAGATGGAGCTGCAGTTGCATCACTGGTGGAGAGTTTTGACTTAGATCAAAGCTGAATATCCTCCAAAGGGCTTCTGGAGGGGTCACCCACCTAGCATCTCTATACTGCTTGATCTCATCAACGTCACCATCAGCCTTGTTTGCATCTGTCACAGCCACAGACGCACGATCGTGGCCTTTGTATATGTATTTGAACAAGTATTTGACAGCCTTGATGCTCCCGCACGCCTCAACATATGTGACAGTTGAAGAGCCGGAGGAGGTAAGGGTTATAAGGGACGACCCATCTGTTGTCCAATTCACAACCTCGAACCGTTTCCTTACGCCCATCATCACGACGCCTATAAATAGGATATGAATCCTTTCCTTGAGACGTTGCATTGCTAAAAGCTCTAGGATAATGGTTTTTGCATGAAGCACGACCCTTAGTGCATGGACATTTAGGATTTAGCAATCCGCACGGTCCATGCATCATATGCTTGATAACCATCTTGTATAGTTCAGGGTACTTCTTCTTGTCAGGCATCTCAGCGGAGATAAGGAGATCATACTGATCGGGGCAAGTTAGCTTGTACTTTCTCTGCATGATGAGTAGGAAATGGACATGAGGCAAACCTCGCTTCTGGAACTCCACGACATAGACATAAGCCCGGATTTTTCCAAGAATATCATGCTTAGTCAATCTCTTCTTCAGTTCCTCTAGTTTTGCACGGAATATGCGAACAACAAGGTCCGGACGATCCTGTGGTGACTGCATAGGGAGAAGCTCTCTCGTTATTTCATCCCAATTGGGGTTGCACGTCATAGTGAGGAATATGTCTGGCTTCCCAAACTTCCGCACAAGGGCCATAGCATCCATATATCGGCGTCTCATGTCACGAGGACCACCGATAAATGATGTAGACAGCACGGTTCACTTTCCAATTTTGTCTGCTCTGTTCTCGCCTTCATGCAAGCTATCTACCAAACCCTTGTATAGATCCGCCCTTAATCTGTCTTGATTTTTACGTATGAAATCCAAACGAGAGCTCTCAATCTTGATGTAGGTGTCAACCGCGAACTGTTGGAAAAGCCGCTTCCCATGAAGTATTGGATTGAATATACTTGGACGAATTTGGAATCTGTAGCAGTAATAGTCACGTACAGACACGCATAGATGGCTAGGTCGTTCTGCAACCGCAAGGTTTATTAATTAGTGTTGCTAAAAACATATTTAACAAAGGATTATATAAGAATCACAAAGAAATAACTAACCTGTATCATCATTGTTTGCATCACTTCTCCTATGTTGATCGCGGTACGCGTCTACTTCGTCCATGGAAACATTGGACTTAGGAATATTGGCATGCCATCCAAGTTCACCTTTAGGGAAGAACAATGGATATGATAGTGCATCATAGCATCCATGATATGAACGAATTCCGTGGCTTGACCTATCCTTCCCATGCAGCATAACACTATTACTGAATTGACCTCGACGTTCACTCCCCTCAATCCAAACTGCAGCGACCTCCGAAGTGATGGGTACATTATATAACTTCTGGTTCAATGTTTGGTCAAGGTTCAAGGCGATATGGTAGTCTTCAATGTTATCAACGTGCCCCATACTCCTAAGGTGCTCAGAGTATGTGTTGGGGACTTGTTCTCAAGTGCTAAGAGTTAAGAACAAGGCAACATAGAAAATGTTAATCGTTAATACCCTTCGTCCTCCGAAGCATTATTTCCCTTAGGATGTAATGACTTGCGGACGAAGGTTATGAAGGACATACCTTCATAAATTCATCAAACAATGACGAAGGATGAAATATAGAGAATGTAAAAGAAAACATGAACAATCATATATTGTTATTGAGCATAAACAAAAATATTATTGAACTACAAGTGTACCTTCAATTGGAAGGAAATGACAGTACAAGCGTGACGCAAAAAGTGAATGCCAAGTCAGCGTGAACAGTACGGGGATACTGTTCACCTATTTATAGACACGGGACATAGCCCTTACAAAATTACATTCATGCCCTTTACATTTGATAATAACTCTATAGTAGTCTATCGAGGTCTGAATAGCCTTTTCATCTTTAAGTCGGTTCCACTCTTTGCTGTTACGCCGAAGCTTTCCTGCTCAACACCTTCGGCTCTGTATCAACCTTCGTATTATTCCGGTCTACTGCAATGCCGACTTTAGTTCAAGAGTACCTGTTCACACATTGTACTACAGAAATACTGTTAAATCCTGTTTTTGAGGACCTTCGGACGCCGAAGGTCCCCAACAGTAGCCCCTCGCAATATTAATTTGTTTGAAATAATAAATTTAGATTGCGATATGGACGAAGGCTTTATGCCGAAGGTCCGAAAAAACACCTTCCCTTTTGTTGGGGGCCTTCGTCCTCCGAAGGTCCTCAAAAACATGATTTGACAATGTTTTCCGAGTGGATTATGTGAACAGGTATTTTCGGATCCAGAATTATGAATATGGAGCACGGCCAGGACGAAGCCTGAACTAGACGAAGGTCGAGTGTAGCCGAAGCTGTGCGCAGGGAAGCTTCGGCGCGATGGCAGAAGGGGGAACCGACTTAAAGATGAAAAGACTTCGGGGGCCTCGACAGATTTCCATAAGCCGTTAACAAATGTAATGGACATGGATGTAATTTTACGTGGGCTGCGTCCCGCGTCTATAAATAGATGAACAGTACTCCCTTACTGTTCACGCGGACTTGGCATTTGCTTTTGCGTCACGCTTGTACTTTCTACCTTCTCTCAGGACCGAAGGTACATTTGTAGTTTGAAATCATTTCTATTTTTCCATGTTAATAAAATAGAAATGATTCTGTGATGATGCTTATATTATATTTCATGCTTTATATAAGTCCCTCGTCATTATCTGTTATGTTTGCGAAGGTATTTCTCTTATGACCTTCGTCCCAGACTCATTATTTCCCGAAGGGGACATAATGCTTCGAAGGACGAAGGACTTTAACACTTAACACTTTTTATGTTGCCTTGTTCTTAACTCTTAGCATTTGAGAACAAGTCCCCAACATTGGCGCCCACCTCCGGTGAACTCACTTCCACTTCGAGTCTTCGTGAACACCCTCGGAAGCTATAGACCTTCGCTATGGCGCCGAAGAAAGCTTCAGCGGCTGGGGCTGCAGCACTACAACCGCTGGACCACAACCAGGAGACCGTCTCTCTTCGGGAGGCCAGAAGCCAGAAGAGAAAAGCTGTTAGCCCGACGCTTGAGGAAGAAGAGCTAGACCAAGAAATCAGAGAGATGGAGATGCTACATCAACAAGTGCAGAGGAAGAAGGAGAAGATGGCCCGCCTAGCTGAGTTGCAAAGGCAAATTGACGAAGCTTCTGAGGAAGTTCGCCATCTCACTCACGATGAGCAGAACAGAAGGCCTCATCAGAAAGACCTCCATCAGGAGGGCTTCGTCAACGAAGACGACTGGTATGATAATTTCCATCAGGGAAATTTTGTTTTTGATGATGCTTCTCCTCTGTCTGCTGAGCTGCAGGCTACACCTTGGCCTCCATCCTATAAGCCACCCCAGCTCCCCATGTTTGACGGCCACTCCGACCCGAAGCAATTCTTGATGAGCTACGAAGCAACAGTGTCTTCGTACGGGGGCAACGCTGCAATCATGGCGAAGTCTTTCGTCATGGCCGTCAGGAATGTTGCTCAGACCTGGTATTCCTCCCTTCGGCCAGGAACAATCACTTCATGGCAGAAGCTGAAGGATATGTTACTGACCAGCTTTCAAGGATTTCAAACGAAGCCGGTTACAGCTCAAGCCCTCTTCCAGTGTATTCAGGATCACGAAGAATACCTTCAGGCGTATGTCCGAAGGTTCTTACGATTGAGGGCGCAGGCACCAACGGTGCCCAATGAAATCGTTATCGAAGCCATGATCAAGGGGCTCCGTCCTGGACCTGCAGCTCAATACTTTGCTCGGAAGCCTCCTCAGACCTTGGAGAAATTGCTCCAAAAGATGGATGAGTACATTCGTGCTGACAATGACTTTCGCCAAAGAAGGGAGGAGGCCTTCAGATTTTCTGAGATGACCAGGAACTTCGGAGGAAGATACTACCCGAGGCATGTCCGTTCCATTCACAACACTCAGAATGATGATAAGGGGAGTCAGCAAAACAGGCCGCAGTGCTCCTCACAGGCTTCGGGGCAACAACAAACTTTCTTTCGGCCACCAGCTCCAAGAGGCAGAGGCGCCAGGGGCTTCGGCGGAAGATTCGGAGATCAGCCAAGGAGACTGTTTTGCCTATTCTGTGGAGAGGGCAAGGGCCACACCACTAGGACGTGCCATGTTACAATCCAGAAGCAAAAGGAACTAGCCGAAGCTGCATCTCAACAAGCTCAGTCGAAGCAGGTTATGCATACTGCTTCGTTTCATCCGCCTTATGTCCCACAATACATAGACAACCACCCTGCGGCTTCTGTAGCTTCGGCAAGTCAACCTCAAGCTTCCTGGCAGCAGCTTCCGCCTCCACCTCCATTGCAGCAAGGTCAACAGCCAGAAGGGAGTCAATATGCTCCACATCAGAGGGACTTCAGAGAACAGTCCGAAGCTCGCACAGTCAACAGCACTGTGCCAGAGTCGAAGCACATTTATTGACATATCCTACCTTTGATAACAGTCTTTTCTATTCAGTTTTATTTTCTGTGAAGCAAAAAACATTGATAGTTTTCATGTAATAATTTCGTTGTTTCCCACGAGGAAAATCTATTTGCTCCACAGGCCTAAGTTGCTGAAGCCTAAAACTTTTTCCGTTACCAAGGAGGATCTTCGGATTAAAAATCCTTCGGAGTAACAGAAAGTCGTTCTAAGGAACGCAGAGTAAGTTTATGAAGTCACAAAAAGCCGTTCCAAAGGGAGCGCAGTGTAAGTTTTCTGCTCAGAAGTCGTTCCTAAAGGAATGCAGAGCCTACAGCGAAAAGTCAACGCTGATACCGCCTAAGTAAAAGGCGAAGAAGCTCCTAAGGGAGGCTTACAGCGAAAAGTCAACGCTGATACCGTCTAAGTAAAAGACGAAGAAGCTCCTAAGGGAGGCTTACAGCGAAAAGTCAACGCTGATACCGTCTAAGTAAAAGACGAAGAAGCTCCAAAGACGTTCCCAAGGGAATGCAGAGCTTACGAATATATTTTATGTGTATCTCCGGAACAAATGTCACATGCATAACATAACATCATCACATCATTTTGCATAGCATAAGCATCATACATCATATTGCATTTGGCAAGAGAAGGAGATACTCTCAACCTTCGAAAGGATGCTTTGAGAAAGTGACATCGAAATTGTACAGCTTCGGAATACAGCTTCGGAGAATATTTTTACGAAACATGGGCGGGCTTTATCAGATCAATATCGAAGTTGTATAGCTTCGGAGTATAGCTTCGAAGAATGTTTTGACGAAGCATGGATGTGATTCATCAGAATAATTTTAACGGAGAATGCCTTCTTCACGAAGCATGAAAAGAAGGGAAGGTGTTTTTTTCGCCAAAGGCTCAAAAATGGTATGTATTTAATGTTTCATGCATCGTAAAGAATTCAATAATGAAAGGAGATTTGTATATTACATTCAAATGTACAAAGTGTTACATAGATTACACTTTAAATGATTTTTCCAAATAGCATCTAATCTTCTCTCAATACTTCTTCGGCGGCCTCATTTAGAAGTTGGTCAGCAATCTTGTCCAAGATAGTTTCGGCCATTTGTTTAATTTCTTCGTTGACATTTGATCCAGCAGTTTCTGAGGGAAGAGAACATTTCTTCATTACTTTTGCAAACCTTGAGCAAAGTTTGGAATAAAAATTACAACACAATAAGAGCGACTAATTGGTACCTAATTGCCTTTCGGGCTCTGTACTCCTTTCGGCAGCTTCTGCCACTTTTCTGGCGTCATGAATGCCTTTTTCGCTCCTTTGGATGATCTCTTGCGCCATTCCTCGGCCGCCGTCGTTCCAGATATCAGTAAAAAATTTGCCACCAACCACGCTTGCTTCGGCCGAGGGGTCCTTGACGTCTTCGGAAGATAAGGTAGCTTCGGATTGAGCTAAAAATTTTACATGCCCGCAACCTTTCTTCTCTAAGACAGAAGCAATTCCTCTGGCGCCCGAAAAAGCGCATATGTCGCCACGACTGTTCAGAATCTCTTCGAAGGCCTCTGCTTCATGGCTAATCCATTCCAGCGGACCTTCGGGATTGCCTCGAGAGAAATTCTCTTCGCTGGAAAAGGCGCCTACGCTGGCGAAGCTGGATTTAATTTTATTCACACATTCTACAGATTTGACATAGCATTTCCCCTGAGATGTGCGAAGCTCCTTAACTTTTGATTCCAATTTGCTGACCATAAAATCACTAAGTTCTCGTTTCGTTTCCTCAAGCGCGCGCTCCTCTTTAGCTCTAGCCACCTGTTTCTGAAGATCTTTAATCTCGCGTTTTTGAGCTTCGGCCTGGGCCTTTGAAGCAGCTTCGTCTTTTTTCACTTTATCTACCAGTGTAAGCAGAATTTTATCTTTTTCCAAAGCTTCGTTTCTCAGTCTGATAACTTCGGAGCGTAAATTATTAAACGCAATTTCATAGCTTTCATCTTCGGCGCTCTTTTGGGCTCTTAGTGCGTTGCTTAGGATCAGGCCCTATACGAAAAAGAATTCATATAAGAAAAAAGGAATGAGTTGCGTAAAAATAAGGGGGTTTTTCAAGTGTCTAATTCCTATACCTTCAGGCTGTTGTACGCAAGACTGTCTGCGAGATCTTCTTTCGTCATGGCGCTTAATCCAGATTCAAGCTTCGGGAAACCAATACTTCTGGCCATTTCTCGGCAGACAGATAGCTCTTTGTTGTCAGGCAGGCAGTATAAGAAGTCATCTTCATTCGTTCCATTGAATATTACTGCCCCCTTCGGATATTTTAGTTCCTTTGCATAATGGATGGCTTCATGAGTTTCTTCTTTGGATAGCTTCTTCCCCGAAGCATGTCGTATCACGTAATCACGCATGCTGACAGGTGCTTCGGGGATGGCGGTGTCAGTTTCTTCAACTAATACTGGTTCTGGAATTTTTATTGCTTCGGCTTCAAAAGGTTGCTCCTTGTAGGGCTCTGAAGGCCCAGCTTCAGCTTCAGCTTGTTGAGCCGAAGCTTCAGTAGAAGCTTCAGCAACTTCAACACTATTTTTTGGAATTGTGCTTGAAGACTTAATTGTCTCCAAGACGTCTAGTACATTTACCATTCTTTTCCTTTTTGGGGTCACTGATGGCCCCTTTTGGTTTTTTGCTGTTTCAATATTTACTGCAGGACTCAAAACTTCTAATGTTTTTTCCTTAGTCGGCTTTTTCGCTTCTTCCATTTTTTCTGTGGATGGTGCTTCGGCCATCTCTGCAGTTTCTGGCAGCAAGGTTGGCTGTTCAGCTTCGGTGGCCGAAGAAGCTTCTCCGGTGAACTCAGGCACCGAAGCTGGTTCAATATAACGCGGCCGATGCGTAAGAACCTTTATCTTTTTCCTTTTCGGTTCTGGCTCACTAGGAGCAGCTGCAGCTTCTTCTTTTGCAGAGATTGTGTTTTTTCTCTTCTGCCTTCGAATGGGATAGCAGTAATCAGGGTAGACAAACCCAATGGCATTAAATACCCGATTCAGTCTCTTCTTTTTTCGGCCTCCGAAGGCTGCTGACATTGCATTATCTTCAGCCTTCAAGTAGGTCCCGAGTAGCTCATCACTTAAATTGTCAATGCTTTTCAACCACTCATCATCTGGCTCAATAAATTTATCTCCAAATTTGAAGGTGTACTTCAGTCTCACAAGCTCACCTTCGTCGGCCTCTTTTATGGTTTCTTGTGGCATTTCCCATTTCTCAGCAAGCGGCCACACCCTGAAGGCGATATGTTCTTGTACTAAGTCCCTTGTTCCTATAAAAGAACAGACAACGCCGAAGGCTCTTTGGCACTTTTCGGCGGCTTCGTTCATTTCAACCTTCGGCCTCCGAAGGCCGAAGCTTTGCCAAATAGGACGCATAATTATACCTTTGATGTCTTCTCGTGCTGATAAGTCATTCTTCACATAAAACCATTCTGTCATCCAATCCCCGGGCCATCTCTTCCGAAAGGTTGGTACGGGACAGCTTGCCCCGGACCGAGAAACGAAGCTGTAGCAGCCAAAGTTGTTATGGTACTGTTCTTTGCCCCAAGGCTTTGTTTCATACAATAATTCATGAACATTACAGAAGCTTCTTGCGTCAGGCTTCAGACCTTGGCTCCTCGCGGCCCACACGAAGATATTTAGCCTTATAATTGCCTCCGGAGTAAGTTGATGAAGATAGACTTCGAAGATTTTCAACACCTCCACGACGAAGCTGCTCAAGGGGAATCGCAATCCAGCTTTCAAAAAGCTTCGGTACACCACAACTTCATTTTCTTCAGGGTGTGGACAAGTTTTTTCCCCTTCGTCCGCCCTCACAATGGACAGATCCCGGAAATACCTTCCTCTCATATTAACAAGATGATTCTCTTTGATAGTTGATTTACCATAAACTGAATGGCTTGGTCGCCAGGGGCGATCTTCGGAGTCTTCGCCACTACTGTCCATATCATAACTTTCACTGTCACCAGTATCTTCAGACAGCCCCTCCAGAATTTCCTTGGTAATCTTTTCTGTGTTGGACTTCGACATCGCTATAAGAAACCCTAGGTTCTTCTCTTCATCAAGACTCAGCTTCATCTCAGCAGCAGCCTTCTTAGCAGCTTCAGACATCTTCGGAAGCGCTAAAAAACTGTTTTTAAAAGCCGAAGCTTCAAAGCTAAAAGATCAGCAAATCTTAGTGCACAAGAGCTAAAAATTTTAGTGGGCCGAAGCAGAGGGCAAGTGTGCGTACCAAATCAGTTCGCGATGTGATCTTATTTATACGCCTAGGGCGTTGAAAATTGAAAGGCCCCGCTTGTCAGTAGATGTTGCTATTCTAGCAAAGGGAAGGTGTTTTTTCGGACCTTCGGCTCAAGGCCTTCGTCCATATCGCAATCTGAATTTATTATTTACAAATTAATATTGCGAGGGGCTACTGTTGGGGGCCTTCGTCCTCCGAAGGTCCTCAAAAACATGATTTGACAATGTTTTCCGAGTGGATTATGTGAACAGGTATTTTCGGATCCAGAATTATGAATATGGAGCACGGCCAGGACGAAGCCTGAACCAGACGAAGGTCGAGTGTAGCCGAAGCTGTGCGCAGGGAAGCTTCGGCGCGATGGCAGAAGGGGGAACCGACTTAAAGATGAAAAGACTTCGGGGGCCTCGACAGATTTCCATAAGCCGTTAACAAATGTAATGGACATGGATGTAATTTTACGTGGGCTGCGTCCCGCGTCTATAAATAGATGAACAGTACTCCCTTACTGTTCACGCGGACTTGGCATTTGCTTTTGCGTCACGCTTGTACTTTCTACCTTCTCTCAGGACCGAAGGTACATTTGTAGTTTGAAATCATTTCTATTTTTCCATGTTAATAAAATAGAAATGATTCTGCGATGATGCTTATATTATATTTCATGCTTTATATAAGTCCCTCGTCATTATCTGTTATGTTTGCGAAGGTATTTCTCTTATGACCTTCGTCCCAGACTCATTATTTCCCGAAGGGGACATAATGCTTCGAAGGACGAAGGACTTTAACACTTAACACTTTTTATGTTGCCTTGTTCTTAACTCTTAGCATTTGAGAACAAGTCCCCAACACCTTTGCTAGAATAGCAACATTCAATGACAAGTGGGGTCTTTCAGCTTTCAACGCACCAAGCGTATAAATACGGCCATACCGCAAACTCATTTTGCACGCTTTCTGGACAACCACTCCCGCTCACTCAATTTTTAGCTCTTGTGCACTGTGATTTGCTAAGCTTTTAGCTTTGAAGCTTCGGATTTGAAAACAGTTTTTTAGTATTTCCGAAGATGTCTGAAGCTGCTAAGAAGGCTGCTGCTGAGATGAAGCTGAGTCTTGATGAAGAGAAGAACTTGGGGTTTCTTATAGCGATGTCGAAGACCAACACAGAAAAAATCACCAAGGAGATTCTGGAAGGTCTGTCTGAAGATACTGGTGACAGTGAAAGTTATGATGTGGACAGCGGTGGCGAAGACTCCGAAGATCGCCCCTGGCGACCAAGCCATTCAGTTTATGGCAAATCAACTATCAAAGAGAATCATCTTGTTAACATGAGAGGAAGGTATTTCCGGGATTTGTCCGTTGTGAGGGCCGATGAAGGGGAGAAGACTTGTCCACACCCCGAAGAGAATGAAGTCGTAGTGTTCCGAAGCTTTTTGAAGGCTGGGCTGCGATTGCCCTTGAGCAGCTTCGTCGTGGAGGTGTTGAAGATTTTCGAAGTCTACCTTCACCAACTTACCCCCGAGGCAATTATAAGGCTGAACATCTTCGTGTGGGCCGTGCGAAGCCAAGGTCTGAAGCCTGATGCAAAAAGTTTCTGCAATATGCACGAATTATCATACGAGACAATACCTTGGGGTAAGGAACAATATCACAATAACTTTGGCTGCTACAGTTTCGTTTCTCGGTCTGGGTCAAGCTGCCCCGTGCCAACTTTTCGGAAGAGATGGCCCAGCGGCTGGATGACAGAATGGTTCTATGTAAAAAATGATCTGAAAGCACGAGAAGACATCAAAGGCATAATTATGCGCCCTATTTGGCAAAGCTTCGGCCTTCGCAGGCCGAAGGTTGAAATGAATGAAGCCGCCGAAGAATGCCAGAGAGCCTTCGGCATTGTCTGTTCTTTTATAGGAACAAGGGACTTAGTACAAGAGCATATCGCCTTCAGGGTGTGGCCGCTTGCGGAGAAATGGGAAATGCCACAAGAAACCATTAAAGAGGCCGACGAAGGTGGACTTATCAGGTTTAAGTACACTTTTAAGTTTGGGGATAAATTTATTGAGCCAGATGATGAGTGGTTGAAAAGCATTGACAATCTAAGTGATGAGCTGCTTGGGACCTACTCGAAGGCCGAAGATAGTGCAATGTCAGCAGCCTTCGGAGGCCGAAAAAAGAAGAGGCTGAATCGGGTATTTGATGCAATTGGGTTTGTTTACCCTGACTATTGCTACCCCGTCCGAAGGCAGAAAAGAAAGAACATAACCTCTGCAAAAGAAGAAGCTGCAACTGCTCCTAGCGAGCCAGAGCCTGAAAGAAAGAAAATAAAAGTCCTCACTCACCGGCCGCGCTACATCGAACCAGCTTCGGTGCCGGAGTTTACCGAAAAAACTCCTTCGACCACCGAAGCTGAAACGGCCGCAGTGCCAACAAAGACAAAATTGGAGCAATCAAAGATTTTGTTACCGGAAACGAAGGAGAAGGCCGAGGTGCCATTCACAGAAAAAATGGAAGAAGTAAAAGAAGCAACTGAGGGCTCCAAAACATCAGAAGTTTTGAGTCCTACAGCAATCACTGGGACAACAAAAAATGAAAAAGTGCCAGTCGTAACTCCGAAGAGAAAGAGAATGGCTAATGTGCTAGATGTACTGGAAACGATCAAATCTTCGAGCACACCTCCGAAGAAGGCTGTTGTTACTCCTGAAACAACAGTTGAAACTTCTGGTTCTAAAGTTCCAGAGCAAGGGGCTGAAGCCGAAGCTGTGCCCTCAGAGCCCGCAAAGGTGAAACCCTTGGAAAGTGAGGAAGAAAAAATAACAAATCCAACTTTTGTTGAAAAAACCAGTGTTGTTGCCCCCGAAGCATCCCCCAAAATTCGTGATTATGTTTTTCGTCATGCTTCGGGGATAAAATTATCAGAAAAAGAAGAACAAGAGGCCCAGCACTATGCCCAGAAACTGAATTATCCAAAGGGGGCGTTAATATTTAATGGCAGTGGAGAAGAAGACTTCTTGTATTGTCTCCCCGACAGCAAGGAAATTTCTGTCTGTCGGGAGATGAGCAGAAGCTTCGGATTCCCAACTTTAGAAGACGGACTTTCGGTGCTGTCGAAGAACGATCTGGCCGACAGCCTGGCTTACAATAGTTTAAAGGTGCGACAAATAAAATTTTTGTATTTTTCGTTTGACAAAACCTATTGACACACACATACGTCTTTTTGCAGGGCTTGATACTTAGCAATGCCCTCAGGGCACAAAAAGATGCTGAAGACGAAGGGTATACTATAGCCCTGAGCAACCTTCGTTCCGAAGTAATTGAACTGAGGAACGAAGGTCTCGAAAAAGATAAAATATTATACTCATTGATAAATAAAATAAAGGAAGACGAAGCTGCTTTTAAAAGTCAAGCTGAAGCTCAGAAACGCGAAATTGAAGACCTTCGGAAACAACTGGCCAGAGCCAAGGAAGAACGCATACTGGAAGAAACAAAGCGTGAACTCAGCGATCAATGGGCAGATCACCTAGAAGTGACTGTTGAAGAGCTTCGTTCATCCAAAAAGAGATGCTACAACAAATCTATAGATTGTGTTAAGAAATTAAAGGCTAGCTTCGCCAAGGTCGGCGCATTCTCAAGTGAGGAAAACTTTTCGAGAGGCAATCCCGAAGGTGTCATTGAATGGATTGACCACGAAGCTGAAGCCTTCGAAGAAATTTTAAATAGCCGAGGAGATATATGTGCCTTCTCTGGCGCCAGAGGGATTGCCACCATCTTAGAGAAGAAGGGCTGCGAACATGTAAAAATTTTAGCACAGTCCGAAGCTGCCTTGTCCTTTGAAGATACAAGAGATCCTTCGACCGAAGCTAGCATAATTGGTGGAAAGTTTTTTACCGATATCTGGGATAATGGTGGCCGAGAGATGGCCGGAGAAATTATTCGAAGAAGTGAAAAGGGCATCCACGATGCTAGAGAAGTAGCTGAGGCTGCTGAAAAGAGCGCAGAGGCCGAAGGTCAATTAGGTATTAACTAATAGTTTGTATTGTGTTGTAATTTTTGGTTTTAAGCTTCGTTTTCCGTTTGTAATAGCAGCATAGCCGTGTCCTGTCCTTCAGATCCTGCTGAAGCGTCTCCAGGCCCTCAGCCGAAAGGAGACGATGAAATTAAAAAGATGGCCGAAGCAATCATGGACGAAGTCGTCAATCGACTCCTGAATGAGGCTGCAGAAGTTGTTCTAAAAGAAAATTGAACACTATTGTAAATTAAACTTCTGAATTGTAACATTTTGTAATCCTGAATGTAATATACCCCTTTTTATTGCTTAATTCTTTACGATGCATGAAACTTTACACATACCGCTTTTTGAGTCTTTGACGAAAAAACACCTTCCCTTCTTTTCATGCTTCGTGAAGAAAAATTTTTATGTATCACAACAATGTCCATAGTGCTCAGATGAAGAATACCCAAACTTCGTGAAAACATTCTCCGAAGATATACTCCGACGATGAAGATTGTGTCTCCTTGTGATTTAACACGATTTTCATTCTTTCAAAGCATACTTCCGAAGATCAATATTGTGTCCCCTTCTTGTGCCATATGCAACATGATGTATGATGCTTATGCTATGCAAAATGATGTGATGATGTTATGTTACGTAGATGACATTTGTTCCGAAAGATACACACATATCCCCACACAATATTTTTGTACCAGCGCTGATTCTTCGCTGTAAGCTCTGCATTCCCTTAGGAACGTCTTTGGAGCTTCTTCGCCTTTTACTTAGGCGGTATAAGCTCTGCATTCCCTTAGGAACGTCTTTGGAGCTTCTTCGCCTTTTACTTAGGCGGTATAAGCTCTGCATTCCCTTAGGAACGTCTTTGGAGCTTCTTCGCCTTTTACTTAGGCGGTATAAGCTCTGCATTCCCTTAGGAACGTCTTTGGAGCTTCTTCGCCTTTTACTTAGGCGGTATAAGCTCTGCATTCCCTTAGGAACGTCTTTGGAGCAAAAAACTTACACTGCGCTCCCTTTGGAACGGCTTTTTGTAACTTCAGCAACTTACTCTGCGTTCCTTAGAACGACTTTTTGTTACTTCGAAGGATTTTTAATAATTCGAAGGCCCTCCGCAAACTTTCAAGCTTCAGCAACTTAAGCCTTCGGAGAAAATAGATTTCCCTTATGACCAACCACAAAACCATTACATGAAAATCGAAATGTTCTTTATTATACAGAAAATAGAACTAAATGGAAAAGACTGCTATCAAGGTAGGATACTTGTCAATAAATGTGCTTTGACTCCGGCACGGTGCTGTTGACTGTACGAGCTTCGGACTGCTCTCTGAAATCCCTTTGGTGTGGAGCATATTGGCTCCCTTCTGGCTGTTGGCCTTGTTGCAGCGGTGGTGGAGGTGGAGGTTGTTGCCAGGAAGCTTGAGGTTGACTTGCCGAAGCAACAGAAACTGCAGGGTGGTTGCCCACATACTCTGGGATGTAGGGTGAGTGATACGAAGCTGTATGCATGACCTGCTTCGGCTGAGCTTGTTGTGCTGCGGCTTCAGCTATTTCCTTTTGCTTCTGGATGGTAACATGACACATCCTGGTAGTATGGCCCTTATTCTCACCACAGAATAAGCAAAAAATTCTTCTCTGTTGATCGCCAAATCTTCCTCCGAAGCCCCTAGCACCTCTGCCTCTTGGAGCTGGTGGTCGGAAGGAAGCTTGCTGTTGCCCCGAAGCCTGTGAGGAATATTGTGGCCTTTGCTGTTGGTTCCCCTTATCATCACTTTGTGTAGAGTTATGAATTGATCTTACGTGCCTCGGGTAAAACCTCCCTCCGAAGCCCCTGGTCATTTCAGAAAACCTGAAAGCCTCCTCCCTTCTTTGGCGAAAGTCATTGTCGGCCCGAATGTATTCATCCATTTTCTGGAGAAGCTTCTCCAAAGTTTGAGGAGGCTTCCTGGCGAAGTACTGAGCTGACGGACCTGGCCGAAGCCCCTTGATCATGGCCTCGATGACAATTTCATTGGGCACCGTTGGTGCCTGTGCCCTCAGACGCAAGAACCTTCGGACATATGCCTGAAGGTATTCTTCGTGGTCCTGAGTGCACTGGAACAGAGCCTGAGCAGTGACCGGCTTCGTCTGAAATCCTTGAAAGCTGGTTAACAGCAAATCCTTCAGCTTCTGCCATGAAGTGATCGTTCCTGGTCGAAGGGAGGAATACCAGGTTTGAGCAACACTTCTGACAGCCATAACGAAAGATTTGGCCATGACTGAAGCATTGCCACCATACGAAGACACTGTTGCTTCGTAGCTCATCAAAAACTGCTTCGGGTCTGAGTGGCCATCGAATACAGGGAGTTGAGGCGGCTTGTAGGACGGGGGCCAAGGTGTAGCCTGCAGCTCAGCGGACAGAGGAGAAGCATCATCAAAAACAAAATTCCCATGATGGAAATTGTCATACCAATCATCTTCGTTGGGAAAACCCTCCTGATGAAGGTCTTGATGCTGAGGCCTTCGGTGTTGCTCGTCCTGAGCAAGATGACGAACTTCTTCAGAGGCTTCGTCTATCTGCCTCTGCAGTTCAGCTACCCTGGCCATCTTTTCCTTCTTGCGTTGAACCTGCTGCTGAAGGATTTCCAGATTTTGAATCTCCTGATCTAGATCATCTTCCGGAGGTGTTGGACTGGTAGCCTTCCTCTTCTGGCTTCGTGCCTCTCTAAGAGAAAGGACGTCTTGATTGGGGTCCAGCGGCTGCAGCGTGCCAGCCCCTGGTGCTGAAGCCTTCCTCGGCGGCATGACGAAGGTGATGCTTGCCGAAGATGTTGAAAAGCTCAAGAAATGGAAGTGAGTTCACCGGAGGTGGGCGCCAATGTTGGGGACTTGTTCTCAAGTGCTAAGAGTTAAGAACAAGGCAACATAGAAAATGTTAATCGTTAATACCCTTCGTCCTCCGAAGCATTATTTCCCTTAGGATGTAATGACTTGCGGACGAAGGTTATGAAGGACATACCTTCATAAATTCATCAAACAATGACGAAGGATGAAATATAGAGAATGTAAAAGAAAACATGAACAATCATATATTGTTATTGAGCATAAACAAAAATATTATTGAACTACAAGTGTACCTTCAATTGGAAGGAAATGACAGTACAAGCGTGACGCAAAAAGTGAATGCCAAGTCAGCGTGAACAGTACGGGGATACTGTTCACCTATTTATAGACACGGGACACAGCCCTTACAAAATTACATTCATGCCCTTTACATTTGATAATAACTCTATAGTAGTCTATCGAGGTCTGAATAGCCTTTTCATCTTTAAGTCGGTTCCACTCTTTGCTGTTACGCCGAAGCTTTCCTGCTCAACACCTTCGGCTCTGTATCAACCTTCGTATTATTCCGGTCTACTGCAATGCCGACTTTAGTTCAAGAGTACCTGTTCACACATTGTACTACAGAAATACTGTTAAATCCTGTTTTTGAGGACCTTCGGACGCCGAAGGTCCCCAACAGTATGGGTTTCCCTTAAGTATTTCAACCAACTGTTTAATAACCGCCTTGTCTTTCTCAAGTTGCTCTTGACGACATTTACGATATCTATGCTCGAGACTGGGATCATCATCATAGAAGTAAAGTTCAAGGTGTTTATGTTCCGCCCCAACTTCCCTACCGAACGACCTTAAGTTGTGGTACATCATGCCATGTGCACGGAACGTGTAGATACCACAATCCATGTTTGTAGTCATACTATCAAGGCAACAATACAAAGAAGTGAATGAGAAATGGCCGTTAAAAAATCGAATGTTATCACGGAAGTGCCTCGCATCAGCATCTGCACACTCCCACAACCTCCTAAGCTGGGACGGTGTCTCGAATGGAGCTAGATCAATCTGTCCATTACGACAACAAAATCCAGGTGGTTCATATTGAAACTTCTTCGCTTTACAGTAGTCACAGTCAGCAACAGCGTTTAGCAAATGTGTTTCTTTAGGTATGTTACTATACACCTTGTCATACGGATCAGGTACGTCAGGGGTTACAGCAAAGGCATCTTGGGTATCATCAATATTGATATCCTCACCGGATTCACCATCTAAATTTGTTTTAAAAGAGCAACAGGTAAGATGTATAGCTTTAGAAACTTTAAAATCATATATCCAATACTATTAAAAACATTACGCAAGAACCTTGATAAGCGAACAGGTATCCCTCTTCTTCGTCATCATCGGCTTCAAAAAGTATATCCTCGTCATGATTATCTATAAATAACACACCTTCATCGTCATATATTCATTCACATGGTTTTAACCACTAAGAATAATTAGGGAACTAATGGTGGAATTGAGTTTGGAATTACCATTGGTGGTGACATTTAGGGTTGTCTGGTGTTGCATCCCAACGTCTGCTCCTTCAGTCATTTTGTCAGTCTTTGTAGTAGTGACTGGACATGGACCAGTACATTCTATTGATGGAAAGTTGTGTTAAGTTAGCTGGCCACTATAATTGATGTGTTAGATGAATTAAAGATGGATTAGTAATAACCATTGTTATCAATCTCAGAAGCAGTCGGATGATCAATTTCATTGTTCTCATTGGTATCCATTTCACGATCCCTAGTTGCAGTAGCAAAGTTTCCTCCAATTGTAGATTGAAATTTCTGGTTTTGACGAGATACCAGGTTCTGTTTTTCACCAGACGATACATGACGCTTATGTCGTTTTCGTCTAGGAGACTGTGTTATTTTGTCTTCCTCAACATCCTCAGGCTGCGACGGAGCAGGAACAAAAGGTATTGCGCTCAACTCAGAGATGACCATGTCCTTGGAGCAAGACAGAGACCCATGAGGCGCTTGAGAATCCGATGGACTCCACTGAAGCTCCGGGGTAAACTTTGGGTTCTCAATGGCAATTGAGTCCTGGTTTAGCATTCCTCGTTGTCTTATTCTATAGTCTTTCCTTGCCTTCTTATTACATGATTCCCTATTACGCAATGCCCTTTGTTCCGTTGTTTGAGTTGCAAATCGAGTTCTTTCGCGGATTCTCTTACGTTCCCTTGCATCTAAAACTTCTGAACTTGGATTGGAAGCATGTTGATGACACGTTAGACCCGATGTGCCTTAAAGTTGAAAGTAGAAAAGGTCTTAGGGGCTTATATATATATATATACCAACTAATGGTGCCCAATACCTAGAGTGTTATAACACGGTATAGGCAAAGAACATAACAGAGAAACATAATTACCTAGAGTGCTATCACACGGTATAGTATAAAACTTCTTCTAATCTAAAATCTAAACTTAGAATATAATTTCAACCAGCACCTGACAAATGTATGGAATTTATGTCCTCAATATTGGTGCTTTGATGAGAGTTATTCTTGTTTATAGGGATATTGCAATCTACAAAACAACCAAACAACTCATAAGAAAAGTAACAACGTTACTCTTAAAATAACCGATGCACAGGAATAGTTAATATACCTTCTGAATACTCATGCTGCATAAGGTTTTCTTTTTTACGTGACTCACGACGCTTCTTCAATTCATTTTTTTTTCAACACTCATCGCGGCATATCGTGCTCTTTCTCTTTCCCTCTTACGTTGACTTGCATCAACACATTCTCCTAAACCATCAAATTTATTCAATTTTAAACATTGTTGAAATGTCAAATAAGCCATTTTATTAGTAGATATACCTTCAACAGTGTTGCTAGACAATTCTCTTAATGGATAAGGAACATCATTATTTTGAAACGGGTCCATTTACGTCTTCCAATCAGTCAGAAATCCTGTATACAAAGGATGAGTAATCTTATCAGACTTCAACAGAGGATAATATAAGCTCAATTGCTAGTCGAATAGCAATGATTTGTAGAGATAGGGAAAGTCCTATCGAGCTAAATGGAAGTCAATTGAAATTCATCTCTAAAATTGTTGCTTTATTGTAAGTATATAGCTGGAGCTGCGGATCCAAATCGATGCACGGCGGACAACAACAGAGCAGGGCTGAAAAGTCAACCAGCAGAGCAGAGGATGAGTGGCTAGATCACCAGAATAGAGGCACAGATTGACAAAAAATTCGGCTGCTACAGTACACTCGATCGCACAGTTCTTCAGCGAGGAGGAAACGAGCTAATCGATTCAAAGTAGTGTTCTGTAGTCTATACTACTATTTGTGTTCACCGTTTTTCTGCGAGATTTGTTTTGTTTCAGCCGTTGCCCCTTCAGGACGACAACCAGAAAATGTATCTAAAACACATCGTTGGCAGCGGTTTGGCCGTCGCATTACGCGCTGCTCTCCGCTCCGCCGGACCGATGATCTGCCAGATACCTTATTACTGGCTACACATATTTGAATCCTTTCAAAGTTCTTTAGATTATATGATCCTTGAGTAATTTGGATGAAAGAAAATAAGTACTGACTGCTGTTTAATAAGTCAGCATAGCCCTTTTCCATTCCTATGAGGAGTCTTGTATCATCTTATATTTTTAAGATTATACTTTAACTGCACTGATTATACTTTAAGACTGTTATTTCAATCTGTGCAGGAGAAAATGCTGAACTTGGACTGCCAGAAACAAGCCTTGCTATTATACTTGGGTATGGAAATATATAACCTACACAAGCCACCCTGTGTTTTTCTTTTTTAGTTTTATATACGAATTTTTTAAGAAAATGTCAAGATGCTCTGGAACACAATAGCCTGAAAAACAGAAATACATAGGGAATCCCCAGACTGGTGCAATTTTCATCTTCAATTGTGACGTGATAAATCTAGCTGTAACTGGACGTGATTTCACAGAAAATAATCTGACGTGGCTAGCAAAAGTTTGAAACAAAGACTCAAGCATAAGGAACTTGTAGAAGTAAGCATCTACATCAACTTTAATTACCTTTCAAATAGTCGATTTAATTTGTTGATGCTGAAAAGGTAAAACCAGCAAGCAGGACTTTACATGATGTGTTTACTTTTCTAGAATCAAAATTGACATTGGTTTTCTTTGTCATGATAGAACTTTCCCACTGCATGCTTTGACTATGGTAATTGTACATGCATTTTTTGATGTACTTAAATTAAAAGGTACACAAAACTTAACCAAAACTACCAGAGTAATTTGCTTCCGTCTGCTGCACTATAAAGAGCTGGAGGTACACAACGCCTTCCTAGGATCATAGGGAGGTCCAGAGCAAAGGAACTGATATTCAATGGCCACAGATGTGGTGCAGCTGAAGCTGTAACAATGGGTAATGCTAGCCTTGTTAGTTGTTACCTGTTTTTACCTAATTAATACTTACAGCAACAAATCATAAATGTGTGTTTGTGTTTCAGGCTTAGCAAACTACTGTGTTCCAGCAGGAGAGGCTTACCAGAAGGCTCTTGACATTGCCTTTGAGATAACTCAGAAGGTAAGGATCATTATTAATAAGCTATCCCTAATGGCATTAACTAATAAAGGGTCAGCTCTGCCCACTATGCAACATCCCCCAGGACGGAAGGTAGCCCACATATAGTTTCCATAACACAAGTGTGGATGAAGCACAACGAGGAGATTTTTTAACTAAGCATAGCAATTGCAAGGATCACAGGCGTGTTGTGTTTACTTTTTCTTTGAATTACAGACATTCTTTTTGTTGGCTGCCTGCACTTACCTGAACACATTTGCATTGTAGTGTTTTGTTATTGGAATCGTGTTATAGTTTGTGTTACGTACTGCTATGTAACAATGATTTGTTTTTTCTGTTCATGGTACCATTGACTTCAGATTTGAATCTCGTATGTATATGTATGCAGTGCCATTTTAATTGAGTTTCATGGATTTTGTCTTCATTATCTTATGTTTGTGATGCAACCCTGCTTCCTTTGCAGGAGGCGTACTCTCATCTTCCCAAAATCTCTAGCAAGGAAACACATCCAAAGATAGCACAAGTTCTGCTGGAACGACAAAAATATGATATGGCACTTCTTGTGCTAAAGTGCACAGGGCATGGAAGCTTCTCTGCTACAGAAAACTTTAAAAAAAGATGGCATTTCATTTCTTAGTGAGGCAGTGACTGTGGTTCGTGTCAGAATTGAATGTCGCCTCCTAACAGAAACGTTTATGTATCATAGAAGCTACTGCTCTAAGGTGAAAGAGCAACACTCAGCAAATATGACACATGCTGAGGATGCATTAAAAAACTCTTGGGTTTATCATGTTGAGATGATGGTGACCGAATTTTGTGCTATCTGCATTAAAAGGAATTTAGTTGATAAAATGATGGAGCTGCCCTGGGATTCGGAGGAGGAGAAACATCTTCACAAGTCCCTCTTTGACTCTGCTCATGAAATGCCCATGAAACCAAATGGTAGTCTGCTTGTTGTCTACTACCTTCGGGTAAATATTCTGATTCTCATTTTTTGTATTTAAATAAAACCATATTAAGAAGCACTATGGAAATTGTAGATGACTAAAACTTTAGGGTATACTGTTATGATGAAATTGTCAGGCTCATTTGTGTCATTTCTCATCTATATACTGAGTTGTTGCATCTGTTTTATTAAATGCATGTCTTTCATACATTAAAATTACAAATATGACAGTTGTATACCTGTATATAATACAAGTATACTACGATAACTTATATACAAATATAACACATATTTTGTATATAAGTTATCGTAGTATACTTGTATTATATATTCCCGTTGCAACACACGGACTCTCTTTTTGCACAGTAGAACACACCACCGCAAAGGGAGTAGTTGGTAAGAACATTGGTAACAAAAACACGGTGATGAACATCTTTATTAGCTCACAGATAAGTCACATAGTTTTGTACAAAGCTATCACCATTAAGACTGGACACATGACCAATACAAATAGAGACCAAATCATTGTTACGAAGTGTTCTACTACATATAATTAATAAAGTATATCTACTATAATAAGCTAAAACACGTCTCAATCTGGTATCATAGTTGTCAATTGTGCTTGTCTGTTCTCCAGAAAATTGTTGATGGCACGACTCCTTGGATTTTGAATCAACGAGTGTCGAATGACTGCAATTTAGAACATGATTTGTAAAAACATGATTATTTTAAATCATCATAATTTTAAATGTTTTTAACAATATATTGAAAAAAGCACTCACTCTGCAGCCGGCTTGTAGTGTGATGATATGGGTTAAAATGAATGGTGCTATAGTCCGAAGTTTCCAAACATCCTATTGTTATTTATAGTATAGAATTAATAATAAACATGAAAATTGAATATATGTTGAAGGATGCTAGGTATAGGAGAAATTACTGTATTTATTGTTACGACGCATCATTGTTGCAATAATTATATTCTTGTCAACTTTAGCTAATGCCCATCGTAGAGCATTTCTCTGCAGGAGATCGGTCCATACCCCCATGACAATTAGATTCCACCTATAAAACACATAATGATTGTTTGATTAAAACCTAACAAATGTTTAATGTTTTAAAAAGAATGTAAATGTGAATTAATGTGTAACTATGAATTAATATGACCTGGAATCCATTAGTACAGCCTCTCTGTATGGCCTTCCACCGATATACTTTAATGGCTCCAAATGAACAACTATGCCAATAATGTCTGAGCCATTCACATGTGATTAGTTACCTTTGAATAATTTGCAAACTTAAGATGTTAAGTTATATACCATATAGAGGGAAGGGTGATTACCTACGAACGTCTTATGCGGTTGTTGGTAAACATCATGAAATGGCATAAGATATTTTGGAAATGGAGGAAATTGAATTGGTTTAGTGAATGGCTCCACAATAGTATGTGTTATCAATCCCAACTCTAGCCCATGCGCAATATTCCGAAATTGAACCTCCGCCCAGTTTAGACAGAATGCCACTTTATACAATGTATATGTGTATCCTTGTTTGAGTAAGACGTCGAACCGTTCGACATTATTGCCGTTTGAAATGGCTTCGATTTTGGCTCCCTAGATATTTTTTTGAGAATACATGTCGTATAAGTCAAAAAAGTCTATGATATAATAACATGATTATATTGACTCTATTTTAAAGCTTGATGAAGTGACTCACAGTGATGTCCTGTAGGATGAAGTGTTGACTATTACGATGCCTAGGAAACTTAACAACTACCCTCGCAAAGACACTCTTTACTTGTGGTAAGTTATTGAAACCTTGAATATCGTCAAATAGCACGAAACTACATAAAACACGAACTTTATCTTAGATTCTTCATTAATTATAGATAGATAGATGTGACAAGTGAACCATGTACTTACGGAGGAAAGGGACGCAAGTCTGCAACTGTCCTATTTTGGTTAAGTGTAACTGATGTCATTGATCCTATAGGATCGATCATGACATCATTGCAAAGATACAAATATCATGAAAAGGATTAGATGAGATAACAGAAAAACAATAGTAGTGTAACACATGTAAGATTTTTATTGTAAAAATTGCACATTACAGGATTTTTGTGTTTACAGTTTACAACAAACTGGAGTAGTTTAAACCTATATAATTCTAATATCGGAAGTCCAAACTCACTAAATGTACCAATGGCACTACAATAGATGACAGTTCATGAGCGTATGTCAAACAAAATGCCGATGTTATGAGCGCCATCAGCAGTGGTGCAAAGTAAAATGTGTACTTTTACTCCTATCGCCACATTCTATTGTATCACCCAACTGGCTTTGACCAAATCACAGCAATTGATGCTCAAACAGATATTAACAATAACTGGGTGCACATTTACTGCCTTGGTAAACTTGTTAGTCATGTTAGCCTGTTCGCTGCGGCTTTAATCCACCGGCTTGTTTTTGTTGCTACTTAAAGATGACTGATTGTTGCACAATGTTGCTTTTTATGAAAGAATGCACTGATTGCTGTTTGGCCAATTGGTTGAAATAACAAATTAGTTTAGAGCAACTTTGTTCTTCACCTTGCATCATTCTTATATTTATTTTTATTATGCATAGTGACATTTTCTGTTATACTTCAGGCCGTCAGAAGGTGTTCTCAAATGAGGAGAAGATTCTTCTGAACAAGCGAGTGCCTGTTCTGGAAACAACTACTTCTATAAGAAATCTGTATTTAGAGAAGTTCAGTTGTTGTAGTGTTATTAATAAATTGCTTTTGAATCATGAGAACCATAGAGATTTTTATGTTTAAAATTTGCCTCTTCACCTGTCTGTAGGCTGATTTTTGTTATTTCAAGTTTAGTTTTCACGTGTAATGTGACCTTGTATCTATTCCTTGCAGAGTAAATGGCTTCCACTTCACACCCTTGCTGCATCCGGTGATTTGTATCTATTGAATAGCCTTTTAAAACATAACGTGGACATAAATGCGCTTTAACTTGATCATCTTGTGCTCCCCCTTGATCACACGCCTCTTCTTGATGAACCTGTTCATCGTCTTGAGTTGAGGGATGCACCATTGTTGAGGAAGAAGGTTGATCTTGCTCCTTTTTTTCCTATGGTCGCACATCTCCAATCGCCATGGTGCGTATTGCGGTCGTTGGAACATCATCTTCATCTACATCATCAAGATCAACTTGCTCTCTTGGAGAGCCATTAGTCTCATCAAATACAACGTCGCTAGAGACTTCAACCAAACCCGATGATTTGTTGAAGACTCTATATGCCTTTGTATTTGAGTCATAACCTAACAAAAACCCTTCTACAGCCTTGGGAGCAAATTTGGAATTCCTACCTTCCTTCACTAGAATATAACACTTACTCCCAAATACACGAAAATATGACACATTGGGTTTGTTACCGGTTAGAAGTTCGTACGACGTCTTCTTGAGGAGGCGATGAAGGTAGACTCGGTTTATGGCGTGGCAAGCTGTGTTCACGGCTTTCGACCAAAACCGCTCGGGCATCTTGAACTCTCCAAGCATCGTCCTCGCCATGTCTAGGAGCGTCCTGTTCTTCCTCTCTACCACACCGTTTTGCTGTGGTGTGTAGGGAGCGGAGAACTCGTGCTTGATTCCTTCCTCCTCAAGGTACTCCTCCACTTGAAGGTTCTTGAACTCGGACCCGTTGTCGCTCCTTATCTTTTTCACCTTGAGCTCAAATTTGTTTTGAGCTCTCCTTAGGAAGCGCTTTAGGGTCCCTTGGGTTTCTGTTTTATCCTACAAAAAGAATACCCAAGTGAAGCGGGAAAAATCATCAACAATAACAAGACCATACTTACTTCCCCCGATGCTGAGGTAGGCGACGGGTCCGAAGAGGTCCATGTGAAGTAGCTCCAAAGGTCTTGATGTGGTCATCACATTTTTGCTATGATGAGAGCTTCCCACTTGTTTACCTGGTTGACAAGCTGCACAAGGTCTATCTTTTTCGAAAGTTACATTTGTTAGACCTAACACATGTTCTCCCTTTAGAAGTTTGTGAAGGTTCTTCATCCCCACATGTGCTAGACGGCGATGCCACAGCCAGCTCATGCTAGTCTTAGCGATTAAGCATGCATCTAGATCGGCCTCCTCCTTCGAGAAATCAACTAAATAGAGTTTGTCGTCTAGTACACCCTTAAAGGCTAATGAACCATCACTCCTTCTAAAGACAGACACATCTACATTTGTAAATAAGCAATTGTAACCCATATTACATAATTGACTAACGGACAACAAGTTATACCCGAGTGATTCTACTAAAAATACATTAGAAATGGAATGCTCGGATGAAATAACTATCTTTCCTAGTCCTTTAACCTTGCCTTGATTCCCATCACCGAATATGATTGAGTCTTGGGAATCTTTGTTCTTGACGTAGGAGGTGAACATCTTCTTCTCCCCCGTCATGTGGTTTGTGCATCCGCTGTCGATAATCCAGCTTGAGCCCCCGGATGCATAAACCTGCAAGGCAAATCAGGCTTGGGTTTTAGGTACCCAACTCTTGTTGGGTCCTGCAAGGTTAGTTATAATTGTCTTTGGGACCCAAATGCAAGTCTTGTCACCCTTGCACTTGGCCCCCAACTTCCTAGCAACCACTTCCTTATTCTTACTATAAATTGCAAAGGAAGCATTACAAGCATGGTAAATTGTAGAAGGTTCATTACTTACTTTCCTAGGCATATGAACAATATTTTTCCTAGACACATTTCTACCATGCGTAACAAAAGAACTAGAAGCAGTCATAGCATGTGAATCATAAGCATAGTTTCTATGAGCATTTCTAGAGAATTTTCTATCACTATAAATGAAAGCATGATTCTTTTGACCACTACTAGCCATAGGGGCCTTCCCTTTCTCCTTGGCGGAGATGGGAGCCTTATGACTTGTTAAGTTCTTGGTTTCCCTTCGAAAGCCAAGCCCATCCTTAATAGAGGGGTGTCTACCAATAGTGTAGGCATCCCTTGCAAATTTTAGTTTATCAAAGTCACTTTTGCTAGTCTTAAGTTGGGCATTAAGACTAGCCACTTCACCGTTTAGTTTTGCAATAGAAGTAAGGTGCTCAACACATGCATCAACACTAAAGTCCTTACACCTATTACAAATTACTACATGTTCAATACATGAGCTAGATTTATTAGCTACTTCTAACTTAGCATTTAAGTCATCATTGACACTCTTTAGACTAGAAATAGACTCATGACAAGTAGATAATTCACATGAAAGCATTTCATTTCTTTTAACTTCTAAAGCAAGAGACTTTTGCACACTTACAAATTTATCATGCTCTTCATATAAAAGATCCTCTTGTTTTTCTAACAATCTATTCTTCTCATTCAAAGCATCAAATAATTCGTTGATCTTATCAATTTTAGTTTTATCTAAACCTTTGAATAAACTTGCGTAGTCTACTTCATCATCACTAGATTCATCATCACTTCAAGAAGCATATGTAATAATATTTCGAGTGCTTACCTTCTTCTTATCGTTGACCACCATCCCCTTTCCCTTAGGATCCATCTCTTCGGGCGATTAGTCCCTTTCTTGAAGAGAACAGCTCCGATACCAATTGAGAGCACCTAGAGGGGGGGTGGATAGGTGATCCTGTAAAAACTTGAAACTTATAGCCACAAAACTTGGTTAAGTGTTAGTAGGCTAAATAGCGAGCTCTTATGAACACAATTATCACAGAAAAGCAATCACAAAGGACACGCGAGTTATCCCGTGGTTCGGCCAAGTATAACACTTGCCTACTCCATGTTGTGGCGTCCCAATGGACGAGGGTTGCACTCAACCCCTTTCAAGTGATCCAAAGATCCACTTGAATACCACGGTGTTTCTCTTTCTTTCACTATATCCCGTTCGCGAGGAATCTCCACAACTTGGAGCCTCTCGCCCTTACAAATGATGATCACAAAGAAGCACGGATGTAAGGGAGGGAAAAGCAACACACACACAAGACTCAAAGCAAGACCACAACACGCACACTAGTCACAACTTGAGCTCTAAGTTCACACACGGAGTTCTCAACTCAAGAGGAGCTCAAATTGCTATCACAAAGAATCAAATGCGCTAGAATGAAGTCTTGGTGCTGAGAGATGATCAAAGAATGCTTGGTGTACTCCTCCATGCGCCTAGGGGTCCATTTTATAGCCCCAAGGCAGCTAGGAGCCGTTGAGAGCAATCCAGGAAGGCAATCCTTGCCTTCTGTCGGTTGGCGCACCGGACAGTCCGGTGCACCACCGGACAAGCACTGTTAGCTGTCCGGTGCAGATTGCTTTCCTAATTTGGCGCAGCTGACCGTTGAAGATTTGGAGCCGTTGGCGCACTGGACACTGTCCGGTGCACACCGGACAGTCCGGTGCCCCCATCAGACCGTTGGCTCAGCCACGGGTCACGCGCGGATTGCGCAACCGACCGTTGGCTCAGCCGACCGTTGGCTCACCGGACAGTTCAGTGCACCACCGGACAGTCCGGTGAATTTTAGTCGTACGCCGCCGATGAATTCCCGAGAGCGGCCAGTTGAGCAGACGCCAGCCTGGCGCACCGGATAGTCCGGTGCACCCAGACTGCGCAGAGTCTTGGCTGCTCCAGCCAAGTCTTTTTCCGTTTGTGTTTTCTCTGATTCTAGCACTTAGACAAATATGTTAGCACACAAAAACCAATGTACTAAGTCTAGAATCATAGCTTTGTGTTGATTTGCACTTCATCCACCATCTGGCACTTAATTATTCCCTCAAGGTGTGTTGGGCACTTAATCACCAAAATCTTATAGAAATGGCCCAAGGGCACATTTCCCTTTCAGACACTATAAATGATTTTTACTGGATTCACCATCTTCGGGTTTTTTCTGGTTTACAGCGGGCGAACGGTCCGTGCTTGAGGGCCGGACGATCCACGCTTGGGCCCAGACAATTCTTCATTTTCCTCGGACTGTTCATAGCAGAGATGTTGAATTTTACTTAGTTCCTGTCCAAGAAGCATTGGTGTTTCACGGACGGTCCTGATAAAGGGTCAGACGGTCCGTGACACAGTAATACCCTAAAAAAGCTCATGTCCTGAGAGAACCTAGAGGGGGGTGAATAGGTGATCCTGTAAAATTCAACACTAATAGCCACAAAACTTAGTTATGAAAGTTAGACCGGCTAAGTAGCTTGAAACGAGCTCTTGTGAACACAGACAATCAAAGAGAGAGCACACAAGAGACACGCGATTTTTATCCCGTGGTTCGACCAAGTAACACTTGCCTACTTCCACGTTGTGGCGTCCCAAATGGACGAGGGTTGCACTCAACCCCTTTCAAGTGATCCGATGATCAACTTGAATACCATGGTTTTTCCTTTCTTAGTCTTTCTCCCGTTTGCGAGGAATCTCCACAACTTGGAGCCTCTCGCCCTTACAATGATGATCACAAAAGAAGCACAGAAGTAAGGGAGGGGAGATCAACACACACAAGACTCAAATCCACAGCACAATCACGCACACAAGTCACAACTCGAGCTCAAAACACAACGCACGGAGTTCACAACTCAAATGGAGCTCAAGTCACTATCTCAAAGAATCGAATGAGTGAAGTTGGAGTCTTGGAGTCTTAGAATGTTTCTTGTAAGCTTGGGTTGCTCCTCCATGCGCCTAGGGGTCCCTTTTATAGCCCCAAGGCAGCTAGGAGTCGTTGGAGGCCAACAAGGAAGGCCATCCTTGCCTTATGTCGAGTGGCGCACCGGACACTCACTGTAGATGGTCCGGTGCCGATCTCCTTCCTTTTCTGGCGCAGATGACCGTTGCACCTCTAGGCCAGTTGGCGCATCGGACACTGTCTGGTGCACACCTGACAGTCCGGTGCCCCCTGTCGACTGTTGGTGTGGGCCACGCGTCGCCCGCGGATTGCGCGGCCGACCGTTGCGCTGGCGACTGTTGGCTCACCGGACAGTCCGGTGCACCACCGGACAGTCCGGTGAATTATAGTCGTATGCCGCCAAACTTTTCCCGAGAGCAGCCTGTTCACCGGAGACAGCCTGGCGCGCCGGACACTGTCCGTTGCACCACCGGACAGTCCGGTGTGCCAGACTGAGCTGAACTTCGGCTGCACACAGCTAGTCTCTTGCAATCCTTTTCTTTTCTTCTTTTCTCTGTTTCTAACACTTAGATAACTTCATTAGTACTCAAAAACAAATGTACTAAGTCTAGAAACATACCTCATGTTTTAATTTGCACTTTTCCAATCTTTGGCACATTTAGAACTTAGAGAATATGTGTTGGGTACTTAATCACCAAAACATTATAGAAATGGCCCAAAGGCACATTTCACTTTCATGTCCGAGATAATTTACGTTATCCCAGACAGATCGCTCTAGAGGCTTGGACCATCTGTGATGTGCCATTTTTGAGAGTTGATGACTTAAAACTGATTGGATGAACTTATGAAACTATGGATTAAAGACTATGCAAACTAGTTAGCCCATAAAGTTGTGATGGCCATCAATTACCAAAATAAGTGTGGAAATGGTTTTTAGGCCTATTTCCCTTTCAACTACAGAGTATTTGCGGCTTTGGGACGGTCATCCCATCACCTGCCCCTTATTGAGTTGGAGCTCACAACAAGTTTATCGTCAAGTTCAAATAAGGGTTGGTCCTTAAGCAAGTTGCCAAACTAAGTTAGGTTAAATAATGAGGCTAGATAATAGTTGAACTAGAGATGAGGCTTAATGCCATGGTTGATAAAACTCATAACCCACACATGTAGCAATGTTCATTGAGTGTTTAGATCAATGTTCATAAAGGAGTTGGTGATTTTTTTGGGTTTCAAAGGGTGTTTTTTTGAAGTTCAAGTTAGGACGACCACTTAGTCATGACAAAACTAGTATTAACAAACATGTAGCATAAATCGGGATACATAGTCACCAAAGGCTACACGATGTTTAGTGATTGGAATTAACATGGGCCTAGGATTAAAAGTGAGATGTTGGAGTGGCCTAGATGGGGTGAATAGGCCAAAACTTGAAATTTCAACAAAAAACTAAAAATGAACTGAGATCGACCGATTTCAACCGATATAGGTCGGTTCAACCACTCCAAGGGCGGTTCAACTGCTTTAAATGAGTTCCATTGGTTATCTCAACAATAAAACAAATTGATCTCAAAAGTAAGCAAGTTACCTTGAGATTTGTGATGTCCTTGATGTTCCTTTTGGCTGTAGAAGTAGACCTGAGAGGGAAACTTCTCAAAACCTATACACCACGAATATATGGACAAATCTTCCTAGTGGAAGGTGAGAGTATGAAGAACATGAATAATCACAATAAAATAAGAGCACAAGAAATACAAGATTTATCCCAAGGTTTGGTCACACCACCAAGGTGCCTTGCTTCCTCGTTGAGGCGCCCACAAAGAGTGGGGTCTTTTCCAACCCTAATCATCCCCTCGTCGACCACAATGATCAAGATTTGTCCACTTACTAAAGCTTGCCCAAAAGTGCGGGTAATACAAACTTCTTGTGGTCTTCCACAAGATTTGGAGACTCACAAGCAACGCCGATCTGTCTAGGATATTGGAGCTCTAAGAGAAATGAATCCACAAAGATCTTATTGTTGCACCAAAGCTCGAATCAAGAGGAACATGATGGATTTAAAGATAAAGCACGAAGTCCCGCAACTCTCAATCTCACTCAAAGATTTCTCTCAAAAGATTTGAAATGTGAGACACAAGATGTGAGAGAGATTATGGGAGGAGTACAAACACTTTTTCTATAGCGTTTTCCAAGTTAGAAATGGAGTTGAATGTGTTGTATCCTCTAGAGGGGATATGTATGAGTGAGTATATATAGGTGGAGCTCAAGATCTAGCCGTTGGGTGAAGTTTGCACGTTATGCGGTTGATCCGCATAAAATACCGGTTGAAATGGCCGGTTCAACCGCAATCCACCATAACCAAATCTGCGGAACCAAGCGAGCTGGGTGGTTGAACCACCCAACTCAACCTGTCAAAACCGATTGAACCGTCCTTGGGTCGGTTCAACTGCTTTCTACCAGAGACTTTCTGGTCAAAACCGATTGAACAATCCATATGGTCGATTCAACCATAATCGACCAGAGAGCATCTAGGTTTAGCATGACTCTGGAGTGGTTGAACTGCACACTTCACCTATAGTTGACCATAGACAAAATAGATGTTTTGTTGCAAGGATTTTGAGCTTTAGTGCCAGTACCAGTACTCATTTGTGGATCCCTCTTGATAGTATGTCGATTCCTAAAATCAATAACTCGAATAAAAACAAACCTTTCCTCCAAAGTTATTTGGAACTCAAAACTTCAAATATGAGCAATCCTCTTATGCTACAATGGTCACCAAGAACACATCCAAACATTGGAATGATCCAAACTCTGATTCTTTCTAGATTTTTTTTTCAATTTCTGGTAATTTATCCCAAAGTCTACACAACTATGAGCCCTTTCTAGGTTCTTTATTCGATACCTTCTTCCTTAGACTTGTGACCATGTTTTTTGCTTATCTTGAGCTTAGCAGTGCCTGAGCCTTATAATTTGAACTATCTCATCACATATCAGTTAAAACTGATGGTTTCAAATCATGTCTTCTAATGTTGTGATCTTCAACACAACATGACTCTTCACAATCTGATAATTTATTGACATTTTGCAAGTACTCTCTTCTTCACCTTAGCCATGATACCTCGGTGTATAAGCCATCTGCTTGACCTTCACCTACACTTAGTCCCTAAAAGCCATTTCCTTGTTTATCTTTATCCTACCAGGTTGTCTCCAAATCACATCTCACTGAAGACAAACTTAATTAATGTTCAACCAAGATCACTCATCCTTGTGTGACTTCTATCTGGCTTGATTGGTCCCTTGACTAAATGTAAGTACTTGCTTCTTGAAAGTCGCCTAGAGGGGGGTGAATAGGGTGAATCTGAAATTTACAAACTTAATCACAACTACAAGCCGAGTTAGCATTAGAAATATAATCGAGTCTGAGAGAGAGGGTGCAAAACAAATCGCAAGCGAATAAAGAGTGCGACACACGGATTTGTTTTACCGAGGTTCGGTTTTCGCAAACCTACTCCCCGTTGAGGTGCTCACAAAGACCGGGTCTCTTTCAACCCTTTCCCTCTCTCAAACGGTCCCTCGGACCGAGTGAGTTTCTCTTCTCAAATCAATTGGGAACCAAACTTCCCGCAAGGACCACCACACAATTGGTGTCTCTTGCCTTGTTTACAATTGAGATGATCGCAAGAACGAATGAGAAAAAGAAGCAATCCAAGCGCAAGAGCTCAAAAGAACACAACAAATCTCTCTCACTTGACACTAAAGCTTTTGTGGAATTGGGAGAGGATTTGATCACTTGGGTGTGTCTTGTATTGAATGCCTAGCTCTTGTAAGTAGTTGGAAGGTGGAAAACTTGGATCACTTGAATGTGGGGTGGTTGGGGGTATTTATAGCCCCAACCACCAAACTAGCCATTTGGTGGAGGTTGCTGTCGCATGGCGCACCAGACAGTCCGGTGCGCCACCGGACACTGTCCAGTGCGCCAGCCACGTCACCAGGCCGTTGGGTTCCGATCGTTGGAGCTCTGACTTGTGGGCCCGCCTAGCTGTCCGATGGCGCACCGGACAAGTCCTGCAGACTGTCCGGTGTGCCACCCGCGCATGCACTGCTCCTCTGCGTGCGCTGGCGCGTATTTAATGCGTTGCAGTCGACCGTTGGCGCGAAGTAGTCGTTGCTCCGCTGGCTCACCGGACAGTCCGGTGTGCACCAGACATGTCCGGTGAATTATAGCGGAACGGAAATCCGAAGCTGGCGAGTTCAGAGTCGCTCTCCCCTGGGGCACCGGACACTGTCCGGTGAATTATAGCGGAGCGCCTCTGCGTTTTCCCGAAGGTGAGGAGTTCAGCCTCGAGTGCCCTGGTGCACCGGACACTGTCCGGTGCGCCAGACCAGGGCACACTTCGGTTGTCCCTTGCTCTTTTTGTTGAACCCTTTTCTTGGTCTTTTTATTGGCTTTTTGTGAACCTTTGGCACCTGTATAACTTATAGACTAGAGCAAACTAGTTAGTCCAATTATTTGTGTTGGGCAATTCAACCACCAAAATCAATTAGGAACTAGGTGTAAGCCTAATTCCCTTTCAATCTCCCCCTTTTTGGTGATTGATGCCAACACAAACCAAAGCAAGTATAGAAGTGCATAATTGAACTAGTTTGCATAATGTAAGTGCAAAGGTTGCTTGGAATTGAGCCAATATAAATACTTATAAAATATGCATGGATTGTTTCTTTAATTTTTGACATTTTGGACCACGCTTGCACCACATGTTTTGTTTTTGCAAATTCTTTTCAAAGTCCTTTTGCAAATAGTCAAAGGTAAATGAATAAGATTTTACGAAGCATTTTCAAGATTTGAAATTTTCTCCCCTTGTTTCAAATGCTTTTCTTTTGACTAAACAAAACTCCCCCTAGATGAAAATCCTCCTCTTAGTGTTCAAGAGGGTTTTAAGATATCAATTTTGAAAATACTTGTCACACCCGGTTTTAGAAGGCAAACCGAATGCGAACCATGTACGTGCCAGGATCAGTTATTCACGTACACAGCAGTTACATAATATGGACATCATCACACAATGCTCAAAATAGTATTAATAAGGGAAATAGTCGATTACATCATACGTCTGAGACGTCCATATAGTTCTTACAATAAATCAAAGTGCGGAAAAGAAACGTAGATAACGCGGCCTTCACAGGCAGCCGACTGGGGATTGCCGCTAACCCACACCTAGAACTCGTCGTAATCTTGGAACTCCTGGAAGTCTCCTTCCACAGCTTCATCTTCGCCTGAGCAGTGGTTGCAATGCTGACAACCTGGGGGGGTTTGGTGTGTAGAGCAAGGGTGAGTACACATCAACATACTCAGCAAGTATCCTGTTTGGCCGTAGTGGACTAGCTTTATGTGGGGATAAGTCAAGCAGTTGCTTTTAGTTGGTCAGATTATTATTTACTAGTAGAAAGCCAAGTTTTAGCATTAACCCAAGTTATTAACCCGATGTACCCTTTCCAAACGGAAAGAATACCACTTACCAGCACCATAGTCGTAACCAAAACCATCAATCTCATAACCACCTGTACCACAATGTCTCTGATCAAGTACCACTAATCACTGGAGCTCCCTTGGCCGCTCATAACCGTGAGCACGGCTGATATATCAGTTTCATAACACTCTGCAGAGGTTGTGCACTTTACCCACAAGCTGTGATTCCCTCTTGCCTCGGGCCGATCAAACCCTTAAACACTACCAAGGTGAATAGGCAGGGTTTCACTACGTAGCCTTTACAGAGATTCCCCGGGGCTGTAGCCACCCGTTAGGTTTCCTAAATGCACCGCACTCCTCCCCAAGGGGCGAACCCAAACTTGGCAGAGCGAGCCGCATACACCGAGCCCCATTGACGGCACGACGGCTAAGTGAACTACACCCCGGATCCTCTAATTATTCAGCTAAGGGCACCCCATTCCACCCTCATGGTTGCACTGTTTTCCCGGGCGGTCATCCATAGAACAGGTCCTTACGGAGAGGCACTCGAGAAACCGCTCGAGCCCCCTTGAAGGTCACAAGTACAACATCATAATAAGAGAAGGGAAAACAGCGTATCATAGATAACCACATCATGTTCATTGATTAGAGTTGAGCAATAGCATAAAGCTAAACAGTAATAATCCAACCCAGATAGGTAAACAAGGACATGGATAACAAAAGCTAGTCAATCCTTAGGTATAAAGGTGTAATGCGGGAGGTGAATTAAATAATGAATAGGACAGAGATAGGTCAAAGGACACTTGCCTCCACCAAACGACTGCTGCTCAGGGGCTTCTCCTGCGAATTCCTCGGGCTCTTCGACCGGATCGTTCTCTATGCGATTGCAAACATACATACATCCATCCACATTTAATACAAAAGAACAGTACACCATACAAGGGAACAAATAAAGCGAATATGCATCAAGTATGACATTCGATATCGCAGTTGTTATGGTTAGAAAGAAACGGGAAAGGGTCTCACAGGGGGTTAAATCTTATGCACTAACAATCAATTACAATTGGTTCTTAACAAAAGAATTCTGTTACATATACACTAATGGAAACCTGATCATTTTAAGTTGATCAACATCGCACGAGATAAACAATTAACTACATGAATCAATTAGCATAACGGAATTTTAAATTAAACTTCCTATTTCAATGGCATTAATAATGATTAACTTACCTAAAACAAAATAGCTATGATCACAGAAAGTAAATAAAATAAAATAAAAAAAATAAAAAAAAACAGAGGGGGGGGCGGTTGAACCGGCCCTAGGGGCGGTTGAACCGGCCCTGCGCAGGGGGCGCGGCCAGGGCGGGCGGCCGAGGGCGGGCTGGGGGCGGCCGGGACCGGCCAGGGCGCGGCAGCGGCCGGCTGGGCGCGGCCAGGGCGCGGCAGCGGCCGGCCAGGGCGCGCGGCCAGGGGGCGCGCCGGCGGGGGGCACGGCCGGGGCTGGCCGAGCCGGCCAGGGCGCAGCCGGGCGGGGCGGCCATGGCGGGCGGCCGAGCGGCGAGGGGAAAGGGGAGGGGGAATGGGAGAGGGAGGAGAGGGGGAGGGGGCTCACCGGCGACGGGGACGGGGCGGGGCGGGGCGGCCGAGCGGGGCGGCCGATCGGCGACGGGGAGGGGCGGCGCTAGGGCAAGGGGTAGGGGCGGCGGCTAGGGAGGGAATGAGAGAGGGAAAAATGAGAGGGAGAGGGAGAGGGTTTAGGGAAAAAAAAAGGGGAGGTGGGGGGGGCGGTTGGGCCCATTGGGCCCAAGGGGGGGGGCGCCAGGGGCGGCTGGGCCGGCCGGGGTCGGCCCACGGCGCGGGAGAGAGAGACAAAGAGGAGAGAGAAAGAGAGAGAAAAAGAAAGAAAAGATCTTCTCCTCATTTTCGAAATCCGATCTTCCTACATGAATGCATTTGCACTTTCAAAGCAATCAAAAGAAATGCAAGGTTCGGCATGATGCATCAAACAACATAAAGTAATTTAGGGTTTTTCTTACACGGGAAATCCAAACCGAATCCCGCTAGAACTTTGGAAAAGGTCAAGGTTTAGCGAGGGCAAAAAGAAAAAGAAAAGGTAACGCCCGAATTTTGGCGAGTAAAGAAAAGAAAAAATTCAACTGCAAAAATTCGGGGCGTTACAAACCTATCCCCCTTAAAAGAATCTCGCCCTCGAGATTCAGGGCTGGCTAGCAAAGAGCTCTGGGTACTTGGCCATCAGATTATCTTCACGCTCCCAGGTTGCTTCTTCCTCAGAGTGGTGATTCCATCTGACTTTGCACATTCTGATGGTCTTCCTTCGGGTGACTCGGTCTGCAACCTCAAGGATCTGAGCTGGCTTCTCAACATAGGTCAAGTCCTCCTGGACCTCAAGACCTTCCACTGGCAACTGCTCTTCTGGCACACGCAAGCACTTCTTCAACTGAGACACATGAAAGACATTATGCACAGCAGACAAACTCTCTGGCAAACTGAGCTGATAGGCCACTTCTCCTCGTCTTGCAAGAATCTGATACGGACCAATGTAGCGGGGTGCTAGCTTGCCTTTCACTCCGAATCTTCTGACTCCTCTGATCGGTGACACTTTCAGATAGACAAAATCTCCGACTTCAAAACTCAGCTCTCTTCTTCTTGTGTCTGCATAGCTTCGCTGCCTCGATTGCGCTATCTTCAGATTCTCTCGGACCATCTTGATGTTCTCTTCGGCTTCAAGCAAAATGTCTGGCCCAAACACTTGCTTCTCTCCAGGCTGATCCCATTGCAACGGAGTTCTGCAACTCCTTCCATAGAGCGCCTGAAATGGTGACATCTTCAAACTGGCCTGGTAACTGTTGTTATAGGAAAACTCTGCATAGGGCAATCGCTTGTCCCATCCGGACTGATCTTGCAACGCACAGGCTCTCAACATATCTTCGAGAATTTGATTGGTCCTTTCAGTCTGACCATCTGTCTGCGGGTGATAAGCTGAACTGAAATTCAGATGCGTGCCCAAGGCTTCATGCAACTGCTGCCAGAAATGAGAGGTGAACTGCGTTCCTCTATCTGACACTATCTTCTTTGGCACACCATGAAGACAAACGATCCGAGACATATACAACTCTGCCAATACTGCACTGTTGTAGTTGGTCTTGACAGGTATGAAGTGGGCTGACTTGGTCAAACGGTCCACTACTACCCAAATGGAATCGTAGCCGGCTCGAGTGCGAGGCAATCCGACTATGAAATCCATACCAATTTCATCCCATTTCCACTGAGGGATCTGCAACGGTTGCAACAATCCAGCAGGTCTCTGGTGTTCTGCCTTAATTCTTCGACAACTATCGCACATAGCCACATGCTCTGCGATCTCTCTTTTCATTCCGTACCACCAGAATTTCTTCTTCAGATCCTGATACATCTTCTCACTGCCAGGGTGAATCGAATAAGCTGTCTCATGAGCTTCCTTAAGGATCAACTCCCGAATGGATTGGACATTGGGAACACACAAGCGGTCTTTGAACCATATCACGCTTTCTGCATCTTCTCGAAAATCTTTGCCTCTGCCATCTAGAATCAGTCGCCGGATCTCATTGATCTTCTCATCATTCTTCTGCGCTTCTTTGATTTCGCGCTCCAAGGTAGGTTCCAATTCAACTGTGACTCCTCGCGAATTGTTCAGAAATCCGAGACTCAACCTGTCAAACTCCTTGGCCAACTCATAAGGCATCGGACGAGCGACCATCAGATTGACTTGACTCTTTCTGCTCAAAGCATCTGCCACTACGTTTGCTTTGCCTGGATGGTAATGAATCTCCAACTCATAGTCTTTGATCAACTCTAACCATCTTCGTTGCCTCATGTTCAACTCTGACTGAGTGAATATGTACTTCAGACTCTTGTGATCTGTGTAAACATCGCATTTCTGTCCATACAGATAGTGTCTCCATGTCTTCAGTGCGTGGACCACTGCTGCCAACTCTAGATCATGGATTGGGTAGTTCTTCTCATGAACCTTCAGCTGTCGGGACGAGTAAGCCACAACTCTTCCCTCTTGCATCAACACACATCCCAAACCTGTGTAACAAGCATCACAGTACACAGAGAAGGGCTTGTGCACATCGGGCAAGACTAGGACAGGCGCTGTAGTCAACTTCTCTTTCAGCGCTTCAAAGGCCTCTTGGCATTTCTGGGTCCACTTGAACTCAACTTTGTTGCCTAGCAACGCTGTCATTGGTTTCGCAATCTTCGAAAACCCTTCAATGAATCGCCGATAATATCCGGCCATTCCAATGAAGCTCTTGATTCCTCTAGCATCTGTTGGCGCTTTCCAGTTCAAAATGTCTGCCACTTTCTTCGGATCCACAGCCAATCCTTCTTTGTTGATTATGTGACCCAAGAACAGGACTTCGCTGATCCAGAACTCACACTTGCTCAACTTTGCGTACAACTGGTGCTCTCGCAATCGCTGCAACACCATCCTCAAATGATCTGCGTGCTCTTCTTCGCTTTGAGAATAAACCAGAATATCATCAATGAATACCACCACAAACTTATCGAGATAATCCATAAATACACTGTTCATCAAGTTCATGAAGAATGCGGGCGCATTGGTCAAACCAAAAGACATCACTGTGAACTCATACAACCCATACTTGGAAATGAATGCCGTCTTCGGAATGTCCGAAGGTCGGATCCTGAGCTGATGATAACCTGACCTCAGATCAATCTTGGAGAACACACTGGCTCCTCTCAACTGGTCGAACAGATCTTCTATTCTGGGCAAGGGATACTTGTTCTTGATCGTGACCTCGTTCAAAGCTCGATAATCGATACACATCCTTTTGGTGCCGTCTTTCTTCTCCACAAATAAGACAGGGGCGGCCCAAGGCGAGGTGCTTGGCCGAATGTAACCTTTCTCTGACAACTCATCGATTTGCTTCTTAAGCTCAACCAACTCTGGTCCAGATATTCTGTAAGCTCTCTTAAAGATGGGGGCGGTTCCAGGAAGAAGCTCTATAGCAAACTCAACTTTCCGCTCTGGTGGCATACCCGGTAAGTCCTTTGGAAACACATCCGGGAACTCAGACACAACCTTGATACTCTCAATTGGGTCTGCTTCACTGCTATCGACGGCTAGCTGATAACAACTTCCTTTCTTTGGCTCAGGCGGGACTAACTCAGTCACCACTTCCTCTCCTAGTGGGGACACCAACTTGATTGTCCTTTTATCACAACTGATAACTGCCTGATACTTATCTAGCCAATTCATCCCTAGGATGACATCTATTCCCTGAGTACCCATTACTATAAGGTTGGCGGGAAATGCTATCCCCCTTATTTTCACACTTATATTCAAACAAATGCTATCGGCTCGAATTCTACCACCGGCTGAGTCAATTTGAATGGGGTTTGACATGGTAGTAATTGGAAGATTATGTGCTTCTACCCATGATGCAGTAATGAAAGAATGTGTTGCTCCAGTATCAAATAACACTTCTGCAATATGGGAGTCGACTGGGAACATACCTACTATCATGCCGGGGGTCTCCTGAACTGCTTCAGCCTCCAAGTGATTCAACCTTCCATGATTATAGCGCTGCTGGGGGCGATTGCCTGCTCCAGGCTGAGGCACATTCTGCTTTGCTGGGGCATTGGGGCCTGACTGTTGCTGGGCTGCCTTCTTCGGACATTGCATCACCCAGTGGCCTTGCTCTCCACAGTGGAAACATGCCCTGTTTCCAACCTGAGCTGGTGCTGCCTGACTGTTCTGCTGATTTGCTGGGGCAGGAAGACGAGGTGCTTGCTGACTCTGCTTCTGAAACTGACCTCCTGACTGATTGCTCTGACGGTTCTGGTACTGATGCTGAGGATACTGCCTTTGGAACTGCTGATGCTGCTGAGGTGGACGCTGGTTCTGCCTGAACTGCTGAGGTTGATTGCCTGAGAAACGAGGGCGGCTGCTGCTTCCAGGCTGCGGTCCACTGATCTTGCGCTTACGATCTTCCATCTCCTTGCGCTTTCTCTCTGTCATGATTGCTCTGTCAATCAGGTGCTGGAATGTTGGGAAGGTGTGGTTCATCAGCTGATACTGCAGGGGGTCAACCAAGCCTCTCAGGAAACGGTATTGTCGCTTGGCGTCAGTGTTGACATCTTCAGGAGCATAGCGAGACAATTGCAGAAACTTGTCCCGGTACTCACTGACAGACAATGGCCCTTGCTTGAGGGCCAGGAACTCCTCTTTCTTCACTGTCATCAGACCTGCAGGAACATGGTACTGACGAAAGCTACTTCTGAACTCTTCCCAAGTGATGGCGTCAGGGTGAGCATGGGTGGCGAGGTAAGACTCCCACCATGATTGGGCTGCTCCTCTCAACAGACGGGGACCATACAAGACTTTCTCCCTGTCATCGCACTGAGCGGTATGCAACTCCCGCTCCACAGTGCGCAGCCAATCTTCAGCATCCATGGGGTCAGAAGAGTGAGCGAACATTGGTGGATGACCTCTCATGAATTCAGCACGCTTGTCTCTGGGCATCTGAGGCATCTGAGGCTGGGGTGGTGCTTGCTGCTGCTGCTGATGCTGAATGGCGGCCAAAGTCTGACCGATGGCTTGAACTGCCTGAGTCTGCATCAGAAACATCTGCTCGATGGACATCGGGGGCGGGGGCGGCAGGTGCTGCTGCTGGGGCACCTCATCCTGTTGAGCGGCTCGCTCCTGCTGAGCACGCCTTCCTCCTCTGCACCTGTTCTCTGACATCTGCAGAATGCGACCACACATCAGAACTGATCTGGCAAATCTTGCAGCATAAGAGAAGAGTATAGAATTCTTCAACAGCACTGAACAGATGAGCATCTTCAGTGATCTCCAACACAGACCACACAGCTTCTCAGATAAAGAGGAAAGTGGAATAAAAGGTTTCCCAACTATATAACTATCTTTATTAACATACTAGGTAAACCAAAATGCAGGGGATACCCACACTCTGGTGACAATCATTACAAAGATCCAGACCAAACATAGTTCATCATGACAAACATAGATGCACAGGATATAGCAAACTACCCTGTCTAACTAAGACTAACTAAGACCGAGATTAACGCTAAGACTGAAGCTTCTATGCATATAGTTCGTATTAATTACAAGATCCAACTCTAACGATCTATGGTTCTAGAGTTATCTTGGTCTTACAGTCGGGATTGCCATAAGACTGGTGTCCACGCTGAGGTGAGCGGTACGGGTGCTGAATCCCAACGGGAGCGGGGGAACCACCATCCAAGAAACGACGTTCCGCGCGCTCAGCCCGCAACTGGGCGATCTCAGCACGAGCCCTACTCAGCTCATCTAATGCATGGTCCAGCTCCGTGTTTAGCACGGCGGCTAGGTTGACTGTGCTGCTCAACCTAGGATTGCCCTCACCGACAGGTGAGACAATCACGCCTCCTGTGCTGCCAGATGAACGGCGGGGGTAATACTTCAGGTCAAGACCGTCAGCTGCCCCACCGAAAACCGAGCAGTAGTGCGAAAGCGCACGCCGTGCAGCATCTTGCATGGCTGCCTCAGCTGAGTCCCGTTCAGAGATAGAATAGTGCTCTGAGCAGGCCTCTGCACCCTGGAGACTGTTCTCCGGGCAGCGCACCAAGCAAGTTGCCTCCCAGCGGTCCGGGTAGACCCCGCGACTATGCTGGTAGACCACACAGCGATACTCGACGGACCAAGTATGCCGGTCGAATGCCCGACGTAGCAGGGTGTCGAGCGCATCGTGGAAGTGACACCCGCGAGCAGCGTCGCGAGTGATGGGTCGAGCAACCCATCCTTCCGGCTCAGGGTTAGCAGAGAAGTCGGTGTCGTGGCTTGAGCTGTCATCGCCATCTCCGTCGTCTAGGTCTCCTCCAGCAGCTACTCCAGAGGCTGGGGCGCCCAGTGGTGGTGCAGGGGGCGGCTCCAGAGGAAGCACAGGGGAGCAGCTCCTCACAGACTCTATCTCCTGGTGGAGCGAGAAAGAAGAGCTCTGCTGCTCCTGTCGTCGACGCTCCTGCTCCTCACGCAGGCGGTGGTGTAGTCTCTCCAAGTGGCTGGACTGTCCGGCCACGGGACGGCGAAGCGGACGCTCAGCAAGGCGGGAGGGTAAGAAGGGGATGACTGACTTTCGTGCAGTGTGTCTAAGTCGAGCCATCTACAAAAGACATCGCAAGCAAAAGGGTGAGAACAGAATTAATATGACCAGCAAGTAATAAGTAAATGAAGGATCAGAATGAAACACAATTTTTTAGCAAGGTATAATATATAGTAGAACATAGGTTTGGTCGGTATGACCAACTTTTGAAGAGATATCAAAGTCAAGGAAGGGACAGAGGTCTATAGTCCTTAGAACGACCATTCTACTCTAGGTTAGCGGTCCTACAGTCAGCACGGCTTTGATACCACTTATGTCACACCCGGTTTTAGAAGGCAAACCGAATGCGAACCATGTACGTGCCAGGATCAGTTATTCACGTACACAGCAGTTACATAATATGGACATCATCACACAATGCTCAAAATAGTATTAATAAGGGAAATAGTCGATTACATCATACGTCTGAGACGTCCATATAGTTCTTACAATAAATCAAAGTGCGGAAAAGAAACGTAGATAACGCGGCCTTCACAGGCAGCCGACTGGGGGTTGCCGCTAACCCACACCTAGAACTCGTCGTAATCTTGGAACTCCTGGAAGTCTCCTTCCACAGCTTCATCTTCGCCTGAGCAGTGGTTGCAATGCTGACAACCTGGGGGGGGGTTTGGTGTGTAGAGCAAGGGTGAGTACACATCAACATACTCAGCAAGTATCCTGTTTGGCCGTAGTGGACTAGCTTTATGTGGGGATAAGTCAAGCAGTTGCTTTTAGTTGGTCAGATTATTATTTACTAGTAGAAAGCCAAGTTTTAGCATTAACCCAAGTTATTAACCCGATGTACCCTTTCCAAACGGAAAGAATACCACTTACCAGCACCATAGTCGTAACCAAAACCATCAATCTCATAACCACCTGTACCACAATGTCTCTGATCAAGTACCACTAATCACTGGAGCTCCCTTGGCCGCTCATAACCGTGAGCACGGCTGATATATCAGTTTCATAACACTCTGCAGAGGTTGTGCACTTTACCCACAAGCCGTGATTCCCTCTTGCCTCGGGCCGATCAAACCCTTAAACACTACCAAGGTGAATAGGCAGGGTTTCACTACGTAGCCTTTACAGAGATTCCCCGGGGCTGTAGCCACCCGTTAGGTTTCCTAAATGCACCGCACTCCTCCCCAAGGGGCGAACCCAAACTTGGCAGAGCGAGCCGCATACACCGAGCCCCATTGACGGCACGACGGCTAAGTGAACTACACCCCGGATCCTCTAATTATTCAGCTAAGGGCACCCCATTCCACCCTCATGGTTGCACTGTTTTCCCGGGCGGTCATCCATAGAACAGGTCCTTACGGAGAGGCACTCGAGAAACCGCTCGAGCCCCCTTGAAGGTCACAAGTACAACATCATAATAAGAGAAGGGAAAACAGCGTATCATAGATAACCACATCATGTTCATTGATTAGAGTTGAGCAATAGCATAAAGCTAAACAGTAATAATCCAACCCAGATAGGTAAACAAGGACATGGATAACAAAAGCTAGTCAATCCTTAGGTATAAAGGTGTAATGCGGGAGGTGAATTAAATAATGAATAGGACAGAGATAGGTCAAAGGACACTTGCCTCCACCAAACGACTGCTGCTCAGGGGCTTCTCCTGCGAATTCCTCGGGCTCTTCGACCGGATCGTTCTCTATGCGATTGCAAACATACATACATCCATCCACATTTAATACAAAAGAACAGTACACCATACAAGGGAACAAATAAAGCGAATATGCATCAAGTATGACATTCGATATCGCAGTTGTTATGGTTAGAAAGAAACGGGAAAGGGTCTCGCAGGGGGTTAAATCTTATGCACTAACAATCAATTACAATTGGTTCTTAACAAAAGAATTCTGTTACATATACACTAATGGAAACCTGATCATTTTAAGTTGATCAACATCGCACGAGATAAACAATTAACTACATGAATCAATTAGCATAACGGAATTTTAAATTAAACTTCCTATTTCAATGGCATTAATAATGATTAACTTACCTAAAACAAAATAGCTATGATCACAGAAAGTAAATAAAATAAAATAAAAAAAATAAAAAAAACAGAGGGGGGGCGGTTGAACCGGCCCTAGGGGCGGTTGAACTGGCCCTGCGCAGGGGGCGCGGCCAGGGCGGGCGGCCGAGGGCGGGCTGGGGGCGGCCGGGACCGGCCAGGGCGCGGCAGCGGCCGGCTGGGCGCGGCCAGGGCGCGGCAGCGGCCGGCCAGGGCGCGCGGCCAGGGGGCGCGCCGGCGGGGGGCACGGCCGGGGCTGGCCGAGCCGGCCAGGGCGCAGCCGGGCGGGGCGGCCATGGCGGGCGGCCGAGCGGCGAGGGGAAAGGGGAGGGGGAATGGGAGAGGGAGGAGAGGGGGAGGGGGCTCACCGGCGACGGGGACGGGGCGGGGCGGGGCGGCCGAGCGGGGCGGCCGATCGGCGACGGGGAGGGGCGGCGCTAGGGCAGGGGGTAGGGGCGGCGGCTAGGGAGGGAATGAGAGAGGGAAAAATGAGAGGGAGAGGGAGAGGGTTTAGGGAAAAAAAAGGGGGAGGTGGGGGGGGGGCGGTTGGGCCCATTGGGCCCAAGGGGGGGGCGCCAGGGGCGGCTGGGCCGGCCGGGGTCGGCCCACGGCGCGGGAGAGAGAGACAAAGAGGAGAGAGAAAGAGAGAGAAAAAGAAAGAAAAGATCTTCTCCTCATTTTCGAAATCCGATCTTCCTACATGAATGCATTTGCACTTTCAAAGCAATCAAAAGAAATGCAAGGTTCGGCATGATGCGTCAAACAACATAAAGTAATTTAGGGTTTTTCTTACACGGGAAATCCAAACCGAATCCCGCTAGAACTTTGGAAAAGGTCAAGGTTTAGCGAGGGCAAAAAGAAAAAGAAAAGGTAACGCCCGAATTTTGGCGAGTAAAGAAAAGAAAAAATTCAACTGCAAAAATTCGGGGCGTTACAATACTACTTTCTCCCCTTTTGAACACAAAAGGATACCAATTTGAAATTTTCCAATTGAAAATCATAAGTTTTTTTTAAAAAATTAGGTGGTGCGGTCCTTTTGCTTTGGGCTAATACTTTCTCCCCCTTTGGCATGAATCGCCAAAAACAGATACTTAGAATGAAATATAAGCCCTTTCTAACTACTTTCTCCCCTTTGGCAAATAAAACATGAGTGAAGATTATACCAAAGCTGGAGAGATGCTCAGAGCGACGGTGAAGGATGAGTTATGGAGTGGAGTGGAAGCCTTTGTCTTCGCTGAAGACTCCAATTTCCTTTCAATATACCTATGACTTGGTTTGAAATTTACTTGAAAACACATTAGTCATAGCACATGAAAGAGACATGATCAAAGGTATATGAATGAGCTATGTGTGCAAATCAACAAAAGAAGTTCCTAGAATCAAGAATATTTAGCTCATGCCTAAATTTGTTAAAAGTTTGTTCATCAAGTGGCTTGGTAAAGATATCGGCTAATTGATCTTTAGTATTAATATATGCAATCTCGATATCTCCCTTTTGTTGGTGATCCCTTAAGAAGTGATACCGAATGGCTATGTGTTTAGTGCGGCTATGCTCAACGGGATTATCCGCCATGCGGATTGCACTCTCATTATCACATAGAAGAGGAACTTTGGTTAATTTGTAACCATAGTCCCTAAGGGTTTGCCTCATCCAAAGTAGTTGCGCGCAACAATGGCCTGCGGCAATGTACTCGGCTTCGGCGGTAGAAAGAGCTACAGAATTTTGCTTCTTTGAAGCCCAAGACACCAAGGGTCTTCCCAAGAACTGGCAAGTCCCCGATGTGCTCTTTCTATTAATTTTACACCCCGCCCAATCGGCATCCGAATAACCAATCAAATCAAATGTGGATCCCCTAGGATACCAAAGCCCAAACTTAGGAGTATAAACTAAATATCTCAAGATTCGTTTTACGGCCGTAAGGTGAGCTTCCTTAGGGTCGGCTAGGAATCTTGCACATATGCATACGGAAAGCATAATGTCCGGTCGAGATGCACATAAATAGAGTAAAGACCCAATCATCGACCGGTATACCTTTTGATCTACGGATTTACCTTCCGTGTTGAGGTCGAGATGCCCATTGGTTCCCATGGGTGTCTTGATGGGCTTGGCATCCTTCATCCCAAACTTGTTTAGAATATCTTGAGTATACTTCGTTTGGCTGATGAAGGTGCCCTCTTGGAGTTGCTTCACTTGAAATCCCAAAAAGTACTTCAACTCCCCCATCATAGACATCTTGAATTTTTGTGTCATGATCCTACTAAACTCTTCACATGTAGACTCGTTAGTAGACCCAAATATAATATCATCAACATAAATTTGGCATACAAACAAGTCATTTTCAAGTGTTTTGGTAAAGAGTGTAGGATCGGCCTTTCCGACTTTGAATCCATTAGTGATAAGAAAATTTCTAAGGCATTCATACCATGCTCTTGGGGCTTGCTTGAGCCCATAAAGCGCCTTAGAGAGTTTATAAACATGGTTAGGGTACTCACTATCTTCAAAGCTGGGAGGTTGCTCAACATAGACCTCTTCCTTGATTGGTCCATTGAGGAAGGCACTCTTCACGTCCATTTGATAAAGCTTGAAGCCATGGTAAGTAGCATAGGCCAATAAAATACGAATTGACTCAAGCCTAGCTATGGGTGCATAGGTTTCACCGAAATCCAAACCTTCGACTTGGGAGTATCCTTTGGCCACAAGTCGAGCTTTGTTCCTTGTCACCACACCATGCTCATCTTGCTTGTTGCGGAAAACCCACTTGGTTCCTACAACATTTTGATTAGGACGTGGAACCAAATGCCATACCTCATTCCTAGTGAAGTTGTTGAGCTCCTCTTGCATCGCCACCACCCAATCCGAATCTTGAAGTGCTTTCTCTACCCTATGTGGCTCAATAGAGGAAACAAAAGAGTAATGTTCACAAAAATGTGCAATACGAGATCTAGTGGTTACCCCCTTATGAATGTCGCCGAGGATGGTGTCGACAGGTTGATCTCATTGGATTGCTTGGTGGACTCTTGGGTGTGGCGGCCTTGGTTCTTCATCCTCCTTGTCTTGATCATTTGCTTCTCCCCCTTGATCATTGTCGTCATCTTGAGGTGGCTCATTTCTTTGATCTTCTCCTTCATCAACTTGAGCCTCATCCTCATTTTGAGTTGGTGGAGATGCTTGCGTGGAGGAGGATGGTTGATCTTGTGCATTTGGAGGCTCTTCGGATTCCTTAGGACACACATCCCCAATGGACATGTTTCTTAGCGCGATGCACGGAGCCTCTTCATCACCTATCTCATCAAGATCAACTTGCTCTACTTGAGAGCCGTTAGTCTCATCAAACACAACGTCACAAGAAACTTCAACTTGTCCAGAGGACTTGTTAAAGACTCTATATGCCCTTGTGTTTGAATCATATCCTAGTAAAAAGCCTTCTACAGTCTTAGGAGCAAATTTAGATTTTCTTCCTATTTTAACAAGTATAAAGCATTTGCTACCAAAGACTCTAAAATATGAAATATTGGGCTTTTTACCGGTTAGGAGTTCATATGATGTCTTCTTGAGGATTCGGTGTAGATACAACCGGTTGATGGCGTAGCAAGCGGTGTTGACCGCCTCGGCCCAAAACCGATCCGAAGTCTTGTGCTCATCAAGCATGGTTCTTGCCATATCCAATAGAGTTCTATTCTTCCTCTCCACTACACCATTTTGTTGTGGGGTGTAGGGAGAAAAGAACTCATGCTTGATGCCCTCCTCCTCAAGGAAGCCTTCGATTTGTGAGTTCTTGAACTTCGTCCCGTTGTTGCTTCTTATTTTCTTGATCCTTAAGCCGAACTCGTTTTGAGCCCGTCTCAAGAATCCTTTTAAAGTTTCTTGGGTATGAGATTTTTCCTGCAAAAAGAACACCCAAGTGAAGCGAGAATAGTCATCCACAATAACTAGACAGTACTTACTCCCGCCGATGCTTATGTAAGCTATCAGGCCGAATAGATCCATGTGTAGGAGCTCCAGTGGCCTGTCAGTCGTCATGATGTTCTTATGTGGATGATGAGCACCAACTTGCTTCCCTACTTGGCATGCGCTACAAATCCTGTCTTTCTCAAAATGAACATTTGTTAATCCTAAAATGTGCTCTCCCTTTAGAAGCTTATGAAGATTCTTCATCCCAACATGTGCTAGTCGGCGATGCCAGAGCCAGCCCATGTTAGTCTTAGCAATTAAGCAAGTGTTGAGTTCAGCTCTATCAAAATTTACTAAGTATAGCTGACCCTCTAACACTCCCTTAAATGCTATTGAATCATCACTTCTTCTAAAGACAGTGACACCTATATCAGTAAAAAGACAATTGTATCCCATTTTGCATAATTGAGAAACAGAAAGCAAATTGTAATCTAATGAGTCTACAAGAAAAACATTGGAAATAGAATGGTCAGGAGATATAGCAATTTTACCCAATCCTTTGACCAAACCTTGATTTCCATCCCCGAATGTGATAGCTCGTTGGGGATCTTGGTTTTTCTCGTAGGAGGAGAACATCTTCTTCTCCCCTGTCATGTGGTTTGTGCACCCGCTGTCGATTACCCAACTTGAGCCCCCGGATGCATAAACCTACAAAACAAGTTTAGTTCTTGACTTTAGGTACCCAAATGGTTTTGGGTCCTTTGGCATTAGACACAAGAACTTTGGGTACCCAAACACAAGTCTTTGACCCCTTGTGCTTGCCCCCAACATATTTGGCAACTACCTTGTCGGATTTGTTAGTTAACACATAAGATGCATCAAAAGTTTTAAATGAAATGCTATGTTAATTTGATGCACTAGGAGTTTTCTTTTTAGGCAATTTAGCATGGGTTGATTGCCTAGAGCTAGATGTCTCACCCTTATACATAAAAGCATGGTTAGGGCCAGAGTGAGACTTCCTAGAATAAATTCTCCTAATTTTGCTCTCGGGATAACCGACAGGGTATAAAATGTAACCCTCGTTATCCTGAGGCATGGGAGCCTTGCCCTTAACAAAGTTGGATAATTTCTTAGGAGGGGCATTAAGTTTGACATTGCCTCCCTGTTGGAAGCCAATGCCATCCTTAATGCCAGGGCGTCTCCCTCTATAGAGCATGCTTCTAGCAAATTTAAATTTTTCGTTTTCAAGTTCATGCTCGGCAATTTTAGCATCTAGTTTAGCTATATGATCATTTTGTTGTTTAATTAAAGCCATGTGATCATGTATAGCATTAATATCAACATCTCTACATCTAGTGCAAATAGAAGTATGTTCAACGGTAGATGTAGAGGGTTTGCAAGATTTTAATTCTACAACCTTAGCATGCAATATATCATTTTTACTTCTAAGGTCGGAAATGGTAGCATTGCAAACATCAAAATCTTTAGCCTTAGCAATTAATTTTTCATTTTCATTTCTAAGGCTAGCAAGAGATATGTTCAATTCTTCAATCTTAGCGAGCAAATCATCATTATCATTTCTAAGATTGGGAATTGGAACATCACAAGCATCTGAATCAACCTTAGCAATTAAACTAGTATTTTCATTTCTAAGGTTGTTGATAACATCATGGCATGTGCTTAGCTCACTAGTTAATTTCTCACATTTTTCAACTTCTAGAGCATGGGCATTTTTAACCTTAACATGTTTTTTGTTTTCTTTAATAAGGAAGTCCTCTTGAGTGTCCAAGAGATCATCCTTCTCATGAATAGCACTAATCAATTCATTTAATTTTTCCTTTTGTTGCATGTTTAGGTTGGCAAAAAGAGTACGTAAATTATCTTCCTCATCACTAGCATTATCATCGCTAGAAGACTCATATCTAGTGGAGGATTTGGATTTAACCTTCTTATTTTTGCCGTCCTTTGCCATGAGGCACTTGTGGCCGACGTTGGGGAAGAGAAGTCCCTTGGTGACGACGATGTTTGCGGCGTCATCGTCGGAGGAGGAGTCGGTGGAGCTCTCGTCGGAGTCCCACTCCCGGCAAACATGGGCATCGCCGCCCTTCTTCTTGTAGTACTTCTTCTTCTCCTTTCTTCTCCCCTTCTTGTCGTCGCCCCTATCACTAGAAATAGGACATTTTGCTATAAAGTGACCGGGCTTACCACATTTGTAGCACACTTTCTTGGAGCGGGGCTTGTAATCCTTCCCCCTCCTTTGCTTGAGGATTTGGCGGAAGCTCTTGATGACGAGCGCCATTTCCTCGTTGTCGAGCTTGGAGGCGTCGATGGGTGTTCTACTCGATGTAGACTCCTTCTTCTCCTCCGTCGCCTTAAATGCGACCGGTTGTGCTTCGGACGTGGAGGGACCGTCAAGCTCGTTGATCTTCTTTGAGCCCTTGATCATGAACTCAAAGCTCACAAAATTCCTGATTACTTCCTCAGGAGTCATTAGTGTATATCTAGGATTGTCGCGAATTAATTGGACTTGAGTAGGGTTAAGGAAAATAAGTGATCTTAGAATAACCTTAACCATTTCGTGGTCATCCCATTTTTTGCTCCCGAGGTTGCACACTTGATTCACCAAGGTTTTGAGCCGGTTGTACATGTCTTGTGGCTCCTCCCCTTGGCGAAGACGGAAGCGACCGAGCTCCCCCTCGATCGTCTCCCGCTTGGTGATCTTGGTTAGCTCATCTCCCTCGTGCGCGGTCTTGAGCACGTCCCAAACTTCCTTGGCGCTCTTTAATCCTTGCACCTTGTTATACTCCTCTCGACTTAGAGAGGCGAGGAGTATAGTTGTGGCTTGGGAGTTGAAGTGCTCGATTTGGGCCACTTCATCCTCATCATAATCTTCATCCCCTACGGATGGTACCTGTACACCAAACTCAACAACATCCCATATACTTTTGTGGAGTGAGGTTAGATGAAATCGCATTAAATCACTCCACCTAGCATAATCTTCACCATCAAATGTTGGTGGTTTGCCTAATGGGACGGAAAGTAAAGGTGTATGTCTAGGAGTGTGATGATAGCGTAAGGGGATATTACTAAACTTCTTTCGCTCATGGCGCTTAGAAGTAATGGATGGCGCGTCGGAGCCGGAGGTGGAAGGTGATGAAGTATCGGTCTCGTAGTAGACGACCTTCCTCATCTTCTTTTTCTTGTCGCCACTCCGAAGCGACTTGTGGGAAGAGGCTTTCTTCTCCTTCCCCTTCCCCTTGTTGCGGGACTCTTCCGATGAAGCTTTCCCGTGGCTTGTAGTGGGCTTGTCGCCGGTCTCCATCTCCTTCTTGGCGTGATCTCCCGACATCACTTCGAGCGGTTAGGCTCTAATGAAGTACCGGGCTCTGATACCAATTAAAAGTCGGCTAGAGGGGGGATGAATAGGGCGAATCTGAAATTTACAAACTTAATCACAACTACAAGCCGGGTTAGCGTTAGAAATATAATCGAGTCCGAGAGAGAGGGTGCAAAACAAATCGCAAGCGAATAAAGAGTGCGACACGCGGATTTGTTTTACCGAGGTTCGGTTTTCACAAACCTACTCCCCGTTGAGGTGGTCACAAAGACCGGGTCTCTTTCAACCCTTTCCCTCTCTCAAACGGTCCCTCGGACCGAGTGAGCTTCTCTTCTCAAATCAATTGGGAACCAAACTTCCCGCAAGGACCACCACACAATTGGTGTCTCTTGCCTTGTTTACAATTGAGATGATCGCAAGAACGAATGAGAAAAAGAAGCAATCCAAGCGCAAGAGCTCAAAAGAACACAACAAATCTCTCTCACTTGACACTAAAGCTTTTGTGGAATTGGGAGAGGATTTGATCACTTGGGTGTGTCTTGTATTGAATGCCTAGCTCTTGTAAGTAGTTGGAAGGTGGAAAACTTGGATCACTTGAATGTGGGGTGGTTGGGGGTATTTATAGCCCCAACCACCAAACTAGTTGTTTGGTGGAGGCTGTTGTCGCATGGCACACCGGACAGTCCGGTGCGCCACCGGACACTGTCCGGTGCGCCAGCCACATCACCAGGCCGTTGGGTTCTGACCGTTGGAGCTCTGACTTGTGGGCCCGCCTGGCTGTCTGGTGGCGCACCGGACAAGTCCTATAGACTGTCCGGTGTGCCACCCGCGCGTGCACTGCTCCTCTGCGCGCGCTGGCGCGCATTTAATGCATTGCAGTCGACCGTTGGCGCGAAGTAGTCGTTGCTCCGCTGGCTCACCGGACAGTCCGGTGTGCACCAGACATGTCCGGTGAATTATAGCGGAGCGGAAATCCGAAGCTGGCGAGTTCAGAGTCGCTCTCCCCTGGGGCACCGGACACTGTCCGGTGGTACACCGGACAGTCCGGTGAATTATAGCAGAGCGCCTCTGCGTTTTCCCGAAGGTGAGGAGTTCAGCCTCGAGTGCCCTGGTGCACCGGACACTGTCCGGTGGCACACCGGACAGTCTGGTGCGCCAGACCAGGGCACACTTCGGTTGTCCCTTGCTCTTTTTGTTGAACCCTTTTCTTGGTCTTTTTATTGCCTTTTTGTGAACCTTTGACACCTATATAACTTATAGACTAGAGCAAACTAGTTAGTCCAATTATCTGTGTTGGGCAATTCAACCACCAAAATCAATTAGGAACTAGGTGTAAGCCTAATTCCCTTTCACTTCTCCACCTAATCAAGCTTTCCTGTAGTTGCACCTCTTGAGTGTGTACATCGAATTCTTTGATGTCTGATTATCTGATAGATGGTCTTTTGTCGTTTGATCTTCATGGAATATCTCATCTCTATATATCCAAATGACCTTACTTATATCCTCATCATTGTTTGGTGTTGATCATTTATACTTTTATATCATGAGCAATCCATGTATATGAGACATTTTCATATTAAACCTTATCTCTTGACTATTTCCAATCATAATTGCTTTCTCAACTTTCTTGTTCAACACTTAGCAAACTGATTAGTCCTTTTAATTATGTTGTTATAAAAATCACAAAAATCCACAAAAGGGCTAGATGCACTTTTAGATGTACAATTATTTTAGAATAAAGATTATAATTGGTTTCGACGACAATCAAATTTTCTTTGTATTTGTTAAAGTCTGCTTTATTTGTCTGCTAAATGTAAAGGGCCATATAACTACATTTTGTTTTATAGATAAATTCAAAAAAGAGGCACCGTAGAAAGCCATTTTTTGTTCCAAATTTATGCCATTGTTAAAATCGAGTATTCTAAAGATACCATTATAATATGTGGCATCCAGTGGTTACCATTATTCGATCAAAAAATTTTGTTGGTGCCATTACATACATTCAAACATACAAGTCTCACATGAGAAGACGAAAATGTCCTCGTTGACTCGACACGATACCACCATGGTTGCTATCGTCGCTGTCCACACCCTGCTCTAGCGTACCAGGCCAACCTCCAACACGATGGTGTTTTAAGTCGAAGATGGTTTAGAACTAGTGGTATAGAGAAGACAAATACTAGAGTATATAATGACATATTTAGAATACACTCTCTCCATTTTTATTTTTTTGACACTGCTTAGGGCCTGTTTGTTTCAGCTTATAGATTATATAATCTGGATTATAATCTAGATTATATAATCCAGATTATAATCTGTCGAGATTATAATCTGTACGTAGCTGTTTGGTTGCCCAGATTACACGAATGCAGATTATTGATCTCTAAGCCACAAAGGCAACAATACCCTTCTGAAATAATACAAGCAGGCCCTCATACAACTCTTTTCAAAACACAAAATTAAAATTATGCCAATTCATACACCTTATTTGTCCAAGCTTACTACATAAATAAAATTACATTCTCCTAGCAAATAATGCATCGGCAATTTGATCCCGAATGTTATTCATGTCCCCCTCTCCTTCATCATCTCCCATTTGGCTTGCATTATCTTGATGTGTTGACGTAAAAGGCATGTAGTTCTCATCTCGATCACACCGATCAAACTCTTCATCGGCCATTTTACTGTCCCGAATGAAATTATGAAGAGCCATACATGCATGTATTATTTTTGACTGCTTCAACATTGGATAGCTTGGCAAATCCAGTAAAATTCTCCATTTCATCTTCAATACACCGAATGAACGCTCAATATGATTACGAAGAGATGAGTGCAATTGATTGAATACCTCTTTTTTTCCACTTGCCCGTGGTCCCGCTCTAAACTCTGGCAAATGGTACTTCACACCTTTGTATGGAGCTAGATAACCCTTCCGGTTTGGATATCCAGAGTCAACAAGGTAAAATTTTCCTACAATTTTATTTTCGACATAATATCAGAAACACCATTTTTATTGAAACTCATAATACATACTGTGGTAAATGATCATACCGGGTGGTGGATGAGGAAAGATATTGCCATACTTGTGCAAAGCATCATTGAATACTCTCATATCATGCACCGATCCGGGCCATCCCGCAACAACAAAAGTGAATCTCATGTCGAAATCACATATAGCTAACACATTTTGAGTCGGATACCCATGTCTACCCACGTGCTGGACAACTTTTGATGAGGGTACAACTACTGGAATGTGGGTACCATCTATTGCACCTATGCAATTGTTGAAATGTGGTGCAAACCGTTCGCTTAACAACTTGGGATGAGGTGTCATGAAATTAGGATCCATCGGCTTCACAAGCTCTTTAGACATACGATATACACATTCCAACACTTTATTGATTTTTCTACTAATAGTTTCTTTGGACCTTCCAAACCGATTCTTTACTTGAACAAATGACTGAGGAGCACCAATAGTCCATAGAAACATTGCCAACGCTTCAACAGATGTCATTTTTTTACTTGATGTCAACCCATATGATGATACTAATAAATCATGCAAACTATCAAACAGTGCTCGACTCATCCTAAACATGTCATAGCATTCTTTAGGATCACTAATTGTTCTCATTACCCAATTATATCCAGTCATAAAAGGTTCTGATCTTCCAGCTTTGTTCAAGTAAGTTTCAGTGTAGAACATACCAAGTCCAAATATGGCTGGTTCAAAATTCCTCAAAGTCTGAACTCGGTCAAGTGCAACAGTCATGGACATGTCAACATCGTCCTCATCACTCGAACCAATATCCATCTACACATATAAGATTACAATAACATAATACGGTTCAGTTCATAATAAAATAACAAGGTCTCATGACATAGTTGCAGACGAAATAAAATAACAAGGTGCATGTTCAAAAACTTATAACATAGTAAGTTTCATAACTAAAAGGTCGTAACAGCAACATGTAACAGATCAGCTAAATGTAGCCTGCATTAGCACAATGACGCTTCAACCATAAAAGCCTTCCTTCATCTGTCTCAAACGCCTTGAATGTTGCCCTGTTTTCAGCCTTCTTGAATAATTCAGTTGCCATGAAATGTTCTACTGACCCTTCCCGCGCCCCACACCGAACTGCTATTTGTAGAACCTCCTTGATCTGTTCATCCAAATGCTCACCAAGCATGATCCTCTCAGAAATTCTACAATTATTCTTTAAGGTCTCATGAATGCCCTGCATAACTTTCACCATTGGATTTTTAGTGCGCTTCTTTGGACTAGTTGCAGTACTATCACTTGCACGGTGAGAGGGCCTCTTGGATACAGATGAACTAGGGGTAGAGGTATATGTCTCATTATCATCTGCAGCAAACTCATCAACTCCCAACTCTTCACCAGGAGCACAAGCACCAGAGCCATCCACAACAATGCCCCCAAACAACTGTTGTAGCAGATCTTCATGATCAGGAGGTCCTTTCTTTAGTTTCTTCCAGTGAGAGTTGCCCTGCACACATGAACAATGATGGTTACTCAAATTTCTTACAGTAATAGTAGAAAACAAAACAAGTGAAGGACAAAGTGATACCTTAGTCACACGGTTCCAATACTCCTCAGGTGCAGTCACAGTTTTTAATGCGTAATCCCATCCTAGCCCAGTATTTCCATTCAATTGCAACCAAAATCCATATAACCCTTTCAGTAAATCCAATTTATTCTTCAATTGAAGCCTTGAATGATACAACCCTGTTGCTATCTTGTACTTTTCAGCTATGTTGTTGTAACCACGGCTAGTCATGATGCCATTGGGCCTATTACCGGCATTGATTTCTTGGATGCAGATTTCACAAAATACTCTAGTGTTCTCGAATGTCCAAGCTGCTTTGTCATAAACTTCATTCTACTCCAAATTTAAAACATGTATGCAAGCAAATTTTAGGAATTTGAAACATGTACGCAAGTAAATTTTCGGATTACAATAAAAAAACAATAATGGTTAGGAATTTACATTGTTGCCAATGAGTGGTTCAGCGTGCTCGTCCTCTTCGATGGGTTGCGAATCGTCTACATCAATTAAATTAGATCGGGGAGGCTTGTAGGCGCTCCCACGTCCACGGCCACGAACTGAACGATCAGAGCCTTGCGAACCTTGTGCTGCTCGCTTTCCACGTCCAGACCCTTTCCCAAATTGTGGTACTCCATCAGAAACAGCATCTACAAAATAATGAATATATACATGCCAAGAATTAGTCTGTGGTATAGGTAAAATAAGTTTTTATTGTCCTACTAGAGAGGAGTCAGACTGCTACATTAATTTGTGCTAAGATATAATACAGTATGTAGACGTGCAACGAACTGCTACACATGCACATGTATGTTTACTCTTGTCAGCATTTTATCGAGCAGCTAGGGCGCACACACCTGAGCCATTCTCCAGATCACAGTCGTTGCTGATGATGCGTGTCGCAGGCGTGTGATTTAGCCCGCGCCCATGGCTTGCCTTGTCGAGGCCGCGCCCCGCGCCGGCGGTGCCGTTGGCGAGGCCACGACCGCCGCGCCGCACGCCATAGACAGAGGCGCTGCCTCCTCTGCCCGCGACGTGAAGCTCCGCAGTCGCGCCGCCACCGCGAACTGGATCAGCCACGCCACCGCGAACTGGAGCAGCCACACCGCCGCGAACTGCATCACCTATGGTGTCTCCTGCGGCCGTAGCGCCCTCCAGGTCTTTGTTTCTCCCATCCGCGTCGCCTTTGTCTTCCAGAAACGAGTGGAAGTTCAATCCCCGCCTCAACGTGCTCCTGTACTTCAAGGCCGCCGCTAGGTTCTCCTCGGCGTCGTGGTCGTCCATGGGGGCTGCTGGCGGGTAGGATTGGGGAGGGGACGACGGGCGGATGGAGAACCTATGTGCGCGTTCGTGACGGAAGGGCAATGGCAGATATTGTAATTTGCAGTAACATAACCATGGGTAGTGGGTCTTTTGCCAAAAATAATCTTCAATAAGCTCCTCTTGAGAAGATTATGAGATTATTATAATCTGCACTTTAGATTATATAATCTGATCTATAATCTAGCCTGTTTGTTTGCCATCTGGATTATTTACACTGGATTATATAATCTGGCCAGATTATAATCCGAAACAAACAGGCCCTGAGATTATTATAATCTGCACTTTAGATTATATAATCTGATCTATAATCTAGCCTGTTTGTTTGCCATCTGGATTATTTACACTGGATTATATAATCTGGCCAGATTATAATCCGAAACAAACAGGCCCTTAGTTTACTTTTATACTACACCGCAACAAATAAAAACAAAACGGAGGTAGTATATCTCAAAACCTTTTTTTTATCAGTTTCATTTTTGCAAGGGCGGGATTCGAAATTTGAAGTTCCCTTCCCCTCCTCCCGCTAGAGTCTGGTTGTGTGATCCAGGAAGGGGAAGCGCCGCCCGCTACGCTTGATCAATAGATCCATTCACCCGGGGAGATTCCCGACCGTGTGCTCGTGTGTGGAGTTGAGTTGTGATGGAGGCCACCTCCCCGCATCCTCCCACCACCATCCGCCGGAACCCACCCCGCCGCGCGAGGCCTCCCCCGACCCCGCTCGCCGGCGACAAATCCAAACCCTCCCCCCTCTCCCGCCTGCTCGAGGGTGAAGCAGCGTTCGCCGCCTCCGTTCCCTGTCCACCGCAGGAGGAGCGCCTCAAGGTGTTCCTCCGCATCCGCCCCCTCCCGGACCGCGATCGAAGCCGGCCACTCCCCGCTGCCAAGGACCCGCGCCGGAAGCCCAAGCAGGTCGGAGCCCCCGGGGAGCTCTGCCTCGCGCCCGACGGACCCAACTCCGTCGTCCTCACCGTCCCGCGGTCTAAGCTAGTCGACCCCAAGCGAGGCCGCACCGAGGTCTTCGACGGCTTCTCTGCCGTTTTCCCATCCGACTCCACCCAGGTGCTTTGCTAATCCTTCATTTTTTAAAACATGCAACTGATCCACCATGGAGATAATTCCCCATTTTTAATTCTGATTAGACCTTGTCTAGTAGTTCACTAAAATACATAAACTATACTGTTCACAGAATATAGTTTAAATATAGGTATGGAGATGAGTAAGCTATATACTGTTCCTTTTTCCCCGAACCGATGCATTCCCCATTTTCATTACTCAACATATAACGGAAACGAGTAAAATACATTTTCAATCTTTTAGCTTGTCTTCCTGTGTCAACCCATATCATAAACTTTTAATGTATGCCTTTTAAAGGTTTATTCATCGTTGAGGCATCTGTTAGGCCATCTCCTATTTCACCACTTATTTCAAACTTCACTATGCAAATAGTGTCAAACAATATCATCTACAATTCGCGTCCCATATTTTTCACGATTGGAGCACCGCCTGGACGCCTAGGCGAGGTAGGCGGGCAAGGAGCCTAGGCGTTAGGCCACCGCCTGGACGCCTAGGCGACGCCTTAAGAATAGAGTCCATTGGAGACAACCTTAGGTTCTAACGGTCTGAAGCAGACCCGATTCAGCCTTCTTCAACCTCGGTTCACCGAGCAGGGAGCTCGGACGGCGGCGAGGCGCACACGGAGGGAGGTGTAGGAGCTCGAGGTGAGCATCGACGCCATGGCGGAGGTGGTGGAGGCCATGACGGTGGTGGAGGTCTTCCAGACGCAGTTGATGGACTGGCGTATGGAGTCCCGCGTGGTGGGGAAGCGTAGGGAGCATCACACGAAGGTGGAGTCGAGGAAGAGGTAGCAGGCGAAGGTGGGGGCATCAGGGTGCGCTAAGGCAGTCGGGTGTCAGGCGGCAGCCGTCGTCGAGGTCTGAGACACGCAATGGCGGGTGCCGACATACAACTCGATGAAAGTGGCGGGTGCCGTCGAGGTCTGAGACACGCAATGGTGGGTGCTGTCGATATAGCTCGCAATACTAATGACGACGTACGAGCAACACACGCTTTGAGCCGTGCCACGGGTCCAACAGACCACGATGACTGACGTGTGGGCCATAGGAATCCGTTAGGATCTAACAGAGACTCGGACGGTGAATAAGTCCTTAAGAGACATACTTCAATGTTTTCAAGTCGTCTAGTCAAACCTAGTCGTATAGCTACCGACTAGTCGACTAGTCATGATTAGTCGTCGACCAGATTGACTAATTGAGCTAGTCGTCCACATGTTTCTAGACATGTATAGTATATACAATTTACAATACACAATACAACAAGCATCAAGATTGTGACTTACCTATGTGTTTACTGTCCATAACTCAGTACAACAAGCAAAAAAGCACACTCACCATCTAAGGATGTGCTCATCTTGAGAGCGGGCACTGAAACTTGCGGTCGGGGTGGGGGGGCTGTGGCAAGACGGGCGCCCGCCTGGAACTTGCAGGCTGGGGCGGCTCTACGTCTTCGGCGGGCGGCGGTAGCGGCTCTACGTCTTCGGCGGGTGACGGTAGCGGTGGCTGCGTCCTTGTGCTGTGTTGGCGGTCGCTGTCTTGTGGGGCGGCGGCGGCGCTCTTAGCGAAGGACTGTGGGAGCGTGAGTGGGTGTTTGGCGTCCATCGCTTCAAGCTTTTGTTATGTGCCTGTTGGCCAACCCTAGAAGCCCACATTTGTAGCCTAGCTCCAAAAGCCCATCTATAAAGACACGTCTAATGTGGTTGCCCTAGTTCAAATCGAACAACTAGTCGTGACTAATCGTTGACTAGTTTTCTGGTCGAACTAATCACATCGGTGGGTCTGGTTAATCTCGATTAGTCGGATGACTTAAACATCGCTCCCCCCAAGAGAACCAACTGCCCCTAGATTGGTGCGGGTGGAAACTTAGTGTTCAAAACAGTGTATTCCTCCCATGAAGCCATAACAGTTGGTAAAGCCGAGCTACTTCACAAGATTTTGGACCACAACAAAATCACCCTTTTTGACCAATCGATGCTCGAGTATCTCTTCGGGTATTGCCACTACATCTTCAGTTATTGTAGAAGTTGGCAACTCAGTGAAAACAGGTGTATAAGCTGGCACACATGACTTTAGTTGAGAAACATGGAATACCGGGTGAATTTTGGCACCCACTGACAATTAGAGTTTATAAGCTGTCCTTCCAACCTTCTCCAAAATTTTGAATGGCCCAAAGAATTTAAAGGACAATGTAGCACGAGGTTTGTTGGCCATCAAAGTTTGTGCGTATGGCTGCAATTTCAAGAAGACTAGCGCCCCCACTTGAAACTCTCTAGCAGAACGATTTTGATCTGCATAACATTCGTATTTATGTTGAGCTCGAGCCAGATTGTCTTTAATCATATTGTGGGATGCTTGTCTTTCCAACAACATATCCTTAGCATCAAACTGGTCACCCTCAAGTATAGAGGTAACAAACCTGTGTTGGGCTCCACTCCATACAATGCTTTAAAAGGAGAACATCTCAATGATGAGTGGTAGGTAGATTTATAGCACAGCTCAGCTGAGGGCAGCCAATATTAGAGCCTGCTTAGGGTTTCAGGGTTAGCCCCTTGTAATTACTGTCATACCCTTGTTTAATGGGCTAGGCCCAACAACTCTTGGTCTACATATACATGTCCCAACTCTAGTCAGGGTTTCCCATTCTAACTTGGTACCAGAGCCAATTTTCTCTCACCCTCCCTCCCACCCCCAAACTCGTCGTCCTCCTCTCTGCCGCAGGCCTCCTCCTTGTTCGACTGCCCCCTCTGGCCGCCGGATATCCCCCATTGGCACCCCCTTCCTTAGTGCCTCTCCTGGGCAGGACCTGTCGCCGTCGCGGTTGGTGAACTCACGGGCGTGGGTCTTTTCCCCCGTCGTCGCGACCCTGCTCCGGCCTCCGTCCCCCTCAGCACTGTTGGCCTTCTCAGCGCCGCCGGCCACCTATGCGTCCCTTGCCTCTCTAGCCGTCGGTGCCGCTCGCCCTGTCTCCGGCGGCCCATGGACGACGTCCTGGCTGGGCCGTCCCTCACACCGGAGTGGCCTTCCACGGCGCACACGACACCTCCGCCCCCACCTCTGGCGCGCGCGGTGCCCACCAACACGTCGACGCGACCTTCAATGGCGCGGTCGCGCACCCATCCTAGATGTTCGCCACCGCCACCTCTGGCCACGGCGCGCGTGGCCTCCCTGGCCCAACCTCCGGCGCGCGCGGCGACCCTGCCTGCACCAACCACGGCGCGCGCGGCGACCTTGCTTAGCTCGCCCCCACCTTTCTTGCCAGTGCCGCCACCTTCCTCTCTGTTGTCTGCACTAGTGACGACCTCGACGATACTCTGGCCGTGCCGCCCCTCTCCTCTGGCAGCCGCACCACCCCTCCCCCCGACACTGTTGCTTCTCTAGCCAGTGCGCAGGGACACAACCCGCAGCACGCCGGTGCCGGCGGTCTTCTTGTTGCCACCGCGGCCTGCTTCATTCCCTTGTTTTTTGCTCCTGCTGCTCTCGGTTTTCTCGGCGCCGCCACCGTGCCGACTCTCTACCCCAGCTCGCACATGACCCCGACTTTCCATGGTGTCCTTCCTCCTGTTGCCAGGGGACCTGCCTTTACCCTCGCCGCCAATGCCACTTCTTTCTCGGCTCCGCCCAGTTTCGCCGCGATCGCTGTGCGCATCTTACTTCACTGGCCAGCTTGTCCGGGGCATTTTCGTGACCTTCGATTGGGTCATGAACTCTATTCTTCGTGATTGCGTCGAGCTCCACCCTCAGGCGGGCCGTCACGTGCCTGGACCACTTGTCTTCTCCCGTGCTATGGTCGCCTCCTTGGCGATGGAGCCCTTGTTGTCTCCCTCCCCTCCTAGTGGCTCTATCGGAGTCCCTCCCTTAGCTCTCTCCTCGCACCTTGTGCCTTCGCCCCCCTTTCCTCTCCCACCGATTGGGTGGTCGATTCCGGAGCCTCCTTCTACACCACTCCTACCACCAACTCGTTATCCCACTACCATCCCCCGCACCCCTTCCATCCTCCCTCTGTCGTTGTGGGAAACAGTTCCACCCTGCCGGTCACCTCAGTAGGTGCATCGGTTCTTCCAGGACCCTTCTACCTCAACGACGTTCTTGTCGCTCCCCAGTTGACTCATCCCCTTCTCTTGGTTCGTCGCTTCACTAGTGACAACCACTGCTCTATGGAGTTCGATCCCTGGGGGCTCACCATACGCCACCTTCCCACTCGCGCCGTGCTCGCTCGCTATGACAGCTCCGCCACCTTCTACTCTATTCACTTGCCATCCACTTCCCCCACCAGTGTGTCTCTTCACCACTTCCTCGGCATCACCGCCGAGCGTCGGCCCCAGGGTCTCTTCCTCCACCAGCGCTAGTATGCTCTCGACATCCTAGAGTAGGTTGGCATGTCCGACTGCAAGCCCTGCTCCACGTCTGTCAACACTCAGGCGAAGCTCTATGAGGACGACGGGCCCTCGGTCACTGACACGACGTTCTACCGGAGCCTGACTGGCGCTCTCCAGTACCTGACCTTCTCTAGGCCTGACATCGCCTACGCTGTTTAGTAGGTGTGCCTCCACATGCACACCCCGTGGGAGCCCCATCTCACCGCTCTCAAGCGGATCCTACGCTACCTCCGCGACTCCCTCGACTACGACCTCCTACTTTGACCCTCCCTGATGTCAGAGCTCGTGGTCTACACCGACGTCGACTGGGCTAGCTATCCCGACACCGGTCCACTTCCGGTTACGCCGTGTTCTTAGGTGCTAACCTCGTACCCTGGGCCGCTAAGCGACAACCCGTCGTCTCTTGCTTCAGCGCAGAGGCCGAGTGTCGCGCTGTGGCCTATGGTGTGGCACAAGCCTCCTGGCTACGACAGCTTCTCCAGGAGCTCCACAACCCCTCCAGCGCGCCACCCTCGTCTACTGTGACAACGTCAACGCGATCTATCTCTCCACCAATCCCATGCATCACCAGCGCACGAAGCACGTGGAGATCGACCTGCACTTCGTCCGCGAGCGTGTCGCTGGCGGTGACGTTCGGGTTCTCAGCGTCCCCACCACATTGCAGTTCGTCGACATCTTCACGAAGAGGCTACCATCGAATGTATTCGTCGATTTTCGATCCAGTCTCAACATCTGTACATGATAGAATTGAAACTGCGGAAGGGGGGGGGGGTGTGTTAGAGCCCACTTAGGGTTTCAGGGTTAACACCTTGTAATTACTGTCATACCCTTGTGTAATGGGCCAGGCCCAACAACTCTTGGTATATTTATACATGTTCCAACCCTAGTCAGTGTTAGGGTTTCCCATTCCAACTGCCAAGAATACCACTTAGAAGGTGTATGATGAACAACACATCTTAGAAATATCTCTAAGCATTGATTGAGCCTTTTTGTTTATCCGTCCGATTGTGGATGGTATGCTAAGCTAAGGTTCAATGTAGTACCCATTTTTTTGAAGAGTCCCTGCCAAAAGTTACTGGTGAACACCCTGTCTCAATCTAAGACAATTGATTTGGGAACCCCACGCAATTTAACCACCTGATCAAAGAAAATTTGGGCCACTTGCTGTGCAGAATATGGATGCCTCAAAGGAATAAAATGGGCATATTTGGACTGTCTATCAACTACCACCACGATCACTGTATAGCCATTTGAATTTGGAAGACCTTCTATGAAATCCATAGATATGTCTTGCGACAGGTTCTCAGGTATAGGGAGAGGTTGTAGAAGACTAGGGTATTTAAGTGCTTATGTTTGGACTGCTGACACACTTTGCACTGCCTGATATAAGAATGCACATCCCTTTTGAGGCATGTTCAGTAAAACAGCTTCTTCAGCCTTTGATATGTAGTATGCACCCCTGAGTGGCCTCCTAATGATGAAGAGTGAAATTTAACAGGTGCAGCAGAATTTTTGAGAGGTTTATGGTCAGATATCTCTTTAGGAAGCCTTCTAACAATAGCATATTGGAAGACATCCTCCCACTTTTTAGGAACTAATATTCTATCCAATTTTCCAATATTGGACATTCCTGATTATTGTACCATGCCTATAGACCACCCCAGTCATCGACTCATCGTCAACTCTCTTAACTCGTGGAAGTGAATTAGGGTATTAAACAACCCAGAGTATCTATGTACCCCGTTGTTTCTATTCCTTTCTTTGGCATATCTATTTATATTGATGTCTTCTCCAATCAAGAAAAGGTAGTATGTACTGTACCTACTAGCGTTTTAGCTTGACTAAAGGTCAGGTCCACTTTCTTCACAGCATGATATCTTCGCGCAAGTCATGAACCCACTGGTGGATGACTTCCTGGGCGGAAAGAGTGGCCTTCTGGTTGCAATGGGTCCCACAGGCTCTGGAAAGACTCACACCATCTTTGGTTCCCCAAGGAATCCTGGTATACTACCCCTCACGCTGAGGAGAATCTTCAACGCACAAGGCGAAAGCAAGGTTTCCAGGAAACCAACGCGGTAAAATATGTTGTTTTACATGCAGTCCTTAGTTACATTTGCAAGCTATGGTATGGAAGGAACCTTATCTTGACGTTTCTTTTTCTATGACAATAACAGGTCATTTTTCTTCTCGATGTTTGAGATATTTTCTGAGGGAAAAGGGGAACGCATTCTTGACTTACTGTCTGATACTGTGGAGTGTGTTCTTCAGCAGTCAGTGATTAAAGGTCTTCAAGAGGTAGTTCCCAACCAAACACCTTGAACACTCTTGATAGGACTGAGTATCCCTTGACTGTGATTTCAGTTTGAATTGCATTTATTGTTGTCACCTCCTGAGAACTCCATGGGTGGGAAGGTGATGTGCAAGTCTTGTGAGAAATTTGCATTTCTTGCTGTTATTTGGAATCGTGATATCACATGAGTGTCCTGGAAGCTGGAAAGTACATGTCGTTGAATTGCATCGTGGAAGAGACTGATATGACTGATATATCTGTAGCAGACAATAAGTTGTTAACTTAAATTTGTTCTGCAGGTTTCCCTTTCAAATCCTGCAGATGCTGAGAGCTTGGTTTCACGTGGTATGCTAAAGCGCAGCACGGCTGCAACAAATGCTAACAGCAACTCAAGGCATGCTCTTGCAGTCTTGCTCTCCTTACGAATATGTTCCCTTGTTCTTTCGTAATGAATGTTTTTGGTCAGAATATACTTGTGTACCTTATAAATCTTTTCTTAATCATAACAGACATAGTAAGTGTTTTCACTAGTAAGCACCACTATTTGTTTGCTTCTATCTAGGCCTTTCAACTAACTTTTAAATTATGTTTATAAATATGATGTTAAAGCGACCTTCATTTTGTATTGCAGTCGATCACAGTGCATCATTACTATACGTGCAGACAGTGAACATCTACTTAGTAGTGCTGTTCTGACCATAGCAGACCTTGCTGGCGCAGAACGGGAAAAGAGAACTAGAAATCAAGTCTGTTTCTCCATCAGCGTTACTTTGTAATATGAAAAAACAAAGGTTCGTTTCTGAAAAATGATTAACCGTTTGTTTGCAGGGTTCAAGGCTGTTAGAAAGTAACTTCATCAACAACACATCCATGGTTTTCAGTCTCTGTTTGAGGGTACTGCCAAATGGCTTTTCTCCCGAATCTCTTCTTTCACTGGCAAAACACTATCATTCACTCATTTGCACCTTTGAATTAATGAAGATGTGGTAGCCTGTTCACTAACTCTTTTTCGTATTCGTAATTGCAGTCTCTGTTAGAACATCAGAAAAACCAGAAGAAACCCTTGGAAAAGCATTTCAAGAATTCCATGGTGATGTTTCTTAATTCACTTAAAGTAGTAGTATCTAAGACTATTTTATAACTGAAATTTCACTGTCAGCTTCTGAATCCTTTTGCCATTTCGATAGTTGACAAGGTACTTAAGAGACTACCTAGAAGGAAGGAAGAAAATGACTTTGGTATGCTACTTGGACCTGAAATTATCACTTGTAACATAGAAAGTATATTAGTAAATTTGTTATGATCAACACTTTCCAATGACAATAGTTTCAAAAAATGTAAACAAAAATTTGCTTGCAAAAAGTAAGTGTAAAAAATTTGAAGGCCTTGCAATATCCATAGCTCAAGCAAAAAGAAGGGAGTTGGTTGGCTTTTAGTGCTACATTTGTTTTGTGCAAGAGATTTTTAGTGCTACATAACACTGTTGCTAACCCTTTGGTGCACACGTTGATTCTTGTGTGCTTTAATCTTCACTTTATTTATATGCTCTTATTTTTCAGATCTTGAATGTGAAGCCAGGGGATGATGATTATTTGGATACATCATTTTTGCTTAGACAAGCATCTCCTTACATGAAAATAAAGTACTGCTACTCTTTTTACTGCTTTACTGATCCGTTTCCTTTTCTTTCGCATAATTGAGTAGAATAAGGCATAACTAGTGGGAAAGGGTGGTATTAGGTATTTAGGTTACCTATTGGTGCAAATCATATCACTGTTTAGAAGGTTGATAATTGTAACTGTTGGATAGAATAGAAACCCTAACTCTAAATTAGAGTAGACATGTGTGTATTTATTAATAGAGTATGGGCTGGGCCAAAGCCCAATTACACAGATACGAATACAGTAATCCAACACCCCCCGCGGTCGCAACTTTAGCCTGTGCAGATGTTGAGACTGGATCAAAATTCCGAGAACACCGTGAATAGGAGCCCCTTGGTGAAGATGTCGGCGAACCGTGAAGTAGTCGGGACACGGAGGATGCGGACATCGCCGACTGTGACACGCTCACGGACGAAGTGAAAGTCGATCTCCACGTGCTTCATGCGCTGGTGTTGCACGAGATTGGTGGAGTGGTAGACCATGCTGATGTTATTGCAATAGACGAGGGTGGTGCGCGTGAAAGGGCTATGAAGCTACTAGAGTAGCTGACGAAGCCAAGAAGCTTTGGCCACGTCGTTGGCCACAATGTGGTACTCGGACTCAGCGTTGCAATGGAATATGATGGGCTGTCGCTTTGAGAACCAGCAGATGAGGTTGACACCCAAGAATACGACGTAGCCAGAGGTGAACCGGCACGTGTCGGCTCGGCTCGGCTCAGAGCGGTTCGCGAGCCTTGAGCGAGCCGAGCCAAGCCAAGTTTTCAAGCTCGTTGTTGCAGCGAGCCGAGCTGAGCTGGCTCGTTTCGGCTTGCGAGCTGTGCCAAATTAACAAATCTATAGAATAACGATGGATATTGGACAATTTTAAAGATATCCGACTCGTTCCTTATCCTTTAATGATGGATATATGACAATTTAAAATTTAGGTTACTTATAATGTTGAATGAAAATTATATATTTTACATTTATATACTATTAACTCACTATATAATACAATATTATTCATCAAGGGAAGCTCGCGAGCCGAGCCGGCTCGCAAGCCAACTTTGAGCCGAGCCGAGCCTACTTCTTCAGCTCGTTGAGTGAGCGAGTCGAGCCCGATCACCCAACGAGGCGCACCGAGCTGAGCTTGGCTCGGCTCGTTTCCAGCCCTATAAGTGTAGGCAACCAACTCAGAAGCTGGAGAGGACTGAAGGAGGCTGTGATCGAGGGTGTCGTGGAGGTAGCGAAGAATTCGCTTCTCAGTGACGAGGTGCGGCTTTTGCAGGGTGTGCATGTGAAGGCACACCTGCTGGACGACGTAAGCGATGTCGGGTCGAGCGAAGGTGAGGTACTAGAGAGTCCCGACGAGGCTTCGGTAGGCTGTCATATCGCCGACTGGGACACCGTCGTCGTCGGAGATCTTCACCTGAGTGTCAACAGGCGTGGAGCAGGGCTTGCAGTTGGACATGTCAGCTCGTTCCAATATGTCGATGGCATACTGGCGCTTGTGAAGGCGATCGTGTGCTGGAGAAGGGCGGCACTAGATGCTATGAGCATGATGTCGTCGACGTGGAGTGTGATATCCTGGCCCCTGGGATGGTGATATCCTGGCCCAAGGCTTAATATAATTAATAGAGTACTCATATCAACAAGGTGCATCTTTGTTTTCAACGCGTGACCATCGGGTGGACGTGGCGTGGGTCACGGTGTATGGCGACTGTATGGTGCATCGACGACTCATCATGGGAGCGGGCTAGGGCATAGGGTGACTCGTCGGAAGAGTGGACCGCGAAGGACTGTTGCTAGTAGACGCATCATGAATGTTGCTAGTAGACGCGGGCGGGATCGCCAAAACGAGCTGTAGGTGCCGGAAGTATGAGGTCATGTGTGGTGCAATCGATGGTGGATGGTCCGCGTACGTGGGCGATGGGGCAGCACGGGGCACGATCGAAGGCGATGAAGCCACGCGTGGTGCAGTTGTAGATGAAGGGGCCACGCGTGGCACGATTGAAGGCGATCCGCGCGGGGCATGGTCGAAGGTGATGGTGCAGCGCAGGGGGCGACAGAGGTCGCCTAGATCGGTGGTAAGGAGAGAGGAGGGATGCCGACAAAATCGGCATCGAGGAGAGAGTCGAGGTCGGGGGTGTGGAGGAGCTAACAAGGGGAAAATCGTTCTCATCGAAAACATGTCGAGAGATGAGATGCATTGGATGAGAAGATCGAGACATTGATACCCCTTGTGATCAGATGAGTAGCTGAGGAAAAGGTAGTGAGTGAATCGAGGCACAAGTTTGTGGGGAGCGGTGACATAGGTGTTAGGATCGCATTCACAACCAAAGACGCGTAGGTCCATATAGGAAGGGACTATGCCGAAGAGGGCGAAGAAAGAAGTGGGATGACTAACTGTCTTGGAGGGGAGGCGGTTTAGGAGGTAGGTGGCAGTGTGGGGACCCTCAGCCCAATAACTAGCAGGAAGAGAGGCCTTAAACAATAGGGTGCAAATGAGGTTGGTGATGGTGTGAATCATGCACTTGGCCTTGCCGTTCTTAGGGGAGGTGTAAGGACACGACATCTGTAGCTATACGCCACACGAGGGAAGGAAGGCACGAGACGTGGAGTTATCGAACTCTCGCCTATTGTCACACTGAACACCCTAGATAATGCAGCCGAATTGAGTAAACACCCAAGCGAAGAAATGAGAGGGTAGTGAAGGTGTTCGACTTACGACGGAGGGGAAAGGTCCACATGTAGTGAGAGAAGTCATTCAAGATGACCAGATAGTACTAGTAACTGGAGATGCTTGGTATCAGAGATGTTCAAAGGTCACAATGGACGAGATCAAAAGGGACGAGTAGTTCGGGACATTGAAGAGGGGAAGGGTAAGCGAGTGTGGCGCCCAAGCTGACAAACATGGCTAGGCGAGGCAGCGTTGCTGCGGGGGCAGGGGATGGTTGAGGTGCCTAAGACTCTGTAGAGGATGTCGTGGCAGCGGTGGCCAAGACGACGGTGCTAAGTGGAGGTAGAGGCATCAACGACTAGGGTGTAGGATGTGACAACATGGGATGAGGAAGGTGGGGTGTGGAAACTAATAAGATATAGGGGTCCAGAGCTGTCGCAACGGGTGACCACGATACGAGTGGTAAGATCTCGTATGGTGAGTCCCTAGGGGTCCGGAACTTTATGTAAAATTGGTTATCGGTGGTGAAGAGATGAATCGAGAGAAGATTATGTATGATGATAGGAATAACAAGGATGTTGTTAAGATACAAAGGACCAGAATGAACCGTGTCACCTACTGAGGTGACATGTAGGGCCGACCCATTAATGACAATGATGGAAGAAAGAAAGGTGGGACTGCAGGGATGGGGTAAAGAAATAGTACCAGGGTCGGTGGGAGTAGCAGGAGTAGGTTGCGGTGACATGTGGTATGAGGAGAGAGCCAGGGGAGACACCCTCATAGAGCCTCCGGGATGGGCTCTAGTGGCGAGCAGGATGACGACGAGTGATGACATGACCTGTATCGAAATGGAGATAATCTCGGCACCCGTGGAGCCCAAACGACCCAGGAGAATCATGACCTTCTAAGGGTGGACGGAGGCTGGAGGGTGGTAGAGCTCGACGTAGACACAATCATGGAGAACTAGATTCATATCGAAGGCCATGAACGTGCCTCAGAGAAATTGCCCATCATGAAGGGAGACATACAAGGTAGGGAGGTACGTGGATCACGACATGGCGAAGGCCGAGCGTCGAGGGAGCAGGTGCAGGAAAGGAGAAGACCGTGCTCGCAGGCAACTCGCGCTCCCATGTTGTCGGATGAAGGGGACGACCGAGAGTGACGTAGGGGGCCGCTACGGAGCATGGGGAGCCCGAGGAGGAGTGTGCGGCGGACGTTGGAGGAGCCCACGCTGGGAGGTCGACCGTCATGGCTGTGGAGGTAGTCGCCACCATATAGAGCGCCGTAGAGGTAGAGGGCGCTCCCGTGGCGAGAGCGTATGCACTAGTGGGGGCGCTAGTAGGGAGAGGAGCCGAGATAGCGGACGAGGCACTATGGAGAGGCACATCCGGGGGCGGGGTCGCGGTTGGGTGCTCGGGGGAGTTCTTAGATGGTGGCAGCGGGGGCAGTGGGGATACGCGGCAGCGACCAACGCTAGAGAACACGTTGAGGGACAAGATGCTTGTTCGAGTCGAGCGGGGGCACTATGTGGTTGTGCACGGGCAGGATGAGCATGGACACAGGGTCCTGGACGAAGCGGAGGCGGACGACGAGTGCGGGCAAGCAAGTGGCCGTAGAGCCAACTATTTTTTTTCGAAAGCGCAGGAGAACTACGCATCATTTTAATTAGAGAAGAAAAAAGGTCCAAAATGGACCAAGGTACAAAGCCCTAAGCAGGCTTACTCAAAAACAAAAACACACACTACCTAGACCCTGTGAAGGTTACGTGCAAGCTCTAAGCCAAAGCTCTGAAGATGCTTGGCTCTAGCCGTAATCCAACACCCAATCTCATCAAGAAAGACACATCTGATAGAGCTTAGCGAAGGGGTCTCCCCATCAAAGACAACTTTGTTGCGGTGGATCCATAAACACCAGGCCCCCAAAATGATGATGCTGTTCATGCCCTTTCTCCTGCTTTTATGTATCTTCTTACTTGTTTTTCGCCACCAATCAGCAAAGGAGATCTCATCTCCTGATGGAGAGAGATTACCTACATCCAATCCAGACAGAATGGAATGCCAGAACTGTCTTGCAAAGACACATGCACACAAAATATGTTGTATGGTTTCCTGCTCTTGATCGCAGAGTAGGCAAGACACTGGGTGGTCCAGACCTCTCTTCTCCAATCTATCTGAAGTCCAACATTTATTCCGAATGGCCAGCCATAAGAAAAACTTGCACTTAGGGGGAGCCCAAGATTTCCAAAGCCTCTTCCAAGGTTCAAACGTAATAGCTCCCATAAAAAAAGCCCTGTAACAAGACCTAGAAGAAAACTGACCAGAGGAAGTATGCAGCCAGGTGTGAATATCTGCCTCCTGAGTTAACACAATATTGCTAACAACATCCCAAATCAGCAAAAATTGTTGGATCCCCATCCACGAAAGAGGTGTCAAGATGTCACTGATCCACTGCAGTCCTCCAAGAGCCTGGGCCACTGTTCTAGTGGAGACAATAAATTTATCAACATTGGAAACGACATCAGGAGCAAAATCATTGATGCAGCAGCCATTTATCCATCTATCAGTCCAAAATAAAGTTTTGTTTCCGTTGCCCACCGCAGTAATAATCGAAGCATGAAAGAACTTCCTGACCTGCAACGGCACAGGCAACATAAGCCCATGCCAGGGCCTGTTTGAATCTGTTTTCTCCAGCCACAGCCATTTAGCTTGCAGTGCCCAGCTCTGATAATACAAATTTGGGACCCCAAGCCCACCAAATAGAAGCGGCCTTGTAACGACATCCCAAGAGACTAAACAGTTACCTCCATTCACGTCCTTTCTGCCTCTCCATAAGAACCCTCTGCGAATCTTACCAATCGATTTGATCACCCACTTGGGAATACTCATGGCAATGAGAAGATAAATAGGGATGGCAGAGAGAACAAAACACACCAACGTCGTCCTGCCAGCGAGATTAAGTAGCCGAGCCTTCCAATTGGGGAGTCTATCTGCTATCTTCTCAACCCAGTCCATAAGATCTGCCTGTTTGAGCTTTCTATCTGATATTGGGAGGCCCAAATAATTACAGGGGAAGGACGCCGAGCTGCAAAGAAGAAGGTTGCAACCCTGCTGCACAGCTTGGTCGCTACATTTAATTGGGATGGCGCAGCTCTTGTTCATATTACACACCAGTCCAGACGCTGAACCAAAGCAGTCCAATATTACCTTAACACAATTCAGATCTTCCACTATAGGTTTAACAAACAGAATCACATTGTCAGCATAAATAGAAATTCTGTTTCGGGCATTCCCTTCCTGAAGGTTATGGAGCAGCCCCCTATCTTCAGCTAGCAGAAACATACTGCTAAGGACATCCATTATTAGCACAAATAGCATGGGGGAAAGGGGATCACCTTGGCGAAGCCCTCTCCGATGCCTAATAGGAAGACCATGAGACCCATTTAGCAGCACTTGAGTGGAAGATGAAGCCAACAGATTCGAAATCAAATTTCGCCAAATATTTCCAAATCCAAGGTGAGAAAGCACCTCAATGAGAAAAGCCCAGGAGACGGAGTCAAAAGCCTTGGAGATGTCCAATTTTAAAAATAAACTTGAGACTCTTTTTTTGTGAAGAGATTTAATAGAGTGTTGCACCATCATGTAATTATCATGAATCGATCTTCCTTTCACAAAAGCACTTTGGTTAGCAGCCACTAACTTCTGAAGGTGGGGGCCGAGCCTATTAGCTAGCAACTTAGTAACCAATTTAGCGAAGCTGTGAATTAGGCTAATAGGCCGAAAATCCCTGGCTGACAAGGCATCCGTTTTTTGGGGATAAGCACAAGATATGCTGAATTCAGCAGCCCCAAACTGTGAGCATTTCCAAAACGAAGAAAGTCCAGCACAGCCATAATATCTGTCTTAATGATGTGCCAAGCAGATTTGTAAAACCTCCCAGGGAAACCATCAGGACCAGGTGCTTTATCATTGGGAAGGCTTGCAATCGTATCCTGAACCTCCCTTTCGGAGAAAGGAGATTCTAAATCGCTTAGGTCAACTGGATCCCTGTGGCAATTTAGCAAATTAAGAGTGAAAGGTCTCTGGATTTCAGTCCCCAAAAGATCTGAAAAGAAATTATCCAACAGCTCCTGCATCTGGTCATGATTAGTCACAGTCCCGCCCTCATCCTCCAAATGAGAAATAAAGTTTCTCTTTTTTCTAAAGCAAGCCTGCATATGGAAAAAACTTGTATTTGCATCCCCTTCCTTCAAATATTGTATCCGAGACCTTAAACGGGCGATTGTCCTTTGTAAAGAAGTTAGGACGAGACAATGTTGTTTCAGTTTTCGCAGCAACCAAACCTCTTCAACAGCCAGGGTCCTAATATCCTGGGCAATCTCCAGTCTGTGCAACACCTCGCGAGCCAAGCCCAATTGAGTCCCAACATTACCCACCGTTTTGTGCCCCCAAGACTGCAGTCTTTTGGACAATCTCTTCAACTTCATGGACACTTTCTCAAGAGGACAGTAACAATGAGCTGGCTGATTCCAGGAGGCAGCAACCTCCTCAAGGAACCCAGGGAGCTTAAGCCAAAAACTTTCAAAATGAAATCTGCGCTTCCCCCTAAGATCCACCTTGAGTTTGAGAGTCAAGGGACAGTGATCAGAGGTCACAGTGGCATTACTAAAGAGCATACAATCCGGAAAAAATTCTTCCCAGCTGTTAGTGCAGAAGACATGATCCAGCTTGACAAGGGTAGGATCTTCTCTCTGATTTGACCAGGTGAATCTCCTCCCACATAGCGGTATTTCCTTTAACTCCAGAGAATTGATCCAGCTTCTGAAATCTCCCATCAAAGCTCGATTGATATTGGAATTATTCTTATCTTCTGCTCTATAAATCATGTTAAAATCCCTAGCAATGATCCATGGCCCTTCACATTCATTCCTGACCACACCGAGCTCCTGAAGAAAGGCAAGTTTGAGGTTATCTTGATGAGGCCCATAAACACCTGTGAACCACCAGAGTTGACCTGACAGCAACTGAAACTGAACTGACACTGAAAACTCCTTGATGACAGAAACTCCAGTGGAAAGGTTTCTGTCGCGCCACGCTACAAGAATACCCCCTCTGGTTCCAATGTCGGGGCTAAAAATAAAATTACTATATGCCGACCCAAGAATTGTAATAATATCAAAATCAGAGATGGATGACAACTTGGTCTCTTGCAGGCACACAATAGAAGGCATTGTGTCAAGAACCAAAGATTTAATAGAGTCTCTCTTAGCACGATCGTTGAGACCCCTCACATTCCATATTAAAATACCATTTGAATCCATGAAAAAACAAATTCAGCCAGCTCCACCAAACCGCACAGCTCAGGACTGCCCAGGTGGGGGCACCTCCCAACCGAACAGGGCTGCCAGCGCAGTAATATGCTCTCTAGAAAGAGGTGAATCAAACAGTTTAGCATATCTTCTTGCATCCGTGAAGGAAATATTCTCTCTCTCGTCACAGAAACCCAGATGCTTGCACACCTTTGCAGCAGAGGGAGAGCCTAACTCAGGTGGTATCTTGGCCACCCTCCTGCTTCGCCTTAGGTTGAAATTGCTAGGAATCAGTTTTCTCTTCCGTTTGACTGGTTGGATAGGGGCCGGTAGGATTCCATTGATCTGTTTTGTAATTCCATCTTTAAATTTCTGCAAAGGAGTAGAAGTTCCAATCTCCTCAGACTGTGCTAGCTGAACTGGGATTTTTTTACGGACATAAATCTTGAAGCAGGGAGGTTTGGCCCTGATCTTGTAGTCCCATGAAGAAACCAGAATTCTTGACGCAGATTGCTCCTCCAAATTAAATGTTGAAACCAAAGGAACTAGGGCATTCCCGGAAAAAGGCTCCAATGTCATATCAGCAGTCTTCCCACCGGTGGAAACAACAGAACCCCCAACTGAAGCAGGAAGGGGTCCAATATTAGCAATAATTGGCGCCCCTAACGCAGGAGACGGGGGACTGCCAGGGAAGGAGGGAACAGGCGCCTGCAACTCATCAACCGAGGAATTTGGGAGAGGAGCGGCATCAACTGTTCCACCTCCCCCACCAGGAGTGATACGTGGTCCCAACCGTGCATGAACAGAGGTCCGGACCGAAGAGAACTGATGATCCGGAATATGCTGCCTCTGCCGCTGATGCTTGCTATCCCGGTCTTCATCATCATCAGGGGAGGAAAACAGAGGCTGCTCCTCAACCAGCAAAGCAACCGGAGTAGTCACTTTCACCGAAATGGAGTAAATCAATGTGCGAGGGAAGCAGGATCCATCTTCTCCAATAGACGTCGGCTCTTCAACATGGAGATCACAGCGAGAAGGCAAGCAATCCATAGAGAAACCCCAAGCCTTCAGTTTCAGAACTGACAAATCCGTCCCATCAACAGTATCCGGATGTAATCCCTGAACAATGCAGTGTCCACCAAGCAGATGCTCTGCCGTATCAATCCCCCAGAGGTGTGCCGGAATCCCGCCAAGTTCAACATCCATAAGCACAGGGAGGGCACCTCCACCAGAGGCCGACGCCTGTCGTGACCACCTCCTAAGATGCAGCCGGAGGGGGGGGGTATGGAAATGGAATTTCCACCAGCCAAGGCGCGAACAACGTGATCCACGGAGGGGAAGAAAACCAGGTACGAGTTGGACGCAGCACGTCGGATTTGGAGCGCATCAGCCTCAAGACCATACTTCGAGGCGAGCGCCTCCAAAATCATAGCGGCGCAGTCAGAACCCTCCTGGCTAAGACTGTGGCTGTTTGTAGTTAGTGGCAGAAGAGGGCTCGCCAGTGGGGGATGTACGCCTGCGTTGGGGAGGGACACTAGCGGGGAGGAGGGTGCAGGAGGAGAAGCCACCAGCGGTGGGGAAAAGCCGCGCGCGCCCGAGAGGCACCTACTTGCGCGTGAAGAGAAGGGGTCTTGCTGAGGACGCGTGCCTGCGTGGGGGAGGGAGTTGCCTAGGCGTCGAGAGGGAAGCCAACTGGGAAGAGAAGCCACCGGCGTTGGGGAAGAAGCGAGTTGCTGGGCCTTGACGGCTAGGGGGAGGCGAGGAGGAGGGAGAAGGGAGAAGGGAGAGTGGTTTGATACCATGTTGGATAGAATAGAAACCCTAACCCTAAATCAGGGTAGCCAATGCCCAATTACACCAATACATATACATGAATCCAACAATAATCATATTAATAGAATCGTGCTAATCTTGTAAGATCATAGTATGTAGCTTCAAGTAAAAGAAATGTGGCGATGAAAGTGGCAACATTGATCACATAATCAAAAAAAATCTCGACCTGCGGGGGGTAAGATAGCCCCCCGAGCATTGTATTAAGAAGAAGACCTTCTCACACAGGTCGAGAAAACCCCCGAACCCCTGCCCCACCCATATACAGCGACATCGAAGCCCATGTGAGAACGACCACCACCGGGGCTGAGCCTTAGACCTGTGCTTTGGCGTGGGACAGACGAGGGGATTTTTTGAACCACAACCTAAAATTCGCTCTCACGGGGAGTCGAACCCAGGACCTGAGGAGTGCTACTCAGACCACCTAACCAACTCAGCTAGAGGCCTTTTCGCAATCACATAATCAAATCAACCAGCTTTCTAGAAACTTTTTTTTGCCTCCAAAGACAACAGAATAGGTGTGCCATTTATGGTACTCCTTTTGTTGTAAGCCTTTTGGTTACCATGTGATATTCATTACTTGAAAACCTTATAGCCAAGATGTCTAATTTACCCTTTCTAATTTCTCATTCATTTTGCTTCCTGTTATCTTGTCAGGTACACTAGTCTTGATGATTCTTTTGACCTGGCTTCGCAAAAGAGAATCAATGTTTCCTTGATTTGCCAAGAGAACAAGAAAAAAAGGAAGGTTCAGAAGCCTGCAGTCCTTGTGGTACAAATTCCTGTTTACCTTCAATATTTGAGCGTTTTTAGATTTAAGACTATAGATAGCTTCCATGCACTGCAACATTTTTACCCAAAGTTTCAATTCATATACATACCATATGTATTTTTACTGAATGGTTATGTCATTGCTGTTAGCCTACCCTTACTTGCTTGGGACTAAAAGACTTTGTTGTTGTTAGTTATGTATTTTCTGTCTTAAACCATATATATATATATGTATATATATATATTCTCCCATCTGATCATAAGCACAACTCTTGTTTTAAAAGTCATAGGACTAGGGAAGGTATTTTTTTATATCTTAGTGGGACTGTGTTGACATATATTTTACGTTTTTGCAGGTTGAACGAAAGGAAAATGTTGATACAGATGATATTTCTAAAGTTTCTGAAAAAGGTTCTGTTTACTAGCACTTATGATGTATTTCAATGTGGCATGCTTTATTTTTGGTACAAGTTATATGTGGTACTGGTGAACCTTTTATTTACGTTCAATGTTGCAATAATATTTGAAATGGGTACAGATGGCGTGCATCACGTGTCTCTTAACCCAGAGATGCCAAGGGTATCCAGAAGCGAAGCAATAATGACAAACTTTGCAAGGGCTTTATTGACTGTATTAAGACAATATAAGCACAAACTTTTGGTAATTTCTGATGCATGTTTTTTTTCTTCTTAGCATGATATGTGGAACATCTGTTCAATATAAGAGGTTTTCTGGGTGGTTAATACAGAACTCAAATACCCAATAAAGTTTTATTGTAATTTTTTATGGTGAACGTTTTTGCAATGTTACTACTACACCGATTTTGTTTTCACTTTATGCCGTCATAATAGGAGTCCGAGAATGCTGTTGAAAGCATGAAAGAATTGATTAGAGATAAAGATATCGAAATCATGGAGTTGAAAAAGGAGCTGAAGGCTGTAAGGTATTGTTCATGCAAGAGTTCTCCAATAAATGAAGATGACTCTGTGGACCATGATGATTCTTCATCATTTGGTCAAGCTGCTCAGAGTTTAGTTAATATATCAAATCAAGCTGACCTGGGATCTAATGATGCTTCAGAAGATAATTTCCATGTAAGCAAAATAAACTTTAAATTTTGATTCATCTGTTATTTTGGAACTTTATTGGCCTTCATTTATCTCCTTGGTTATTCTGGAAACAAGGATAGTTAGTACTAGGTGTTAGAGTATTGTTAGAATATCCGTTTAGGATTTGGTGTTTTCCCCGTGTAATTACTCTCCCACCCCTATGTAACAGGCCAAACCCATTTAACTTAATCTATTAGTACATCACCCAACCCTAACACAAGGTTATGGGTTACTTGTGCATTGTGGCAAGATTTTTCATTAGAGTTCACTAGAGCAAATTATCTTTAGCTTTTTTATTAGCTATTGTTTTGCTATTAGCACTTGTGGGTTGTGGCAAATACATTGGAAATAATAGTAACAAATTATCTTTACATTTTTCTGTTCTTTTAGGTAGAGTTACAAGCGCTTCATAAGGAATCAGATAAATCTGAAAGTTTTACTGTGCCAACACCTGCACCCACTGGTGGTGCAATGCCTGCATCTAGTTATTCAGATCAAAGCTTCACAGGTAGCTTATAGTTCTATACTTCCATCCTTTTTTCTAAATATATTTACATATCAATTTGCAAGATGTTAGGAGTCATATTTCTTGTTCTGTAGAGATTGGACTCCCTCTTAAAAGATGATTAATTTTTTCATAAGGAAAACCTGCTTGCTTGAGTTTTCATGAATTTTACTAGGCAAAAGATCGTTAGGGGGTATCTTTTAAATTTTTTTGTAGAAGATGATGCACTTCTGTGCCTGAACACTGAACAAACATCTACCGTAGGGCAAAGTGATGAAGAAACGGAAGAGCTGAGTAAGATCACACTAGAGAATAAGGATATTCAGCTTGATATCAATATAAGAGGTGAAGAGCTTTTTAACCTTTTAGTGAATGTTTTCTTGCTCTGATGCAATTTTGTGACAATTTTATTCTTTCATTAGAAGAGAAGCACCATGAATCTTGTAGCTCTTCACAGCAAGTGAACTTTGACACAGAAGGTACCCGCTCTAGTGAGGCTTCCTTGCTTGGAACGGTAAGGAATTAACATATTTATTTCATTCTTCTCAGCCACTGCCCAAATCGGACAACAATGTTCCTGTATGTTTCTCAGGTCGAATTTTCTATCTTATTTCTGTAGCCAAGTCAGATGTATCATGCATGTCATTGTTAGGAAACTTGACAAACCAATTATACTTGTTTAGGTTGTGTTAGAGTATATTAGGCATGTGAGAATATATTAGGCAACTCCTGATATGGTTGGTTTATGATTGATTATAATCCCGGGATAACCTTCTTTATATCTAGGATGACCTTTCTTATCTCTAGCATAGCCTTCTTGCCCTCCAAGTCATATACTCCTATATATTCTCCCTACAGGCTCAATGCAATACATCCCACCATCTCACAGATTATACACAATCTCTTCTGCTGCCGCCGCCCCGCCCCTGGGGAGATTGATCTTCGACGGGGGCAGCACCCTCGTAGGATGCGATGCGGATCCATCTGATCCGCTGCGTCCGTCCGCGCATCATCAAGCACAACACCAGATCAGAACTCACCATCAAGGCCCTGTCGGCGTCCTCTGTCCACCTTCCCATCGGCTACCCTAACCGGATCTGGTCCATTGCATGTCGTCGTGGTGGCGGCTGTGATGGGGCTATATCCTCGCCGCAGGCAACATCGCACGCCGTCATGGAGGCGAATGCGACCTCCGCTGCCGGCTGGACCACAACTGGGCAGTCTTCGGGATCAACACGTCGTGGGGAAAGCGAGTCGGGTCTCGCTCCGTCCTGTTACCGCGCTGCGCTGCGCTTGCGGCGGCCATGACGCCACGCCGTACTTAGTCTTCTCCCCGTGTTGGTGGCCACCCATCCACTAGGATACCCTGGTGATGTACCAGATCTGTTGCTGCTGCGTTTTTTCGTTGTCCTGGTAAGTAATCGGGTTTGCATCTCCGTCGCCCATCGGCTCGCGCGTCATCGACATCGGCCTCGACAACACCGTCTCCTTCATCTTCTCCGACTGTGTTGCATGGTGCAACTAGCGGCGTGCCAGGGGACGCCCGCATGCTGTTTTTGCGCCTCTTCGCCGACACGTCGATCTCTGTCGGTTCATCGTCACCACTACTGATTGGGAGGTTCTGCCATCGACATCGATATCACCCTTACGTGACGTCTGTCGTTTGCCGCGAGTTTCTTCACCAGGCACGAGGGTTGCCGCTTGAAGCGTCCTAATCCTTTGGGACTCAAATGTGATACAAATACTAGTTCTAGGAGGCTAGTATGCAAATTTATACATCAGATGGTTCCAGATCTACTTAAACGAGACAAACCTATAAAGGTGACGATCAACTTTAAGAGTTGGTCCACAACTCGGGACATATGATTAGAGTGGGGCTGACGTAGCCCAATATAAGCAGCGAAGCAAATTAGCGGTCCAACAACCACATGCATGGTTGGGAACAGGCGTAACTCTTACCCGATCAACGATCTCCTTCTATGAAAAACAACAAATAAACAAGAGTAAGTACTTACGTACCCAATAGTCCACCTTCACCCACAGAATGGGGAAATCAGATATAATGCATGGAGTATGTGGAACTCAGGATATTTTTGCACAAAAAGCAATTTTTGATGCAGGGTATGTTCTAAAACATTTTATCTTTTTCAAAGCGCATCCTCTTCCAAAGGGCAGGAAGTTTTTTCAATATAGAACAAAATCCTTTGGACTAAACCATCCAGGAATCTCGGTAGTTTCCCACCGGTTTTTATTTTCAAAACAGCTACTGGAAACACGGTTGCCATTGCTATTTCAAAAACACTAATTAAAACAACTTTTCAAAACATTTTTAAAAACAAAACACTAATTGTCAAACCAAGCCATAACTCATCCATATCCGTGGACACGGACTATTTGAATAGGTCTTTGACTCTGCGCAGAGGTGTACACTTTACCCACTAGTCCGACTCTGCGATCTCATGGCCAACGAGACCCGAATCCGAAACTCTCTCCTCCCTTGCACGACTTTACCTTAACTGTTATACCGAAAGGAACAAGGCCATCTCCATGCCCAAACCAGGACAAAAACATTCCCCTTGTCCTCCTGGTGCTCCCCAGCCACCATAACCCTGGGGTGCAGACCGTGCAACTTCGGATCAAGCGACTGCCCATATAGTCTTGAGTGGTTGTACTTGATAAGAGTACATGCAGTGAAGAATGACAAACCGGGTCCTTATACGAGAGGGACAATCCTTAATGCTCCCACCTAACCCGGCTGAGCCATCACCTTAAGGCCCTCCCAAACTAGGAAGTCTCTGATCATCCCGCTCAAAGGAGATAAGGGTGATAACCCTTCATCATTCCTATTTTGGAAAACATTTTCTTTTGAAAAACTCACACCTTTTCTCGAATCATTTTGTAACAAAAATGTCAAGGAGTATAAAGATGAATTGCGCAAAAGTTCTAAGGTTGGGTAGAGTTAGAACTTGTCTATTGGTAGCAAAATCATATAATGCATAAAATAACAGGTCAAGAGTGGTGATATATGGATGGGTAGAGTCTTGAGCAGAATTTGTGTAATGTGGTGTTGTGATATTACTTGTGGTGGAGTGGAGCTGCTTACCAGAAGGGTGGATTGGAGGCGAAGTGGTACTAGGCGTGTAGTCGTTAGAGCGGGATAACTGAGTGGGTGGGGTTTGCCTTGGCTTAGTGTCCTGAGGGTGTGGGGAGTACGGTTTACAAAACCGTTTTAGGTGAAAAAACCGTTACCCATCGGTAAGTACCGGTTTACCGGCGAAAAATCGATTTTCGTTGTTTTTGCAGAAACAATGGAAAATTATGACATGATTTATTTGTAATTTGCTCAATTCACATTGCACAGTAAATATTAATTGATCCACACGACATATGTTCACCAAAATAACATACAACATACATATGCAACCGCAAACTCCAGTTCTCATGCAACAAACAACCAACAAATTACGCAATACTCAAATACAAGTTCTTTTACAGCTCTCCAACGACACATAAGTCGACTTGTTTCACAATACTCATATATTCAGCTCGAGTCATAGTTATAGTACACATAAGATCGTGATATGGTTCCAATCTGTCATAGTGATAGTGATATTTCTATACAAAAGATATGATAGACATTAGCGAGAAAAACAAGAACGGGAAATAAATACTTATCGACGAAGCAAAAATAACATACTGGTGCAGCGGGAACCTGTCCATACCCATACTGTGGTCCTGGTAGATACATATTTGAATATGGCGGTGGAGGGGGTGCATAGTTTTCATACCCATACATGATCGATGGTGGTACTTCGCCTGGTGGTATCTGTTACGGTTGCCATTGCCATGCATAAGGGTTCTAGATTGGGTCTTGTCCAAGCAGATAGTTAGAAGAACGCGAGCTACTTGAGCTACGAATTCCATCTTGGACTGGAAATGAAGCCGAACGATGTCGGCCGCTTATTGTCTCCCGTTGTGAAGAGGTGCATTGTGGTAAGAATCTAACAGTAAATCATCTTCACATATAGCATATAACATCTTCACATATAGCATATAACAATAAACAAGACTAATATGCCTAAACTGACCACTAAATGCCTAAACTGGAACTCAATCTTGGCATAAAATCTGGTTTCTCGGCAAAAAATGGCGGTTTACTGGTGTAGCGGTAGAGCCTACCGTCTGTAACCGGAAGGTCCCGGGTTCGAGCCCCAGCCTCTGCATATTATGCGGGTAAGGCTTGGCGCTTAAAGATACCCTTCCTCAGACCCCGCACAGTGCGGGAAGCCTACGGCACCGGGTACGCCACTGGTCCAAAATGACGGTTTACTGGCAATTTTCGTTGTTTATGATTTTTTCCAAATTTTTTGAATTTGGGGCGAATTTTGAAAAAAAATATCCGGTGGTTAACCGAAAACGCGCCTCGTCGGTTTCGATAAACCGACCGGTTTACCGCCAAAACCGGTTGGTTTTGTAAACCATGGTGGGGAGGGAGAGAGTAACTAGTGTATTTATAGCTGTGTACATATGGTTTGGTACGGTAGAGTGTACTGTTTATGAGAATAGTGGTTAAAGGATTGTCTAACTTAGTTTAAATGGGGAAATTATAGGTAGAATATGGGGCATGAGTATTTTTGAAGTTTTCTGAAATATGAATATGGGAATGTTTTGGATTTTATAATCATAGGAATTAGAAAAAGGAAAAAATAATATTTCTCGAATATTATAGAATTAGAATATTTGGAGGTTTTGAGTAGAGTATCAAGAATTATTTCTGGACTGTTCATGAGCTGAGGCTTATGTTGGTGGCAACTGTTCCTACCTACTGTGTCAGATGGGACAACAGTAAGGCAAGATCTAGATAGCTGGAATACTGTGATATTTTGGTCCGGATGGGCTGCGGTATCTTGGGTCAGGTTTCATAGGATTGACGGTGTATCCATACAAACATGGTTCACCTTTATTTTTGGAAGCCCGGTTCGAAAGAACCTCAAAATTAAGCGTGCTCAACTTGGAGCAATTCTAGGATGGTTGACCAAACGAGAAGTTCTTATTGGAAGGAAAATCACAATCACCGGAGTCCGTATGACTGAGATATTGGTCTGGCAGTTCTTAGGTGAGTTGATCATCATGATGGATGAGTAGTTGAATATTTGCGCGACCAGATGAATGGTGAATAGTACCGACGAATAGTTGGACGAACGATCTGATGAACGATGAATAGTGATTATGGATGATCTGATGAACGATGTATATTTCGTTTGAACGAACAATGAACGATGAATAGTTCGTATGAACGAACGATGAACGATGAATAATGATTATGAACGAATGGACGAACGATTGAATGATCAGAATTTTGGCAGCATAACGACTGAACAAAGATTATTTGGACGAACGAACGGACAGACGAACGATCGGTCCAACGAACGAATGAACAAACTATGAACATTCGGATGAACGATCGAATGAACCACCGAACGATCCGTGTGCTCGTGTTGTGCTTGTGTAGGAGTGGGAGTGAGTTGCCATGAAATGGCTTGGGATGGCATGAGGGAGCCCTTTGCCCTCTATTTATAGGGAAGGTGGGGGGATTAGGGGGAGGAGGCGAGGATTAGTGTGAGATAAGCATGTATTAGCCATGTATAAGTGAAATTAGCTTGTAGAGCTCACCGTATGACACCAGAGTCGTATGTGTACGTATGAGCATAAGGTAAATTATTAAGAAAATATTTGTAGGGATTTTAAAAATGATTCCGTGGGTATTTCTCAGGAGAAAAATATTTGGAGAAATATCGTTTGAATATTTAGGCAGTATTTCTAGAAAGATTTTGAGGGAGACCACGGGGGAAATATTTGTAGGATATTTTGAGGTGGATTTTGGAGAGAATTTAGAGAACTATATTTTATTTGTTCAGATCAACTCGCAAACAAACATTTTGAAACGAAATTTAAAATTCATTTTAAATTTATTGCGAGTTTGAGAAATTTTCAAGATTTGAATTTTTGGGGTGCTACACCGCTGCATCGCCTCCTCGGACAGCAGTGCGGCCTGTCGTTGACTCTGTCGCTGCATCGCATCCTCGGCAGCAGCGTAGATTGTCGTTGTCCCTGTCGCTGCGTCGCCTCTTCGGTCAGCAGCTTCGCCGTTCGTCGTTGACCCCCGCCGTTGCATCTACATTGTCGTCGACTTCGTCGGTGCGCGTCTCTTGCGCATGGTCTGTGAGCTGTTTGGCACCTGCGAGCTGCGTCGACATAATCATTGCTGGTCTGCACCATGTTTGTCACCGAGTTCTTTGCCGACAAGTACCGCCGTCGCGATCCACTTGCGTCGTCGAGTCTCTTGTTCCTGTGTGTCTTGGTTCTCGCCACCGTGACTCCAGGATCCTCGTCGCCACGCCTACCTCTTCGCATTCTTCTAGCAGAACCTTGCTGCCAGCGTCGCCGTCTTATCCTCGACTACTTCATCTACTCCGCTGACAACTGTGAGCTGCGACGACACTCCTGCCATACCGCACCACAACTGTCGTGCATGTCTTCTTTCCTGGTCCCTTCAGACACTAGCACTTGGTTGGGGTCTTCTATGTAGTACGTGTGGTACTGGCAACACCGACACGTGCATTCGTCTACGACACGCTTCCAGGCGTGGCAAACCTGGAGCACGCCTCGTCCACGACGGTTTGACAACATCGTCCTCGTCATCGGCTACTTCCTTGACTGCGTCGCAGTCTTCGTCTATGGCGCGCTCCTTCTGCGCCACCGTCACCCTGTCGCCTCCTGCCGCGCCACGGGCCTTCTCGCGTGCTACGCCCGCGCCCGTGGCTTGTCTTCTTCGGCTTCCTTGACAGCTACATCGACCACAGCTACCCGACACACAGTACCTCGACTACGGCTCGGTGCCCTTGCACTCGGCTATCTCGGCATAATCGTCACAAAGGGCTATCATCTGCATGGGCTACTCCGGTCACAACATTCGCACCGGCGTTCCGACTGTGGGGGGGGATATCTCTATTGTTCTCTAGTCTATCCGTTCGTGTTGGTAAAACTACGTCTACGAGGGATGTTAGAGTATATTAGGCATGTTAGAGTATATTAGGCAACTTCTGATATGATTGGTTTGTATTGATTGTAATCCCAGGATAACATTTTTTGTATCTAGGATAACCTTCCTTATCTATAGGATAGCCTTTTTGCCCTCCAAATCATATACTCCTATATATTCTTTCTAGAAACTCAATGCAATACATCTTACCATCCCACACATTATACACAATCTCTACTTCCTACAGGTTGGTTCTGAAAAGAAGCTTGAGGAACTGAAGCAGAAATCTGGAAGATGTGTGTCTGCTGTAGAAAAGGCTAACGTGGAACTGGAGCATGGTATAGACGGTGGTCAAGCTCTAGACGAAAAGTGTGATCATGCCTCAGCGAAAGCTGCAAAGGTTTGAAGTACTTTGTTTGCCTTGAATGTATTAAGCACTAATTAAGATTATACATGTACAGCTTAGAATATAAAGCTGTGTTGCTTGCGATTAGGCTCCTCCAAGCAAGGGCAGGGAGGCAGACGAAACTGCGGATACAGATAAGGAAGCTTTTGGTTCTAGGACAGAGAAAACCAGGAGGTGAATGCACGGTTATGTTGTGTGTACAAGTAGAATAAAACACACACACATATATGTCTAATTAGGCTCGAGGGTTTGTTTGGTTGAGCAGGAGGTTACAGCCAGCTGCTGCTATGTTGCTCAGGGAATTCACTGGCGCTGACATTGATGCGGATAACGAAAGGGTACGTATGCATGTATGTATACTGAAAAGGTTGGAGTCGCTTGCTGAGTTGGGGTGGTGATTACATTACATACAGGAAGAAAGAGGCAGATCATCGTCCAGCGTGGCAACCGGGAGATCAGATGCGCTTGTTCAACTTCTGATGAAAGGCCGTCCGGTCCGTGGATTAGCTTCATGATAGCCGGCACCGCATGACGTGACACATATTATACTGTTTGGTTCAGCTTTTTTTACCTGCTTTTCTGAGAGAATCTAGCGTAGAGAATCTGAGTATCATTAAGATTACGTGTGTAGAAAGATAAATGTGTCCATATGACTCAAGATGTAGAAATTGACGGATTTCTGCTATTTAATGACTCAACCGATTATATGTTTATGTTGATTTTGAATGGTTTTTACCCAAACAAATTTTATAAAAGCTGGCTGAAAAGTTGAGCGTTTGACAGTCCGCAACATCTTTTAGTAGCCAGAAGTTGTAAAAAGCTGAAATAAATAGGGACATATTATTTATTTTAGAGCAGCTCGTTGACAGACGCCGTGTTGCTGCCGGCTAGGTTTGCTGGGCTCTCCAGCGATGATTGTTTGGGTTGAGCATTGAACATATACAGCAGATGCTAAAATGTCTTCTTAGACCATACTACAAACAATCATTCATTCAGAAGAGCAGTTTTTTTTTTGGTTTCATGATGAATTAGGTCTTTTGAAATGTTTTAATGACGGGACGGCCATGAAAAACCTGTTGGCCATGAAGGGACGGGCCAAAATCCCCATTTCCTTCCAACCGCCGACGAATCTAATCCAGGAATTGGATTCATGCGCATGCTGCCGCTGGCGACCACTGGCACCTAGTCTCGGCCAGAGCCTTGGCTTGCCCTGTACATGGAAACACGCAGCGGCAGTCGCAACTCAGCGCCGTCGCCCCAGCAGCCATCGACGCCCTCCTCACGCGCCGCCGGCAACAAGGGAAAGGACCCCGATCTGTCCGTTGGTGACGCCGACGTTCCTTTCCCCCAGCCCTTCACCTCCGGTCAGGTTCCTCGCCGGCCTGCAGGCGCACGGCGACGAGTCGCGCCAGCTCCAGTCGCTCATGCAGCTCTGCGAGATGCGCTCCATCGGCTCCGAGGACTTGCTCGCCGCCTTCGTCCCAATCCTCGTCGGGATGCTCGGCCAGCCTGCCACCGCTGGTGCCAGCCCAGGCGTCATGCTGCTCGCTGCGCGGGCACTAGCCAACCTCGTTTATGTGCTCCCCTCCTGCTCCGCGGTCGTGCACTACGGGGCCATACTGTTGTGCTCGACTGCTCACCGTTGACAACATGGAGCTCGCCAAGCAGGTGGTACCTTCTTTTCTTAGGCCTTGTTTTAATTAAACTTTAGCCATATAAATTGAAGGGCTAAAGTTTAGCTCCTTGGCCTGTTTGACTACTCTAATAAAGTTTAGCACGTTGAAATAAAAAGACACATATGCCTCTAATGCTGAGAGTGAGGGAATGAGGTTGGAGGGTATGAGTAGAAAATGAGGTTCTCTGGCCCACGTTTAGCTACTTTTAGCACCCCTTGAGCAGCTTATGAGATAATATGTGCTAAATTTTATCACACTACCATTAGCTCTCCTGTTTAGATCACTAAATGACTAAAAGTAGCTAAAAAAGCTACTAAAGTTTATCTAGTGGGATTGAAACAGAGCCTTATTCTTCCTATCCTAACTCATTATTATCTACAGAGTAATAAAAAAGATGATCAGTCATCCTCTCTGCCTGCATGCCCTTAGCTCCCTGCCAGTTACCAAGGTGCTGCTAATATAATACATATACTTTACTCTCTGGAAGATCTCTGAGGAGCACGCACCCAACCGCCTGTTTGCGAGCTGGTGCGCTAATGGCTGTTCTAAAGCAACTTGACTTCTTCTCCACTGAGGTTCAGGTCATCTTCTTACAACCCTTCTTACCTTGCGCACTGTTTGCATCTACTTACACCTCTTCCCATGGGGGGACATGTTGGTTGTAGAGGGTAGCCTTGTCTACGGCCGCAAATATTTGCAGGAATCTGCCGGCCGATGCTTCTGAGTTTGTCATGGAAGCTGTCCCATCGCTCACGAATCTCCTAAACCACCATGATTCCAAGGTACTTCTCAAGTGCAGACAGTCACACCTCTGCGTTATGATATGCTTATCGAGGTATATATATCATGTACGAGTATTTCCCAACATTTATTTATGTGCCTTACAGGTACTAGAGCATGCTTCTGTTTGTTTGACAGTGACACGCATTGCTGAAGCTTTTGCCTATTACCCCGACGAACTTGATGAACTCTGCAATCATGGATTAGTTGCTCAAGCTGCTAGCTTGATAGCTCTTGGCAACTCCTCTGGCCAGGAACCACTGAGTACATCTACATATACAGTATGCACCAATTTGTTTTTGACACCCTTCTAGTGTTTACCGTGCTAAAATAAGGTTACACACTTTTTCAGGGCTTAATCCGTCTTCTCTCAACATGTGCAAGTGGATCCCTGCTGGCAGTTAAAACACTACTACTTCTTGGGATCAGCGGTACTCTTAAAGATTTCCTTTCTGGCCCTGCTTTGATTTCTGGAACATTAGTCCCCCGTGCTGTAACAAGGCCTGCCGATCAGGTGAATATTTCTATCACTGACGTAGGACTTTTCTGCCAGTGCTGTTTCCAAACTAGCCCTAAATAAACAATTCAGCCATGATTTCTCTCTGTGGTTCGATCCAGTAACATTCTGATTTATCGGTGAAAAAGTAGGCTTTAACATCTCACGCTTTCATCTACCACACATATTCATAATTATATGTACCATCGAGTAATTGTTTGTGTGATTTTCTTGAGCATTGAACATAGATGCTAATGCTGGGAATTGTGCTTGCCTTGTTAAACCATACAAACAATCATTGAAAAGAGTAGTGAACTAGTATGTTCGAAGACTTGCATACGTAACCCGGGAATGGGCAAGACACAACCAGGGGATTTTTTTACCAAGCCCGAAATTCGTCCCCTCAGGATTGAACCCAGGACCTGAAGCCTTAACCATTACGCTAGAGGCCCTTTCGTGAAGCCCACACTGTTTGACCCATCAGTTTCTTAAACATGTATGTTTCATGTTGTCCAAATATTTTTCATATATTTACCCCTAATATTTCAGATATTTGAGATTGTGATCCTTGCTGATAATTTGCTTCCGCATATGCCTGCGATAATCATTGAGTTACCAACATACTACCATGCATATAAAGACTCTTCAACAAATAAATCTGCTTCCATCAAACAAGAGGGGGCTGGTTCTACAGGAAACGAAAAGTCTGGCAATGAGAGGCTATTGCGTGACCAACCTAAGCTCCTAGAACAGTTCGGTATGGATTTGTTACCCACAATGACACAGGTTAGTACCGGAATTCTTCCCTGACAGCCATTTAAATTGCTGTTTGTTTTTTTGTCTGTTAGGTACTTTAACAGCCTGTGTGCTTGTTCAGGTGTATGGTTCTAGTGTAAATGCACCAATACATCGCAAGTGTTTATCGATCATTGGGAAGTTAATGTACTACAGCTCCGCTGAGACAGTCCAGTCTCTCCTTGGCACAACAAACATATCCAGGTTTTAACACAAGTTTATTCAAAGCCTTATTCCTTTTGTCTAGAGAATGGTTTCTCTCTCTCTCTCCCTCTCCTGGAACACACAAAAGAGTTGCCCATTTTTTCATTAAAGGAACAAATGCTTCTTAGCTCATTTCTAGAGAATAATTTCAGAAAAATGGATGCTAAAGACGAATAGAAAGTCTCAATAGAGTAATAGACATACTTCTTTTCCAATCCATTATAAGTTATTTTGTTTCCATCACAGCTTCCTTGCAGGCATTCTTGCATGGAACGATCTTCAAGTGTTGATTCCTGCTCTTCAGATAGCAGAAATAATGATGGAAAAGCTTCCAGAGACATTTTCCAAGTTGTTTGTGAGGGAAGGTGTCGTTCATGCTGTGGTGTCACTTATATGTTTGGAATCCTCCAGGCTCCAACACAATGGCTCGTCAGGTGCCACCTCAGGATAAAGGTAATGATTCTGCCATGCCATCACGTCCGTCAACACTGGCGTGGGGGTGATGTGGCAGCAGAAAATAGTTCAGTAGATGAATCGAATAGTTCCAACCTTGGGGTTACATACTCAACAACAATCGCTTCAGAAGCTCTGAACACCAGCCTTCATTTCGTAGTTAGTGACCATGCAAAGTCTTTCAAAGATAAATATTTCCTGACAGACACTGATTCAGGTGATATTGGGGTTACTGATGACCTTCTTAAACTCAGGGCATTCTGAGCTATTTTTTTGGACATCTCAATTGATGTCGAAGAACAATTAGACAAAATAATATCTGAAATGCTCTCTGAGCTTAGCAAAGTTAATGGTGTTTCCACATTTGAGTTCATTAGGAGTGGTGTTACCACAGCATTGCTTGACTATTTGTCCTGTGGAACATTTGGGAAGGAAAAGGTATCTGAAAGAAACCTACCTCAGCTTCGTCAGCAGGTCCTTAGATGATACAAGTCGTTCGTATCTGTTTCCCTTTCTATTGATCATGAACGGGATGAAACTGCCATGACACTGTTGGTTAAGAAACTGCAAAGTGCATTGTGTTCGCTGGAACGTTTCCCTCTTGTTTCAGCCAGTCTAGTAGGATTGGTAATGGAGGGTCCCGTCTGACTTCAGGTCTTAGTGCTCTGGCTCAACCCTTCAAGCTTCGTCTGTCCCCAGCTCAAGGTGAAAAACCACTTCGGGATTATTCATCAAATATTGTGCTTATCAATCCATTTGCCAGTTTAGCAGCTGTTGAAGGATTTCTTTGGCCCAGAGTTCAACACAGTGAGGTTGCGTCAAAGCCTATAATTCCATCTGGTAATAATTCTGAATCTGTGGTTCCTGGCACCATAGCTGGTGCATCATTAGCAACTGCAATGGATCAATCTGGTCGGCGTCCAACAACAAGATCAAAGTCATCTGCTGCATGGGGTGGTACATCAAAGAAGGATTCTCATGATGAAAGCACTACTACTGCCAAAGGAAAACTAGGTGATTCCAATGAGTGTAACATTGGCTCAGCCAGTTTTAGCCAGGTGCAGCCATCATCTGGTTCCGGTGCTAGAAACACTTCTAGCAGAGGACCCGATTCTACTGAATTTCAAAGTACGAGCACATTCGGGTCATTTGTTGCTGCGACGATGGCTGGGCTAGCTTCTGTTGGTGGTCGCAGTGTTATAGGTGGTTGAGATCGGTGTGGTCTGTCACTTGGAGGAAGCATGAATGACCACAATAAACTTGTATGTATTCACTGCTGGTGGGGAGCAGCTTAGCAAACATTTGACTGTATGTCAAGCTATCCAACGTCGTCGACTTATGCTTGACGAGGATGATGAAGAAGTGTTTAATGGATCTTGTATACAAAACGATGGAAACCACTACTGGGATGATGTTTTCACAATAACGTACCAGAAGGCTGATAACCAAGGGACTTGCACCTCATTGAACATAAAATCAGATTCTTACAGGTCTATCTCTGAAGCACAAGGGGTTTCTCTTCTTGATAGCATCTTGTGTGAAATCCGAAGTGTTTGTCAATAGCAATTGTGTGAAATGCGGGTTCCTTGCTCTTGTTTGTAGATTCAGTCAGAATTGTCCCCTGAGCAGCAGCATGCGTTTCTGCCAGTTTGTAACCGGGGTTTCCACTTGGTGGATTGGCTGCCCTTAGTCCCAAGCTTACTGTAGTTAGGAAGGTACTATCTACTATCTATCATGGCATTTGCTATTATGGTAACTTGATGTTACTTTTGATTATCGCCAGCACCCTTCAAGTGCTGCGAATACTTCAAATTCAACTGGGGCAACAGAGTCTGCTGCTGCTGCTGCTGCTGATTTGCCTAGTGTGATGACGTGCGCCAATTATGTGAAGCTGCCCCCGTACTCCACAAAAGTATAGCGTGCTTGCTGTTTTTGGACATTCCGATGATGATCCCTGCTGATGGATTATTGCTATTGTTTGGACAGGAAATCATGCGCGAGAAGCTGCTTTATGCGATCCTGGAAGGCCGAGGATCGTTTCATTTTTCATAAGAATATCCGAACTAACTTACAGGTGGCCAGTTTTATGCTGTTCTTTAACAGGCTCAGCAAGGTCGGATGCAGGTGCTGCTGTCGATTTCTCCTTTCTTTTGCATTTGTTCAGCTACAAGTTTCTGTTTCCATTGGGCAGGCTAGGCCATAGAGGAAGAGCCCCCCCCCCTCTTCCAGTACATACATGTAAATAAAATGGATTTTTAGAACTGGTGATGTTGATCCAGAATTGTTAATAAATGTGGCCCAGTGTACCATTTCTACCCTTCCGATACAGAAACGCAACGCTACATCAGAATGAAAATCATGCTTTAAACAAGTAGAGATCTATCTATTTTATTAATTATTAATCAATCAACCAAACTGATTACGATTATATTAATAATATACTCTAGCCTTAACACAATATGACTCCTTATAGCTTGATACCTCGACTCAACGCAAGTACTCTCTTCTTCAATTTAACCATGGTATCTCGACCCAGCAGCCCATCTTCACTCACGGAGGGAGAAAATAAGATATAATACATGGAGTATGTGGAGCTTATGTTATTTTGCAGAAAAAAACAATTTTTGATGCAAGATTATTTTGTAAAATATTTTGTCATTTTTTAAGCGCATCCTCTTCCAAATGAGGAGGAAGTTTTTCAAAATAGAACCAAATCCAATGGACTAAACCATCTAGGATTCTCGGTAGTTTTCCACTACTACTGGACTTCCCGTCCACTATAGCTCACGACTCAACCACCGGACCTTTAAAAATCACTTTTCAAAAACATTTTAGAAAACAAAACACTAATTATCAAACCAAGCCATAACTCATCCATAATCGTGGACACAGACTATTCGAATAGGTTTTTGACTCTGCGCAGAGGTGTACACTTTACACACTAGTCCGGTTTCTGCAATCTTACCGTCGTGATATCCGAATATCGAAACTCTCTCCTCCCTTGCACGACTTTACCTTAACGGTTGTTCCGAAAGGAACAAGACCACCTCCATGCCCAAACCAGAACAAAAGGATTCCCCCTCCTTGTCCTCCCGATGCTCCCCAACCACCATAATCCTATGGTGCAGACCGTTCAAGTTCGGATCAAATGACTGACCATACAGTTTCGAGTGGTTGTACTTGATAAGAGTACAGGTAAAGTCTCGAGTGGTTGTACTTGATGGAGGTGGTCTTGTTCCTTTCGGAACAACCGTTAAGGTAAAGTCGTGCAAGGGAGGAGAGAGTTTCGATATTCGGATATCACGACGGTAAGATTGCAGAAACCAGAACAAAAGGATTCCCCCTCCTTGTCCTCCCGATGCTCCCCAACCACCATAATCCTATGGTGCAGGCCGTTCAAGTTCGGATCAAATGACTGACCATACAGTCTCGAGTGGTTGTACTTGATAAGAGTACAGACAGTGAAGAATGGTAAACCGGTCCTTATACAAGATGAACAATCCTTCATACCCACACCTAACCCGGCTGAACCATCACCTTAAGACCCTCCCAAACCAGGGAGTCCCTAATCATCCCGCTCAAAGGTGATAATGGTGATAACCCTTCATCATACCCATTTTGAACAAAATATTTTCTATTGAAAAACTCACACATTTTCTCAAATCATTTTGCAATAAAAATGTTGAGGAGTATAAAGATGAATTGCGGCAAAGGTGGCCATATTAAGATGTCTCTTAGTGTAATACCCAATTTGTAAATCATAAGAAAGAAGTTAATTCCCTTATATGTTTTGTCCTCTATTTATTATAACATGTGAACAACCACATTTAAAGTGATTAATTAGCTAATGACACCTAAATAATATATGCATCATGCTGAAATTTATTTGTGTGTGCATTTAATAACAATAATAATAATATTAATAGAAACATATTAATGTCCAAATTTGGGATTAAGACCTAATTTACAATTTGGAGATTAGGGAAAGAAAAGGAAAAATACTATACAAAATAAAGAAAAGTAAATATATAAATAAATAGAACCATTCCATACTAGTATGTTCAACTGGTACATTTAATATGAGTGCAAGTTCATAGTCAAATTTGAATTTAAATTTGAAATCTAAAAATAGAGAAGAAAAGAAAGGAAAAGGAAAGAGAATAAAAAAGAAAAGAAAAGAGTAACACAGTTATTGGGCCGATTTTCTCAACGGCCCATCCCACTCCGCCGTCTGCATGGCCCAGGCTGGGGACCGGGGTGCCGACAGGTGGGTCACCCGGGTCGACCTCTGCGCGCGTGCCAGCTTTTCCGTTCCCTCGCTGACTAGAGGGCCCACGTAGCAGATTCATTTACTTGGCTGACATGTGGGGTCGTGCGTTCGGATCCTTCTTCAATAGAATCGCCCGCACTCTCAGGGCGACCGACGTGCGATGCAGAATACTCGGCCATAACCGCCCTGGTCCACGAACCTTGTTGGAGGGGAAATCTCTGGCCGGGTGGCGGAATGCACCCGCCCTAAATCCTAAGATGAGGAGGGGCCTAAGCGTTTTGCCTGTTACGAGTTTGGTGGATGAACACACGAAAGCACACAAGAGTTTAGAGTGGTTCGGGCCGCCGGAGCGTAATACCCTACTCCACTGTGTGATGTATTGAGCTTGAGAGCTTGAGCTCCGTCTAAGTGTGTCTGAGTCCTCAATGTTGCATGCCTCCCCTTTTATAGTTCAAGGGGGGCATGTACAAGGGTTCTGAGCCCCGATACATGGGCCCAGGGACAAATGGAAGGATGGAACTATTGCCTGCCCTGCCCTGGTGATCTCCGTGCGCCATAATATCGGTAGCGCATACAGTATTGATATCTTGCGGCAGCACCCTCGGTAACACGCGAGTTATGATGAGTGCTACGCATGACGACGCAGGCGTACTGTTGGCCAACGGGAATGGACAGACATGCCGCCTGCAGGATGGCTTGGGCGCCGCCTGCCAGCTGAGTGTACATGGCGCATTATAAAATGCTGAAGGGGTACATCACCTGTCAGCGGGGTAGTCAGGCGGCGCGTCTTACAAGCTTACATTATGCACTGTATGCCATTTGGCAGCACCAAGTCTTCATCTGGGCAGGGAATAGAAGCGTTCCGCGGACAGGTTCGCACCAAGCTGGGCCTAGACACATGTCGCCCTTGGACTCCTGCCTGAGCAGGGCCTGGGCATTCTCTGCTCCAGAATCCCGGGACCCGGCGGTGAGTAGTCCGGACCCCACGTAGAAGGGTCTGGGACCTGTCTCGGAGGTCCGTTCATCAAGCACGGGGGTCCGGTGCTTTCCCTGTAGAAGGAAGTAGGTCCGGACCCACTGCGCGCATCTTGGGGTACGCCCCTCTTCCTGGCCACATGGCGACCCCGGAGCGGTAGATGTGGTGCGGCACAGAACCGTTCCCCGTACAACTAGAGACCTCTCCTCCGGCATAGTGTCTTCATATTGTGCCAAGGGGTACCCTTGTTTTTGGGTACCGACAAACCTCATCATGTGTATAAAAGTCTATCACGGCGTGTTCCTGGTGACTGACTCAATCGCGTAGACGACCAGAACCTAACCATTATTGCTAGGAAGGAGGGAGCAGGGGGGTGACTGAGCGACCGACATGGTGTGTCACCGCCACCATCGTCGCACTCCCTACAGATAGCCTTAGGTGTTAGTCGCGGTCCATGGTACCTGCGCAAAGGATTAGGGATATAAACACAAATTTGCAGGGGGGGGTGAATAGGGCGAAACTGAAATTTGCAAATATAAACACAACTACAAGCCGGGTTAGCGTTAGAGATATAAACGAGTCCGCGAGAGAAGACGCAAAACAAATCGCAAGCGAATAATGAAGTGTGTGACACGCGGATTTGTTTTACCGAGGTTCGGTTCTTTCAAACCTACTCCCCGTTGAGGAGGCCACAAAGGCCGGGTCTCTTTCAACCCTTCCCTCTCTCAAACGGTCCCTCGGACCGAGTGAGCTTCTCTTCTCAAATCAAAGCCGGGAACAAAACTTCCCCGCAAGGGCCACCACACAATTGGTGCCTCTTGCCTTGATTACAATGGAGTTTTGATCACAAGAACAAGTGAGAAAGAAAAGAAGCAATCCAAGCGCAAGAGCTCAAATGAACACGGCAAATCACTCTCACTAGTCACTAGGGTTTTGTGTGGAATTGGAGAGGATTTGATCTCTTTGTATGTGTCTAGAATTGAATGCCTAGCTCTTGTAAGTGGTTGAGAAGTGGGAAAACTTGGATGCAATGAATGGTGGGGTGGTTGGGGTATTTATAGCCCCAACCACCAAAAGTGGCCGTTGGGAGGCTGTCTGCTCGATGGCGCACCGGACAGTCCGGTGCACACCGGACAGTCCGGTGCCCCCTGCCACGTCATCACTGCCGTTGGATTCTGACCGTTGGAGCTTCTGACTTGTGGGCCCGCCTGGGTGTCCGGTGCACACCGGACATCTACTGTTCCTTGTCCGGTGTGCCAGTATGGGCACGCCTGCCATCTGCGCGCGCAGAGCGCGCATTAAATGCGCGGCAGAGAGCCGTTGGCGCGGAGATAGCCGTTGCGCCGGAGTCGCACCGGACAGTCCGGTGCACACCGGACAGTCCGGTGAATTATAGCGGACGAGCCGTTGGTTTTTCCCGAAGCTGGCGAGTTCCTGAGGCCGACCTCCCTTGGCGCACCGGACACTGTCCGGTGTACACCGGACAGTCCGGTGAATTATAGCGCGAGTGCCTCTGGAAATTCCCGAAGGTGGAGAGTTTGAGTCTGAGTCCCCCTGGTGCACCGGACATGTCCGGTGGCGCACCGGACAGTCCGGTGTGCCAGACCAGGGGTGCCTTCGGTTGCCCCTTTTGCTCCTTTGTTGAATCCAAAACTTGGTCTTTTTATTGGCTGAGTGTGAACCTTTTACACCTGTATAATCTATACACTTGGGCAAACTAGTTAGTCCGATTATTTGTGTTGGGCAATTCAACCACCAAAATCATTTGGGAACTAGGTGTAAGCCTAATTCCCTTTCAATCTCCCCCTTTTTGGTGATTGATGCCAACACAAACCAAAGCAAATATAGAAGTGCATAATTGAACTAGTTTGCATAATGTAAGTGTAAAGGTTGCTTGGAATTGAGCCAATAAAACTACTTACAAGATATGCATGGAATGTTTCTTTCTTATTTAATATTTTGGACCACGTTTGCACCACATGTTTTGTTTTTGCAAATCCTTTTGTAAATCCATTTCAAAGATCTTTTGCAAATAGTCAAAGGTAAATGAATAAGAGTTTACAAAGCATTTTCAAGATTTGAAATTTTCTCCCCTCGTTTCAAATACTTTTTCCTTTGACTTAACAAAACTCCCCCTAAATGAGATACTCCTCTTAGTGTTCAAGAGGGTTTTGATATACCATTTTTGAAATACTACTTTCTCCCCCTTTTGAACACAATAGGATACCAAGTGAAAGATACTTTTTGGAAAGTACTAAGTTTTTGAAAATAGGTGGTGGTGCGGTCCTTTTGCTTTGGGCTCATTTCTCCCCCTTTTTTGGCATGAATCGCCAAAAACGGAATCATTAGAGCCCTTGAAATAATTTCTTCCCCTTTGGTCATAAACAAATGAGTTAAGATTATACCAAAGACGAAGTCCTTTTCTTTAATGCTCATTTCTCCCCAAGGAATGGAGAGTTGTTTGGAGTGATGGCGAAGTATGAGTTACGTAGTGGAAGCCTTTTGTCTACGCCGAAGACTCCAATTTCCTTTCAATACACCTATGACTTGGTTTGAAATAGACTTGAGAACACATTAGTCATAGCATATGAAAGAGATATGATCAAAGGTATATCCAAGAGCTATGTGTGCAATCTAGCAAAAGAAGTTGCGAGAATCAAGAATATTGAGCTCATGCCTAAGTTTGGTAAAAGTTTGTTCATCAAGAGGCTTGGTAAAGATATCGGCTAATTGATCTTTAGTGTTAATATAAGAAATCTCGATATCCCCCTTTTGTTGGTGATCCCTAAGAAAATGATACCGAATGGCTATGTGCTTAGTGCGGCTATGCTCGACGGGATTGTCGGCCATTTTGATTGCACTCTCATTATCACATAGCAAAGGGACTTTGGTTAATTTGTAACCGTAGTCCCGCAGGGTTTGCCTCATCCAAAGCAATTGCGCGCAACAATGGCCTGCGGCAATGTACTCGGCTTCGGCGGTGGAAAGAGCGACCGAATTTTGCTTCTTTGAAGCCCAAGACACCAAGGATCTTCCCAAGAACTGGCAAGTCCCTGATGTGCTCTTTCTATTAATTTTGCACCCCGCCCAATCGGCATCCGAATAACCAATCAAATCAAATGTGGATCCCCGAGGGTACCAAAGCCCAAACTTAGGAGTATAAGCCAAATATCTCAAGATTCGTTTTACGGCCGTAAGGTGTGATTCCTTAGGGTCGGATTGGAATCTTGCACACATGCAAACGGAAAGCATAATGTCCGGTCGAGATGCACATAAATAAAGCAATGAACCAATCATCGACCGGTATACCTTTTGATCCACGGACCTACCTCCCGTGTCGAGATCGAGATGTCCATTTGTTCCCATGGGTGTCTTGATGGGCTTGGCATCCTTCATTCCAAACTTGCTTAGAATGTCTTGAGTATACTTTGTTTGGCTAATGAAAGTGCCCTCTTGGAGTTGCTTTACTTGGAATCCTAAGAAATACTTCAACTCCCCCATCATAGACATCTCAAATTTCTGTGTCATAATCCTACTAAACTCTTCACATGTAGACTCGTTAGTAGACCCAAATATAATATCATCAACATAAATTTGGCATACAAACAAGTCATTTTCAAGAGTTTTAGTAAAGAGTGTAGGATCGGCTTTTCCGACTTTGAAGCCATTAGCAATAAGGAAATCTCTAAGGCATTCATACCATGCTCTTGGGGCTTGCTTGAGCCCATAAAGCGCCTTAGAGAGCCTATAGACATGGTTAGGATACTCACTGTCTTCAAAGCCGGGAGGTTGCTCAACATAGACCTCTTCCTTGATTGGTCCATTGAGGAAGGCACTTTTCACGTCCATTTGATAAAGCTTAAAGCCATGGTAAGTAGCATAGGCCAATAATATGCGAATTGACTCAAGCCTAGCTACGGGTGCATAGGTTTCACCGAAATCCAAACCTTCGACTTGGGAATATCCCTTGGCCACAAGTCGTGCTTTGTTCCTTGTCACCACACCATGCTCATCTTGCTTGTTGCGGAAGACCCATTTGGTTCCTACAACATTTTGGTTAGGACGTGGAACTAAATGCCATACCTCATTTCTAGTGAAGTTGTTGAGCTCCTCTTGCATCGCCACCACCCAATCCGAATCTTGGAGAGCTTCCTCTACCCTGTGTGGCTCAATAGAGGAAACAAAAGAGTAATGTTCACAAAAATGTGCAACACGAGATCTAGTGGTTACCCCCTTATGAATGTCGCCGAGGATAGTGTCGACGGGGTGATCTCGTTGGATTGCTTGGTGGACTCTTGGGTGTGGCGGCCTTTGCTCATCATCCTCCTTGTCTTGATTACTTGCATCTCCCCCTTGATCATTGCCGTCATCTTGAGGTGGCTCATTTGCTTGATCTTCTACTTCATCAACTTGAGCTTCATCCTCATTTTGAGTCGGTGGAGATGCTTGCGTGGAGGAGGATGGTTGATCTTGTGCATGTGGAGGCTCTTCGGATTCCTTAGGACACACATCCCCAATGGACATGTTCCTTAGCGCTATGCATGGAGCCTGTTCTTCACCTATCTCATCAAGATCAACTTGCTCTACTTGAGAGCCGTTAGTTTCATCAAACACAACGTCACATGAGACTTCAACTAGTCCAGTGGACTTGTTAAAGACCCTATATGCCCTTGTGTTTGAGTCATAACCAAGTAAAAAGCCTTCTACAGTTTTAGGAGCAAATTTAGATTTTCTACCTCTTTTAACAAGAATAAAGCATTTGCTACCAAAAACTCTAAAGTATGAAATGTTGGGTTTTTTACCGGTTAGGAGTTCATATGATGTCTTCTTGAGGATTCGGTGAAGATACAACCGGTTGATGGCGTAGCAAGCGGTGTTGACCGCCTCGGCCCAAAACCGATCCGAAGTCTTGTACTCATCAAGCATGGTTCTTGCCATGTCCAATAGAGTTCTATTCTTCCTCTCCACTACACCATTTTGTTGAGGGGTGTAGGGAGAAGAGAACTCATGCTTGATGCCCTGTTCCTCAAGAAAGCTTTCAATTTGAGAGTTCTTGAACTCCGTCCCGTTGTCGCTTCTTATTTTCTTGATCCTTAAGCCGAACTCATTTTGAGCCCGTCTCAAGAATCCCTTTAAGGTCTCTTGGGTTTGAGATTTTTCCTGTAAAAAGAATACCCAAGTGAAGCGAGAATAATCATCCACTATTACAAGACAATACTTACTCCCGCCGATGCTTATGTAAGCAATCGGGCCGAATAGATCCATGTGGAGTAGCTCAAGCGGCCTGTCGGTCGTTATGATGTTCTTGTGTGGATGATGGGTTCCAACTTGCTTTCCTGCCTGGCATGCGCTACACACCCTGTCTTTCTCAAAATGAACATTTGTTAATCCTAAAATGTGTTCTCCCTTTAGAAGCTTGTGAAGATTCTTCATCCCAACATGGGCTAGTCGGCGGTGCCAGAGCCAACCCATGTTAGTCTTAGCAATTAAGCAAGTGTCGAGTTCAGCTCTATCAAAATCTACCAAGTATAGCTGACCCTCTAACACTCCCTTAAATGCTATTGAATCATCACTTCTTCTAAAGACAGTGACACCTACATCAGTGAATAGACAGTTGTAGCCCATTTGACATAATTGAGAAACGGAAAGCAAATTGTAATCTAAAGAATCTACAAGAAAAACATTGGAAATAGAATGGTCAGGAGATATAGCAATTTTACCCAATCCTTTGACCAACCCTTGATTTCCATCCCCGAATGTGATAGCTCGTTGGGGATCTTGGTTTTTCTCATATGAGGAGAACATCCTTTTCTCCCCGGTCATGTGGTTTGTGCACCCGCTGTCGAGTATCCAACTTGAGCCCCCGGATGCATAAACCTACAAAACAAATTTAGTTCTTGACTTTAGGTACCCAAACTGTTTTGGGTCCTTTGGCATTAGAAACAAGAACTTTGGGTACCCAAACACAAGTTTTTGACCCCTTGTGTTTGCCCCCAACAAATTTGGCAACTACCTTGCCGGATTTACTTGTAAGCACATAAGATGCATCAAAAGTTTTAAATGAAATGGCATGATCATTTGATGCATTAGGAATTTTCTTCTTAGGCAACTTAGCATGGGTTGGTTGCCTAGAACTAGATGTCTCACCCTTATACATAAAAGCATGATTAGGGCCAGAGTGAGACTTCCTAGAATGAATTTTCCTAATTTTGTTCTCAGGATAGCCGACAGGGTACAAAATGTAACCCTCGTTATCCTGAGGCATGGGAGCCTTGCCCTTAACAAAGTTAGACAAGTTCTTAGGAGGGGCATTAATTTTGACATTGTCTCCCCTTTGGTAGCCAATGCCATCCTTAATGCTGGGGCGTCTCCCATTATAAAGCATGCTACGAGCAAATTTAAATTTCTCATTCTCTAGGTTGTGCTCGACAATTTTAGCATCTAGTTTTGCTATATGATCATTTTGTTGTTTAATTAAAGCCATACGATCATGAATAGCATTAATATCAACATCTCTACATCTAGTGCAAATAGTGACATGTTCAATGGTAGATGTAGATGGTTTGCAAGAATTAAGTTCAACAATCTTAGCACGAAGTATATCATTCTTATTTCTAAGATCGGAAATTGTAATTTTGCAAACATCAAAATCTTTAGCCTTAGCAGTTAAATTTTCATTCTCTAATCTAAGGCTAGCAAGAGATGCATTCAATTCATCAATCTTAGCAAGCAAATCAACATTATCATTTCTAAGATTGGGAATTGAAACATTACAAACATGTGAATCAACCTTAGCATTTAAACTAGCATTTTCATTTCTAAGGTTGTCAATAATCTCACGACAAGTGCTTAGCTCACTAGACAATTTTTCACATTTTTCAATTTGAAGAGCGTAAGCATTTTTAACCTTAACATGTTTCTTGTTTTCCTTAATAAGGAGGTCCTCTTGGGAATCCAAAAGGTCATCCTTTTCATGAATAGCACTAACTAATTCATTCAATTTTTCCTTTTGAGCTATGTTAAGGTTGGCAAAAAGGGAACGCAAATTATCTTCCTCATCACTAGCATTGTCATCACTAGAGGATTCATATTTAGTGGAGGATTTAGATTTAACCTTCTTTTTGCCGTCTTTTGCCATGAGGCACTTGTGGCCGACGTTGGGGAAGAGGAGTCCCTTGGTGACGGCGATGTTGGCGGCGTCCTCGTCGTCGGAGGAGTCGCTTGAGCTCTCGTCGGAGTCCCACTCGCGACAAACATGGGCATCGCCGCCCTTCTTCTTGTAGTACCTCTTCTTCTCCTTTCTTCTCCCCTTCTTGTCGTCGCCTCGGTCACTGTCACTAGATATAGGACATTTAGCAATAAAATGACCGGGCTTACCACACTTGTAGCAAACCTTCTTGGAGCGGGACTTGTAATCCTTCCCCCTCCTTTGCTTTAGGATTTGGCGGAAGCTCTTGATGACGAGCGCCATTTCCTCATTGTCGAGTTTGGAGGCGTCTATTGGTTGTCGACTTGGTGTAGATTCCTCCTTCTTCTCCTCCGTTGCCTTGAATGCAACAGGTTGAGCTTCGGATGTGGTGGCATCATCAAGCTCGTTGATCTTCCTCGAGCCTTCGATCATGCACTCAAAACTCACAAAATTCCCGATAACTTCCTCGGGGGTCATTTTAGTATATCTAGGATTACCACGAATTAATTGAACTTGAGTAGGGTTAAGGAAAATGAGTGATCGTAGAATAACCTTAACCACCTCGTGGTCATCCCACTTTATGCTCCCGAGGTTGCGCGCTTGGTTCACCAAGGTCTTGAGCCGATTGTACATGTGTTGTGGCTCCTCCCCTTTGCGAAGCCGGAACCGACCGAGCTCCCCCTCAATTGTTTCCCGCTTGGTGATCTTGGTGAGCTCATCACCTTCATGCGCGGTCTTGAGTAAATCCCAAATCTCCTTTGCGTTCTTCAACCCTTGAACTTTGTTATACTCCTCTCTACTCAAAGAGGCTAGGAGTATTGTTGTTGCTTGAGAGTTGAAGTGCTCGATTTGGGCCACCTCATCCTCATCATAGTTTTCATCCCCTACGGATGGTACCTGCGCACCAAACTCAACAACATCCCATATGCTTTTGTGGAGCGAGGTTAGATGAAATCGCATTAAATCGCTCCACCTAGCGTAATCTTCACCATCAAAAGTTGGTGGTTTGCCTAAAGGGACGGAAAGTAAAGGTGTATGTTTGGAAATGCGAGGGTAGCGTAGGGGGATCTTACTATACTTCTTGCGCTCTTGGCGCTTAGAAGTGACGGAGGGCGCATCGGAGTCGGAGGTCGATGTTGATGAGGTGTCGGTCTCGTAGTAGACCACTTTCCTCATCCTCTTGTGCTTGTCGCCTTTCCGATGCGGCTTGTGAGAAGAAGATTTTTCCTTCTTCTCTTTGTGGTGAGAAGAGGAAGACTTTTTCTCCTTCCGTTTGGAGGAGTCCTTCTTCTTCTCCTTCCTCTTGGTGCGGGACTCTTCCGATGAAGTGCTCCCGTGGCTTGTAGTGGGCTTTTCGCCGGTCTCCATCTCCTTCTTGGCGTGATCTCCCGACATCACTTCGAGCGGTTAGACTCTAATGAAGCACCGGGCTCTGATACCAATTGATAGTCGCCTAGAGGGGGGGTGAATAGGGCGAAACTGAAATTTGCAAATATAAACACAACTACAAGCCGGGTTAGCGTTAGAGATATAAACGAGTCCGCGAGAGAAGACGCAAAACAAATCGCAAGCGAATAATGAAGTGTGTGACACGCGGATTTGTTTTACCGAGGTTCGGTTCTTTCAAACCTACTCCCCGTTGAGGAGGCCACAAAGGCCGGGTCTCTTTCAACCCTTCCCTCTCTCAAACGGTCCCTCGGACCGAGTGAGCTTCTCTTCTCAAATCAAAGCCGGGAACAAAACTTCCCCGCAAGGGCCACCACACAATTGGTGCCTCTTGCCTTGATTACAATGGAGTTTTGATCACAAGAACAAGTGAGAAAGAAAAGAAGCAATCCAAGCGCAAGAGCTCAAATGAACACGGCAAATCACTCTCACTAGTCACTAGGGTTTTGTGTGGAATTGGAGAGGATTTGATCTCTTTGTATGTGTCTAGAATTGAATGCCTAGCTCTTGTAAGTGGTTGAGAAGTGGGAAAACTTGGATGCAATGAATGGTGGGGTGGTTGGGGTATTTATAGCCCCAACCACCAAAAGTGGCCGTTGGGAGGCTGTCTGCTCGATGGCGCACCGGACAGTCCGGTGCACACCGGACAGTCCGGTGCCCCCTGCCACGTCATCACTGCCGTTGGATTCTGACCGTTGGAGCTTCTGACTTGTGGGCCCGCCTGGGTGTCCGGTGCACACCGGACATCTACTGTTCCTTGTCCGGTGTGCCAGTATGGGCACGCCTGCCATCTGCGCGCGCAGAGCGCGCATTAAATGCGCGGCAGAGAGCCGTTGGCGCGGAGATAGCTGTTGCGCCGGAGTCGCACCGGACAGTCCGGTGCACACCGGACAGTCCGGTGAATTATAGCGGACGAGCCGTTGGTTTTTCCCGAAGCTGGCGAGTTCCTGAGGCCGACCTCCCTTGGCGCACCGGACACTGTCCGGTGTACACCGGACAGTCCGGTGAATTATAGCGCGAGTGCCTCTGGAAATTCCCGAAGGTGGAGAGTTTGAGTCTGAGTCCCCAAGGTGCACCGGACATGTCCGGTGGCGCACCGGACAGTCCGGTGCGCCAGACCAGGGGTGCCTTCGGTTGCCCCTTTTGCTCCTTTGTTGAATCCAAAACTTGGTCTTTTTATTGGCTGAGTGTGAACCTTTTACACCTGTATAATCTATACACTTGGGCAAACTAGTTAGTCCGATTATTTGTGTTGGGCAATTCAACCACCAAAATCATTTGGGAACTAGGTGTAAGCCTAATTCCCTTTCAGTTTCACAAGAGCTCTCCTTAGCCACTTGATTTCATTGTGCTAACACTTAATCAAGTTTTGTGGCTTTAAGCTTTAAGCTTTTACAGGATCACCTATTCACCCCCCTCTAGGTGCTCTCACTACCACCGTGGTCCCGCGCCACGTCGCTATTGGCGTGTCTATCACCCTGATTCCGGTAAGAAACCTAGCTCCCTTGTCTGCCTTCACTTTCTCTTTGCATTGCACCGATCGGGGGTCGAAATGGTGTAGTAGAGCGGGGATTGGGGCTGCTCCAGCTTGCCTCCGCCGGGCACGTGGGCGGCGCCGCCGTTCTGCTCGACTAGTAGAAGGAAGATAACCAGGCGTCGTCGATTTCCAAAGTAGGGGCCATGATTAGATCTGTGGGAATGGACTATCGGTCGTTGGTGCGGGGATGAACGATCCGGATCTAACCTGCGCCCTGGATCAACTAGAAGTGTCCTGGACCGTTGACCAAAGGACCGGCGGATTAGATCGAATGGGGGACACCGGTTAAAGGGAAAAGAGCGTGGCACGTTTGAAAGGGAAATAAGATCAAACCTTTTCCTATATAATTTTGGTGGTTGAATTGCCCAACACAAACAATTGGACTAACTAGTTTGTTCTAGAAAATATGTTCCACAGGTGCCAAAGGTTCACAATAAATCAATACAAAGTTAAAAGAAAGGGTTCAAAAAGGATTGGAGCAAGCAACCGAAGGCTGCCCTTGTCTGGCGCACCGGACTGTCCGGTGCACCACCGGACAGTGTCTGGTGCACCAGGGAGTCCCACTCCGAACTTGCCACCTTCGGGAATTTGGGGGAGCCACTCCGCTATAATTCACCGGACTGTCCGGTGTAGCACCAAACTGTTCGGTGTGCCAGCGGAGTAACGGCTAACAAGCGCTAACGGTCGTCTGCAAAAGGTGAACAGTGAGCTACAGCGCGCGCAGAAGTCAGAGCAGGCGCAGATGGCACACCGGACAGTGAACAGTGTCTGTCCGGTGCACCACCGGACTGTACGGTGGCCCCACAAGTCAGAGCTCCAACGGTCGAACCCTAACGGTTGGGTGACGTGGCTGGCGCATTGGACTGTCCGGTGCACCCTTTGCAGACAGCCTTCCCCAACGACCACTTTGGTGGTTGGGGCTATAAATACCCCCAACCACCACACTTCAAGGTATCCAAGTTTTCAGCCAACACATTCAATACAAGAGCTAGTGCATTCAATACAAGACAAGACACAAATAGAGTGAATCAAAATCTCTCCAAGTCCCAATTCCACTCAAAGCAATTAGTGACTAGAAGAGAGAGTTTTGTCGTGTTCATTTGAGCTCTTGTGCTTGGATCGCTTTTCTTCTTCCTCCTTTCTTGTTCCCAACACAATTGTAATCAAAGCAAGAGACACCAAGTTGTGGTGGTCCTTGTAGTAGACTTAGTGTCCCGTTTGATTGAAGAGAAAAGCTCACTCGGTCTAGGTGACCGTTTGAGAGAGGGAAAGGGTTGAAAGAGACCCGGTCTTTGTGACCACCTCAACGAGGAGTAGGTTTGCAAGAACCGAACCTCAGTAAAACAAATCACCGTGTCATCCGCTCTATTTCTTTGGTTGATTTGTTTTCGCCCTCTCTTTTGGACTCGATTATATTTCTAACGCTAACCCCGACTTGTAGTTGTGCTTAAACTTTATAAATTTCAGATTTGCCTATTCACCCCCCTCTAGGCGACTTTCAACGTCCGATCGGGATCGGACGGTCTGGGTTTACAATCGTACTTCACTAAATCATGGTCGTAGATTTTGGATCAGAGGGGCACACGTGTATACCGGTTCGCATAGGATACCGATTTAATCAGGGGCGCACATCTTCGATCCATAGGCCAGAACGCGACAATACCCCTTCGCGACGACAACTTTGCTAAAGAGCCCCTGGGGAATTAATTAATCAACCCGCCGTCCAAACAATGTGTATGGCGGTACAAATAGGTCCCTAAAAGTTGCAGTTTAAACCCTGTGCTCTCTGGAATTCATGCCTGCAGTCCAATCAGTTATTAATTAAGTGAAAATACAATCAAAATGAATTTCTCATATGAAAATAATTCCAGAACTTGTTTAATTCCTAGAAAATTCATTTTAATTCCTTTTTGACCCATTCTAGTTGCTATAATCTTGTTTTAATATTGTTTATCACCTGGTAACTCTATTTTGTCATGAAACATAGACTAAAATTATTCATTCTGTTTAATGTATATCAATCACTTAATAACTTTAGAATATCGTAACTCGATAACTGTAACTCCGAATTTAGTGATTCTTGAACCTACGATCTTGTACGATGTATAGAATATTATCATGCATTAGATCTCTCTGTTTGGTGTGATGATTAATTTCTCTTGTACCATGTTTGTTTGTATTGTTGCGAGTAGATGAGCAAGTGATTGAGGAGCCAGGTGTTCAGCAGGTAGAAGTTGCTGAGCAGGAGCTCATTGAAGGCAAGTTGTGCCCTTGACCACTTTTATTTATCTAATAATGTTCTATATAATCATTTTGGTATGCATAGGTTTAATTTTGATGGGACCCAATAGGTCACCCTAGTTTGGTCATCTTTACACCTTGTTTATGCCTGAACTTTTGGGTAGTCTTTGCTATTGCTATATGTGGTTTTGGGTGTTGAGATAACTATTACACTTTATCCGTACCGTTAAACACTAAGGCCCCCTTCGGATATTTCAGTTCCCGGGCATAATGTTTGGCTTCAAAAATTTCTTCTTTGGATAATTTCTTTCCCGTAGCATGTCGAATGATATAATCAATATCTTCGGAGGATGCTTTGGGGGTAAGGGATTCGGCTTCTTTGGCCGCACTTTTTTCAAAAGCTATTTTAATATCTGAAGGTATTTCTTCGGCCTCCTGCTCGGCTGTAGCAAGCTTCATCTCAACAGGCACTTGGGGCCCTGTTTCGGTTTCATCCTGGGTTTTTATAGCTTCATCTTTATTTTGCTCAGAATCAGATTTGCATTGTTTTTTGTCACCTTCGGAAATGTTGGGACCATGCTTCGTCGCCGAAGGTCATGCAGGAAGAAACAGCTTCGGCTGAAGCTGTCTGTACGTGATGACGAAGGGTGCCGTTCATGAGGCTTCGGAATTATAAACCGACTTAAAGATAGAATGACCTTTTAGTCCATAAGAGTTTGAGTCGTTGTTGTAAACTTTTATGAGGGGTATGATTGTAATTGCTCACAGGCTGTGTCCTGTGTCTATAAATAGTGAACAATATTCCTTTACTGTTCAGGCATTCCTGTAATTGCAATCGCATCACTCGGAAATTGTCCTTTGCCAAGGCAGAGGTATAAATGTATCTAAATATTATATTTGAATACATCAAATTTTTATAATATGTAAATAGTGTTGTTTACTCATAATTTACTTGTCTTCGATGCTTTATATCTCGCATTATTTTATATAGTCTCTGAGAGTTCAATTACGAAGATACAAACTTCGTAATTGTGTCATTTTAACCTTCGTCTGAAGTTCATTAAATCCTTGAGGAAATAATGCTTCAGCGGATGAAGGACATTAACATTTAACATTTTATGTTGCCTTGTTCTTAATTCATAGCATTTGAGAACAAGTCCCCAACAGGAAACCTTCTTTGTGGAAGAGGGGCGTTTAGAATCTGGTGTTTCCAAAATATCTAATACATTTACCATCCTTTTTCGTCTAGGAGTTATGGCAGAACTTTTTTCTGCCTTCAGCGCTGTCACTTCTGCTGAGGGACTCAGAATCCCGGGCATTTTTGCTGCCTCTTCAGTTTTCAACCTTTCGGTCTTATCTTCGTCAACCTTCGTTTTAACCAGCTCGATCGAAGGTGCCTTCGGCACTGCAGCCGACTTTTCAATCTTCGGCGTGGGAGGAGCAGGTTCCTTCGACTCAGTAGCTGAAGACGTCTCCCCGCCAAACTCAGGCACTATGGCCGGTTCAATGTAGCGTGGTCGGTGGGTAAGGACCTTCAATTTCTTACCCTTCGGCGCAGGCTCGCTTGGAGCAGCCGAAGCGGCAACCTTTCCAGAGGTTGTACCCTTCCTTTTCTGCCCCCGTGGCGGGTAGCGATAGTCAGGGTACACAAATCCAATAGCATCAAAAACCCTTTTTAATCTTTTCTTTTTTTGGCTCCCGAAGGCTGCAGATAGTGCATTATCTTCGGACTTGGAATATGCTCCAAGTAATTTATCACTAGTATTTTCAATGCACTTCAGCCAGTCATCATCTGGTTCGACAAATTTGTCCCCAAACCTGAAGGTGTACTTCAGTCGAACTAGGCCGCCTTCGCTAGGGTTAGTGATGGTTTCCTTTGGCATTTCCCAGCTGTCTGCAAGTGGCCATATTCTGTAGGATATATGCTCTTGAAGTAAGTCCCTTGTCCCAACAAAAGAACAAACCGTGCTGAAAGCCCTTCGACATGCTTTGGCTGCCTCGTTAATTTCTACCTTCGGCTTCTGGAGGCCGAAGCGGGACCAAATGGGGCGCATGATGATCTCTTTAATGTCTTCTCTCGCCTTTAAATCATTCTTTACATAAAACCACTCTTTCATCCAGTCTCCGGGCCACCTCTTCCGGAATGTTGGCACTGGGTAACTTGCGCCGGAGCGGGCAACAAAGCTGTAGCAGCCGAAATTGTTGTGATATTGTTCTTTACCCCAGGCCTTCGTCTCATACGAGACCTCATGCATACTGCAAAAACATCTTGCGCTTGGCTCCAGACTTTGACTTCTCACAGCCCAGACGAAAATCCCCATTCTAATAATTGCTTCGGGAGTAATCTGATGAAGGTAGATCTGGTATGTCTTCAAAACTTCAACCACAAATCTACTCAACGGGAACCGAAGTCCAGCTTTGAAAAAGCTTTGGTAGATCACAACTTCATTTTCTTCGGGAGCAGGAACAGCCCTGTCTCCGTCAGCCCTCACAATAGACATATCTCGAAAATACCTTCCTCTCATATTATCAAGACTTTGTTTGATAGTTGATTTCCCAAATACCGTATGACTTGGTCGCTAGGGTCGACCTTTGGAGTCTTCACCTCCACTCTCCACATCATAGCTGTCGCTATCATCAGTATCTTCAGACAAGCCTTCCAGTATCTCTTTAGTGATCTTCTCTGTGTTTGTTTTTGCTATTGATTCAATAAATCCAGCAGTCTTTTCCTCAAGGAGCTTCTCCTCTTCGGTAAGCTTCGTCTCAGCAACTGTCTTCTTGTCTTGAGACATCTTCTCTTCAGAAATGATAAAAATGTGCCCTTCGAACCGAAGCTCAAAAGCTTGGGAGTTATAAAATTGAGAAAATAATCCATATAGTATTTATATCTCGCGGCTGCTTCCTCGGTAACGCGCGAGTCATGATGAGTGTAGTACATGCGGCAGTATGGACACACCGCCTGCTAATGGAATGGACAGGCATGCCGCCTGCAGGATGGTCTGGTTGTCGTTCGCCAGAGGAATGGACAGGGCTCATTAAAGTTCGAGGCGGCACATCGCCTACCAGTGGAATGGACAGGGCTCATTAAATGCCGAGGTGGCACATCTCCTGCCAGCGGAATAGACAGGCGGCGCGTCTTATCCGTAATAAATACAGCGACCGCGTAGCCTAGAGGCCTTACGCTAGGCTCCACCTGTTGGCTTACGTCACGCGCGCAGTAGGCCACGTGGCAGTATCGGGACTCCGCCTGGGCGGGGAGCGGATGCGCATATGATAAGGTCTGGACACGTGTCAGCTCCGGACCCCCGCCTGACCTTGATTAAGGCCTGGGTATTCTTTGTCCTAGGGCCCCGGGAGCCTGCTGTGAGCGACTCATACCCCCCACAGAGGGGTCCGAACCCCATCTGAGGGACCCAGCTTGCCCACGTGGAGGTCCTGGACCATACCCGGAGGCCCGGGTTGTTTGTACAGGGGTCCGGCACTCTCTCGTGGGGGTCCGGACCCACTGATGGTGCCTCGGAGTATATTACCTCCTCTGGCCACGTGGTGTCCCTGGAGCCGTCCATGTGGTGGGGTCGGGAGCTGCCGCTGGCATAGAGTAGCCACCCAAAGTTGGGGTGAGTCACGGCTCGACCAAACGCGCAGCTCCTTCACCACGCGACTAAAGATAGCCGCGTCGGTACTTCGTCTTCGCACAATAGTAAGGGTACCCTAGTTTTAGGGTACTGACACAAGTAATATGCGAATTGACTCAAGCCTAGCTACGGGTGCATAGGTTTCACCGAAATCCAAACCTTCGACTTATGAATACCCCTTGGCCACAAGTCGGGCTTTGTTCCTTGTCACCACACCATGCTCATCTTGCTTGTTGCGGAATACCCACTTGGTTCCTACAACATTTTGGTTAGGACGTGGAACTAAATGCTATACCTCATTTCTCGTGAAGTTGTTGAGCTCCTCTTGCATTGCCAACACCCAATCTGAGTCTCTTAATGCATCTTCCACCCTGTATGGCTCAATAAAAGACACAAAAGAATAATGTTCACAAAAATGTGCGACTCGAGATGGAGTTCACTGGGTGATCTCTTTGAATCGCTTGGTGGACTCTTGGGTGTGGTGGTCTTTGATCCTGTTCATCTTTGTTGTTTTGATTATTGTCATCTCCCCCTTGATCATTTACCTCTTCTTGAGGTGGCTCATCTTCTTGATCTTCTTCTTCATTGTCTTGAGCTTGATCCTCATCTTGGGTTGGTAAAGACGCTTGATTTGAAGATTATGGTTGATCTTGTGCTTGTGGAGGCTCTTTGGATTCCTTAGGACACACATCCCCAATGGACATGTTCCTTAGTGCGACGCATGGAGCCTCTTCATCATCTAGCTCATCAAGATCAACTTGCTCCACTTGGGAGCCGTTAGTCTCATCAAACACAATGTCACAAGAAACCTCAACTAATCCAGTGGATTTGTTGAAGACTCTATATGCCCTTGTGTTTGAGTCATATCCTAGTAAAAAGCCTTCTACAGCCTTAGGAGCAAATTTAGATTTTCTACCTCTTTTAACAAGAATAAAGTATTTGCTACCAAAGACTCTAAAATAGGAAACATTGGGCTTTTTACCGGTGAGGAGTTCATAGGATGTTTTCTTAAGGATTCGGTGAAGGTAGAGCCGGTTGGAGTAGCAGGCGGTGTTAACCGCCTCAACCCAAAACCGATCTGATGTCTTGTACTCATCAAGCATGGTCCTCGCCATGTCAAGTAGAGTTCTATTCTTCCTCTCTACTACACCATTTTGTTGTGGTGTGTAAGGAGAAGAGAACTCATGCTTGATGCCCTCCTCCTCAAGGAAGCCTTCAATTTGAGAGTTCTTGAACTCTGTCCCATTGTCACTTCTTATCTTTTTGATCCTTAAGCCGAACTCATTTTGAGCCTATCTCAAGAATACCTTTAAGGTCTCTTGGGTTTGAGATTTTTCCTGCAAAAAGAACACCCAAGTGAAGCGAGAATAATCATCCACAATTACAAGACAATACTTACTCCCGCCGATGCTTATGTAAGCTATCGGGCCGAATAGGTCCATGTGGAGTAGCTCAAGCGGCCTCTAGGTCGTCATGATGTTCTTGTGTGGATGATGGGCACCAACTTGCTTTCCTGCTTGACATGCGCTACAAACCCTGTCTTTCTCAAAATGAACATTTGTTAGTCCTAAAATGTGTTCTCCCTTTAAAAGCTTGTGAAGATTATTCATCCCAACATGGGCTAGTCGGCGATGCCAGAGCCAACCCATATTAGTCTTAGCAATTAAGCAAGTGTCGAGTTCAGCTCTATTGAAATCAACTAAGTATAGCTGACCCTCTAACACTCCCTTAAATGCTACTGAATCATCACTTCCTCTAAAGACAGTAACACCTACATCTACAAACAGACAGTTGTAGCCCATATTGCATAATTGAGAAACAGAAAGCAAATTGTAATCTAATGAATCTACAAGAAAAACATTGGAAATAGAATGGTCAGGAGATATAGCAATTTTACCAAGTCCTTTGACCAAACCTTGATTTCCATCCCCGAATGTGATAGCTCTTTGGGGATCTTCGTTTTTCTCGTAGGAGGAGAACATTCTTTTCTCCCCTGTCATGTGGTTTGTGCATCCGCTATCAATAATCCAACTTGAGCCCCCGGATGCATAAACCTACAAAACAGTTTAGGCTTTGTTCTTAGGTACCCAAACAGTCTTGGGTCATTTCACGTTAGAAACAAGCACCTTGGGTACCTAAGCACAAGTCTTGGAGCCCTTGTGTTTGCCCCCAACATATTTGGCAACTACTTTGCCTGATTTGTTAGTAAGCACATATGAAGCATCAAAAGTTTTAAATGAAACATTAGGTTCATTTGATGCAACAAGAGTTTTCTTTTTAGGCATTTTAACATGGGTAGAATGCCTAGAACTAGATGCCTCATTCTTTTACATAAAAGCATGATGAGAACCAGAATGAGACTTCCTAAAATGAATTCTCCTAATTTTATGCTCAGGATAACCAGCAGGATATAAAATGTAACCCTCGTTATCCTGAACCATGGGAGCCTTGCCCTTTACAAAGTTTGACAATCTTTTAGGGGCATTAATTTTGACATTGCTTCCCTGTTGGAAATCAATGCCATCCTTGATGCCAGGGCGTCTCCCATTATAAAGCATACTACGAGCAAATTTAAAATTTTCATTTTCTAATTCATGCTCGACAATTTTAGCATATAATTTTGCTATATGATCATTTTGTTGTTTAATCATAGCAATGTGATCATGGATAGCATCAACATTAATATCTCTGCATCTCATGCAAATAGAAACATGATCAATGATGGATGTAGAGGGTTTGTAGGCATTTAATTCATCTATCTTAGATTTTAGCATAGCATTTTCATCTCTAAGACAGGAAATGGAAGCATTGCAAACATTTAAATCTTTATCCTTAGAAATTAATTTATCATTATCAATTTTGAGGCTAGAAAGTGATTCATTTAATTTATCAATCTTAGCAACTAAACTAGCATTATCATTCCTAAGATTGACAATTGAATCATCACAAACATTTTTCTTCTCAACCCTAGCAATTAAATTAGCATTTTCAATTCTAAGGTTGGAGATAGTGTCATGGCAAATGATAAGCTCACTAGTTAATTTTTCACATTTTTCTATCTCTTGAGCATAAGCATTTTTAACCGTAACATGCTTTTTATTTTCCTTAATAAGGAATTCCTCTTGGCTATCCAAGAGTTCATCCTTCTCATGAATGGCACCTATCAATTCATTTAGTTTTTCTTTTTGTTGCATGTTTAGGTTGGCAAAAAGAGTGAGCAAATTTTATTCATCATCACTAGAGCTAGCCTCATCACTAGATGTTGCATATTTTGTGGAAGCTCTAGATTTTACCTTCTTCTTTTTGCCATCTTTTGCGATGAGGCACTTGTGGCCGATGTTGGGAAATAGGAGTCCCTTGTTGACGGCGATGTTGGCGGCATCCTCGTCGGAGGAGGAGTCGGTGGATCTCCCATCAAAGTCCCATTCCCGACATACATGGGCATCGCCGCCCTTCTTCTTGTAGTATCTCTTCTTTTCCTTCCTTTTTCCCTTGTTGTCGTCGCCCTGTCACTATCACTAGATAAAGGACATTTAGCAATAAAGTGACCGAGCTTACCACACTTGTAGCACACCCTTTTGGAGCGGGGTTTGTAGTCCTTCCCCCTCCTTTGCTTGAGGATTTGGCGGAAGCTCTTGATGATGAGCGCCATCTCCTTGTTGTCGAGTTTGGAGGCGTCGATGGGGAGTCTACTTGATGTAGACTCTTCTTTCTTCTCCTCTGTCGCTTTGAATGCGACGGGTTGCACCTCGGGTGTGGAGGTGGCGCCTTGCTCGATGATTTGTTTGGAGCCTTTGATCATCAACTCAAAGCTCACAAACTTTCCTATTACTTCCTCGGGAGACATTAGCTTATATCTAGGATCACTACGAATTAATTGAACTTGTGTAGGATTACGAAAAACAAGTGATCTTAGAATAACCTTGACCATTTCATGGTCATCCCATTTGGTGCTCCCAAGGTTGCGTACTTGATTCACCAAGGTCTTTAGCCGGTTGTACATGGCTTGCGGCTCCTCCCCTTGGTTGAGCATGAATCGATTGAGCTCCCCCTCGATCGTCTCCCGCTTGGTGATCTTGGTCACTTCATCTTCTTCGTGTGTGGTCTTTAGTACATCCCAAATCTCTTTGGCACTCTTCAACCCTTGCACCTTATTATACTCCTCTTGACATAGAGAGGCGAGGAGTATAGTAGTGGCTTAGGAGTCAAAGTGCCGGATTTGGGCGACCTCGTTCGCATCATAATCTTCATCGCCTACGGATGGTACCTGCGCTCCAAATTCAACAATATCCTATATGCTTGCGTGGAGTGAGGTTAGGTGATGCCTCATCATATCACTCCACATACTATAATCTTCACCATTAAAAACAGGTGGTTTGACTAATGGGACGGAGAGTAAAGGAGTGTGTTTGGAAATGCGGGGATAGCATAGGGGGATCTTACTAAACTTCTTGCGCTCATGGCGCTTAGAAGTGACGGACGACACGTCGGAGCCAGATGTAGAAGGCGATGAAGAATCGGTCTCGTAGTAGACCACCTTCTTCATTTTCTTTTTCTTTTCACCGCACCGATACGACTTGATGTGTGAAGGGGATCCCTTCTTCATCTTGTTGCCAGACTCTCCCGAAGTAGCCTTCACGGGGCTTATAGGCTTGTCACCGCCGGTCATGATCTCCTTCTTGGCGTGATCTCCCGATATCACTTTGAGTTGTTAAACTCTAATGAAGTACCAGGCTCTGATACCAATTGAAGGTCGCCTAGAGGGGGGGTGAATAGGCGGAATCTGAAAATTATAAACTTTAAGCACAATCTACAAGCCGGGTTAGCGTTAGAATAAAATCCGAGTCCGAGAGAGAGGGTGAGAGCACCTAGAGGGGGGGGGGGTGAATAGGTGATCCTGTGAAACTTAAACTTATAGCCACAAAAACTTGTTAAGTGTTAGCACAATAATCGCCAAGTGGCTAGAGAGGAGTCTCAACAAAACACAATACCACAAGAGATCAAACACAGAGATGACACAGTGGTTTATCCCGTGGTTCGGCCAAGACCAACGCTTGCCTACTCCACGTTGTGGCGTCCCAACGGACGAGGGTTGCAATCAACCCCTCTCAAGCGGTCCAAAGACCAACTTGAATACCACGGTGTTTTGCTTTGCCTTTCAATATCCCGTTTGCGAGGAATCTCCACAACTTGGAGCCTCTCGCCCTTACACTTGAGATTCACAAAGAAATACGGAGTAAGGGAGGAACTAGCAACGCACACAAGACTCAAAATCAGAGCAACAGCACGCACACAAGTCACAACAAGAGCTCGCAACACCACTCAATGAGTTCACAACTCAACAAGAGCTCTAGATGCTATCACAATGAACCAAATGCGCGGAATCGATGTCTTGGTGCTTAGGAATGTTGTAGGAATGCTTGGTGTTCTCTTCCATGCGCCTAGGGGTCCCTTTTATAGCCCCAAGGCAGCTAGGAGCCGTTGAGAGCAAATCTGGAAGGCTGATCTTGCCTTCTGTTGACTGGTGCATCGGACAGTCCGGTGCACACCTGACACTGTCCGGTGCCCGATTTCTTTCCTTAAACGGCGCAGCCGACCGTTGGCCGCCAGAGAGCCGTTGGCGCACCGGACATGTCCGGTGCACACCGGACAGTCCGGTGCCCCCTTCTAGCCGTTGGCTCGGCCACGTGTCCCGCGTAGATCGCGCGGTCGACCGTTGGCCCGGCCGACCGTTGGCTCACCGGACAGTCCGGTGCACACCGGACAGTCCGGTGAATTATAGTCGTACGTCGCCGGTAAATTCCCGAGAGCGGCCAGTTCGCCCGAGTCAGTCTGGCGCACCGGACACTGTCCGGTGCACCACCGGACAGTCCGGTGCTCCAGACCGAACAGCCTTTTGGCTGTACACAGCCAACTGTTCTCTGACTCGATTTCTCCTGTTTCAAGCACTTAGACACAATACATTAGTCTTCAAAACAATGTACTAAGGCTTAGAAACATACCTTTACTCTTGATTTGCACTTTGTCCATCCATGGGTATAGATTCACATTTAAGCACTTGTGTTGGCACTCAATCACCAAAATACTTAGAAATGGCCCAAGGGCACATTTCCCTTTCAATCTCCCCCTTTTTGGTGATTTATGCCAACACAACATAAAGCAACTAGAACAAGTGCAATATCACTTCAAATAAAACTCAAATTTATTTTGATTCAATTTTGGCATATATGGATCATCCTTTGCCACCACTTGGTTTGTTTTTGCAAATCAAAACTCAAATTTCTATCTCTAAGTCAAACACACATGTTAAGTCATAAAGAGAGTCATTTCAGGAGTATTTGATTCAGGATTCCAAAAACTCCCCCTTTTTTCCGTAATCAACATTTCTCCCCACAAGAAGCCAACTTTTGACAAGAGAGACAATAAAAGAGTTTGACAAAACAAAAAACTCTATTCTACTATTTTCAAAATCTCTCAAGTGGTAGCTGATACATTTATCACTTTGGCCTTTATTTTCTCCCCCTTTGGCATCAAGCACCAAAACGGGATCAATCTTGGCCCTTTAACCCTATTGCCTCACAAAAATCTTCAATTAAGAGCAAATAGGCAATAAGAGTTAAAAGATGAACTTGGAAAAGTTACTCTTTTCATCGGAGTGCAGTGGAAGTCTTGCATGGTCCAAGTCCACCTTTTCCCTTTTAATTCTCCTTCGAGACTAAAACAAGCAAACTCAAGCATATGGTTAGTCTCAAAGGGTCAAGTTGTAACACATCTCCCCCTAAAACCGTGCATCACTTTGCAACGGACTTGTGAGGTCCAGGGAGTGTTTGTACACTTTGAGCACCATACTAAACAACAAAATGCAAAAAGGAACATGATCAAAAGCATAAATACATGTATGCTACAATTCAATCCAAGTTCCGCGAATCTAAGACATTTAGCTCACTACGCAGCCTGCAAAAGGTCTTCTCATCTAGAGGCTTGGTAAAGATATCGGCTAGCTGGTTTTCGGTGCTAACATGAAACACTTCGATATCTCCCTTTTGCTGGTGGTCTCTCAAAAAGTGATGCCGGATGTCAATGTGCTTTGTGCGGCTGTGTTCAACAGGATTTTCCGCCATGCGGATAGCACTCTCATTGTCACATAGGAGTGGGACTTTGCTCAGATTGTAGCCAAAGTCCCGAAGGGTTTGCCTCATCCAAAGTAGTTGCGCGCAACACTGCCCTGCGGCAACATACTCGACCTCAGCGGTGGATAGGGCAACGGAGGTTTGTTTCTTAGAGTTCCACGACACCAGGGACCTTCCTAAGAATTGGCACGTCCCTGATGTACTCTTCCTATCGACCTTACATCCAGCATAGTCGGAATCTGAGTATCCAACCAAGTCAAAGGTAGACCCCTTTGGATACCAGAGCCCGAAGCAAGGCGTAGCAACCAAATATCTAAGAATTCGCTTCACCGCCACTAAGTGACACTCCTTAGGATCGGATTGAAATCTAGCACACATGCATACGCTAAGCATAATATCCGGTCTACTAGCACATAAATAAAGTAAAGACCCTATCATTGACCGGTATGCTTTTTGATCAACGGACTTACCTCCTTTGTTGAGGTCGATGTGTCCGTCGGTCCCCATCGGAGCCTTTGCGGGCTTGGCATCCTTCATCCCAAACCGCTTTAGCAGATCTTGCGTGTACTTCGTTTGGGAGATGAAGGTGCCGTCCTTGAGTTGCTTCACTTGGAACCCAAGGAAGTAGTTCAACTCGCCCATCATCGACATCTCGAATTTCTGCGTCATCACCCTGCTAAACTCTTCACAAGACTTTTGGTTAGTAGAACCAAATATTATGTCATCGACATAAATTTGGCACACAAACAAATCACCATCACATGTCTTAGTAAAAAGAGTTGGATCGGCTTTCCCAACCTTGAAAGCATTAACAATTAGAAAGTCTCTAAGGCATTCATACCATGCTCTTGGGGCTTGCTTAAGTCCATAGAGCGCCTTAGAGAGCTTACACACGTGGTCGGGGTACCATTCATCCTCGAAGCCAGGGGGTTGCTCCACATACACTTCCTCCTTGATCGGCCCATTGAGGAAAGCGCTCTTCACATCCATTTGGAACAACCTGAAGGAATGGTGAGCGGCATATGCTAGCAAGATACGAATTGATTCTAGCCTAGCCACAGGAGCAAAAGTCTCCTCAAAGTCCAAACCTGCGACTTGGGCATAACCTTTTGCCACAAGTCTAGCCTTGTTCCTTGTCACCACCCCGTGCTCGTCTTGTTTGTTGCGGAACACCCACTTGGTTCCCACAACATTTTGCTTGGGACGAGGCACCAGCGTCCAAACTTCATTTCTCTTGAAGTTGTTGAGCTCCTCCTGCATGGCCAATACCCAGTCCGGATCTAGCAAGGCCTCCTCTACCCTGAAAGGCTCAATAGAAGAGACAAAGGAGTAATGCTCACAAAAATTAACTAATCGAGATCGAGTAGTTACTCCCTTGCTAATGTCACCCAGAATTTGGTCGACGGGATGATCCCTTTGAATCATTGCTCGAACTTGGGTTGGAGGTGCCGGTTGTGCTTCTTCCTCCATTACATGATCATCTTGTGCTCCCCCTTGATCACACTCCTCTTGATGAACCTGTTCATCGTTTTGAGTTGGGGGATGCACCATTGTTGAGGAAGAAGGTTGATCTTGCTCCAATTGTTCCTGTGGTCGCACATCACCAATCGCCATGGTGCGCATAGCGGCCGTTGGAACGTCTTCTTCATCTACATCATCAAGATCAACAACTTGCTCTCTTGGAGAGCCATTAGTCTCATCAAATACAACGTCGCTAGAGACTTCAACCAAACCCGATGATTTGTTGAAGACTCTATACGCCTTTGTATTTGAGTCATAACCTAACAAAAACCCTTCTACAGCTTTGGGAGCAAACTTAGAATTTCTACCCTTCTTTACTAGAATGTAGCACTTGCTCCCAAATACACGAAAGTAAGATACATTGGGTTTGTTACCGGTTAGTAGCTCATACGAAGTCTTCTTGAGGAGGCGATGAAGGTAGACCCTGTTGATGGCGTGGCAAGCCGTGTTGATGGCTTCCGACCAAAAACGCTCGGGGGTCTTGAATTCTCCAAGCATCGTCCTCGTCATATCGATTAGCGTCCTGTTCTTCCTCTCTACCACACCATTTTGCTGTGGTGTGTAGGGAGCGGAGAACTCGTGCTTGATCCCTTCCTCCTCAAGGAACTCCTCCACTTGAAAGTTCTTGAACTCGGACCCGTTGTCGCTCCTTATCTTCTTCACCTTGAGCTCAAACTCATTTTGAGCTCTCCTGAGGAAGCGCTTGAGGGTCCCTTGGGTTTCAGATTTATCCTGCAAAAAGTATACCCAAGTGAAGCGGGAAAAGTCATCAACAATAACTAGACCATACTTACTTCCTCCTATGCTTAGATAGGCGACGGGTCCGAAGAGGTCCATATGTAGTAGCTCCAGGGGTCTTGAAGTGGTCATCACATTCTTGCTGTGATGTGCTCCTCCCACCTGTTTACCTGCCTGACAAGCTGCACACGGTCTATCTTTTTCGAATTGTACGTTAGTCAAACCTATCACGTGTTCTCCCTTTAGAAGCTTGTGAAGGTTCTTCATCCCCACATGTGCTAAGCGGCGATGCCACAACCAGCCCATGCTAGTCTTAGCAATTAAGCATGCATCTAGACCGGCCTCTTCTTTTGCAAAATCAACTAAGTAAAGCTTGCCGTCTAATACACCCTTAAAGGCTAGTGAACCATCACTTCTTCTAAAGACAGACACATCTACATTTGTAAAAAGACAATTATATCCCATATTGCATAGTTGACTAACAGATAGCAAATTGTAACCAAGAGACTCAACTAAAAACACATTGGAGATAGAGTGCTCATTAGAAATTGCAATTTTACCTAACCCTTTTACCTTGCCTTGATTCCCATCACCGAATATAATTGAATCTTGGGAATCCTTATTCTTGACGTAGGAGGTGAACATCTTCTTCTCCCCCGTCATATGGTTTGTGCATCCGCTGTCGATAATCCAGCTTGAACCCCCGGATGCATAAACCTGCAAGGCAAATTTAGGCTTGGGTCTTAGGTACCCAACTCATGTTGGGTCCTACAAGGTTAGTGCAAATATCCTTAGGGACCCAAATGCAAGTTTTGTCTCCCTTGCATTTTGCCCCTAACTTCCTAGCAACTATTTTCCTATCCTTTCTACAAATAGCAAAGGAAGCATTTAAAGCATGATAAATTGTAGAGGGTTCATTCATTACTTTCCTAGGAACAACAACATTTCTCCTAGGCATATTATGAGCAACATTTCTCCTACCAACATTTCTATCATGCACATAAGAAGAACTAGAAGCAAACATGTCACGAGAATCAAAAGCATCATATGCGTTACATCTCCTATAAGCATTTCTAGATTGTCTCCTATCATGGTACATAAAGGCATGGTTCTTTTGCACACTACTAGCCATAGGGGCCTTCCCTTTCTCCTTGGCGGAGATGGGAGCCTTATGGCTTGTCAAGTTCTTGGCTTCCTTCTTGTAGCCAAGTCCATCCTTAATTGAGGGGTGTCTACCAATTGTGTAGGCATCCCTTGCAAATTTTAGCTTATCAAAATTACTCTTGCTAGTCTTAAGTTGAGCATTAAGACTAGCCAATTCATCATTAAGTTTGGAAATTGAAACTAGGTGTTCACTACAAGCATCAATGTCAAAATCTTTACACCTATTGCAAGTTTCAACAATTTCTACACAAGATGTTGATTTACTAGCTATTTCTAACTTAGCATTCAAATCATCATTAACACTTTTTAACTTAGAAATGGATTCATGACAAGTAGATAATTCACTAGAGAGCATTTCATTCCTTTTAATTTCTAGAGCAAGAGAATTTTGTGCACTAACAAATTTATCATGCTCCTCATATAAAAGATCCTCTTGTTTTTCTAGTAATCTATTCTTGTCATTCAAAGCATCAATCAACTCATTAATCTTATTAATTTTAGATCTATCTAATCCCTTGAATAAGCATGAGTAATCTATCTCATCATCATCACTAGACTCATCCTCACTTGAAGAAGCATAAGTACTAGTATCATGAGTGCTTACTTTCTTCTCCCTTGCCATGAGGCAAGTGTGACGCTCGTTGGGGAAGAGGGATGACTTGTTGAAGGCGGTGGCGGCGAGTCCTTCATTGTCGGAGTCGGAGGAGGAGCAATCCGAATCCCACTCCTTTCCGATATGTGCCTCGCCCTTGGCCTTCTTGTAATGCTTCTTCTTCTCCCTTTTGTTCCCCTTTTCCTGGTCACTTTCATTATCGGGACAGTTAGCAATGAAATGACCAATCTTACCACATTTGAAGCACGAGCGCTTCTCCTTTGTCTTGGTCTTGCTTGGCTGTCCCTTGCGACCTTTAAGCGCCGTCTTGAAGCGCTTAATGATGAGGGCCATCTCCTCATTATTTAGCCCGGCCGCCTCAACTTGCGCCACCTTGCTCGGTAGCGCCTCCTTGCTCCTCGTTGCCTTGAGAGCAATGGGTTGAGGCTCATGAATAGGACCGTTCAACGCGTCGTCCACATATCTTGCCTCCTTGATCATCATTCGCCCGCTTACGAACTTCCCCAGAACTTCTTCGGGCGACATCTTGGTGTACCTAGGATTTTCACAAATATTGTTCACCAAATGAGGATCAAGAACGGTAAAGGACCTTAGCATTAGGCGGACGACGTCGTGATCCGTCCATCGCGTGCTTCTGTAGCTCCTTATTTTGTTGATAAGGGTCTTGAGCCGGTTGTATGTTTGAGTTGGCTCCTCGCCCCTTATCATTGCGAACCGTCCAAGCTCGCCCTCCACCAACTCCATCTTGGTGAGCAAGGTGACATCATTTCCCTCATGAGAGATCTTGAGGGTATCCCAGATCTGCTTGGCATTGTCCAAGCCGCTCACCTTATGGTACTCGTCCCTGCACAAAGAGGCTAGCAACACAGTAGTAGCTTGTGCATTTTTATGAATCTGTTCATTAATAAACATGGGACTATCCGTACTATCAAAGTGCATTCCACTTTCTACAATCTTCCATATGCTAGGATGGAGAGAGAACAAGTGACTACACATTTTGTGACTCCAAAATCCGTAGTCCTCTCCATCAAAATGAGGAGGTTTACCAAGTGGAATAGATAATAAATGAGCATTAGTACTTTGAGGAATACGAGAGTAATCAAAAGAAAAGTTCGAGTTGACCGGTTTCTTTCTCTCGTATTCGTTGTGGTCGTCGTCCTTTTGGGAGGAAGTAGACTCATCGCTGTCGTAGTAGACGATCTCCTTGATGCGTCTTGTCTTCTTCTTCTTCCCATCTTTGTGTCTGTGGCCCGAGCCCGAGTCGTTGGACTTGTCATCCCTTGGCTCGTTGACGAAGGACTCCTTCTCCTTGTCGTTGATCACGATTCCCTTCCCTTTAGGATCCATCTCTTCGGGCGGTTAGTCCCTTTGTGAAGAGAACGGCTCTGATACCAATTGAGAGCACCTAGAGGGGGGGGGGGTGAATAGGTGATCCTGTGAAACTTAAATTTATAGCCACAAAAACTTGTTAAGTGTTAGCACAATAATCGCCAAGTGGCTAGAGAGGAGTCTCAACAAAACACAATACCACAAGAGATCAAACACAGAGATGACACAGTGGTTTATCTCGTGGTTCGGCCAAGACCAACGCTTGCCTACTCCACGTTGTGGCGTCCCAACGGACGAGGGTTGCAATCAACCCCTCTCAAGCGGTCCAAAGACCAACTTGAATACCACGGTGTTTTGCTTTGCCTTTCAATATCCCGTTTGCGAGGAATCTCCACAACTTGGAGCCTCTCGCCCTTACACTTGAGATTCACAAAGAAATACGGAGTAAGGGAGGAACTAGCAACGCACACAAGACTCAAAATCAGAGCAACAGCACGCACACAAGTCGCGATAAGAGCTCGCAACACCACTCAATGAGTTCACAACTCAACAAGAGCTCTAGATGCTATCACAATGAACCAAATGCGCGGAATCGATGTCTTGGTGCTTAGGAATGTTGTAGGAATGCTTGGTGTTCTCCTCCATGCGCCTAGGGGTCCCTTTTATAGCCCCAAGGCAGCTAGGAGCCGTTGAGAGCAAATCTGGAAGGCTGATCTTGCCTTCTGTCGACTGGTGCATCGGACAGTCCGGTGCACACCGGACACTGTCCGGTGCCCGATTTCTTTCCTTAAACGGCGCAGCCGACCGTTGGCCGCCAGAGAGCCGTTGGCGCACCGGACATGTCCGGTGCACACCGGACAGTCCGGTGCCCCCTTCTAGCTGTTGGCTCGGCCACGTGTCCCGCGTAGATCGCGCGGTCGACCGTTGGCCCGGCCGACCGTTGGCTCACCGGACAGTCCGGTGAATTATAGCCGTACGTCGCCGGTAAATTCCCGAGAGCGGCCAGTTCGCCCGAGTCAGTCTGGCGCACCGGACACTGTCCGGTGCACCACCGGACAGTCCGGTGCTCCAGACCGAACAGCCTTTTGGCTGTACACAGCCAACTGTTCTCTGACTCGATTTCTCCTGTTTCAAGCACTTAGACACAATACATTAGTCTTCAAAACAATGTACTAAGGCTTAGAAACATACCTTTACTCTTGATTTGCACTTTGTCCATCCGTGGGTATAGATTCACATTTAAGCACTTGTGTTGGCACTCAATCACCAAAATACTTAGAAATGGCCCAAGGGCACATTTCCCTTTCAGAGGGTGAAAACAAATCAACCAAGAAATAGAGCGGATGCCATAGTGATTTGTTTTACCGAGGTTCGGTTCTTGCGAACCTAGTCCCCGTTGAGGTGGTCACAAAGAACGGGTCTCTTTCAACCCGTTCCCTCTCTCAAACGGTCACCTAGACCGAGTGAGCTTTCTCCTTAATCAAACGGGTCACTTAGACCCCGCAAGGACCACCACACACTTGGTGTCTCTTGCTTTGATTACAAGTCACTTGAGAATAAGAGTGGGAGAAGAAGAAAGCATGATTGCAAAAGCCAAGCGACAAGAGCGACAAATAACACACGGATCACTCTCTCAAGTTACTAATCACTAATGATCACTTGTCTCAATTGTGAAACTTGGAGAGATTGGAAGCTTTGATGGTGTCTTTGAATGGATTGCTAGCTCTTGTATTGAATGTGAAAGATTGGAGTGTGAAAGTCGCCTAGAGGGGGGGTGAATAGGGCGAAACTAAAATTCTCAAAAATAATCACAACTACAAGCCGGGTTAGCGTTAGAAATATAATCGAGTCCGCGAGAGAGGGTGCAAAACAAATCGCAAGCAAATAAGAGGTGCGACACGCGGATTTGTTTTACCGAGGTTCGGTTCTTGCAAACCTACTCCCCGTTGAGGTGGTCACAAAGACCGGGTCTCTTTCAACCCTTTCCCTCTCTCAAACGGTCCCTCGGACCGAGTGAGCTTTCTCTTCTCAATCACTTGGAACACAAAGTTCCTACAAGGACCACCACAATATTGGTGTCTCTTGCCTTAATTACAAGTGAGTATGATCGCAATAAAGAATCAAGAAGGAAGAAAGCAATCCAAGCGCAAGAGCTCGAAAGAACACAAACAGATCTCTCTCTCTAAGCACTAGGGCGTTGTGTGGAATTTGGGAGAGGATTTGATCTCTTGAGTGTGTCTAGAATTGAATGCCTAGCTCTTGTAAGTGGTTGGAAGTGTGAAAACTTTGATTCAATGAATGGTGGGTGGTTGGGGGTATTTATAGCCCCAACCACCAAACTAGCCGTTTGGTGGGGCTGACTGTCGTATGGTGCACCGGACAGTCCGGTGTACACCGGACATGTCCGGTGCGCCAGCCACGTCACCAAAGCCGTTGGGATTCGACCGTTGGAGCACTGTCTTCTGGGCCCGCCTGGATGTCCGGTGGCGCACCGGACATGTACTGTAGAATGTCCGGTGCGCCACTACGCGCGTGCCTGACTTCTGCGCGCTCTGGCGCGCATTAATTGCTATTGCAGGTGATCGTTGGCGCGAAGTAGCCATTGCTTCGATGTCACACCGGACAGTCCGGTGTACACCGGACATGTCCGGTGAATTATAGCGGAGTAGCCGTTGCCAATTCCCGAAGCTGGCGAGTTCCTGAGGCCGCTCTTCCTTGGAGCACCGGACAGTCCAGTGAATTATAGCGGAGCGCCTCTGGAAATTCCCAAAGGTGACGAGTTTGAGTTGGATTCCTCTGGTGCACCGGACACTGTCCGGTGTACACCGGACAGTCCGGTGTGCCAGACCAGAGGTGCCTTCGGTTGTCCCTTTGCTCTTTTGTTGAACCCAATACTTGGTCTTTTTATTGGCTAAGTGTGAACCTTTGGCACTTGTATAACTTATACACTAGAGCAAACTAGTTAGTCCAATTATTTGTGTTGGGCAATTCAACCACCAAAATTAATTAGGAAAATAGGTGTAAGCCTAATTCCCTTTCAATCTCCCCCTTTTTGGTGATTGATGCCAACACAAACCAAAGCAAGTATAGAAGTATATAATTGAACTAGCTTGCATAATGTAAGTGCAAAGGTTGCTTGGAATTGAGCCAATATTAATACTTACAAGATATGCATGGATTGTTTCTTTGTTTTTAACATCTTGGACCACGTTTGCACCACATGTTTTGTTTTTGCAAATTCTTTTGTAAATCCTTTTCAAAGTTCTTTTGCAAGTAGTCAAAGGTAAATGAATAAGATTTTGCAAAGCATCTTCAAGATTTGAAATTTTCTCCCCCTGTTTCAAATGATTTTCCTTTGACTAAACAAAACTCCCCCTTAATGAAATCCTCCTCTTAGAGTTCAAGAGGGTTTTGATATTAATTTTGAAGAGGTTATACCAATTTGAAATTATATTATAAGTAAGATGCCAATTTGAATATACTCTTTGAAAAACTAAATTTTTGAAATTGGTGGTGGTGCGGTCCTTTTGCTTTGGGCTCATACTTTCTCCCCCTTTGGCATGAATCGCCAAAAACGGAATCATTAGAGCCCTTTGAATTACTTTCTCCCTCTTTGGTCATAAATAAATGAGTGAAGATTATACCAAAGACGAAGTCCTTTTGCTTTGGACTCATGTTCTCTCCTCCAAGGGATGGAGAGATGCTCGGAGCGATGGCGAAGGATGAGTTACGGAGTGGAAGCCTTTGTCTTCGCCGAAGACTCCAATTTCCTTTCAATATACCTATGACTTGGTTTGAAATTGAATTGAAAACACATTAGTCATAGCATATGAAAGAGACACGATAAACGGTATATAAATGAGCCATGTGTGCAAATCAACAAAAGAAGTTCCTAGAATCAAGAATATTTAGCTCATGCCTAAGTTTGTTAAAAGTTTGTTCATCAAGAGGCTTGGTAAAGATATCAGCTAATTGATCTTTAGTATTAATGTAAGAAATCTCGACATCTCCCTTTTGTTGGTGATCCCTTAAAAAGTGATACCGAATGGCTATGTGCTTAGTGCGGCTATGCTCAACGGGATTATCCGCCATGCGGATTGCACTCTCATTATCACATAGAAGAGGAACTTTGGTTAATTTGTAACCATAGTCCCTAAGGGTTTGCCTCATCCAAAGTAGTTGCGCGCAACAATGGCCTGCGACAATGTACTCGGCTTCGGCGGTAGAAAGAGCTACGGAATTTTGCTTCTTTGAAGCCCAAGACACCAAGGATCTTCCCAAGAACTGGCAAGTCCCCGATGTGCTCTTTCTATTAATTTTACACCCTGCCCAAACGGCATCGGAATAACCAATTAAATCAAATGTGGATCCCCTAAGATACCAAAGCCCAAACTTAGGAGTATAAACCAAATATCTCAAGATTCGTTTAACGGCCGTAAGGTGAGCTTCCTTAGGGTCGGCTTGGAATCTTGCACACATGCATACGGAAAGCATAATGTCCGGTCGAGATGCACAAAGATAGAGTAAAAAACCTATCATCGACCGGTATACCTTTTGATCGACGGATTTACCTCCCTCGTCGAGGTCGAGATGCCCATTGGTTCCCATGGGTGTCTTGATGGGTTTGGCATCCTTCATCCCAAACTTGCTTAGAATATCTTGAGTATACTTCGTTTGGCTTAGGAAGGTGCCCTCTTGGAGTTGCTTCACTTGAAATCCTAAGAAATACTTCAACTCCCCCATCATAGACATCTCGAACTTTTGTGTCATGATCCTACTAAATTCTTCACATGTAGACTCGTTAGTAGACCCAAATATAATATCATCAACATAAATTTGGCATACAAACAAGTCATCTTCAAGAGTTTTAGTGAAGAGTGTAGGATCGGCCTTTCCAACTTTGAAGCCATTAGTGATAAGGAAATCTCTAAGGAATTCATACCATGCTCTTGGGGCTTGCTTGAGCCCATAGAGCGCCTTAGAGAGTTTATACACATGGTTAGGGTACTCACTATCTTCAAAGCCGGGAGGTTGCTCAACATAGACCTCTTCCTTGATTGGTCCATTGAGGAAGGCACTTTTCACGTCCATTTGATAAAGCTTAAAGCCATGGTAAGTAGCATAGGCCAATAATATGCGAATTGACTCAAGCCTAGCTACGGGTACATAGGTTTCACCGAAATCCAAACCTTCGACTTGGGAGTATCCCTTGGCCACAAGTCGAGCTTTGTTCCTTGTCACCACACCATGCTCATCTTGCTTGTTGCGGAAGACCCATTTGGTTCCTACAACATTTTGATTAGGACGTGGAACTAAATGCCATACCTCATTCCTAGTGAAGTTGTTGAGCTTCTCTTGCATTGCCACCACCCAATCCGAATCTTGTAGTGCTTCCTCTATCCTGTGTGGCTCAATAGAGGAAACAAAAGAGTAATGCTCACAAAAATGTGCAACACGAGATCTAGTGGTTACCCCCTTATGAATGTCACCGAGGATGGTGTCGACGGGGTGATCTCGTTGGATTGCTTGGTGGACTCTTGGGTGTGGTGGCCTTTGTTCTTCATCATCCTTTTCTTGATCATTTGCATCTCCCCCTTGATCATTGCCGTCATCTTGAGGTGGCTCATTTGCTTGATCTTCTCCTTCATCAACTTGAGCCGCATCCTCATTTTGAGTTGGTGGAGATGCCTGCGTGGAGGATGGTTGATCTTGTGCATTTGGAGGCTCTTCGGATTCTTTAGGACACACATCCCCAATGGACATGTTCCTTAGCGTGATGCATGGAGCTTCTTCAATACCTATCTCATCAAGATCAACTTGCTCTACTTGAGAGCCGTTAGTCTCATCAAACACAACGTCACAAGAAACTTCAACTTGTCCAGAGGACTTGTTAAAGACTCTATATGCCCTTGTGTTTGAATCATATCCTAGTAAAAAGCCTTCTACAGTCTTAGGAGCAAATTTAGATTTTCTACCTCTTTTAACAAGAATAAAGCATTTGCTACCAAAGACTCTAAAATATGAAATGTTGGGCTTTTTACCGGTTAGGAGTTCATACGATGTCTTCTTGAGGATTCGGTGAAGATATAACCGGTTGATGGCGTAGCAGGCGGTGTTGACCGCCTCGGCCCAAAACCGATCCGAAGTCTTGTACTCATCAAGCATGGTTCTTGCCATGTCCATTAGAGTTCTATTCTTCCTCTCCACTACACCATTTTGTTGTGGCGTGTAGGGAGAAGAGAACTCATGCTTGATGCCCTCCTCCTCAAGGAAGCCTTCAATTTGAGAGTTCTTGAACTCCGTCCCGTTGTCGCTTCTAATTTTCTTGATCCTTAAGGCGAACTCATTTTGAGCTCGTCTCAAGAATCCCTTTAAGGTCTCATTTTGAACTCATTTTTTCCTGCAAAAAGAATACCCAAGTGAAGCGAGAATAATCATCCACTATTACAAGACAATACTTACTCCCGCCGATGCTTATGTAAGCGATCGGGCCGAATAGATCCATGTGGAGTAGCTCAAGTGGCCTGTCGGTCGTCATGATGTTCTTGTGTGAATGATGGGCACCAACTTGCTTTCCTGCTTGGCATGCGCTACAAACCCTGTCTTTCTCAAAATGAACATTTGTTAGTCCTAAAATGTGTTCTCCCTTTAGAAGCTTATGAAGATTCTTCATCCCAACATGGGCTAGTCGGCGGTGCCAGAGCCAACCCATGTTAGTCTTAGCAATTAAGCATGTGTCGAGTTCATCTCTATCAAAATCTACTAAGTATAGCTGACCCTCTAACACACCCTTAAATGCTATTGAATCATTACTTCTTCTAAAGATAGTGACACCTACATCAGTAAAGAGGCAGTTGTAGCCCATTTTGCATAATTGAGATACAGAAAGCAAATTGTAATCTAATGAATCTACGAGAAAAACATTGGAAATAGAATGGTCAGGAGATATAGCAATTTTACCCAATCCTTTGACCAAACCTTGGTTTCCATCCCCGAATGTGATAGCTCGTTGGGGATCTTGATTTTTCTCATAGGAGGAGAACATCTTCTTCTCCCCTGTCATGTGGTTTGTGCACCCGCTATCGATGATCCAACTTGAGCCCCCGGATGCATAAACCTACAAAACAAGTTTAGTTCTTGACTTTAGGTACCCAAATGGTTTTGGGTCCTTTGGCATTAGACACAAGAACTTTGGGTACCCAAACACAAGTCTTTGACCCCTTGTGCTTGCCCCCAACATATTTGGCAACTACCTTGCCGGATTTGTTAGTCAACACATAAGATGCATCAAAAGTTTTAAATGAAAAGCTATGTTCATTTGATGCCTTAGGAGTTTTCTTCTTAGGCAACTTAGCATGGGTTTGTTGCCTAAAACTAGATGTCTCACCCTTATACAAAAAAGCATGATTAGGGCCAGAGTGAGACTTCCTAGAGTGAATTCTCCTAATTTTGTCCTCGGGATAACTGGCAGGGTATAAAATGTAACCCTCGTTATCCTGAGGCATGGGAGCCTTGCCCTTAACAAAGTTTGACAATCTTTTAGGAGGGGCACTAAGTTTGACATTGTCTCCCCTTTGGAAGCCAATGCCATCCTTGATGCCAGGGCGTCTCCCATTATAGAGCATACTTCTAGCAAATTTAAATTTTTCATTTTCTAAGTTATGCTCGGCAATTTTATCATCTAATTTTGCTATATGATCATTTTGTTGTTTAATTAAAGCCATGTGATCATGTATAGCATCAATGTTAATATCTCTACATCTAGTACAAATGGTAGTATGCTCAACGGTAGATGTAGAGGGTTTGCAAGATTTTAATTCTACGACCTTAGCATGCAATATATCATTCTTAGTTCTAAGATCGGAAATAGTAGCATTGCAAACATCAAAATTTTTAGCCTTAGCAAGCAATTTCTCATTTTCAATCCTAAGGCTAGCAAGAGAAACATTCAACTCATCAATCCTAGCAAGTAAATCAACATTATCATCTTTAGGATTGGAAGTTGAGACATTACAAACATGAGAATCAACCTTAGCTAACAAAATAGCATTTTCATTTCTAAGGTTGGCAATAGTGTCATGGCTTGTGCTTAGCTCACTAGTTAATTTCTCACATTTTTCTACCTCTAGAGCATAAGCATTCTTAACCTTAACATGTTTTTTGTTTTCCTTGATTAGGAAGTCCTCTTGGGAGTCCAAGAGATCATCCTTCTCATGGATGGCACTAATTAGCTCATTTGGTTTTTCTTTTTGTTCCATGTTAAGGTTGGCAAAAAGGGTACGCAAATTATCTTCCTCATCACTAGCATTATCATCACTTGAAGACTCATATCTAGTGGAGGATTTAGATTTAACCTTCTTCTTCTTGCCGTCCTTTGCCATGAGGCACTTGTGGCCGACGTTGGGGAAGAGAAGTCCCTTAGTGACGGCGATGTTGGCGGCGTCCTCGTCAGAGGAGGAGTCGCTAGAGCTTTCGTCGGAGTCCCACTCCCGACAAACATGGGCATCGCCGCCCCTCTTCTTGTAGTATTTCTTCTTCTCCTTTCTTCTCCCCTTCTTGTCGTCGCCCCTGTCACTGTCACTAGATATAGGACATTTAGCTATAAAGTGACCGGGCTTACCACATTTGTAGCACACTTTCTTGGAGCGGGGTTTGTAGTCCTTCCCCTTCCTTTGTTTGAGGATTTGGCGGAAGCTCTTGATGACGAGCGCCATTTCCTCATTGTCGAGCTTTGAGGCGTCGATTGGTTGTCTACTCGGTGTAGACTCCTCCTTCTTCTCCTCCGTCGCCTTAAATGCGACCGGTTGTGCCGCGGATGTGGAGGGATCATCTAGCCCGTTGATCTTCTTCGAGCCCTTGATCATATACTCAAAGCTCACAAAATTCCCGATTACTTCCTCGGGAGTCATTAGTGTATATCTTGGATTACCACGAATTAATTGTACTTGAGTAGGGTTAAGGAAAATAAGTGATCTTAGAATAACCTTAACCACCTCGTGGTCATCCCATTTCTTGCTCCCGAGGTTGCGCACTTGATTCACCAAGGTTTTGAGCCGGTTGTACATATCTTGTGGCTCCTCCCCTTGGCGAAGACGGAAGCGACCGAGCTCCCCCTCGATCGTTTTCCGCTTGGTGATCTTGGTGAGTTCATCACCCTCGTGCGCGGTCTTGAGTAAGTCCCAAATCTCCTTCGCACTCTTCAACCCTTGCACCTTGTTATATTCCTCTCTACTTAGAGAGGCGAGGAGTATGGTTGTGGCTTGGGAGTTGAAGTGCTCGATTTGGGCCACTTCATCCACATCATAGTCTTCATCCCCTACGGATGGTACCTGTGCACCAAACTCAACAACATCTCATATACTTTTGTGGAGTGAGGTTAGATGAAATCGCATTAAATCACTCCACCTAGCATAATCTTCACCATCAAATGTTGGTGGTTTGCCTAATGGGACGGAAAGTAAACGTGTATGTTTAGGAATGCGAGGGTAGCGTAGGGGGATCTTACTATACTTCTTACGCTCTTGGCGCTTTGAAGTGACGGATGCCGCGTCGGAGCCGGAGGTGGATGTCGATGAAGAATCGGTCTCGTAGTAGACCACCTTCCTCATCCTCTTTTTCTTGTCCCCACTCCGATGCGGCTTGTGGGAAGAGGATTTCTCCTTCTTCTCTTTGTGGTGTGAAGAAGATCTCTTCTCCTTTCCTTTGGAGGAGTCCTTCTTCTCCTTCCTCTTGTTGCGGGACTCTTCCGATGAAGTCTTCCCGTGGCTTGTAGTGGGCTTTTCGTCGGTCTCCATCTCCTTCTTGGCGTGATCTCCCGACATCACTTCGAGTGGTTAGGCTCTAATGAAGTACTAGGCTCTGATACCAATTGAAAGTCGCCTAGAGGGGGGTGAATAGGGCGAAACTGAAATTCTCAAAAATAATCACAACTACAAGCCGGGTTAGCGTTAGAAATATAATCGAGTCCACGAGAGAGGGTGCAAAACAAATCGCAAGCAAATAAGAGGTGTGACACGCGGATTTGTTTTACCGAGGTTCGGTTCTTGCAAACCTACTCCCCGTTGAGGTGGTCACAAAGACCGGGTCTCTTTCAACCCTTTCCCTCTCTCAAAAGGTCCCTCGGACCGAGTGAGCTTTCTCTTCTCAATCACTTGGAACACAAAGTTCCTACAAGGACCACCACAATATTGGTGTCTCTTGCCTTAATTACAAGTGAGTATGATCACAATAAAGAATCAAGAAGGAAGAAAGCAATCCAAGCGCAAGAGCTCGAAAGAACACAAGCAAATCTCTCTCTCTAAGCACTAGGGCGTTGTGTGGAATTTGGGAGAGGATTTGATCTCTTGAGTGTGTCTAGAATTGAATGCCTAGCTCTTGTAAGTGGTTGGAAGTGTGAAAACTTTGATTCAATGAATGGTGGGTGGTTGGGGGTATTTATAGCCCCAACCACCAAACTAGCCGTTTGGTGGGGCTGACTGTCGTATGGTGCACCGGACAGTCCGGTGTACACCGGACATGTCCGGTGCGCCAGCCACGTCACCAAAGCCGTTGGGATTCGACCGTTGGAGCACTGTCTTCTGGGCCTGCCTGGATGTCCGGTGGCGCACCAAACATGTACTGTAGAATGTCCGGTGCGCCACTACGCGCGTGCCTGACTTCTGCGCGCTCTAGCGCGCATTAATTGCTGTTGCAGGTGACCGTTGGCGCGAAGTAGTCGTTGCTTCGATGTCACACCTGACAGTCCGGTGTACACCGGACATGTCCGGTGAATTATAGCGGAGTAGCCATTGCGAATTCCCGAAGCTGGCGAGTTCCTGAGGCCGCTCTTCCTTGGAGCACCGGACACTGTCCGGTGTACACCGAACAGTCCGATGAATTATAGAGGAGCGCCTCTGGAAATTCCCGAAGGTGACGAGTTTGAGTTGGATTCCTCTGGTGCACTGGACACTGTCCGGTGTACACCGGACAGTCCGGTGTGCCAGACCAGAGGTGCCTTCGGTTGTCCCTTTGCTCTTTTGTTAAACCCAATACTTGGTCTTTTTATTGGCTAAGTGTGAACCTTTGGCACCTGTATAACTTATACACTAGAGCAAACTAGTTAGTCCAATTATTTGTGTTGGGCAATTCAACCACCAAAATTAATTAGGAAAATAGGTGTAAGCCTAATTCCCTTTCAGAGTGCTTGGGTGAAGTGAATGGAGGTGGTTGGGGTTGTATTTATAGCCCCCAACCACTTCCTAGCCGTTGCTCCCTTTCTGCCGACCGCGGACAGTCCGCGCCTCTGGTCCGGACGGTCCGCCCCTGCACATCAACGACTAAAATCGCAACAGTGAGCAGTAACGACTATATCAACGGCTATAAAGCATTTAATGCATCGTCAGATGTCAGATAAAGCAGTCGTGGACGGTCCGGTTGTGCACCCCGGACGGTCCGCGAGGACGCTATAATTCATTTTACCGAACCCGTCACCTTCGGGTTTTTCGGTTCTTCACCGACCGGACGGTCCGCGCTTGGTCTCGGACGGTGCTTGCTTTTCCATCAGACGGTCCGTAGTGTAGACTTGTGTTTTTGCATTGGTTCTGTCTGTGGGTCACCCTAGTGTTGCGGACGGTCCGCGCTTAGGTGATTTTCCAAAAAGCTTCTCCTGTCCGAAATAATCTACGGTATTCCGGACAGTCGACTTAGAATATTTGTAGATGAACTTATGCACCTGTGGAAGGATCAACTGGACAAACTGGTTAGTCCACAAGGTTTGTGATGGTCGTCAAACACCAAAATCGATTATAGGAAATGTTGAGACTATTTCCCTTTCAATAAGCATGATGAGAAACAGTATGAGGTTTTCTAGCATGGATTTTCCTAATTTTGTGTTCAGGATAATTCTTAGGATATAAAATGTAACCCTCTCTATCCTAAACCATGGGAGACTTACCCTTAGCAAAATTAGATAGTTTCTTGGGGGCATTAAGTTTGGTGTTGCTTTGGCTCCCTTGTTGGAAGCCAATGCCATCCTTAATGCCAGGGTGTCTCCCATTATAGAGCATGCTTTTAGCAAATTTAAATTTTTCATTTTCTAGCTCATGCTCGGCAATTTTAGCAGTTAATTAGCTATGTGATCATTTTATTGTTTAATCATGGCAAGTTGATCATCAATAGCTTCAATATTAACATGTCTACATCTAGTGCAAATAGTGACATGCTAACAGTAGATGTAGAGGGTTTGCAAACATTCAATTCTTCTATCTTAGTATTTAAGCTAGCATTCTCATCTCTAAGACAGGAAATTGAATCATTGCAAATGCTAAGCTCCTTAGTTAAGTTTTCACATTTTTCTACTTCTAGAGCATAAGCATTTTTCAACTTAACAAATTTTTTATTTTCCTTAACGAGCAAGTCCTCTTGACATTACAAGAGATCATCCTTCTCGTTAATGGTTTCTATTAATTCATTTAATTTTTTCTTTTGGTCCATGGTAAGGTTGGCAAAGAGAGAAATTAAATCATCATTATCATCACTAGAGCTACCCTCATCATCAGACGTAGTGTATTTGGGGGTAACTCTAGAATGTACCTTCTTCTTGTTGCCGTCCTTAGCCATGAGACACTTGTGGCCGACGTTGGGGAAGAGAAGTACCTTGTTGATGGCGATGTTGGCGGCGTCCTCGTCGGAGGAGGAGTCGGTGGAGCTCTCGTCGGAGTCCCATTCCTGCCCCATGTGTGCCTCGCCACCCTTCTTCTTGTAATACTTCTTCTTCTCCATCTTTTTCTTCCCCTTCTTGTCGTTGTCCCTGTCACTGTCACTTATATATAGACATTTAGCAATCAAGTGATCGGACTTACCACACCTGTAGCACACCCTCTTGGAACGGGGTTGTAGTCTTTCCCCTTCCTTTGTTTGAGGATTTGTCGAAAGCTGTTAATGATAAGAGTCATCTCCTCGTTGTCGAGCTTGGAGGCGTCGATTGGAAGTCTACTTTGTGTAGACTCCTCCTTCGTTTCTTCCATTGCGTTGAATGCAACGGGTTGCACCTCGTGTGGAGGTGGCGCTTTGCTCCAAGTTGACAATATGTTTGGAGTCTTTGATCATAAGTTCAAAGCTCACAAACTTGCCAATTACTTCCTCGGGAGACATCTGTTTATATCTAGGGTCTCCACGGATTAGTTGCACTTGAGTGGGATTACGAAAAACAAGAGATCTAAGAATAACCTTGACCATCTCATGGTCATCCCACTTGGTGCTCCCGAGGTTGCGCACTTGATTCACCATTGTTTTGAGCCAGTTGTACATTGCTTGTGGCTCTTCTCCTTTGTTGAGGACGAATCGGCCGAGCTCTCCCTCGATCGTCTCACGCTTGGTGATCTTGGTCACTTCGTCCCCTTCGTGCGTCGTTTTGAGGACGTCCCATATCTCTTTGGCATTTTCAACCCTTGCACCTTATTATACTCCTCTCGACATAAGGAGACGAGAAGTATAGAAGTTGCTTGGGAATTAAAATGCCTAATTTGGGCGGCCTCGTTCGAGTCGTAGTCCTCGTCGCCCACCTGTGGTGCTGCGCTCCAAACTCAACAATATCCCATATGCTTTCGTGGAGTGAGGTTAGATGGTGCCTCATTTTATCACTCCACATGCAATAATCTTCACCATCAAAATATGGTGGTTTGCCTAGGGGTACCGAAAGTAGAGGAGCGCATTTAGGAATGCGAGGATAGCGAAGAGGCATCTTACTATACTTCTTACACTCATGGCACTTCGAAGTTGTAGACTCGACGCCGAATGTGGAAGGTGATGAAGAATCGGTCTCGTAGTAGACCACCTTCTTCATTTTATTTTTCTTGTTGTCACCCTTCCTAAGTGACTTGATGGAGGAAGAGGATTCCTCCTTGTACTTGTTGCCGGACTCTCTTGATAGAGTCCTTCCCGAGCCTATGGCCTTGTCACCGGTGACGATCTCCGTCTTGGCGTGATCTCTAGACATCACTTCGAGTTTGTTAGACTCTTAATGAAGCACTGGCTTTGATATCAATTGAAAGTCACCTAGAGGGGGGTGAATAGGCGAAACCTGAAATATATAAACTTTAAACACGCACTAAGGTTGGGGTTAGCGTTAGAATTAAATCGGAGTTCGAAAGTTAGTTCTCCTTGCTTAGAGTTGCTCAATCAATGCAGATAACGTTTGGGAGCAAACTCAAATAAATATGAGCAAGGGAACTTTAGAGAGAGGAAAGAGGGAAAACAAATCAAATGGAAATCACCACAAGTGAACACGATGATTTGTTTTACCGAGGTTCGGTTCCAAAGAACCTAGTCTCCGTTGAGGAGGCCAAAAGGTCGGGTCTATTTCAACCCTTTCCCTCTCTCAATCGATCACACAGACCGGTCGAGGCTTCTCCTTAATAACTTGGGTCACTAAGACCCCGCAAGGATCACCACACACTTAGGTGTCTCTTGCTAGTAGTGCTGGGAATTGGGCCGGGCCGGGTCAGCCCGGCCCAACCCATCGTGCTTCGTGCCAAACAGGTTCAGGCCAGAAAAGCCTAACAAACTTTTGGGCCGTGTCGTGCCAGCCCGAAGTACAAAAACAGTGGTCCAGCCCGGCCCTAAACCACGTCGTGCCTTCATTGGGCCGTGCCGGCCCAAGCCCGGCCTGAATATTTGACCACATAATATCAAAATATTACAACCACATGAAGTACATAACTTACTAAATTAAAGATATTAAACAATCCTAACATCATTTGACCACCTAAACTCTAAATATCACAACAATATAAAGGCGATATCTTACTAAATTAAAGAAATTAAACAAATTGGGCCTAATTGGGCCGTGCCGGCCCAAGCCCGGCCCATCTGTGCGGGTCGTGCTGGGGGCCCGACGGGTCGGAATTTGAGGTCCGGCCCAGGCCCGGCTTCGGGCCGTGCTAGCCTGGCCCATATTATTTCATGCTAGGCCGTGCTTTAGGCTCCTATTTTCGGGCCGTGCTCGTGCTGGCCCGAAAAGCCCAGCCCATATTCCCAACACTACTTGCTAGCTTTACAAAGCACTTATGAGAATAAGAATAGAGAAGGAGAAAGCAATCCAAGCAACAAGAGCAACAAAAGAACACAAAAACACCCTCTCTCAAGTCACTAAAGAATTGTGTTGATTTGGAGGTTTGGAGAGGATTTGATCTTTGGAATGTGTCTTGGAGTGAATGCTATTGCTCTTGTATTGAATGTGAACTTAAGAAAACTTGGATGCTATTGAAAGAGGTGGTTGGGGGTATTTATAGTCTCCAACCACTTCCTAGTCATTGGCTGTTTTTCCTGGCGATGGGCATACTGGATAGTCCGGTGGTGCACCGGACATGCGCTGTTCACTGTCCGGTGCACGCCACGTCAGCATGCCCATTGGGGTTTGGAGCGGTTGACCGTTGGAACCTTTTGTCCTGTAGTTGCATTTGACAGTCCGGTGCCACACCAGACATGTCCGGTGTGTTCTGACTTTTTGCTCTGACTTCTGACTTGCATTGTTCCCTTTTGCAGTCGACCATTGGCGCCGTGTTACCGTTGCTCCATTGGCTCACCGGACATGTTCGGTGCACACCAGACAGTCCGGTGAATTATAGTGGAGCGCCCCTTGTGAAAACCCGAGAGTGGCTAGTTCGCTTGGTGCTCGGCCTGGTGCACCGGACACTGTCCGGTGCGTCATTGGCAGCACACTCTCAAGTCCTTTGCTCCAAATAAAATTGAGTCTCCAACTTAAATTCTTTGTTGGTTTGTGTTAAACCTTATGCGACTAAGATAAATGACATCTAGGCAAACTAGTTAGCCCACGTGGTTTGTGATGGACGTCAACCACCAAAATCGATTATAGGAAATGATTAAGCCCATTTCCCTTTCATGAGGGATGTGTTTGAAAACATTGGTAATTTATGCATCTAAGGGATCCAGTGAGCTTGTCGTGCTTTAACCGGCGAAAGGGTGGGAGCTAGCGGAACGGTTTGGTGTAGATTTGCAGAACTGGCCTTCACGGGATGGCACAAACGCTTCGATAACTATATAGCATGAACAAGCAAACATATAAACCAGCAAGTATATCAACAAATATTCAATATAGTGGTCAGGAAAGGTGATATATGGATGGATAGAGTCTTGAGCAGAATCTATGTCATGTGGTGTTATGATATTACTTGTGGTGAGTGGAGGTGCTTACCAGTAGGGTGGGTTGGAGGTGAAGCGACACTAAGCGTGTGGTTGGCAGAGCGGGGTAACTGAGTGGGTGGGGGTTTGCCTTGGCTTAATGTGTTGAGGGTGCGGGGAGGGAGAAGGTAACTCTATGGTGTATTTATAGCTAGGTGTGTATGGTTTAGTGTGGCAGAATTTACTTTTTGTGAGAATACTGGTGAAAGAATTGCCTGATTTAGTTCGAATAGGAAAATTATAGGCAAAATATGGGACATGAGTATTTTTAGAGTTTTCTGGAATATGAACCATACTTACAGGATGACATGGTTGGATAGAGGATAATTTGATAAGAATTTAGAAATCAGAACTAGTCTGGACGGAGGAGTTTTGGATCTTATAATCATAGGAATTAGAAAAAGAAAAGGAAAAAGGAATATTCCTAGAATATTCCAAAATTCGTGCCAGAATTATTTTTGGTCTATTCATGGGCAGAGGTTTATGTTGGCGGTAATTGTTCCTACCTACTGTGTCACATGGAACAACAGTCAGACGGGACCCAGATAGATGGAATATTGTGATATTCTGGTCCGGGTGGGCTGTGGTATCTTGGGCCATGTTTTATAGGATTGACGGCGTATCCATACAAACATGGTTCACCTTTCTTTTTGGAAACCTGGCTCTAAAGAACCTCAAAGGTTAAGTGTGCTCAACTTAGAGCAATTCTAGGATGGGTGACCAAACTGGAAGTTTTTACTGGAAGAAAAATCACACTCACCAGAGTCTGTATGACTGAGATATCGGTCTAGCAGGTCTTAGGTGAGCTGATCATCATGATGGATGAATATTTAGGTGGTCGGATGACGATGAATAGTAGGATGAACAATAAATAGTGACTATGAACGATAAATAGTTTGTTTGAACGAACGATGAATAGTTCATATAAACGAATGATGAACAATGAATAGTTCATATGAACGAACGATGAACGATAAAAGAGATTATGAAAGAACGATCGTACAAACGAACGACCGGAATTTCGGCAGCATAACGACTAAACAATGATTAATTGGACGAACGACCGGCGAACAAACGTACCATGAACGATCGGCTGAACAAACTATGAATAGTTGGACGAACGGTCGAATGAATGACCGAACGATTCTTGTGCTTGTGTGGGAGTGGGAATGAATTATCATGAAATGGCTTAGGATGGCATGAGAGAGCTCCTTGCCCCTCTATTTATAGGCAAGGTGGGGGGATTAGGGGAAGTAGGCAAGGATTAGTGGGAGGAGGCGAGGATTAGTGGGAGATAAGCATGTATTACCCGTGGATAAGTGAAATTAGCTTGTAAAGCTCATTGTATGACACCGAAAGCGTATGTGTACGTATGAGCATAAGTGAAATTATTAAGAAAATATTTGTAGGGACTTTAAAAATGATTCTGAGGGTATTTTCTAGGAGAAAAATATTTGGAGAAATATCGTTGGAACATTTAGTCAGTATTTCTGAAAAGAAATTGAGGTGAGTCTCTAGAGAAATATTTGTAAGATATTTTGAGGAGAATTTTAGAGGGAAATATACCACTATATTTCTTTGTTGAGATCAACTTGCAAACAAACATTTTGAAACGAAATTTTAAATTTATTTTAAATTTAGAACAAGTTTGAGAAATTATCTAGATTTGAATTTTCGGGGTGCTATAATTCGGGTATCGGGTCCCCAATGGATCTCCATCTCCAACAAGAAAAGCATGATCACATTATATTTTATATGACATTAACTACCACATGGCACCAAACAATAATACATCGCGAATAAATCTGACATGTAATAAGAAACCATTGTTTAACCATGTAAAACAACAAAACAAAGTGAGGATGGGTGGTTAAAAGGGTTGGGAGAGGTAGGATTGATTGTTAGGCTTATTAACTGTTGGGTTGCACACCTAATTTTACTAGGTGAATTTTACCCATGAATAATCGGGTTCGGATTCTGCTTTCTCATACCCATAACCACATATCCCATGGGGGAATAATTTCTCCCAAATCTATGCCCATGGGGATTAAAATTTTCTCATACCCTAACCCTAATAGGGGAATTCTCCATGGATTAACGGGTATCGGGTCCCCATTGACACCTCTAATTGTGATCCTTACTGGAATATCTAAATAGGGATGTTGAGATCAAGTCAATAGTCGTCCTGAAGAGCATGGGTCCCTTTACCCATGGTCTAAAGCGCATCTTGGCACCATCTGAGGGTATGTCTTTCCCTCCATTTGAGGTTATGTTTTTCCCTAGGTGCTGACACACACCCCAACCAACCATTTGAGGAGTGTGGGAGACTTGGAACATATTAAGAGAGTTTATGCTCATTTTTACTAGCTCTAGAACCCATGTGCTTAAAGATCACTTGGTGATAGTGTAAGATTACTTAGTGATATTGTAGATGCTTTGTGAAGTGTTTAGGTTAGTTAGACTAGTGCCTATAGCACTTTCTCTAGGTTTAAGCCTCGTGTTTACTGAGGTTAGAATTAGGGCTGGATGAAATGCTCATGGCTCATCGGCTATTGGTCAGCTCGTCTTGGCTCAAATCGACTCGTTTTATTTTTTCACGAGCTGAGCTGACATCCTAGCTCGGTTCGTTAACGAGCCAGCTCGATTTGTTAACGAGCTAGCTCGTGAGCTATCACATTTCAGCAAAACAAAACTATATGCATATCACTTATGTAACTGATGAACATGTTATATAATATGTAGTGTCTATGACCTGAGTTAAACTAATGATTGATAAATTGTGTCTATGTGAATCGGTCTATGCGAATATAATTGTGGGTAAAACTGATGAACATGTATGTAAACTGTGAATTGATGAATTGTGTTAATTTGATGTTACATTGATGTGTTCTGTGAAACTATGAGTATAATTACTGTTTTTATTATTAAATTAGTTTAAAATAAACTAAAAATTGATTATTATATATATGTTTTTTTCTGCTCTGGCTCACGAGCCAGCTCAAGCTCGTAACAAGCCGAGCTGACTCTATTGACTCTGACTCTATTGACTCGTTAGCTTAACAAACTCGAGCCAGCTGGCTCGATATCCGGTCTGTCCTCCCACACAATAGTTGTAGTTGTATTGCAGGGGCTTGGTACTACTACTAGAGAGAAACAGGACTTGTGGCATTTTAGTTGTAACCTCGATAGCGAAGACGACAAAACCTCGATAGTGACAACAAAGAGCATTCAAAAGAGACCACATCGAAGTACCATTTGCACATGGAGATAGTTTGGGGCTATCCAGGAAGTTACTCGACCGCAAGCTTAAACCTCGTATGAGCATCCTTACGAGGGGCAAGAGGAAGGGGGAATAGCTGAATAAGAAAAAGATTACACACTTATTGATACTTCAAAAAAAAAATCAAAAGTCGACAGGAGTTCGTATTTAAGCTTCACACTTTTTATGTGAATTAAGTTCCGATCCAAAACATCCTTTTTACCCTAATTTATTACATGAAAGAAAAAAAATGTTCCTTCTAGAGGCTACTGAACATGACACTGCTTTCCAAACAGACAAAAATGGAATGGGTCCAATTATACCAAGAGGTGTTCTGTGCTGTCTGTATGGTAAAGAAAGCATCATTATATGTGCATTCTAGAGTTCGAAATGCAGATATAAGTTTCTAAAAAATTGGAGAATATGCCGCGTCCATGGCTTATGTTGTCTTCTCACAAGAGCCTGCGCAGTTTCAACCAAAGAGTAGAGTACCCGTCAACCCCTTGCAGGGCAAGTGCGCCAGCGAAAAGTTGAATAGAAACCCACCTGACACGATTTTTATCGTCACAGAAAAATGGCGTCGATGACTGATATTCATCTGTTCCGAAGTATCTGTCTCCAAATTCGCCCATCCCAGGTACGACACGGAAATCATCATTTAGACCGGACTCAATCTCCGAAGTAACGATCTTCATTCTAGGGAATCTCTTGCACACCACATGCACTCCTTGGGGCGCCTGTAAGAGTACCACCGACGAGTTAGATTTCCAACCACTATGCACTAACATGCCATCATGTACAACAATGATGATAAATGAGTCTGATTACACACATCATAGATAGGTATATTCGTTACCTAGAGATTTTCATTAACTAGTAGATGAAGTTACAAAATTGCTTCTGTGATGGTAGTTACAATGGACAGTTTAGATGAAAAGGCTAGAAGACAACCAAGCTAAAAGATATATTCCAGTAATCCATGGTACTCCAATAGGGAATAGAAAAAAAAATTATATTTCAATCCGATAAGCTCCAAAGACTAGCAAGAAAATGTCCAGGACTTCATAGGACTTACTGAAATAAGATTAAGAAATATGATATTTGCTTCCTGTACACCCTTCTTTAATAGAAGGGAGATGGCTTGAACTGCTGAGTTTCCTGATCAGGATAAAATGGAGATTGAATGAGATAACAAGAAATATAAAAATAGTAATGCATGTTCCCTCTTAATGAGGCAAACCATACTTAACCTATAACAAAATTACAGAGAACACATTAAATTTCGATCAAATTGTGCTTTTATTAATGATGATGCCAAAATACCCAAACATTCAGAAATCTATGTTGGGCTCTTAAAAGTATTCAAATTTATTCAGCTCAATATATGGAAAATGTATGAGGGACGACATTTACTGATTTACATTGGAAACCATCCCGTCGATTGATGAAGGGCATAAAACCTACGATTTGCTAATCAATACAAAGTTACCTTAATAAGAAAGGAAACTTCTAGTGCAGTTCTATTTTGCTTATTGAATCAGACAAGATGGTACTCATGTGCGTGGAAGAGTGATTTGAAGTTTTTATAAAATTTAATTGACATGAAAAGTGGTGCCGTCCAGAGAACAGGAATAAAAAAACGTACCTGTTCCCAATATGGGGTCCAACAGCAGAACATGCCTATTTGCAATATCTTTTGGTAAATTTTGATAGATGAGCTGCAAAGAAATTTAGATCTTAGTAATTTGACTCACCCTAACACATGGCAAAAGTTGATAAGCCAGACCTGTTGTCCATTGTCACCTTCCCGATGAATAAGAATCTTCCCAATCTTTATACCTTTACAGCATGCACGTAGTGCATTCTCCATACTTTCGCCACTGGAAACCAGTTGTAGCAAATCATTTGTAGAGTACATAGATGTTCTTGTGATGACTGATGAATTGAATTCTAGTGCATGAGGGGTCAATTGTGCATGTTTTATAGCTAAAACAACCATACTGTATTTGTAGGAACAATGAACAGTACATATATATAGCAAAGATAACTGAGACTGGGATGAAGTTTTCAATATGGCCAAGTGTCGAGCATTTGTGAAGTGCCAATGCGGCAAAAAATAATTCACAGGCTATCTAAGGCATAGTATCAACATAATGATATCACTGTTATACTTGTACAAAGCTCATTTCCCCCTCCTTATGTGAGTGCCTAAATCATTAACTCGATTAGAACCTAAACAGGCATATGAAGAAAATATCGTTTAGGAAAAGTTGGTACCTCCTGATCACTGAGATACCACACAACCTTTTGGAGAACTCCACACCAGTGTAAACAGACCCTGCATACATAATAAAGTGTGACAGGGAAATATGAAGTACTGATCACAGAGAATACAAACACATGTAATTCCACCACATACTTAAGTTACAAGAGAGCAAATGGACTGCCGAGGGAGATAAACCAATGTCCCACTAGCAATAATAATCACCTTTTCTATTTGTACCAACCATGTCAAAGTTTTCCTATGACTCTAGACCAGAGACTTCCGAGTAAGCAAGCAACAATAAACAAGTGAGTGCGAGACAAATCATTGTAGCAACTAGCAAGTCTAATTCACACTTAAGCACAGAATTTGCCTGATCATCTGTATAAACTAGTGCATGTCAGTCAAGAAAAAATTATCCTGGGATTCTGACCACACCACTAGCAAGTCTAATTCACACTTTAGTACAGAATTTGCCAGATCATAAGTATAAATTAGTGCATGTCAGTCAAGGAAAAACTATACTGGTATTCTGGCCATACCAAACCTCGTTACCTGGACCAGTAAAAATATTGTTCAACCTTCTCAATTAGATATCCTAAGCAAATGGTCATTGTTTTTTTGCTGATGTGCAAGCTAATGAATTAGCTAACAAGGATCAATACCAAATACAAGTAGGATGATAGTGCATGCAGTCGTCACGATTCAACAACCACATACACTTTATATTTTACTACATTATCTTGAACATGTACTCGCATTTCATTTGAAGAGAAAACTTATATGCACGAAGAAAACAGGGAACTATATAATAGAGGACCTGCTTACCAGTCGGAGTGATGACCTGCTTTTCCTGGAAAGGAAGATGACCAAGACCATGTTCGACAACCTATTTTTCACAGGGAGTTTTACGATACCATGCAAACCCACATAAAAGATAACTCATCAAATACATTTATATACTGACCAATCGAATCAACCGATCAGCATAAAATATGAAATCATGTGTTGCTGTGGCAGCATCCCTTATTATTGTGTGCATGCCTCGTATCTGAAACAAAACAGAATGAACAATGAAATAGTTATACAAAATAGAAAATAATAAATACAGAATTAGATATTACTGCCTCCGTTCCAAAATCCAATTTGTAGACGTTTTGGTTTTTCTAGGTATGTAGTACTTGTTAATGTACCTAGATATATGCGGTGACTAGAAAATCCAAAACAGCTTACAATTTAGAATGGAGTACATACAAACTACAGGGACATCAAACAGCAAGCAGAACTATAAAAAACAAAAATGAATGTTTACATTAGGTACCTGATAAGTAGTCTGAATTACATACAGATTAGGGTGTATTTTACGAAGATCATGTTGTCCAAGTTTAGTCCGAATATGCTGAACGATTAGGTCAATTGCCACATCATTGTCTCCTCCGCGTGGGATGATAACATCAGCATACTTCTTCGTTGGGAGGATGAAGTCTTCAAAAGCAGGCTTAACAAATTTTGAGAACTGTGGAAAAAAAGATTTGTTAGCCAAAAACAGCAAAAAAGAGTAGATAACAGATAGCTTAACATAAATTATGCAACAAGACAAGAATATTTTATTAGATAAAAATGCTACACAAGGTCTGCTAAACGTTATTAGATTTGATGCACAACAAAATTGCAATAGAGGAAGCTTCGTAACCTGTTCTAACACAGCTTTGAGATCTCTACCCTTGTCAATGGTATCACGATGGATCCTCCTTGTTAACCGTACGTCAGCGTCTGAGAAATCAATAGGTGAGTGCTATAACAAGAAATATTTCACTGCCATGACACCAATTAGTGAGATTTGAAAGCCTACAGGCTACTCTGACAGAGTAGTATGTTCAACATATGTACAGAACCAAAAAAATATGACCTATGATAATAAATTAATAGATCTGGATTGACAATTTCAGTTATCTTTGATGATATCTTCAACAAATAAGTAGCCTGATCTAACACGACATGCAGTTTGTACATAAAAAAATCTGAGAATTCAGGACAAAAGAAAAATATTTAATGCTGTGTCAGCTCAGTAAGATTATAGTGCATCACAATAAAATGGATGACTCAAAATACAAATATTCATACAAATGAAACTTATACATTAAATGATACATATAATTATATTTTGGATAAAAATAGGCAGGGAATTATTAACAATGATACATTTCAAGTTCAGAATATAGTCGGGAATCAATGCTTGTGCATTGGGAACTTCTGGAATATCGACAGGCAAGAGAGACAGAAGAAAACATCAACTTATAAGCAAATATTGGTACCTGTATCAACGAAAATCTTCATGTTCATCAAATCCCTGAGGCGTGAATCATGAAAAACTAGAATTCCTTCCAAAATAATAACATCCGAAGGATTAACCTGGCAACAGTTAAGAATTAGGGTTGCTTGTAAAATAATAGATGAATAAATAACATAAACAAATCATCAGAAAGCAAACATTTTTTTCTTTTTGAAGAAAGTGTATAATATGAAATCAATGTGAAGACATAAGCTGTTGCCCAAATAGCAAATAGTGTGTCAGGTACTTACCATGAACTATAGTTTTTTACAAAAAAAAAAAGCATTTTGGAGTAGGCTATTATTGGGACCATACAAACAATGCACCTTCTTTAGGACAATGTGGAGACATTGTTTATAAAAATGTAATCTTGTATTTAGAGTCGCATAAAGGCCAGGACTAAGGAACGATCAGTTTACCATACAGGTTGATTATTATGAATTGTACTAAACTGAAAATATTACCTTCCTTGCATTTGGGACACTTTTGTATGTCTTGAAGTTGTAGTTAGGGATGTCAACAGCTTTGCCACATTTCAAGTTTTGCATACAAGAGAGAAGTAGCTCTGTATGAAATGCGTCTGAAATAGGAAAAGACACAGCAGCATATTCAGTGCAGAACTCTTGGGGCTAGTAGGACAGTACATATAATTCTTGTGGAAGGATGAATCGACCTGGATGATCAAAGTTATAATTATGGACATGTACTAATTCTTCATCCGTCAATCCATAATAAAAGGACTCCTGCAAAAAATTGTAATCTCATTGCTTGTAGTTATAAGAGATTGGAAATAGGGTGGCATGGCAACGTGAAAATCTAGCATGAAAAGGGCAATCTCGTTGCTTGTAGTTATAAAAGATTGGAAAAAGTGTGGCATGACATCGTGATAATGTAGCATGAAAAGGGCATAGTTACCAATGTAGCCCCATGGTGTTTTGGTCAGTAATGTTGAACAACAAAGTGTGTTGGTAGAATGCACATATGCTGCAAGATGAGAGCAAAGCAGTAATGCACAAACCTGCGTAACAACCACGACACGCTGGTCACGGAGCTGATCAATGATCATCTTGCACACGGTACTCTTGCCTGACGATGCACCCCCAGCAACACCTGCGCCCAAAACCACCACATTAGGGCATGCCGCATTCAGGGCCAACAGGCTACGCCATACTCATCAATCAATCAATCAAAAGTATATATACCAACCAATGACAAAGGGCTCCTGGTGGCCGTTCTCCAGGCCAGACGTCGTTGCGGAAGCCTGGCCGTCCAGACGGAGTGCGGAGTAATGGACTCCGGCGGCGGCGGCGTCGAGCACCTCGTCTACCGATTTCGAACCCATATTTAGATCGCAATAGGATTTTTCCTACCGGAGAAAACAGATCTCCGGCCCGCGCCGACGCCGGCTAGAAGGAGCGGGAAGGGGTGGCGCCGCGGAGGTATGGGGTGGATCTGGATCGAGGGAGGGAGAGGCGTGCTCGGCGCGGCGGGCGGTGCAGAGAGGAGAGGGAATAGAATATATAAGAAATAGTGATTTTGGTTCGTGGAAAATGAGGATTCGGACAGGGAATTTGCTTTCTTGTTGAGAAGAAAAAAAAATAGGATAGGGATTGGTGACGTCAGAGACAGCGCTCGCGAGCAGGCCCACCGTCAATTCGCTGGCCCAGCCCACCAAGCCCGCGTCGGGAATTCAGTTGGTCCTTGGTATTGGGAATTCTGCTCGTATTCCCGTCGACTGCTCGGCGTCCCTTTTGCCGCCGGTTGCGATGGCAACGGGTTAAAACCCGCGGATACATAGATTACAGACTCGTACCGGTGAGATTAATGTTAAACACGCACCTGCTACTTGTGACGGATAGTATATATTACCTAAATCCGCTACCCGCAGGTTTATGGCACCCGCGGGCATAGTCATAAAATAAATATTTATTAAACTGATAGCACATAATAATAAATATTTATTAAACTGATAAAAACATGTACCGATCTTAGCCAAAAGTTCTACGAGTTCTCTGGCGCATGTAGTCTTCTTTTATATCATTTGATTGGCTCCGCTCGCTCAAAGCTTTCGGGGTGGCACTAAATTGAGATGCATGTGCTCTACAGTCTACACAGACACACACGCAGGTATGCGGGTTTGCGGGCACGAGTAGAACATTTTCATACCCACGAGAAAAAAAAAACCGTCGGTTGAGAATCAAACCCGTACCCACGGGTACAAACTCACACCCAAAACCGCACCCTATAGGGTTTTTACCCGCGGGCACGCGGGTAAAATGTGCACGTTGCCATCCCTAGCCACCGGTGAGCTGCCGAGGCGTGAGACGGGCCGGTCGCCAGAAGTCGACGCGCTTATATGTAACTGAATTCAGTGTATTCAGTTTCTTTGGTTCAAGTTTCATTCAGGATTCGTCCCTTTTTCACTAGCAGTTTACAGGTCCCAACACCCGTACCTCAATTCCACCGACATCATAGAAGGGAGCCCTCGCCTCCCAGCAAAAGGCGTCTCTCCGACGAGGGATCCCGGTTTGGAGCTGAGCAAGTCGTCTCCGCCTCCATCTTCACTGTCGCTCGCTCCATGGTGGACTAATCCTTATCCTCCGATGCCGGCGACCGGAGACCGTAGTTGGTTGATCCTCGACCGCATCGTCCATCGCAGTCGGAAGCGGTGCGGGGATGCGACGACCTCGGCGTTCACCCACGAGTGTGTCGGTCGGTCGATCCGTGTCTCCCTCCGGATCACCGACCCCCTGGTGTCCCATTTCTACATCCATTAGACCAGCATTCCAACCATTGACCGCATGACGGAGCCTGTCACCATCGCCGCCCACCGCAGCTCCATTCTCTTCCAGGTGTCTGTCCCCTTCGACGATCCTTGTTGCTGGAGTAAAATAGTCTACTTTCCTCACGACTACGTCTACTCGTGCTCCTCGTCGTCGTCATCCCTTACTCGGCTTCCGCTTGCTTCGACGGCGTCCACACCGACCCCGAGTTTGATAAGTGGTTACAACTACACCGGTGCCAGCAGCAGTGTATCATGATGGAAGAAGACATGAGCATCCTCTGCCATGGAGACAAGGGCGGATTCACGGTGGCAGATCTCACCTACCATTTCAACCTAGAGGTCCAACTCTACTTGTTGCACCATTCCCCTTCTGCCTCCGATGTTGAAATGAAATAGAGTGTCGAGAAGCTGTAGATCCCACCCGACATGAAGATCAACCTCTACTCGTTTAGGACTGATGTCGTCGTCACCATCGGTGAGAGGTGCTTGTGCTGGGTCGACTACTACCACGGTATGCTGCTCATTTATGTCCTCACTAACAGCAACAACAACAACAACAGGCTCCGTTATATACCACTCTCATCTAAGGCTTTGAAGACTGGTCGTGTGTACAAGGACGCATGTGAACCTGACCCGTTTCGTTGTCTCAGTGTCTGATGGTGACATCATTAAGCTCGTCTATATTATTACCAAAGAGCATCCTTCTCCTTATCCCTTCACCATAGAAACATGGACTTTGGTTGGTATCCACCAAAGTAGACGGGAGAAGGATGTCAACTTGACCATGGGAGCCAGTGAGTTCTTCAATCTTTTTGACAACGCTGCCAAGAGTTGCCTCCCATGAGCGAGGCCAAGTTTCCTATGGTAAGCTTGGTTGATCCAGATATCATTTGCTTCCTCCTCAAGGACAAAGGCCGCGACACTTTCTGGATGGTTCAAGTCAACATGCAGAATAAGTTGCTGCTGTCAAGTTCCATCTATATCAACAAAGAAGAATAAGAAGGATACCCTCCTAAAAGGGGGCTGCAGGAACTATTTCTTTGGTCATGACTTCATTACCAGCAAGTTCTCCTTTTACTTGAGTGAAGACGCCATCAAAAGGTATTATTGCATCTCCTCATGTATTTAGTTTACTTATGTCATTATTTTTTGCTTGCAGCACTTTGCACAATCGGTTGTTGTTTTTTTGCTTGTAGGAATTTGACATATTCATTCTTAAAATAGTTACGAGTTATTATATTGTTGTGTTTAGCAGCCTCAAGGTACATTTCGTAACATGATGGTGGTTTGGTGTTCATGTGGCTAGATATTTAACATGTTGATGTATTTTGTGCTAAGTGTAATGACTAGCCAATCTGGTAACAAGTTTGACATGTTGTGATTAGGTTAGGTGTCACACCCGGTTTTAGAAGGCAAACCGAATGCGAACCATGTACGTGCCAGGATCAGCAATTCACGTACACAATAGTTACATAACTGGACATCATCACACAGTGCTCAAATAATAACATAAAAGGGTAATAATAGTCGATTACATCATATGTCTGAGACATCCACATAGTCTTTAACAATAATCAAAGTGCGAAAATGAAACTTAGATACACGCGACCTTCACAGGCAGCCGACTGGGGGTTGCCGCTAACCCACGCCTAAAACTCATCGTACTCTTGGAACTACTAGAAGTCTTCCTCCACGGCTTCATCTTCTCCTGAGCAGTGGTTGCAACGTAGACAACCTGGGGGGTTGGTGTGTAAAGCAAGGGTGAGTACTGAAAGTCGCCTAGAGGGGGGTGAATAGGGCGAATCTGAAATTTATAAACTTAATCACAACTACAAGCCGGGTTAGCGTTAAGAATATGAACGAGTCCGAGAGAGAGGGCAAAAACAAATCGCTAGCGAATAAAGAGTGAGACACAAGGATTTGTTTTACCGAGGTTCGGTTCTTGCAAACCTACTCCCCGTTGAGGTGGTCACAAAGATCGGGTCTCTTTCAACCCTTTCCCTCTCTCAAACGGTCACTTAGACCGAGTGAGCTTCTCTTTTCAATCAAACGGGACACAAAGTCCCCACAAGGACCACCACACAATTGGTGTCTCTTGCCTTGGTTACAATTGAGTTGATCGCAAGAAAGAATGAGAAAAAAAGCAATCCAAGCGCAAGAGCTCAAATGAACACAACAAATCTCTCTCTCTAATCACTAAAGCTTTGTGTGGAGTTGGGAGAGGATTTGATGTCTTTGGTGTGTCTTGTATTGAATGCTATAGCTCTTGTAAGGTGTAGAAGTGTAGAAACTTGGATGACTTGAATGTGGGGGTGGTTGGGGTATTTATAGCCCCAACCACCAAACTTGACCGTTGGTGGAGGCTGCTGTCGTATGGCGCACCGGACAGTCCGGTGCGCTAGCCACGTCAGCCGGCCGTTGGGTTCTGACCGTTGGAGCTTTGACTTATGGGCCCGCCTGGCTGTCCGGTGGTGCACCGGACAAGTCCTGTAGACTGTCCGGTGCGCCACCCGCGCGTGTTCTGTCCTCTGCGCGCGCAGGCGCGCATTTAATGTGTTGCAGTCGACCGTTGCGCGCGAAGTAGTTGTTGCTCCGCTGGCACACCGGACAGTCCGGTGTTACACCGGACAGTCCGGTGAATTATAGCGGAGTGGATTCCCGAAGCTGGCGAGTTCAGAGTCGCTTCTCCCTGGGGCACCGGACACTGTCCGGTGGTACACCGGACAGTCCGGTGAATTATAGTGGAGCGCCTCTGAGAATTCCCGAAGGCAGCGAGTTCAGCTTGGAGTTCCCTGGTGCACCGGACACTGTCCGGTGGCACACCGGACAGTCCGGTGCGCCAAACCAGGGCTGCCTTCGAGTGTCTTTTGCTCTCTTTATTTGAACTCATTCTTGGTCTTTTTATTGGTTTGTTGTGAACCTTTGGCACCTGTAAAACTTATAGACTAGAGCAAACTAGTTAGTCCAATTATTTTTGTTGGGCAATTCAACCACCAAAATCGATTTAGGAAAAGGTGTAAGCCTATTTCCCTTTCAATCTCCCCCTTTTTGGTGATTGATGCCAACACAAACCAAAACAAATATAGAAGTGCATAATTGAACTAGTTTGCATAATTGTAAGTGCAAAGGTTACTTAAAATTGAACCAATAAATATTCTCATAAGATATGCATGGATTGTTCTCGTAATATTAAAATTTTGGACCACGCTAGCACCACATGTTTTGTTTTTGCAAATCTTTTGTAAATTCTTTTCAAAGTCGTTTTGCAAATAGTCAAAGGTAAATGAATAAGATTTTGAGAAGCATTTTCAAGATTTGAAATTTTCTCCCCCTGTTTCAAATGCTTTTCCTTTGACTAAACAAAACTCCCCTTTAATAAAATCCTCCTCTTAGTGTTCAAGAGGGTTTTGATATTAATTTTGAAGAGGGTATACCAACTTGAAAATATATCACAAATAAGGTACCAATTTGAAAATCTCTTTTGAAAAACTTCTTTAAATACAAATTGAAATTTTTTGAATTGGTGGTGGTGCGGTCCTTTTGCTTTGGGCTAATACTTTCTCCCCCTTTGGCATGAATCGCCAAAAACGGAGTCATTAGAGCCCTTTTAACTACTTTCTCCCCTTTGGCGAAAAATATAGAAGTGAAGATTATACCAAAGTGGAGAGGTTGCGGAGCGACGACGAAGGATGAATAAACGATGGAGTGGAGTGGAAGCCTTTGTCTTCGCCGAAGACTCCATTTCCCCTTTCAATCTATGACTTAGCATGAAATACACTTGAAACTCACATTAGTCATAGCAAAGAAAGAGATATGATCAAAGGTATATAAATGAGCTATGTGTGCAAAACATCAATAAAAGTTCCTAGAATCAAGAATATTTAGCTCATGCCTAAGTTTGGTAAAGGTTTGTTCATCTAATGGCTTGGTAAAGATATCAGCTAATTGTTCTTTGGTGCTAACATAAGAAATCTCGATATCCCCCTTTTGTTGGTGATCCCTTAGAAAATGATACCGAATGGCTATGTGTTTAGTGCGGCTATGCTCGACGGGATTATCCGCCATGCGGATTGCACTCTCATTATCACATAGAAGAGGAACTTTGGTTAATTTGTAACCGTAGTCCCTGAGGGTTTGCCTCATCCAAAGTAGTTGCGCGCAACAATGGCCTACGGCAATATACTCGGCTTCGGCGGTAGAAAGAGCGACCGAATTTTGCTTCTTTGAAGCCCAAGACACCAAGGATCTTCCCAAGAACTGGCAAGTCCCCGATGTGCTCTTTCTATTAATTTTACACCCTGCCCAATCGGCATCCAAATAACCAATTAAATCAAATGTGGATCCCCTAGGGTACCAAAGGCCAAACTTAGGAGTATAAACTAAATATCTCAAGATTCGTTTCACGGCCCTAAGGTGAGCTTCCTTAGGATCGGCTTAGTATAAACTAAATATCTCAAGATTCGTTTCACGGCCCTAAGGTGAGCTTCCTTAGGATCGGCTTGGAATCTTGCGCACATGCATACGAAAAGCATAATATCCGGTCGTGAAGCACATAAATAGAGTAAAGAACCTATCATCGACCGATATACCTTTTGATCTACGGATTTACCTCCCGTGTCGAGGTCGAGATGCCCATTGGTTCCCATGGGTGTCTTGATGGGCTTGGCATCCTTCATCTCAAACTTGGTTAGAATGTCTTGAATATACTTCGTTTGACTAATGAAGGTGCCCTCTTGTAGTTGCTTCACTTGAAATCCTAAGAAGTACTTCAACTCCCCCATCATAGACATCTCGAATTTTTGTGTCATGATCCTACTAAATTCCTCACATGTAGATTCGTTAGTAGACCCAAATATAATATCATCAACATAAATTTGGCATACGAACAAATCATTTGCAAGTGTTTTAGTAAATAAAGTAGGATCGGCCTTTCCGACTTTGAAGTCATTATCTATAAGAAAATCTCTTAGGCATTCATACCATGCTCTTGGGGCTTGCTTGAGCCCATAAAGCGCCTTAGAGAGTCTATAAACATGGTTAGGATACTCACTATCTTCAAAGCCGGGAGGTTGCTCAACATAGACCTCTTCCTTGATTGGTCCATTGAGGAAGGCACTTTTCACATCCATTTGGTAGAGCTTAAAGCCATGGTAAGTAGCATAGGCTAATAATATACGAATTGACTCAAGCCTAGCTACGGGTGCATAGGTTTCATCGAAATCCAAACCTTCGACTTGTGAATACCCCTTGGCTACAAGTCGGGCTTTGTTCCTTGTCACCACACCATGCTCATCTTGCTTGTTGCAGAAGACCCACTTGCTTCCTTGAGAGCACCTAGAGGGGGGGTGAATAGGTGATCCTGTGAAACTTGAAACTTAATCCACAAAAGCTTGATTAGGCGTTAGCACAATAATGCCAAGTGGCTTAGAGAGGAGTCTCAACAAAACACAGTAACCACAGGAGATCAATCACAGAGATGGCACAGTGGTTTATCCCGTGGTTCGGCCAAGACCAACGCTTGCCTACTCCACGTTGTGGCGTCCCAACGGACGAGGGTTGCAATCAACCCCTTTCAAGCGGTCCAAAGACCCACTTGAATACCACAGTGTTTTGCTTGCTTAACTATATCCCGTTTACGAGGAATCTCCACACTTTGGAGCCTCTCGCCCTTACAAAGATGTTCACAAAGAAGCACGGAGTAAGGGAGGAATTAGCAACTCACACAAGACCCAAAGATCACAGCAAATACACACACACAAGACCCAGACTTAAGCTCAAAAGACTAGCACACTAGAACGGAGCTCAAATCACTAGAATGTCGAACAAGTGCGCAAGAATGGAGTGTGAGTGATCAAGAGTGCTCAAGGAATGCTTGGTCTTCTCCTCCATGCGCCTAGGGGTCCCTTTTATAGCCCCAAGGCAGCTATGAGCCGTTGAGAGCAATCCGGGAAGGCAATTCTTGCCTTCTGTCGCCTGGCGCACCGGACACTGTCCGGTGCGGATTTCCTTCCTTATTTGGCGAAGCCGACCGTTGGTAGCCTTGGAGCCGTTAGCGCACCGGACACTGTCCGGTGCACACCGGACAGTCCGGTGCCCCCTCCCGACCATTGGCTCGCCCACGTGTCTCGCGCAGATCGCGCAGCCGACCGTTGGCCCGGCCGACCGTTGGCTCACCGGACAATCCGGTGCACACCGGACAGTCCGGTGAATTATAGTCGTACGCCGTTAATTTATTCTCGAGAGCGCCAAGTTTGCCTGAGCTAGCTTGGCACACCGGACACTGTCCGGTGCACCACCGGACAATCCGGTGCACCCAGACAGTGTTGGCTTTGGCTGAAACAAAGCTATCTCTCTCCAATTTGTTTTCTCCTGTTTCCAGCACTTAGACACAATACATTAGTCTCCAAAACAATGTACTAAGTCTGAGAAACATACCTTTATACTTGATTTGTACTTTGTCCACCATTTGACACTTAAGCACTTGTGTTGGACACTAAATCACCAAAACACTTAGAAATGGCCCAAGGGCACATTTCCCTTTCAATCTCCCTCTTTTTGGTGATTAATGCCAACATAACATAAGGCAAGTAGAACAAGTACAAAATCAATTCAAATAAAAACTCAAATTTGTTTTGAATCAAATTTGGCATATATGGATCATTCTTTGCCACCACTTGGTTTGTTTTTGCAAATCAAACTCAATTTCCAATCTCTAAGTCAAATTCACTTGTAGAGACATAAAAAGAGGTATTCCAAAGGAAATTAACCAAGGATTTCAAAAACTCCCCCTTTTTCCCATAATCAACACTTCTCCCCACAAGAAGCCAACTTTGACAAAAGAGACAATAAAAGAGTTTTGACAAACCAAAAGCTCTATATTACTATTTTCAAAATTTCTCAAGTGGTAGCTGATCCATTTATTGCTTTGGCCTTTATTTTCTCCCCCTTTGGCATCAAGCACCAAAACAGGATTAATCTTGGCCCTTTAACCCCATTGCCTTACCAAAAATCTTCAACTAAGAGTAAAAGGCAATAAGAGTACTAAGATGAACTTGGAAGAAGGTACTCGTTCATCGGAGTGCAGTGGAAGTCTTGCATGGTCCAAGTTCACCTTTTCCCTTTCAATCCTCCTTTGAGACTAAATTAAGCAAACTCAAGCACACAGTTAGTCTCAAAGGGTCAAGTTGTAGCACATCTCCCCCTAAATTTGTGCATCACTTGCAAAAGGACTTGTAAGGTCCGAGGAGTGCTTGTACAACTTGAGCACCAAAAATAAACAACAAAATGCATAAGGAACATGATCAAGGGCATAAACACGTGTATGCTATAAATCAATCCAAGCTCCGCGAATCTAAGACATTTAGCTCACTACGCAACTTGCAAAAGGTCTGCTCATCTAATGTCTTGGTAAAGATATCGGCTAGCTGGTTCTCGGAGCTAACATGAAACACTTCGATATCTCCCTTTTGCTGGTGGTCTCTCAAAAAGTGATGCCGGATGTCTATGTGCTTTGTGCGTCTGTGTTCAACAGGATTATCTGCCATGCGGATAGCACTCTCATTATCACATAGGAGTGGGACTTTGCTCAGATTGTAGCCAAAGTCCCGGAGGGTTTGCCTCATCCAAAGTAGTTGCGCGAAACACTGTCCTGCGGCAACGTACTCGGCCTCAGCGGTGGATAGGGCAACGAAGGTTTGTTTCTTAGAACTCCATGACACCAGGGACCTTCCTAAGAATTGGCACGTCCCCGATGTACTCTTCCTATCGACCTTACATCCAGCATAGTCGGAGTCTGAATATCCAATCAAGTCAAAAGTAGACCCCTTTGGATACCAGATCCCGAAACAAGGCGTAGCGACTAAATATCTAAGAATTCGCTTCACAACCACTAAGTGACACTCCTTAGGATCGGATTGAAATCTAGCACACATGCATACGCTAAGCATAATATCCGGTCTACTAGCATATAAATAAAGTAAAGACCCTATCATAGACCGGTATGCTTTTTGATCAACAGACTTACCTCCTTTGTTGAGGTCGGTGTGTCCGTCGGTTCCCATCGGAGTCTTTGCGGGCTTGGCGTCCTTCATCCCAAACCTCTTGATCAGATCTTGTGTGTACTTCGTTTGGGAGATGAAGGTTCCATCCTTGAGTTGCCTCACTTGGAACCCAAGGAAGTAGCTTAACTCGCCCATCATCGACATCTCGAATTTCTGAGTCATCACCCTGCTAAACTCTTCACAAGACTTTTGGTTAGTAGAACCAAATATTATGTCATCGACATAAATTTGGCACACAAAAAGATCACCATCACAGGTCTTAGTAAAAAGAGTTGGATCGGCTTTCCCAACCTTGAAAGCATTAGCAATTAAAAAGTCTCTAAGGCATTCATACCATGCTCTTGGGGCTTGCTTAAGTCCATAGAGTGCCTTAGAGAGCTTACACACGTGGTCGGGGTACCGTTCATCCTCGAAGCCAGGGGGTTGTTCCACGTACACCTCCTCCTTGATTGGCCCGTTGAGGAAAGCGCTCTTCACATCCATTTGGAACAACCTGAAGGAATGGTGAGCGGCATATGCTAGCAAGATACGAATGGACTCTAGCCTAGCTACAGGAGCAAAAGTCTCATCAAAGTCCAAACCTGCGACTTGGGCATAACCTTTTGCCACAAGTCGTGCCTTGTTCCTTGTCACCACCCCGTGCTCGTCTTGTTTGTTGCGGAACACCCACTTGGTTCCCACAACATTTTGCTTGGGACGAGGCACCAGTGTCCAAACTTCATTTCTTTTGAAGTTGTTGAGCGCCTCCTGCATGGCCAACACCCAGTCCGGATCTAGCAAGGCCTCTTCTACCCTGAAAGGCTCAATAGAAGAGACAAAGGAGTAATGCTCACAAAAATTAACTAATCGAGATCGAGTAGTTACTCCCTTGCTAATATCACCCAAAATTTGGTCGACGGGATGATCCCTTTGAATCATTGCTCGAACTTGGGTTGGAGGTGCCGGTTGCGCTTCTTCCTGCATTACATGATCATCTTGTGCTCCCCCTTGATCACACTCCTCCTGTTCATCATCCTGAGTTGGGGGTTGCACCATTATTGAGGAAGAAGGTTGATCTTGCTCATCTTGTTCCTGTGGCCGCACATCTCCAATCGCCATGGTGCGTATTTGAAAGGGAAATGTGCCCTTGGGCCATTTCTAAGTATTTTGGTGATTGAGTGTAAACACAAGTGCTTAAATGAGAATCTATGCCCATGAATGGACAAAGTGCAAATCAAGAGCAAAGGTATGTTTCTAATTCTTAGTACATTGGTTTTGTGTACTAATATACTTGTCTAAGTACCAGAAACAGAAAGAAGAAGAAAAGAGAAGAGTTGGCTGTGTACAGTCAAAAGGCTGTTTCGGTCTGGGGCACCGGACTGTCCGGTGGTGCATCGGACAGTGTCCGGTGCGCCAGGCTGCCTCGAGCGAAGTGGCCACTCTCGGGAATTCGCCGACGACGTACGGCTATAATTCACCGGACTGTCCGGTGTGCACCGGACTGTCCGGTGAGCCAACGGTCGGTCGCGGAATCTGCGCGCGACACGTGGCCGGGCCAACGGTCGGAAGGGGGCACCGGACATGTCCGGTGCGCCAACGGCTCTCTAGCGGCCAACGGTCGGCTGCGCCGTTTAAGGAAAGAAATCGGGCACCGGACAGTGTCCGGTGTGCACCGGACTGTCCGGTGCACCAGTCGACAGAAGGCAAGATCAGCCTTCCATATTTGCTCTCAACGGCTCCTAGCTGCCTTGGGGCTATAAAAGGGACCCCTAGGCGCATGGAGGAGCACACCAAGCAACCTTAGAGCATTCTTGATCATCCACACTCAGTCTTTGCGCATTCGTTTGTCATTCTCAGTGATTCGAGCTCCGTTCTAGTGAGAACTTTGAGACAGTCTTTTGAGCTCGATTCTTGGCCGTGTGTGTGCGCATTTTGCTGTGGATTTGTGTGTGTTGCTTCCCTTCCTTACTCCGTGATTCTTTGTGAACATCAAAAGTGTAAGGGCGAGAGGCTCCAAGTTGTGGAGATTCCTCGCGAACGGGATAAGAAAAGAAAAGCATAACACTGTGGTATTCAAGTTGATCATTGGATCACTTGAGAGGAGTTGAGTGCAACTCTCGTCCGTTGGGACGCCACAACGTGGAGTAGGCAAGTTTTGTACTTGGCCGAACCACGGGATAAATCACTGTGTCTTCTCTGTGTTGAATTCTTTGTGATTATCGTATTGTGCAAGACCTTCTCTCTAGCCACTTGGCATAAACTGTGCTAACGTTTAACCAAGTTTTGTGGCTTAAGTTTTTAAGTTTCACAGGATCACCTATTCACCCCCCCTCTAGGTGCTCTCAATTGGTATCAGAGCCGTTCTCTTCACAAAGGGACTAACCGCCCGAAGAGATGGATCCTAAAGGGAAGGGTATCGTGATCAACGACAAGGAGAAGGAGTCCTTCGTCAACGAGCCAAGGGATGACAAGTCCAACGACTCGGGCTCGGGCCACAAACGCAAAGATGGGAAGAAGAAGACAAGACGCATAAAGGAGATCGTCTACTACGACAGCGATGAGTCTACTTCCTCCCAAAAGGACGACGACCACAACGAATACGAGAGAAAGAAACCGGTCAATTCGAACTTTTCTTTTGATTACTCTCGTATTCCTCAAAGTACTAATGCTCATTTATTATCTATTCCACTTGGTAAACCTCCTCATTTTGATGGAGAGGACTACGGATTTTGGAGTCACAAAATGCGTAGTCACTTGTTCTCTCTCCATCCTAGCATATGGGAGATTGTAGAAAGTGGAATGCACTTTGATAATACGGATAGTCCCATGTTTATTAATGAACAGATTCATAAAAATGCACAAGCTACTACTGTGTTGCTAGCCTCCTTGTGCAGGGACGAGTACCATAAAGTGAGCGGCTTGGACAATGCCAAGCAGATCTGGGACACCCTCAAGATCTCTCATGAGGGGAATGATGTCACCTTGCTCACCAAAATGGAGTTGGTGGAGGGCGAGCTTGGACGGTTCGCGATGATAAGGGGCGAGGAGCCGACACAAACATACAACAGGCTCAAGACCCTTATCAACAAAATAAGGAGCTACGGGAGCACGCGATGGACGGACCACGACGTCGTCCGCCTAATGCTAAGGTCATTTACCGTTCTTGATCCTCATTTGGTGAACAATATTCGTGAAAATCCCAGGTACACCAAGATGTCGCCCGAAGAAGTTCTTGGGAAATTCGTTAGCGGGCGAATGATGATCAAGGAGGCAAGGTACGTGGACGACGCCTTGAATGGCCCGATCAACGAGCCGCAACCCATTGCTCTCAAGGCAACACGAAGCAAGGAGGCGCTACCTGGCAAGGTGGCACAGTTTGAGGCGGCCGGACTTAATGATGAAGAGATGGCTCTCATCATCAAAAGATTCAAGACGGTGCTTAAAGGTCGCAAGGGACAGCCAAGCAAGACCAAAGCCAAGGGGAAGCGCTCATGCTTCAAATGCGGTAAGCTTGGTCATTTTATTGCTAACTGTCCCGACAATGATAGTGATCAGGATCAAGGGAACAAGAGGGAGAAAAAGAAGAACTATAAGAAGGCAAAGGGCGAGGCTCATCTTGGCAAGGAGTGGGATTCAGACTGCTCTTCGTCCGACTCCGACAATGAAGGACTCGCCGCCACTGCCTTCAACAAGTCATCCCTCTTCCCCAACGAACGTCACACTTGCCTCATGGCAAGGGAGAAGAAAGTAAGCACTCATAATACTAGTACTTATGCTTCTTCAAGTGAGGATGAGTCTAGTGATGATGATGAGATAGATTACTCATGCTTATTCAAGGGATTAGATAGAACCAAGGTAGACAAAATTAATGAATTAATTGATGCCTTGAATGATAGGAATATACTTCTAGAAAAGCAAGAGGATTTGTTGTATGAAGAGCATGATAAATTTGTAGAAGCTCAGAAATCTCTTGCTCTAGAAATTAAGAGAAATGAAATGCTCTCTAGTGAACTATCTTCTTGTCATGAAACTATTGCTAAGTTAAAGAGTTTTAATGATGATTTAAATGCTAGACTAGAAGTAGCTAGTAAATCTAATTCTTGTGTAGAAATTGTTGAAACTTGTAATAGGTGTAAAGATTTTGACATTGATGCTTGTAGTGAACACCTAGTTTCAATTTCCAAACTTAATGATGAATTGGCTAGTCTTAATGCTCAACTTAAGACTAGCAAGAGTAAATTTGATAAGCTAAAATTTGCAAGGGATGCCTACACAATTGGTAGACACCCCTCAATTAAGGATGGACTTGGCTACAAGAAGGAAGCCAAGAACTTGACAAGCCATAAGGCTCCTATCTCCGCCAAGGAGAAAGGGAAGGCTCCTATGGCTAGTAGTGCTAAAAAGAACCATGCTTTTATGTATCATGATAGGAGACATACTAGAAATGCAAATAGAAGTTATAATGTTTTTGATTCATATGTTTATGATTCTCATGACATGTTTGCTTCTAGTTCTTTCTATGTGCATGATAGGAATGTTGGTAGGAGAAATGTTGTTCATAATATGCCTAGGAGAAATGTTGTTAATGTTCCTAGGAAAGTTAATGAGCCTTCTACAATATATCATGCTTTGAATGCTTCCTTTGCAATTTGTAGAAAGGATAGAAAGGTGATTGCTAGGAAGTTAGGGGCAAAATGCAAGGGTGATAAAACTTGCATTTGGGTCCCTAAGGATATTTGTGCTAACCTTGCAGGACCCAACATGAGTTGGGTACCTAAGTCCCAAGCCTAAATTTGCCTTGCAGGTTTATGCATCCGGGGGTTCAAGCTGGATTATCGACAGCGGATGCACAAACCATATGACGGGGGAGAAGAAAATGTTCACCTCCTACGTCAAGAATAAGGATTCCCAAGATTCAATTATATTCGGTGATGGGAATCAAGGCAAGGTAAAAGGGTTAGGTAAAATTGCAATTTCTAATGAGCACTCTATCTCTAATGTGTTTTTAGTAGAATCTCTTGGATATAATTTGCTATCGGTTAGTCAATTATGCAATATGGGATATAACTGTTTGTTTACAAATGTAGATGTGTCTGTCTTTAGAAGATGTGATGGTTCACTAGCTTTTAAGGGTATTCTAGACGGCAAGCTTTATTTAGTTGATTTTGCAAAAGAAGAGGCCGGTCTAGATGCATGCTTAATGGCTAAGACTTGCATGGGCTGGCTGTGGCATCGCCGCTTAGCACATGTGGGGATGAAGAACCTCCACAAGCTTCTAAAGGGAGAACACGTGATAGGTCTAACCAATGTTCATTTCGAAAAAGATAGACCTTGTGCAGCTTGTCAAGCAGGGAAACAGGTGGGAGGCTCTCATCACACCAAAAATGTGATGACAACATCAAGACCCCTGGAGCTGCTACATATGGACCTCTTCGGACCCGTCGCCTATCTGAGCATAGGAGGAAGTAAGTATGGTTTAGTTATTGTTGATGACTTTTCCCGCTTCACTTGGGTGTTCTTTTTGCAGGATAAGTCTGAAACCCAAGGGACCCTCAAGCGCTTCCTCAAGAGAGCTCAAAATGAGTTTGAGCTCAAGGTGAAGAAGATAAGGAGCGACAACGGGTCCGAGTTTAAGAACCTTCAAGTGGAGGAGTTTCTTGAGGAGGAAGGGATCAAGCACGAGTTCTCCGCTCCCTACACACCACAGCAAAATGGTGTGGTAGAGAGGAAGAACAGGACGCTAATCGATATGGCGAGGACGATGCTTGGAGAATTCAAGACCCCCGAGCGTTTTTGGTCGGAAGCCGTGAACACGGCATGCCACGCCATCAACAGGGTCTACCTTCATCGCCTCCTCAAGAAGACTTCATATGAGCTACTAACCGGTAACAAACCCAATGTATCTTACTTTCGTGTATTTGGGAGCAAGTGCTACATTCTAGTAAAGAAGGGTAGAAATTCTAAGTTTGCTCCCAAAGCTGTAGAAGGGTTTTTGTTAGGTTATGACTCAAATACAAAGGCGTATAGAGTCTTCAACAAATCATCGGGTTTGGTTGAAGTCTCTAGCGACGTTGTATTTGATGAGACTAATGGCTCTCCAAGAGAGCAAGTTGTTGATCTTGATGATGTAGATGAAGAAGACGTTCCAACGGCCGCTATGCGCACCATGGCGATTGGTGATGTGCGACCACAGGAACAATTGGAGCAAGATCAACCTTCTTCCTCAATAATGATGCATTCCCCAACTCGAAATGATGAACAGGTTCATCAAGAGGAGTGTGATCAAGGAGGAGCACAAGATGATCATGTGATGGAGGAAGAAGCACAACCGGCACCTCCAACCCAAGTTCGAGCGATGATTCAAAGGGATCATCCCGTCGACCAAATTCTGGGTGATATTAGCAAGGGAGTAACTACTCGATCTCAATTAGTTAATTTTTGTGAGCACTACTCCTTTGTCTCTTCGACTGAGCCTTTCAGGGTAGAAGAGACATTGCTAGATCCGGACTGGGTGTTGGCCATGCAGGAGGAACTCAACAACTTCAAGCGCAATGAAGTTTGGACACTGGTGCCTCGTCCCAAGCAAAATGTTGTGGGAACCAAGTGGGTGTTCCGCAACAAACAAGACGAGCACGGAGTGGTGACAAGGAATAAGGCTCGACTTGTGGCAAAAGGTTATGCCCAAGTCGCAGGTTTGGACTTTGAGGAGACATTTGCTCCTGTGGCGAGGCTAGAATCAATTCGTATCTTGCTAGCATATGCCGCTCACCATTCTTTCAGGTTGTACCAAATGGACGTGAAGAGCGCTTTCCTAAATGGGCCGATCAAGGAGGAGGTGTACGTGGAGCAACCCCCTGGCTTCGAGGATGAACGGTACCCCGACCACGTGTGTAAGCTCTCTAAGGCGCTCTATGGACTTAAGCAAGCCCCAAGAGCATGGTATGAATGCCTTACAGACTTTCTAATTGTTAATGCTTTCAAGGTTGGGAAAGCCGATCCAACTCTTTTTACAAAGACATGTGATGGTGATTTGTTTGTGTGCCAAATTTATGTCGATGACATAATATTTGGTTCTACTAACCAAAAGTCTTGTGAAGAGTTTAGCAGGGTGATGACACAAAAATTCGAGATGTCGATGATGGGCGAGTTGAACTACTTCCTTGGGTTCCAAGTGAAGCAACTCAAGGACGACACCTTCATCTCCCAAACGAAGTACACGCAAGATCTGCTAAAGCGGTTTGGGATGAAGGACGCCAAGCCCGCAAAGACTCCGATGGGGACCGACGGACACACCGATCTCAACAAAGGAGGTAAGTCCGTTGATCAAAAAGCATACCGGTCAATGATAGGGTCTTTACTTTATTTATGTGCTAGTAGACCGGATATTATGCTTAGCGTATGTATGTGTGCTAGATTTCAATCCGATCCTAAGGAGTGTCACTTAGTGGCGGTGAAGCGAATCCTTAGATATTTGGTTGCTACGCCCTGCTTCGGGCTCTGGTATCCAAAGGGGTCTACCTTTGACTTGGTTGGATACTCAGATTCCGACTATGCTGGATGTAAGGTCGATAGGAAGAGTACATCGGGGACGTGCCAATTCTTAGGAAGGTCCCTGGTGTCATGGAACTCTAAGAAACAAACCTCCGTTGCCCTATCCACCGCTGAGGCCGAGTACGTTGCCGCAGGACAGTGTTGCGCGCAACTACTTTGGATGAGGCAAACCCTTCGGGACTTTGGCTACAATCTGAGTAAAGTCCCACTCCTATGTGACAATGAGAGTGCTATCCGCATGGCGGAAAATCCTGTTGAGCACAGCCGCACAAAGCACATAGACATCCGGCATCACTTTTTGAGAGACCACCAGCAAAAGGGAGATATCGAAGTGTTTCATGTTAGCACCGAGAACCAGCTAGCCGATATCTTCACCAAGCCTCTAGATGAGAAGACCTTTTGCAGGTTGCGTAGTGAGCTAAATGTCTTAGATTCGCGGAACCTGGATTGATTTGTAGCATACATGTGTTTATGCCTTTGATCATGTTCCTTATGCATTTTGTTGCTTAATAATGGTGCTCAAGTTGTACAAACACTCCCTGGACCTCACAAGTCCGTTGCAAAGTGATGCACATGTTTAGGGGGAGATGTGATACAACTTGACCCTTTGAGACTAACCTTGTGCTTGAGTTTGATGCTTTAGTCCCAAAGAAGGATTGAAAGGGAAAAGGTGGACTTGGACCATGCAAGACTTCCACTGCACTCCGATGAAAAGAGTAACTTTTCCAAGTTCATCTTTAAAACTCTTATTGCCTATTTTGCTCTTAATTGAAGAATTTGGTGAGGCAATGAGGTTAAAGGGCCAAGATTGATCCCGTTTTGGTGCTTGATGCCAAAGGGGGAGAAAATAAAGGCCAAAGCGATAAATGGATCAGCTACCACTTGAGAAACTTTGAAAATAGTAGAATAGAGCTTTTGTGTTGTCAAAACTCTTTTATTGTCTCTCTTGTCAAAAGTTGGCTCCTCGTGGGGAGAAATGTTGATTATGGGAAAAGGGGGAGTTTTTGAAATCTTTGATCAATCTCTTTTGGAATGACTCTCTTTTTGCTTCAACATGTGTGTTTAACTTAGAGATAGAGATTTGAGTTTGATTTGCAAAAACAAACCAAGTGGTGGCAAAGGATGATCCATATATGCCAAAATTGAATCAAAATAAATTTGAGTTTTATTTGAAGTGATTTTGCACTTGTTCTAGTTAGTTTATGTTGTGTTGGCATAAATCACCAAAATGGGGGAGATTGAAAGGGAAATGTGCCCTTGGGCCATTTCTAAGTATTTTGGTGATTGAGTGTCAACACAAGTGCTTAAATGAGAATCTATGCCCATGAATGGACAAAGTGCAAATCAAGAGCAAAGGTATGTTTCTAATTCTTAGTACATTGGTTTTGTGTACTAATATACTTGTCTAAGTACCAGAAACAGAAAGAAGAAGAAAAGAGAAGAGTTGGCTGTGTACAGTCAAAAGGTTGTTTCGGTCTGGGGCACCGGACTGTCCGGTGGTGCACCGGACAGTGTCCGGTGCGCCAGGCTGCCTCGAGCGAAGTGGCCACTCTCGGGAATTCGCCGACGGCGTACGGCTATAATTCACCGGACTGTCCGGTGTGCACCGGACTGTCCGGTGAGCCAACGGTCGGCCGGGCCAACGGTCGGCCGCGGAATCTGTGCGCGACACGTGGCCGGGCCAACGGTCGGAAGGGGGCACCGGACTGTCCGGTGTGCACCGGACATGTCCGGTGCGCCAACGGCTCTCTGGCGGCCAACGGTCGGCTGCGCCGTTTAAGGAAAGAAATCGGGCACCGGACAGTGTCCGGTGTGCACCGGACTGTCCGGTGCACCAGTCGACAGAAGGCAAGATCAGCCTTCCAGATTTGCTCTCAACGGCTCCTAGCTGCCTTGGGGCTATAAAAGGGACCCCTAGGCGCATGGAGGAGCACACCAAGCAACCTTAGAGCATTCTTGATCATCCACACTCAGTCTTTGCGCATTCGTTTGTCATTCTCAGTGATTCGAGCTCCGTTCTAGTGAGAACTTTGAGACAGTCTTTTGAGCTCGATTCTTGGCCGTGTGTGTGCGCATTTTGCTGTGGATTTGTGTGTGTTGCTTCCCTTCCTTACTCCGTGATTCTTTGTGAACATCAAAAGTGTAAGGGCGAGAGGCTCCAAGTTGTGGAGATTCCTCGCGAACGGGATAAGAAAAGAAAAGCATAACACTGTGGTATTCAAGTTGATCATTGGATCACTTGAGAGGAGTTGAGTGCAACTCTCGTCCGTTGGGACGCCACAACGTGGAGTAGGCAAGTTTTGTACTTGGCCGAACCACGGGATAAATCACTGTGTCTTCTCTGTGTTGAATTCTTTGTGATTATCGTATTGTGCAAGACCTTCTCTCTAGCCACTTGGCATAAACTATGCTAACGTTTAACCAAGTTTTGTGGCTTAAGTTTTTAAGTTTCACAGGATCACCTATTCACCCCCCCTCTAGGTGCTCTCAGTATTGCGGCCGTTGGAACTTCTTCTTCATCTACATCATCACAATCAACAACTTGCTCTCGTGGAGAGCTATTAGTCTCATCAAATACAACGTCGCTAGAGACTTCAACCAAACCCGATGATTTGTTGAAGACTCTATACGCCTTTGTATTTGAGTCATAACCTAACAAAAACCCTTCTACGGCTTTGGGAGCAAATTTGGAATTCCTACCCTTCTTCACTAGAATGTAGCATTTACTCCCAAAAACTCGAAAATACGAAACATTGGGTTTGTTACCGGTTAGTAGCTCATACGATGTCTTCTTGAGGAGGCGATGAAGGTAGACCCTGTTGATGGCGTGGCAAGCCGTGTTCACGGCTTCCGACCAAAAGCGCTCGGGGGTCTTGAACTCTCCAAGCATCGTCCTCGCCATGTCTATAAGCGTCCTGTTCTTCCTCTCTACCACACCATTTTGCTGTGGTGTGTAGGGAGCGGAGAACTCGTGCTTGATCCCTTCCTCCTCAAGGTACTCCTCCACTTGAAGGTTCTTGAACTCGGACCCATTGTCGCTCCTTATCTTTTTCACCTTGAGCTCAAACTCGTTTTGAGCTCTCCTTAGGAAGCGCTTGAGGGTCCCTTGGGTTTCAGATTTATCCTGCAAAAAGAATACCCAAGTGAAGCGGGAAAAGTCATCAACTATAACAAAACCATACTCACTTCCTCCTATACTTAGATAGGCGACGGATCCGAAGAGGTCCATGTGAAGCATCTCCAAAGGTCTTGATGTGGTCATCACATTTTTGGTGTGATGAGAGCCTCCCACCTGTTTGCCTGCTTGACAAGCTGCACAAGGTCTATCCTTTTCGAATTGCACATTAGTTAAACCTATCACGTGTTCTCCCTTTAGAAGCTTGTGAAGGTTCTTCATCCCCACATGTGCTAAGCGGCGATGCCACAGCCAGCCCATGCTAGTCTTAGCAATTAAACATGCATCTAGACCGGCCTCCTCTTTTGCAAAATCAACTAAGTAAAGTTTGCCGTCTAATACACCCTTAAAGGCTAATGAACCATCACTTCTTCTAAAGACAGACACATCTACATTAATGAATAAACAGTTTATATCCCATATTGCATAATTGATTAACAGATAGCAAATTATATCCAAGAGACTCAACTAAAAATACATTAGAAATAGAGTGCTCATTTGAGATTGCAATTTTGCCTAAGCCTTTCACCTTGCCTTGATTCCCATCACCGAATATGATTGAATCTTGGGGATCCTTGTTCTTGACGTAGGAGGTGAACATCTTCTTCTCCCCCGTCATATGGTTTGTGCATCCGCTGTCGATAATCCAACTTGAACCCCCGGATGCATAAACCTGCAAGGCAAATTTAGGCTTGGGTCTTAGGTACCCAACTCTTGTTGGGTCCTACAAGGTTAGTCACAATTGTCTTAGGGACCCAAATGCAAGTTTTGTCTCCTTTGCATTTTGCCCCTAATTTTCTAGCAACTATCTTCCTATCCTTTCTACAAATAGCAAAGGAAGTATTTAAAGCATGATATATTGTAGAAGGTTCATTAACTTTCCTAGGAACATTAACAACATTTCTCCTAGGCCTATGAATAAAATATCTCCTAGACATATCTCTACCATGCATATAGGAAGAACTAGTAGCAAACATGACATGAGAGTCAAAAGCATCATTACAACTCCTATACGACTGTCTTCTATCATGGTACATAAACGCATGGTTCTTTTTAGCACTACTAGCCATAGGAGCCTTCCCTTTCTCCTTGGTGGAGATGGGGGCCTTATGGCTTGTTAAGTCCTTGGCTTCCCTCTTGAAGCCAAGTCCATCCTTAATTGAGGGGTGTCTACCAATCGTGTAGGCATCCCTTGCAAATTTTAGTTTGTCAAATTCATTCTTGCTAGTCTTAAGTTGGACATTAAGACTAGCCAATTCATCATTCAATTTGGAAATTGAAGCTAGGTGTTCACTACAAGCATCAATGTCAAAATCTTTACACCTCTTGCAAATCATAACATGTTCTACACAGGAGTTAGATTTACTAGCTATTTCTAACTTAGCATTCAAACCATCATTCATGCTCCTTAAGCTAGAAATTGTCTCATGGCAAGAAGATAGTTCACAAGAAAGCATTTCATTTCTTTTAACTTCTAAAACATAAGATTTTTGTGCCTCTACAAATTTGTCATGCTCTTCATGTAAAAGGTCCTCTTGTTTTTCTAAGAGTCTATCCTTTTCATTCAAGGCATCAATCAATTCATTTATCTTATCTACTTTAGTTCTATCCAATCCCTTGAACAAACTAGAGTAATCTATTTCTTCATCACTGGACTCATCATCACTAGAAGAATCATAAGTGGCATTGTTTCGATTACATACCTTCTTCTCCTTCGCCATGAGGCATGTGTGACGCTCGTTGGGGTCCTTGGGGAAGAGGGATGATTTGTTGAAGGCGGTGGCGGCGAGTCCTTCATTATCGGAGTCGGATGACGAACAATCTGAGTCCCATTCCTTGCCAAGGTGTGCCTCGCCCTTAGTCTTCTTGTATGCCTTCTTCTTCTCCCTCTTGTTCCCCTGTTCCTGGTCACTATCATTATCAGGACAGTTAGCGATAAAATGACCAACCTTACCACATTTGAAGCATGAGCGCTTCCCCTTTGTCTTGGTCTTGCTTGGCTGCCCCTTGCGACCCTTTAGCGCCGTCTTGAAGCGCTTGATGATGAGGGCCATCTCTTCATCATTGAGTCCGGCCGCCTCAACTTGCGCCACCTTGCTAGGTAGCGCCTCCTTGCTTCTCGTTGCCTTGAGAGCAACGGGTTGAGGCTCATGGATTGGACCGTTCAACGCGTCGTCGACATATCTCGCCTCCTTGATCATCATTCGCCCGCTTACAAATTTCCCAAGAACTTCTTCGGGCGACATCTTGGTGTACCTAGGATTTTCACGGATATTGTTCACCAAATGTGGATCAAGTACAGTAAAGGACCTTAGCATTAGACGAACGACGTCGTGGTCCGTCCATCGTGTACTTCCGTAGCTCCTTATCTTGTTGATGAGGGTCTTAAGCCGGTTGTATGTTTGGGTTGGCTCCTCTCCCCTGATCATTGCGAATCTTCCAAGCTCGCCCTCCACCAATTCCATTTTGGTGAGTAAGGTGACGTCGTTCCCCTCATGTGAGATCCTGAGGGTGTCCCAGATCTGCTTGGCATTGTCCAAGCCGCTCACCTTATGATATTCGTCCCTGCACAAAGAGGCTAACAACACAGTAGTAGCTTGTGCATTTCTATGAATCTGTTCATTGATAAACATAGGACTATCCGAGCTATCAAATTTCATTCCACTTTCCACAATCTCCCATATGCTCGGATGGAGAGAGAACAGGTGACTACGCATTTTGTGGCTCCAAAATCCGTAGTCCTCTCCATCAAAGTGAGGAGGTTTGCCAAGTGGAATGGAGAGCAAATGAGCATTTGTACTTTGCGGAATACGAGAGTAGTCAAAAGAAAAGTTTGAATTAACCGTCTTTCTTTTGTCGTAGTCGCTGTCGTTGTTATCCTTTTGGGAAGAAGTGGACTCATCGCTGTCGTCGTAGTAGACGATGTCCTTGATGTGCCTTGTCTTCTTCTTCTTCCCATCCTTTCGTTTGTGGCCCGAGCCCGAGTCGTTAGGCTTGTCATCCTTCGGCTCGTTGACAAAGGACTCCTTCTCCTTGTCATTGATCACGATTCCCTTCCCCTTAGGATCCATCTCTTCGGGCGGTTAGTCCCTTTCTTGAAGAGAACGACTCTAATACCAATTGAGAGCACCTAGAGGGGGGGGGGGTGAATAGGTGATCCTGTGAAACTTGAAACTTAATCCACAAAAGCTTGATTATGCGTTAGCATAATAATGCCAAGTGGCTTAGAGAGGAGTCTCAACAAAACACAGTAACCACAGGAGATCAATCACAGAGATGGCACAGTGGTTTATCCCGTGGTTCGGCCAAGACCAAAGCTTGCCTACTCCACGTTGTGGCGTCCCAACGAACGAGGGTTGCAATCAACCCCTTTCAAGCGGTCCAAAGACCCACTTGAATACCACAGTGTTTTGCTTGCTTAACTATATCCCGTTTGCGAGGAATCTCCACACTTTGGAGCCTCTCGCCCTTACAAAGATGTTCACAAAGAAGCACGGAGTAAGGGAGGAATTAGCAACTCACACAAGACCCAAAGATCACAGCAAATACGCACACACAAGACCCAGACTTAAGCTCAAAAGACTAGCACACTAGAACAGAGCTCAAATCACTAGAATGTCGAACAAGTGCGCAAGAATGGAGTGTGAGTGATCAAGAGTGCTCAAGGAATGCTTGGTCTTCTCCTCCATGCGCCTAGCGGTCCCTTTTATAGCCCCAAGGCAGCTAGAAGCCATTGAGAGCAATCCGGGAAGACAATTCTTGCCTTCTGTCGCCTGGCGCACCGGACAGTCCGGTGCACCACCGGACACTGTCCGGTGCGGATTTCCTTCCTTATTTGGCGAAGCCGACCGTTGGCAGCCTTGGAGCCGTTGGCGCACCGGACACTGTCCGGTGCCCCCTCCCGATCGTTGGCTCGGCCACGTGTCTCGCGCAGATCGCGCAGCCGACCGTTGGCCCGGCCGACCGTTGGCTCACCGGACAGTCCGGTGCACACCAGATAGTCCGGTGAATTATAGCCGTACGCCGTTAATTTATTCCCGAGAGCGCCAAGTTCGCCTGAGCTAGCTTGGCACACCAGACACTGTCCGGTGCACCACCTGACAGTCCGGTGCACCCAGACAGCGCTGGCTTTGGCTGAAACAATGCTATCTCTCTCCAATTTGTTTTCTCCTGTTTCCAGCACTTAGACACAATACATTAGTCTCCAAAACAATGTACTAAGTCTGAGAAACATACCTTTATACTTGATTTGTACTTTGTCCACCATTTGACACTTAAGCACTTGTGTTGGACACTAAATCACCAAAACACTTAGAAATGGCCCAAGGGCACATTTCCCTTTCATTCCTACAACATTTTGGTTAGGACGTGGAACTAAATGCCAAACCTCATTCCTTGTGAAGTTGTTGAGCTCCTCTTGCATCGCCACCACCCAATACGAATCTTAAAGTGCTTCCTCTACCCTATGTGGCTCAATAGAGGAAACAAAAGAGTAATGTTCACAAAAATGAGCAACACAAGATCTAGTGGTTACCCCCTTGTGAATGTCGCCGAGGATGGTGTTGACGGGGTGATCTCGTTGTATTGCTTGGTGGACTCTTGGGTGTGGCGGTCTTGGATCTTCATCCTCCTTGTCTTGATCATTTGTATCTCCCCCTTGATCATTGCCGTCATCTTGAGGTGGCTCATCTTCTTGATCTTCTCCTTCATCATCTTGAGCCTCATCCTCATTTTGAGTCGGTGGAGATACTTGCATTGAGGAGGATGGTTGATCTTGTGTACGAGGAGGCTCTTCGGATTCCTTAGGACACACATCCCCAATGGACATGTTCCTTAGCGCGACGCATGGAGCCTCTTCATCATCTAGCTCATCAAGATCAATTTGCTCTACTTGAGAGCCGTTAGTCTCATCAAACACAATGTCACAAGAAACTTCAACTAGTCCAAAGGACTTGTTAAAGACTCTATATGCCCTTGTGTTTGAATCATAACCAAGTAAAAAGCCTTCTACAGCCTTAGGAGCAAATTTAGTTTTTCTACCTCTTTTAACAAGAATAAAACATTTGCTACCAAAGACTCTAAAATATGAAACATTGGGCTTTTTACCGGTGAGGAGTTCATACGATGTCTTCTTGAGGATTCGGTGTAGATATAACCGGTTGATGGCGTAGCAGGCGGTGTTGACTGCCTCGGCCCAAAACCGATCCGAAGTCTTGTACTCATCAAGCATGGTCCTTGCCATGTCCAATAGAGTTCTATTCTTCCTCTCCACTACACCATTTTGTTGTGGCGTGTAGGGAGAAGAGAACTCATGCTTGATGCCCTCCTCCTCAAGGAAGCCTTCGATTTGAGAGTTCTTGAACTCCGTCCCGTTATCGCTTCTTATTTTCTTGATCCTCAAGCCGAACTCATTTTGAGCCCGTCTCAAGAATCCCTTTAAAGTTTCTTGGGTTTGTGATTTTTCCTGCAAAAAGAACACCCAAGTGAAGCGAGAATAATCATCCACAATAACTAGACAGTACTTACTCTCACCGATGCTTATGTAAGCTATCGGGCCGAATAAATCCATGTGGAGTAACTCCAGGGGCCTGTCAGTCATCATGATGTTCTTATGTGGATGATGAACACCAACTTGCTTCCCTACTTAGCATGCGCTACAAATCCTGTCTTTCTCAAAATGAACATTTGTTAGTCCTAAAATGTGTTCTCCCTTAAGAAGCTTATGAAGATTCTTCATTCCAACATGTGCTAGTCGGCGATGCCAGAGCCAGCCCATGTTAGTCTTAGAAATTAAGCAAGTGTCGAGTTCAGCTCTATTGAAATCAACTAAGTATAGCTGACCCTCTAACACTCCCTTAAATGCTACTGAATCATCACTTCTTCTAAAGACAGTGACACCTACATCAGTAAATAGACAGTTGTAGCCCATTTTGCATAATTGAGAAACGGAAAGCAAATTGTAATCTAATGAATCAACAAGAAAAACATTGGAAATGGAATGGTCAGGAGATATAGCAATTTTACCCAATCCTTTGACCAAACCTTGATTTCCATCCCCGAATGTGATAGCTCGTTGGGGATCTTGGTTTTTCTCATAGGAGGAGAACATTTTCTTCTCCCCTGTCATATGGTTTGTGCACCCGCTGTCGATGATCCAGCTTGAGCCCCCGGATGCATAAACCTACAAAACAGTTTTAGTTCTTGACTTTAGGTACACAAATGGTCTTGGGTCCTTTGACATTAGATACCAGAACTTTGGGTACCCAAACACAAGTCTTGGAGCCCTTGTGTTTGCCCCCAACATACTTGGCAACTATTTTGCCGGATTTGTTAGTTAAAACATAAGATGCATCAAGGGTCTTAAATGAAATGTTATGATCATTTGATGCATTAGGAGTTTTCTTCTTAGGCAATTTGGCATGGGTTGATTGCCTAGAACTAGATGTCTCACCCTTATACATAAAAGCATGGTTAGGGCCAGAGTGAGACTTCCTAGAGTGAATTCTCCTAATTTTGCTCTCGGGATAACCGACAGGGTACAAAATGTAACCCTCGTTATCCTGAGGCATGGGAGCCTTGCCCTTAACAAAATTAGACAATCTTTTAGGAGGGGAATTAAGTTTGACATTGTCCCCCTTTTGGAAGCCAATGCCATCCTTGATGCCAGGGCGTCTCCCACTATAGAGCATGCTTCTAGCAAATTTAAAATTTTCATTTTCTAAGTCATGCTCATGAATCTTAGCATTAAGTTGAGCTATGTGATCATTTTGTTTCTTAATTAAAGCTAGATGGTCATGGATAGCATCAACATTAATGTCTCTACATCTAGTGCAAATAGTGACATGCTCAACGGTAGATGTAGAGGGTTTGCAAGAATTAAGTTCAACAATCTTAGCATGCAAAATATCATTTTCATCTCTAAGATTGGTCATGGAAGCATTGCAAACATCTAATTCCTTAGTCTTAGCAATCAATTTTTCATTTTCAACTCTAAGGCTAGCAAGAGAGGCATTTAATTTTTCAATCTTAGCAAGAGAACTAGCATGATCATTTCTAAGATTGGAAATTGAATCATCACAAACATTAGAATCAACCTTAGCATTTAATCTAGCATTCTCATTCCTAAGGTTGGCAATAAAATCATTGCAAGTGCTTAGCTCATTAGACAATTTTTCACATTTCTCTACTTCTAGAGCATAAGCATTTTTAACCTTAACATGCTTCTTATTTTCCTTAATTAGGAAGTCCTCTTGGGTGTCCAAGAGTTCATCCTTCTCATGGATAGCGCTAATTAATTCATTTAATTTCTCCTTTTGTTGCATGTTAAGGTTGGCAAAAAGGTTAAGCAAATTATCTTCCTCATCACTAGAATTAGCATCATCGCTAGAAGTTGCGTATTTAGTGGAGGATTTAGATTTAACCTTCTTCCTTTTGCCGTCCTTTGCCATAAGGCACTTGTGGCCGACGTTGGGGAAGAGGAGTCCTTTGTTGACGACGATGTTGGCGGCGTCCTGGTCGGAGGAGTCGGTGGAGCTCTCGTCGGAGTCCCACTCCCGGCAAACATGGGCATCGCCGCCCTTCTTCTTGTAGTATCTCTTCTTCTCCTTTCTTCTCCCCTTCTTGTCGTTGTCCCTGTCACTATCACTAGATAATGGACATTTAGCTATAAAGTGACCGGGCTTACCACATTTGTAGCAAACCTTCTTGGAACGGGATTTGTAATCCTTCCCCTTCCGTTGTTTGAGGATTTGGCGAAAGTTTTTGATGATTAAAGCCATCTCCTCATTGTCGAGCTTGGAGGCGTCGATGGGGATTCTACTTGGAGTAGAATCTTCTTTCTTCTCCTCCGTTGCCTTGAATGCGACGGGTTGTGCTTCGGGCGTGGAGGAGTCGCCTTGCTCGATGATCTTCTTTGAGCCTTTGATCATTAGCTCAAAGCTCACAAACTTCCCTATAACCTCCTCGGGAGACATTAGCTTATATCTAGGATCACCTTGAATTAATTGAACTTGCGTAGGGTTAAGAAAAACGAGGGATCTTAGAATAACCTTGACCATTTCATGGTCATCCCATTTGGTGCCCCCGAGGTTGCACACTTGGTTCACCAAGGTCTTCAAGCGGTTGTACATGGCTTGTGGATCCTCCCCTTGGTGAAGCCGGAATCGACCGAGCTCCCCCTCGATCGTCTCCCGCTTGGTGATCTTGGTCACCTCATCTCCTTCGTGCGCGGTCTTGAGCACGTCCCAAACTTCTTGGGCGCTCTTTAATCCTTGCACTTTGTTATACTCCTCCCGACTAAGAGAAGCGAGGAGTATGGTAGTGGCTTGTGAGTTGAAGTGTTGTATTTGGGCCACTTCGTCCGAGTCATAGTTTTCATCCCCTACGGATGGCACCTGTACACCAAACTCAACAACATTCCAAATACTAGTGTGGAGTGAGGTTAGGTGATGCCTCATTTTGTCCCTCCACATGTTATAATCTTCACCGTAAAAAACCGGTGGGTTGCTTAATGGAACGAAAAGTAATGGAGTACGTTTGGAAATGCGAGGATAATGTAGGGGAATCTTACTAAACTTCTTGCGCTCGTGACGCTTAGAAGTTATGGACGGCGCGTCGGAGCCGGAGGTGGATGGCGATGAGGAGTCGATCTCGTAGTAGACTATCTTCCTCATCTTCTTCTTCTTTTTGCCACTCCGATGCGTCTTGTGTGAAGAGGATTCCACCTTCCCCTTCCCTTTCCCCTTGTTGCGGGACTCTTCCGATGAAGTCTTCCCATGGCTTGTAGCGGGCTTGTCGCCGGTCACCATCTTCTCCTTGGCGTGATCTCCCGACATCACTTCGAGCGGTTAAGCTCTAATGAAGCACCGGGCTCCGATACCAATTGAAAGTCACCTAGAGGGGGTGAATAGGGCAAATCTGAAATTTATAAACTTAATCACAACAACAAGCCGGGTTAGCGTTAGGAATATGAACGAGTCCGAGAGAGAGGGCAAAAACAAATCGCTAGCGAATAAAGAGTGAGACACAAGGATTTGTTTTACCGAGGTTCGGTTCTTGCAAACCTACTCCCCGTTGAGGTGGTCACAAAGACCGGGTCTCTTTCAACCCTTTCCCTCTCTCAAACGGTCACTTAGACTGAGTGAGCTTCTCTTTTCAATCAAACGGGACACAAAGTCCCCGCAAGGACCACCACACAATTGGTGTCTCTTGCCTCGGTTACAATTGAGTTGATCGCAAGAAAGAATGAGAAAAAAGCAATCCAAGCGCAAGAGCTCAAATGAACACAACAAATCTCTCTCTCTAATCACTAAAGCTTTGTGTGGAGTTGGGAGAGGATTTGATCTCTTTGGTGTGTCTTGTATTGAATGTTATAGCTCTTGTAAGGTGTAGAAGTGTAGAAACTTGGATGACTTGAATGTGGAGGTGGTTGGGGTATTTATAGCCCCAACCACCAAACTTGACCGTTGGTGGAGGCTGCTGTCGTATGGCGCACCGGACAGTCCGGTGCGCCATGGGACACTGTCCGGTGCGTCAGCCACGTCAGCCAGCCGTTGGGTTCTGACCGTTGGAGCTCTGACTTGTGGGCCCGCCTGGCTGTCCGGTGGTGCACCGGACAAGTCTTGTAGACTGTCCGGTGCGCCACCCGCGCGTGCTCTGTCCTCTGCGCGCGCAGGCGCGCATTTAATGCGTTGCAGTCGACCGTTGCACGCTAAGTAGCCGTTGCTCCGCTGGCACACCGGACAGTCCGGTGTTACACCGGACAGTCCGGTGAATTATAGCGGAGCGGATTCCTGAAGCTGGCGAGTTTAGAGTCGCTTCTCCCTGGGGCACCGGACACTGTCTGGTGGTACACCAGTCAGTCCGGTGAATTATATTGGAGCACATCTGAGAATTCCCGAAGGCAGCGAGTTCAGCTTGGAGTTCCCTAGTGCACCGGACACTGTCCGGTGGCACACCGGACAGTCCGGTGCGCCAAACCAGGGCTGCCTTCGAGTGTCTTTTGCTCTCTTTGTTTGAACCCATTCTTGGTCTTTTTATTGGTTTGTTGTGAACCTTTGGCACCTGTAAAACTTATAGACCGGAGAAAACTAGTTAGTCCAATTATTTGTGTTGGGCAATTCAACCACCAAAATTGATTTAGGAAAAGGTGTAAGCCTATTTCCCTTTCAAGTACACATCAACATACTCAGCAAATGCCCCGTTTGACTGTAGTGGACTAGCTTTATATGGGGTTAAGTCAAGCAGTTGCTTTTAGTTGGTCAGGTTATTATTACTAGTAGAAAGCCAGATTTTTAGCATTAACCCAAGTTGTTAACCCAAAGTACCCTTTCCAAACGGAAAGAATACCACTTACCATTACCATAGTCATAAACATCATCCTCGTCACCACCTGTAATCCAAACATCTCTGATCAAGTATCTCTAATCAATGGAGATCCGTTGGCCGCTCATAACCGCGAGCACGACTGATATATCAGTTTCAAAACACTCTGCAGAGGTTGCACACTTTACCCACGAGTCGCGATTCCCTTTCTGCCCGGAGAGAGCTACTCCCCATTGACCACTACCTAGGTGGCCTGGCCAGGTATCACTACATAGCCTTTACAAAGATTCCTCGGGGCTGTAGCCACCCGTTAGGTTTCCTAAATGTACCACACTCCTTCCCAAGGGGCAAACCAATCCACCCTTGGCAGAGCGAGCCGCATACACCAAGCCTCATTAACGGCACGACGACGAAGCGAACTACACCCTAGTTCCTCTAATTATTAAGCTAAGGGCGTCCCATACCACCCTCATGGTTGCACTGTTTTACCGGGCGGTCATCCAACGAACAAGTCCTTACGGAGAGGCACTCAAGAAACCGCTCGAGTCCCCTTAAATGCCACAAGTATATTGTTGGAGACTTGTTCTCAAATGCTTCGAATTAAGAACAAGGCAACACAAAAACAGGTTAATTGTTAATGCCCTTCGTCCTTCAAAGCATTATTTCCTCAAGGATATAATGATCTTCGGACGAAGGTCATGAAGGACATACCTTCATTATCATAGTATATATTAATGGCAGACGAGGCATGTAAAACATAAGAGACAACATGAATAATTATATGACATTATTATACACATTTCTTATTATATAATCATAAATGAATAAGAACAATATTGAATTACATTTGTACCTTCGACTTGGCAGAAAGTGAAAGTACAAGTGTGACGTGAGAATGAATACAAGTCAGCGTGAACAGTACGAGGGTACTGTTCATCTATTTATAGGCACAGGACGTAGCCTGTGCAAAATTACATACATGCCCTTTACATTTGCTATTGACTTTAGGATAATCCGCCAAGGTCTAGATAGCCTTTTCCCTTTTAAGTCGGTTCCTTTTTCTGGCGTTATGCCGAAGCTCCCTTGCGCATGGCTTCGGGGCCGCATCATCCTTCGTATTGTTCATGCTTTTCACATCGTGTGTGGTTCTGATCCGAGTCCGAAGGCACCTGTCTATATATTACACTCGGGAAACATTGTTAAATCATGTTTTTGAGGACCTTCGGAAGACGAAGGCCCCCAACAGTAGCCCCTCGCAGTATTAATTTGTTAAGATAACGAATTCAGACTGCGATATGGACGAAGGCGGCCGAAGGTCCAAAAAAATACCTTCCCTTTTCTAGAATAGCAACAATCAATGACAGATGGGGCCCTCCAATTTGCATCGCACCGGGCGTATAAATAGGGACTCACACCAGTTGTATTTGATACGCTGCTTCTGCTATTTGCATTATTTTCTCAATCTCATAGCTCTTGCCCACTAGCGCTTGCTAGATTTTCAATCTTTCTGAGCTTCGGTTTAAAAGGCGCGTTTCACTACGTCTAAAGAAAAATGTCTCAGGAAAAGAAAGTTGCTGCGGAGACGAAGCTAACTGAAGAGGCGAAGCGGTTTGAGGAGAAGAAGGTTGTGGATCCCTATATTGATGGATTTGTTGAATCAATGGCAGAAACAAACACAGAAAAAATTACTAAAGAGATACTAGAAGGTTTGTCTGAAGATACTGGTGACAGCGACAGCTATGATGTGGAAAGTGGAGGCGAAGATTCTGAAGATCGGCCTTGGCAACCAAGCCATATAATCTTTGGGAAATCAATAATTAAACAGAGTAATCTTGACAATATGAGAGGAAGGTACTTCCGAGATATGTCCATTGTGAGGGTTGATGGAGACAACAATGTCCCTGCCCCCGAGGAAGACGAAGTTGTGATTTATCGAAGCTTCTTCAAAGCTAGGCTTCAGTTCCCACTGAGCAAATTTTTGGTTGAAGTGCTGAAAATATATCAGATTTACCTTCATCAGATCACCCCCGAAGCTATTATTAGAATGGGGATTTTTGTCTGGGCTGTAAGAAGCCAAGGGCTGGAGCCAAGCGCGAAATGCTTTTGCAGTATGCACGAGCTTGTGTATGAAACGAAGGCCATGGGCAAAGAACAATATCATAACAACTTTGGCTGTTATGGATTTATCGCTCGCCCCAACGCAAGCCACCCGGTACCAACATTCCGGAAAAGGTGGCCCGGAGCTTGGATGGAGGAATGGTTTTACATGAAGAATGATTTGAAGGCAAGGGAAGATATTAAGGAAGTCATTATGCGTCCCGTTTGGTCCCGCTTCGGCCTCCGAAGGCCAAAGGTTGAATTTGATGATGCTGCCGAAGCGTGTCAGAAGGCCTTCGACACTGTTTGCTCTTTTATTTGCACAAGAGATTTAATTCAAGAGCACATAGCCTTCAGGGTATGGCCGCTTGTGGAAAGCTGGGAAATGTCAAAGGAAACCATCAATGATTCTAGCCAAGGTGATTTGGTCCGGCTGAAGTACACCTTCAGGTTTGGAGATAAGTTTGATGAACCAAATGATGATTGGCTGAAGTGCATTGAAACTATTAGCGATGAGTTACTTGGGGCGTACTCCAAAACTGAGGACAATGCCTTGTCCGCAGCCTTCGGTGGTCGGAGAAAGAAAAGATTAAACAGGGTTTTTGACGCCATCGGCTTCGTATACTCTGACTACCGCTACCCGTTGAAGGGACAGGGGAAAAAGAGGAAAACTGCTGCTTCGGACACCCCAGATAAGCCTGTGCCGAAGGGCAAAAAGTTGAAGGTTCTTACCCACCGGCCGCGTTACATTGAACCGGCCGTGGTTCCTGAGTTTGGCGCAGGGACATCTTCTGCTACCGAAAGAAAAGAAACTGCCTCAACTACACAGAGTACTGAAGAGCCGGCTGTAATGCCGAAGGTGCCTACAGTCAAGGAAGTTAAAACGAAGGTTGATAAGGCTGATGAACCAGAAATTGAAGAAATAACGAAAATGCCAGAGATTTTGAGTGCTCCAACAAAGGCGACAGTACCGAAGGTACAAACGGGTTCTGTCGTAACTCCTAAAAGGAGAAGAATGGTAAATGTATTAGATGTATTAGAAACAACCAACACCTTAAGTCCCGCTCCCACAGGGAAGGTTACCGAAGCTACCAAAACGCAACCCAAAGCTGATACTAAGCAAGTAGAAGTTGAAGCTACAATAACCCAGGCTGATACTGAGGCTGGGCCTTCAGTGCCTGCTGAGACGAAGCTTGCCGCAACCGAGCAGAGGGCCGAAGGAAGAACTTCAGATACTAATATAGCTTTTGAGAAAAGTGTGGCCAAAGAAGCCGAATCCCTTACTCCCGAAGCACTCTCCGAAGATTTCGATTATATTGTTAGACATGCTTCGGGAAAAAGACTATCCGAAGAAGAAATTTCTGAAGCCAAACACTATGCCCGGGAATTGCAGTATCCGAAGGGGGCCCTAGTGTTTAATGGTACGGCAAAGATGACTTTTTGTACTGCCTCCCGGACAACAAAGAATTATCCGTCTGTCAGGGGATGGCCAGAAGTATGGGTTTTCCGAAGCTCGAAGCCGGCCTTTGCGCCATGACGAAGGCTGATCTGGTAGACAGCCTTGCGTACAACAGTCTAAAGGTACAAGAGTTGTGAATTTTGAAGTTTATGGACTCTAGAATAAAGCCTTTTGTTATGATGTTAATCTTTTATTCTTTCTTGCAGGGCTTAATACTTAGCAACGCCCTAAGGGCACAAAAGAATGCCGAAGACGAGAGCTGCACTATGGCTCTCAACAACCTTCGATCAGAGGTTATCAGGCTAAGAAACGAAGCCACGGAAAAAGACAAAATTCTACTTTCATTGGTAGATAAAGTAAAAGAAAATGAAGCTAGCTTCAAAACCTAATCCGAAGCCCAAAAAACTGAAGTTGAAGACCTTCGTAAGCAACCGGCCGAAGCTAAAGAGAAATGCGCAGTCGCAGAAGCTAAACGAGGAATTAGCGAATACTAGGCAAATCATTTAGAGAAAAACATTGAAGAGCTTCGCACATCCAAAGAAAGATGCTTTGAAAAATCTTTGGACTGTGTGAAGAAAATTAAAGCTAGCTTTGCCAATGTGGGCGCCTATTCTTCCGAAGAGAACTTCATACGAGGCGACCCCGAAGGTGTTATTGAATGGATAAGCGGGGAGGCCGAAGCCTTTGAAGAAATTCTAAATGACCGCGGGGATGTTTGCGCGTTCTCCGGTGCGCGAGGGATTTTAGCTATCTTGGAGAAGGCGGGATGCGACCATATCAAAACCATGGCCCAGGACGAAGCTGCCTTCTCCGTAGATGATATAAAGGACTCCTCAGCTGAAGCGAGTTTAATAGGCGGGAAATTTTATAATGACATCTGGGCAAATGGTGGCCGAGAAATGGCTCACGAAATTATGAAAGAGTGAAAGGGACATCCATGAGGCCCGAGCCAAAGCAAGACAGGCTGAAGAAACTGCAGAGCGTGAAAAACGTATAGGTATTATATCGTGATTTTTAACTTTGGCATTTGTTTTTATAGCTTCAGACTGATTAACTTTTTCCTTCTTCAGCTGAATTATCTCCGCTGCCGGTACCACTCGATCTCCTGGCCGATCCAGAAGCAAAGGAAGCACTGGAGGTCATCAATATGGCTGAATCCATTGTTGACGAAGTCGTCAATAAATTGTTACATGAAGTTGCAGAGAAAATTCTAAAGGAAGACTAGTACTTATTGTAAAATCATTTTTAAATGATTGATGTAAGAGACATTAGAATGAGCATTGTGCTTTTTCATTGTAATGAAGCTGTAACATTTGATGTGTATAACTTTGGATCAAATATGTAAATTATTATAATTTATTTCTTTACGATGCATGAAACTTACATACATACCGTTTTTGAGCCCTCGGCGAAAAAACACCTTCCCTTCTTTTCATGTGTCATGAAGAAAGATATTCATGCTTCGTAAAAGCATCCAAGCTTTGTAAACAAGAGATCCCTTTGTTCGTAACAGGGCTGATGAAGTTGTACTTCTCAAAACTTATTTTGTGCCTTAGCATAATTTTATTTTTACGAAGCATTCTCCGAAGGTCGTCTTTGTATCCCCTTATTGTGCCATTGATGCAATATGATGTATGATGTTATACTATGCGGAATGATGTGATGATATGATGCGAAATGATGTTTATGCCGAAGGTACACACTCACACTTCCACACTTGGAACACAATCTCTGCGTTCCCTTAGGAACAACTGAAGTATCTTTGTCATTTATTTTTCGGCTTCACCGCTTATTTTTCGGTGTAAGTTCTGCATCCCCTTAGGAACGTCTTTTGAACTTCTTCGCCTTCTATTTCGACGGTATCACCGTTGACTTTTCGGTGTAAGTTCTGCATCCCCTTAGGAACGTCTTTTGAACTTCTTCGTCTTATATTTCGGCAGTATTTGGCTATGCATTCCCTTTGGAACGACTTTTGAGCAGAAAACTTACCCTGCGCTCCCTTAGGAACGACCTTTTGTAGCTTCGGCAAAACTTACGCTGCGCTCCCTTAGGAACGTCTTTTTTGTAGCTTTGGCAGTTTTCTAGCTCTGCATTCCCTTAGGAACGACTTTTTGAGCTTCGGCAATTTTTAAGCTTCATAAATCTGTGAAGAAGATATACTTCATTTAATGGAAGCGAAACTATTACAAGGAATTAAAACTAGATTTACATTACTTGTCCCTTATTGAAAAACAAAATTACGTAGAATATAAAAGTGTTTCAGAAGGTAGGATATCTCTCAATAAATGTGCTTTGATTCCGGCACAGTACTGTTGACTGTGCGAGCTTCGGATTCCTCCCTGAATTCACGTTGCTGTTGGGGGTGCTGGCGCCCTTCTGGCTGCTGGCCTCGTGAATAGGTAGGTTGAAGTGGTGGTGGAGGTGGGAGCTATGGCCAGGAAGCCTGTGACTGGCTAGCCGAAGCAACGGAAGTTGCAGGATGATTACCCACATATTCTGGTATGTAGGGAGAATGGCACGAAGCAGTGTGCAAGACCTGCTTCGGCTGACTCTGCCGAGCTTCGGCTTCTGCGATTTCCTTCTGCTTCTGGATGGTGATTTGGCACATTCTTGTAGTATGGCCCTTGTCCTCACCACAGAATAAGCAATAGATCTTCCTGGGCTGATCGCCATATCTACCTCCGAAGCCCCTGGCGCCTCTGCCCCTTGGAGCTGGCGGCCGGAAAGAGCTTTGTTGCTGCCCCGAAGATTGTGAGGTATACTATGGCCTCTGAAGCTAACTTCCTTTGTCGTCATTCTGAGTGGAGTTATGGATTGACCTGACATGCCTCGGGTGAATTCTTCCTCCGAAGCCCCTGGTCATCTCCGAGAATCTGTAAGCTTCCTCCCTTCTTTGGCGGAAGTCGTTGTCAGCCCGGATGTACTCATCCATCTTCTGAAGAAGCTTCTCCAAAGTTTGTGGGGGCTTCCTGGCGAAGTACTGAGCCGTAGGTCCTGGTCGAAGGTCCTTAATCATGGCCTCAATGACAATTTCATTGGACACTGTAGGTGCTTGTGCCCTCAATCGCAAGAACCTTCGAACATATGCCTGAAGGTATTCCACATGGTCTTGCGTTTGGAACAGAGCCTGAGCTGTGACTGGCTTCGTCTGAAAGCCCTTGAAACTGGTCACTAGCATGTCCTTGAGCTTCTGCCACGAAGTAATTGTTCCTGGCCGAAGGGAGGAATACCATGTCTGAGCCACGTTCCGCACTGCCATGACGAAGGACTTAGCCATGACAGCTGCGTCACCAATGTTGGAGACTTGTTCTCAAATGCTTCGAATTAAGAACAAGGCAACACAAAACAAGTTAATTGTTAATGCCCTTCGTCCTTCAAAGCATTATTTCCTCAATGATATAATGATCTTCGGACGAAGGTCATGAAGGACATACCTTCATTATCATAGTATATATTAATGGCAGACGAGGCATGTAAAACATAAGAGACAACATGAATAATCATATGACATTATTATACACATTTCTTATTATATAATCTTAAATGAATAAGAACAATATTGAATTACATTTGTACCTTCGACTTGGCAGAAAGTGAAAGTACAAGTGTGACATGAGAATGAATACAAGTCAGCGTGAACAGTATGGGGGTACTGTTCATCTATTTATAGGCATAGGACACAACCTGTGCAACATTACATACATGCCCTTTACATTTGCTATTGACTTTAGGATAATCCGCCAAGGTCTAGATAGCCTTTTCCCTTTTAAGTCGGTTCCTTTTTTCTGTCGTTATGCCAAAGCTCCCTTGCGCATGGCTTCGGTGCCGCATCATCCTTCGTATTGTTCATGCTTTTCACATCATGTGTGGTTCTGATCCGAGTCCGAAGGCACCTGTCTATATATTACACTCGGGAAACATTGTTAAATCATGTTTTTGAGGACCTTCGGAAGACGAAGGCCCCCAACATATATCATCATAATAAAAAGGGAAACAATGTATCATAGATAAATCTCATCACGTTCATTGATTAATGTGAAGCGCTAGTATGAAGCTAAACCAAAATAACCCAACCCAAATAGGTAAGCAAGGGCATGATAAACAAAAACTAGTGTCTTCTCCTGTGATCTCTTCGGACTCCGCAACCAGACCGTTATCTATGCGATTGCAAACATACATCCATATCCTTGAATTAGGAAATAAACAGTACACCATACAAGAAAGCAGATCAATTGAACGTGCACATGACATATGATTTGCATTCGTAATTACGAGAAAGAGAAAAAGGGATCGCAACGGCCAAAGCTATAGTCGAGAAATACTACGTGCAAGCTTTGTGATTAATCATTATAACCTTCAATTCCACCTAACCATACTAGTAGGTATTAATCACATGCACTAATAGTCTGATCGATAGGGCAGTTATGACTGAGAAGAAGCGTAAGGATATGGAAGATCGGAAGCGCAAGATGAGTGGACCCCAGCCTGGAAGCATCAGCCGTCCCCGCTTCTCAGGCAGTTCATCTCAGCAAGGCAGGCCCGGTCACCCACAGGGATATCAGAATCAGAATCAGCGTCCGCATCAGCAGTAGTTTCAGAGGCAGTACCCACAACAGCAGTAGTATCGTCAGAACATCCAGTAGGGAGGTAATCAGTATCAGAAGCAGAACAACCAGGCACCTCGCCTTCCTGCCCCCGCAACAACTCAGAGCAACCAAGCAGCCCTAGCACAAGGAGGAGGCAGAGGATGTTTCCACTGTGGAGAACAAGGCCACTGGGCGATGCAGTGCCCGAAGAAGATGGCGCAGCACCAGACCAACCCCAATGCTCCAACAAGGCAAGGTGTACTGCAGCAGGCAGCAGGCAATCGTGGCCAAGCGTACAACCGTGGAAAGGTGAACCATTTGGAGGCCGAAGCGATCCAGGATGCACCAGATGTGGCAGTAGGTATGTTCTCAGTCGAATCTCATCCCGCAAAAGTGCTATTTGATACTGGTGCAACTCATTCATTTGTCACTGCAACCTGGGTAGAAATGCATAACATCTCAGTAGAGGCAATGATGCCGCCCATGAGGGTTAATTCAGTTGGTGGCAAGGTGCAAACAGATAAAATATGCTCAAATATAAGGGTGGAAATAAGGGGGATAGGGTTCCCCAGTGACCTAATAGTAATAGACACCCCTGGGATAGATGTCATCCTAGGGATGAATTGGTTAATGAAATATGAAGCGAATGTCAGCTGTGACAAGAGGACCGTAACATTGAAGTCCCCGTCCAGAGAGGAGGTAGTGGCTGAGCTAAAGATGCCTAAATCAGCGGAGGGAGTTTGTCACCAGATTTCAGTTGATAGTAAGGAGACCAACCCGCTCGAGGCTATCAAGGTTGTGGCGGACTTTCCGGATGTGTTTCCCGAGGAGCTAACGGGCATGCCACCCGAGAGAAAAGTCGAATTTGCCATAGAGCTTATCCCTGGTACCGCCCCCATTTCCAAAAGAGCCTATCGAGTGTCCGGACCAGAATTGGTGGAACTCAAGAAGCAGATAGATGAGATGTTAGAAAAGGGTTACATCAGACCAAGCACCTCGCCTTGGGCCGCTCCAGTATTGTTTGTAGAGAAGAAAGATGGTACCTGTTGGGACTATGCTTCGTCGCCGAAGGTCCTGCAGGGAGAAACAGCTTCGGCTGAAGCTGTCCGCATGTGATGACCGAAGGTTCCCCTTCATGAAGCTTCGGAATTACAAACCGACTTAAAAGTAGAATGACCTTTTAGTCCATAAATGTTTGAGTCGTTGTTGTAATCTTTTATGAGGGGCATAATTGTAATTCCTCACAGGCTGTGTCCTGTGCCTATAAATAGTGAACAGTATTCCTTTACTGTTCACGCTTTCCTGTAATTGCAATCGTGTCAATCGGGAATTAATCTTTGTCAAGGCAGAGCATTTGAGAACGAGTCCCCAACATTGGCGCCCACCTCCGGTGAACTCACTTCCACTTTTCTGAGCTAATGGCTTTGTTCAATATTCAAGCTGGAGCTGCTTTGGTTCCGAAGCTGGTACTCCCGATAACGGGTGGTTCATGTTCAGAACCAGCCAACAAGAAACAGAAGAAGGAAGCACAGAGAAGGGTACAGCATGTCGGGGTGCAAGGACCCTTCGTCAAGTCAAAATGGTCTCACATTCCTATTACCTTTTCCCAAGAGGACCTTCAACTCAAGGATTACCCACACAATGATGCTATGGTTATCTCTTGTGTTATCAAAGGATTTCTGGTCCACAATGTTTTGGTTGATACAGGCAGTGCAGCTGATATCATATTTGCTAAAGCCTTCAGACAGATGCAAGAGCCCGAAGATAAAATTCTTGATGCCACACATCCCCTCTGCGGCTTCAGAGGAAGGCAGATTGTAGCACTTGGCAAAATCTCAATGTCAGTGGCCTTCGGATTCATCAACAACACAAGGACTGAGCAAGTTATGTTTGATATTGTTGACATGGAGTACCCTTACAATGCAATCATTGGTCGTGGTACTTTTAATGCCTTCGAAGCAATTCTGCATCCAGCTTATCTTTGCATGAAGATACCTTCGGACCAAGGGCCCATTGCTATTCATGGAAGTCAAGAAGCTGCCAGAAGGGCCGAAGGAAATTGGACAGACTCAAAAGCAATCCATAATATAGATGGAACTGAAGCTTGTGAGCAGTACAAGTTCAGAAGGGAGAAAGCTGCTTCGGCTGACCAGCCAAAACCCATGCTCTTGTGTGAGGATATAGCAGAGCAGAAGGTGTTATTGGGATCTCAATTGTCCGAAGAGCAGGAGAAAACCTTGATAAGGTTTTTGTTCAACAATAAAGATGTTTTTGCTTGGTCAGCCAATGATCTTTGCGGAGTTAATAGGGATGTTATTGAGCACTCGCTCAATGTTGATCCATCCTTCAGACCCAGGAAGCAGAGGCTTCGGAAGATGTCTGACGATAAGACCGAAGGTGCTCGGAATGAAGTGAAACGACTCCTTAGTGCCGGAGTTATTAGAGAGGTAAAATACCCCGAATGGTTGGCTAACACTGTTATGGTGAAGAAGGCCAATGGTAAATGGAGAATGTGCATCGATTTTACTGATCTCAATAAGGCCTGTCCGAAGGATGAGTTCCCATTGCCAAGGATAGATTCTCTAGTCGATGCAGCAGCTTCATCAGAACTTATGAGTTTGCTGGATTGCTATTCAGGCTATCATCAAATCTGGATGAAGAAGGAGGATGAACCAAAAACCAGCTTCATAACCCCTAGTGGGACATACTGTTACCTTCGGATGCCTGAAGGGCTTAAGAATGCTGGAGGAAGCTTCAGCAGAATGACAGCAAAGGTTCTCCATTCTCAGATAGGCAGGAATGTACTAACTTATGTTGATGATATCATTGTAAAGAGCACGAAGCAGGACAACCACATTGCTGATTTACAAGAGACCTTTGCTAATTTTAGACAGGCTGGTCTAAAGCTGAATCCAGAAAAATGTGTCTTCGGAGTAAAGAAGGGGAAATTTCTTGGTTGCTTAGTTTCAACAAAGGGAATTGAGGCCAACCCAAGTAAAATCGAAGCTATACTTCGAATGGAGCCACCAAGTACAAAAAAGGGGGCTCAAAGATTGACAGGAAGGCTGGCATCTCTCAATAGATTTATATCCAGATCTGCAGAAAGAAACTTACCATTCTTCGAAGTGCTGAAGTCAGCCGAAGTCTTTCAATGGGGACCAATCCAGCAGAAGGCCTTTGAAGAACTGAAACAGTATTTGATAGATTTGACAACACTAACTCCACCTACGCCAGGGGCTCCTTTGTTATTATATGTGGTAGCTTCGCACTCAGCGGTAAGTGCAGCACTTGTTCAGGAGAAGCTTGAAGGCCAAGTTAAGAGACAGGCCCCAATATATTTTGTTTCCGAAGTTCTTAGTTTGTCAAAGAAAAATTATACAGAGTTGGAGAAGGTACTGTATGCTGTCTTGATGGCCTCCAGGAAGCTTCGACACTATTTTCAAGCTTACAACATAATTGTTCCTTTTTCACAACCTCTGAAGGATATTATGAGGAACCGAGAAGCTACTGGAAGGATTGGAAAATGGGCTGCAGAGCTCAATGAATTTTGTATTGAATATGTTCATAGATCTTCGATTCAGTCCCAGGCGTTAGCAGACTTCATTGCTGACTGGACGCCAGGGGCTCAGGAGGAAGAAACAAATAAAGACGCCGAAGCATGGACAGTGTTTTGCGATGGGTCTTGGGGAACCTTCGGAGCAGGAGCGGCTGCTGTGTTGATTTCACCTTCCAAAGTTAAAACTTGTTATGCGGCAAAACTTGATTTTAGTTGCACAAATAACATCGCCGAGTATGAAGCTTTGCTTTTGGGTCTTCGGAAATTAAAGGCAATGGGAATCAGAAGGGCCATCCTTAAAACTGATTCCCAAGTTATTTCTGGCCATATTGACAAAAGTTACAAAGCAAGAGACCCGAAGCTCGAAAAATATCTAGATACAGTCCGAAGGATTGAGGCTTCCTTCGAAGGTTTCTCTGTCAAAAATATTCCTCGTGGAGAAAATGAATACGCTGATCTATTGGCTAAGTCAGCAGCCCAGGGGCTGCCTGTACCTTCGGAAGTATTTTTTGAAACAATAAAAGCACCTTCGGTCGAGCTTCTTGAAAGAGCAATCCTTAACATATCCCCTGTTTATAGTGAAGATTGGAGAACTGAGATCATCTCTTTCCTTCAGGGTAATTTTCTTTCAGACGATGAAACTTATAACAGGAGAATAGAAGCAAGAGCTCGACCATATGTTATAATAGAAGGGGAGTTATACAAGCGCGGGGTCTGTTCCCCATTACTCAAGTGCTTATCCAGATCCGAAGGTATAGAGTTAATGAAGGACATACATGCAGGTCTGTGTGGATCACACATTGGATCTAGGCCCTTGCTTGGGAAAGTTTTTCGCCAAGGATTTTATTGGCCAAAGGCAGCTTCGGATGCAGCGGATTTAGTTCAAAAGTGCGAAGGTTGTCAGAAATGTGCAAGAGATAAAAAACAACCTTCGTCTTTAACTCAGTTAATACAACCCACTTGGCCGTTGCAAAGGTGGGGTCTGGATTTGCTAGGTGCATTACCACCGGCACAGGGGAATTTAAGATACGTGGTGGTGGCAGTGGAATATTTTTCCAAATGGATTGAGGCGAAGCCTTTAGCCACAATAACTTCGTTTACTATTCAAAAGTTTTTCTGGCAGAACATTGTTTGTCGCTTCGGAGTACCGAAGGCTATCACTGTGGATAATGGGACACAATTTGATTCTGAAGCCTTCAGAGAATTTTGTAATCAAATCGGCACGAAGATCCATTTTGCATCAGTCCGACACCCAGAATCAAATGGACTTGTTGAAAGAGCCAATGGGATCATAATGACAGGAATAATGAAGTCAATCTTCAATCAGCCGAGGGGAAAGTGGCCAGACGAGTTAATCAAAGTGGTGTGGAGTCATAATACAACCACCTCAAGATCAACAGGCTTTACACCCTTTAAACTATTATTTGGTGACGAAGCAATAACCCCAGAAGAGGCTAAAACAGGATCAATAAGGACAGTAGCTTCGACAGAGGGCAAAAACGAAGCTGATTGCTCTGTAGAAAAAGATGCTATTGAAGGAATCAGACTCCAAGCTGTGGAAAACATCAATAAATATCAAGCTAAAACAATAAAATGGCGCGATAGAAAGGTCAAGTTGAAGAACATTGAACCAGGACACTTGGTACTTCGAAGAGTAGCTAACCCCGAAACAGTAGGCAAATTACAGCTGAGGTGGGAAGGCCCCTTTTTGGTAGTATCTTCGTCAAGACCTGGTTCCTATAGGTTGAAGGATTTGGACGGCAATGACATTCCTAGATCGTGGAATGCGGATGAGCTTCGGAGATATTATGTTTAGTTTGATGTAATTTTTTATATTCTTTTTTGTGGCACCCTTTTCCTTTCCAAAGGGGGAGAAAGGTTTTTAATGGGGCCACAACATGTAATTTTTCTTTTCCTTATTTCAATTCTATAAGAGCGATATCCCCCAAAAATGTAAATGTAAAAGCTGAGAACGCACCCTTGAGTGCAAAGAGAAAGAAAAGAAAACAGGGAGAAGCTCAAAAGATGTTCCTAAGGGAATGCAGAGCTTACAGCGAAAAATAAATGTTGGTTCCGCCGAAAGTAAAAGGCGAAGAAGCTCCTAAGGGAGGCTTACAGCGAAAAATTAATGCTGATTTCGCCGAAAGTAAAAGGCGAAGAAGCTCCTAAGGGAGGCTTACAGCGAAAAGTCAACGCTGATACACCGAAAAGTAAACGGTGAAGCCGAAAAGTAAACGACAAAAACATTTTTATCATTCTTAAGGGGACGAAGGGTCGTGCTTATGATTTTTTGAGCATGTGTCCTAATATTCAATTGCACATAACATATCATCATATCATTTGCATTCATGAACATTCATTTAGACATATATAGAATCATCATCATGCTACACAAAAAAGTTAGGTGCTTCAGAGAAAAAAAAAAGAGAAGGGAAAAAGATTCGAAGGAAAAATTTTCTATGCTTCGTTGTGTACGAAAAGAAGGGAAGGTGTTTTTCGCCTTCGGCTCAAAAGAGAAGTTTCGTCCACAGCAAAGCAGACTGGATGCGCTTAAAGGAGACATAATATATTACAAGGTATGTACAAATTTACATAAGTTACTCCATATCTATATTACAAAAGTTTCTCCAAGAATTTTTGCAGGAAAGCACATTATAAGCAATTTTAAGCTTCAGCTAAGGCTTCGTCTTCAGTTTTGTCAAACTTCAGCACTGTCAATCTTCAACTTCGTCATCCTGTATATATCAAACAACACACTAAGAAAGGTACAAATTTCAAAGGAGAAGGTAAAAGCAACAAACATAAGTTTTTTACCGGCTTAAGATGGCTTCGAGCTTCATCGCCTGCCATTTTCCGCCCGCCACTTACCCAGATCTGGGTCATGAATCTATTTCCGATACTTCTGGCTAAGTTTGGGATATCTAACAAATCTGAAGCTGACAGGCTGAAGTTTGGTCTGTTCACAGTGTTTCCATGTGTGCAGCGAGCCTTCAAAAAAGCAGCAGCTGTGCCCCGAGAAGCTACCCGGGCGCAGAAGTCAGCGTGCCCACCAATAACTTCGTCAACGGCATCAACTTCGCCTTCAATATGTTCTAATGTTCTTGGCAAGTTTTCAGCTGAAGGTGTAAATTTCGAAGAGCTAGCTCCGACAGAGTGAAACACGTCCTTCAGCCGCTGCACACATCGGATGCCGAAGCTTAAGCATTTCTCCTGAAGTTCTGTAAAGGATTTCTGCAGATTTGAGTATTTATCCACTTCAGTCTTCAGGCTTGCTTCAAAGTATTTCTTTTCTTGCTCGAATTTTTCTGATTGACGGAGCAATTCATTTTTTAATTTGTCATTTTCAGTTTGGACTTCAGCCAAAGAGCCCTCCATGGTCTGAATGATAAAATCCTTCTTTTCTAGTGCACCTTCGTGCTCTTTGACCATGATTTCAAGATCTTGAATTGCGAAGTCTTTCTTTTTCAGATTGGCTTCATGGTTTTCAATTTTTTTCAGCCAAGTCTCGAATAACGGTTTTGTTTTTCTCTTCCTCCAGATCTTGCTGCATCTTCAGAACCTTGCTTAACAATATGCTCTGTCGAAATGATCTTTGTCAGAACACAACACAAAAGTTAACAATAATAATAACAAAATAACAAAAATATTTGTTACCTTGAAGTTAGCATAGAGCAGGCTTCCGGCGATGTGGTGTCGATGATAACGACACAAGTCCGCTTCCAGCTTCGGCAGGCCAATGCTTTTGGAAAGGGTTCTAACAATTTTGGCTTCGTTGCGGTTCCGAAGGCATCTTAATTTCCCTTCGTTGACCCCACCAAAAAGCATAGCCCCCGATTTGTATCCGCAGGATATGGCATATTTTCTCAACTCCTCTTTTTCGGTGTCCGTTAATTCTTGTCCGAGCAAATCTTGAAAGATAAAATCTTCTTCTTCTGAAATTTCATCAATTTGCTCCTTCCCCTTCTCCGTTGCCGTATTCACTGTAGCCACAGTAGCTTCTTCTTCAGCCATTTTCAGCAGTATGTTGTCAATAACCTCAAGTGTGGTTTCCAGGTCCGGCTCTTCGGTGGCTCTGGCTTCGGCCCCGGTAGCTTCGGCTTTGCCGGATTCAGCTTCAGCAGTTTTCATTTCAGTAGCTTCGGCTTCGGCAGTTTTAGTAAAAACAATTTTTGACACCGTTGCCGGTGGCGGCGTCTGATGGATCACATCTGTTACTTGAATAATTCTCCGCTTTTTTGGCTTCACAGGACTTTCTACTGCCGAAGCTGCCTTGTCCTTCTGAAAAAACTTCATCAGTTCCAGTGCCAGCGGACTTAGCCTGAAAGGCAAAGGTTCAGTCATTACCTTCATAATTTCTTCTACTTCAATAGCAGAAGGAGAAGCAAGAGTGTCTTCTTCTTGGACCGGCGTTTCCGGCTCCAGGGATGCACTTTTTCTCTTTTTTGCCATTTGCACCTTCGGCTCAGGATTTAACTCTTCAGCGCTAATGTTATCAGAATCTTTCTTTTTCTTTTTTGCTGCCTTGACGACTTCTTCGTCAGTAGTGCTAGCAATCCTTTTTCGCTTCGGGCCCCCAGCATCTCCGCCCAGTCGACCGTAGTCAGCATATTCAAATCCTATGGCATCAAGTACTCTGTTCAACCTTCGTTTCGGCCGAGTGCCGAAGGCCGCTGTCATCAGTTGGTCCTCTTTTTTAGAGTAATTCCCAAGAATTTCATTGCTCATTATTTCAATTGTATCAAGCCATTCTTGGCAGGGTACTTTAAAGTATTTCTTGAATTTACAATGGTAGGGCAGTCGGACGAGTTCCCCCTCTTTCTTTTCCCCTTTAAGCTTCGGCATCGTCCACTCTTTCATAGTTGGAAAAACCCTGAAGGCCAGGAATTCTTGCACTAAATCTCTAGTGCCAATATGTTCTGCAATAATTTTGAATTCGCCCAGTGCAGCCCAAGTTGGACCTTCTACATCCATTCTGCAGCGAGGTCTTGTTTCTCCGAAGGTTAGTTCAAGAGGGCTCTGGACCAGCTTCTCTTTGTCTTCATCAACTTTGACATAAAACCATTCTGATTTCCAGCCTGCCGGCCATTTGCTTCGGTAGCTGATCACGGGAAACTTCGTGGTTTTCCGATAAGCAAAGTTATAGCAACCAAAATTTTCATGCAATCCATCTTTTCTGGCTTTTGTTTGGTAATGCAGCTCATGAACTCGACAGAAGCTGTCGGCAAATGGCTCCACCGCCTGGCTTCGGAGAGCCCAGATATAGACGCTGAGCCTGACAATCGCGTTGGGAGTCAGTTGGTGAAAATAGATGCCAAATTTTTGCAGCACGTCAGAGATCATCCTATTTAAGGGAAATCTCAACCCAGCCTTTAGGAAGCTCTTGAAAATGACTATTTCATCCTTTTCTGGCTTCGGGGTAGTTTCTTCCCCCCCGAAGCGAAGTAGCTTCTTCTCATTCTCACTGAAATAACCCGACTTCACCATCTTCGAGAGATCAGCCTTAGAGACAGTCGACTTTCCGAAGTCCAAGTGGCTGGGCTTGCTTGGCACGGCAATATGGTAATCATCATCGGGATCAGCTTCCTCAATATTTCCTTCTTCTGCTTCGGTAGCAACTTGTTCTGTCTCGGCAACAGTCTGCTCTGATTCGGCAGTACGGATTCCTTCCGAGGTTACCAGTCCGGATCGTTGCATCGCTTCGGAGATGGGAACAGTCTCCGATCCTTCAGCTTCGGCTCCCTCACGCTCAACCCTAGCGGTAGAGCGCACTCTGGCCATTTAATTCTGAATTTTTTGGGGACTAAAAACTTTTTCTTCCGAAACTTTTTCTTCTAACGAAGTAGGCTTTAAACTGGAGCTTCGTCTGATTCCGAGAGTCAAGCTTCGGCTATGGTTAAAAATTTTGGCAGCAAAACAGTGCAATAGCAATGAATGCTGTGGTAACTTCACACCTACCCGTCTGTTTATATAGTGCTGCAGGTAAGAAGGTGAATCGTCAGGATTTTTACACCAGGCGAACAGCTGCTTGCACCCGCTGCGCGGTGGACCGCAGAGACCAAATAGTAACTCTGCAGGGTGGGACCGCTACGCGCTCAGAAACTGAATCGTTTCTCGACAACGAGCTCAGGGAAGGTGTTTTTCGGACCTTCGGCTTCCCGAAGCCTAAGAGACTTTTTTCACGGATCAAGCTCGTTACGAAAAACAATCTAGCACCGCGAAGGGGCTACTGTTGGGACTATGCTTCGTCGCCGAAGGTCCTGCAGGGAGAAACAGCTTCGGCTGAAGCTGTCCGCATGTGATGACCGAAGGTTCCCCTTCATGAAGCTTCGGAATTACAAACCGACTTAAAAGTAGAATGACCTTTTAGTCCATAAATGTTTGAGTCGTTGTTGTAATCTTTTATGAGGGGCATAATTGTAATTCCTCACAGGCTGTGTCCTATGCCTATAAATAGTGAACAGTATTCCTTTACTGTTCACGCTTTCCTGTAATTGCAATCACATCAATCGGGAATTAATCTTTGTCAAGGCAGAGCATTTGAGAACGAGTCCCCAACAGTACCAAAAGGATGTGCATAGATTACAGGGCCCTGAATGAAGTCACTGTTAAGAACAAGTACCCCCTGCCAAGGATAGAAGATCTGTTTGACCAGCTCAGAGGTGCCAGCGTATTCTCGAAGATAGATCTGAGATCAGGTTACCATCAACTCAGAATCCGACCCTCGGACATACCGAAGACAACATTCATCACCAAGTATGGGTTATATGAGTTCACAGTTATGTCCTTTGGTTTGACAAATGCGCCAGCCTTCTTTATGTATCTGATGAACAACGTGTTCATGGACTATCTAGACAAGTTTGTGGTGGTGTTCATCGATGATATTCTCATATACTCTCAAAGTGAGGAAGATCATGTGGAGCATTTGAATATGGTATTGCAGAGACTTCGAGAGCATCAGTTGTATGCCAAGCTGAGTAAATGCGAGTTCTGGATTCATGAAGTCCTGTTTCTGGGTCACATCATAAACCAAGATGGGTTAGCAGTGGATCCAAAGAAAGTAGCAGATATCCTGAACTGGAAAGCACCGAAGGATGTTCGTGGAATCAAGAGCTTCATTGGAATGGCCGGATACTATAGGCGTTTCATTGAAGGCTTTTCAAAGATTGCTAGACCAATGACAGCGTTACTAGCAAAGAAAGTTGAGTTTAAGTGGACCCAAAAGTGCCAAGAGGCATTTGAAGAACTGAAGAATAGATTGACTACAGCACCTGTGTTAGTTCTGCCTGATGTTCACAAGCCATTCTCGGTGTACTGCGATGCTTCTTACACCGGATTGGGATGTGTGCTAATGCAAGAAGGAAGAGTTGTAGCATACTCATCTCGACAACTGAAGATCCATAAGAAAAATTACCCCACACACGACCTGGAGTTGGCAGCAGTGGTTCATGCGTTAAAGACATGGAGACATTACCTATATGGGCAGAAGTGCGACATCTACACAGATCACAAGAGTCTGAAATACATATTCACCCAGTCAGAGTTGAACATGAGGCAGCGAAGATGGTTGGAATTGATCAAAGATTACGAGTTGGAGATACATTACCATCCAGGCAAAGCCAATGTTGTTGCAGATGCTCTGAGCAGGAAGAGTCAAGTCAATATGATGGCTACATACCCAATGTCATATGAGTTGGCCAAGGAATTCGACAGACTGAGTCTCGGTTTTCTGAATAGTACACAAGGAGTAACAGTGGAATTAGAACCCACCTTAGAGCGGGAGATCAAAGAAGGGCAGAAGGATGATGAAAACATCAACAAGATCCGGCAGCTGATCTTAGAAGGAAGAGGCAAGGACTTTCGAGAGGATGAAGAGGGAGTAATATGGTTCAAGGATCGATTGTGTGTTCCCGACCTCAAACCTATTCGGGAGCTGATCCTCAAGGAAGCTCATGAGACAGCCTACTCCATACACCCTGGAAGTGAAAAGATGTATCAGGATTTGAAAAGGAGGTTTTGGTGGTATGGCATGAAAAGGGAGATCGCAGAATATGTCGCCATCTGTGATAGCTGTCAAAGAACCAAAGCAGAGCATCAGAGGCCCGCCGGACTGTTGCAGCCATTGCAGATCCCTCAGTGGAAGTGGGATGAGATCGGGATGGATTTTATAGTTGGCCTACCTCGTACCCGGGCCGGCTATGATTCCATCTGGGTGGTTGTGGACCGCTTAACAAAGGTGGCTCATTTCATACCCGTGAAGACAACATACACCGGAGCAACATTAGCTGAGTTATACATGTCTCGGATAGTCTGCCTTCATGGTGTGCCGAAGAAGATAGTGTCAGATCGAGGAACACAGTTTACCTCTCATTTTTTGCAGCAACTACAAGAAGCTTTGGGCACGCATCTGAACTTCAGCTCGGCTTATCACCCGCAGACAGACGGTCAGACTGAAAGAACTAATAAGATCCTAGAAGATATGTTGAGAGCCTGTGCGTTGCAAGACAAGTCAGGATGGGACAAAAGGTTACCTTACGCAGAATTCTCCTACAACAATAGTTACCAGGCCAGCTTGAAGATGTCACCGTTTCAGGCACTCTATGGACGGAGTTGTAGGACTCCGCTGCATTGGGACCAGCCTGGAGAGAGACAGGTGTTTGGCCCCGACATCTTGCTTGAAGCCGAAGAGAATATTAAAATGGTTCGAGAGAACCTGAAGATAGCACAATCAAGACAACGAAGCTATGCTGACAGAAGGAGAAGAGAACTGAGTTTTGAAGTGGGAGATTACGTCTATCTGAAGGTGTCGCCTATCAGAGGAGTCAGAAGGTTCAGAGTCAAGGGCAAGTTAGCACCCCGGTACGTTGGACCATATCAGATTCAAGCAAAGCGTGGAGAAGTGGCCTACCAGCTCAACCTACCAGAGAGTTTGTCAGCAGTGCACAATGTGTTCCACGTGTCGCAATTGAAGAAGTGTCTGCGAGTACCAGAAGAACAGTTGCCAGTGGAGGGTTTGGAAGTCCAAGAGGATCTGACATACATAGAGAAGCCAACGCAGATTCTGGAGTTTGCAGAAAGAGTCACCCGGAGGAACACCATCAGAATGTGCAAAGTCAGATGGGGCCACCACTCTGAGGAAGAAGCAACCTGGGAACGAGAAGATGATCTGAAGGCCAAATACCCTGAACTCTTTGCTGACCAACCTTGAATCTCGGGGCGAGATTCTTTTAAGGGGGATAGGTTTGTAACACCCTGAATTTGGGGGTATAAAATTTCTTTGCTCATATTCACAAATTCAGGTGTTACTTCTCTTTTCACACCTTTCCCCAATATCCTCTTTCTCTTTTCTATAGAAGAAGAGTGGTTATTTTTATTTTGTAATTGTAATCTAGTAGGCTAAACTCCAAGGGAGTATGAAATGTTGCATCATGTTGAACCCTAAATTTCACTTTTGTTTGGTGCATAATACTTGGAAATGCTAATTTGAATTTGTGGCCTATTTGGATTTGAATCAATAGAGTAAATAAAAAGAAAAGGGAAAACAAATGCCAGAATAAAAGAAAAAGGAAAGAAGCCCACTTCCCCCGCCCCCTCGGCCTTTCGGCCCATCAGGCCCATCCCGCGCGCGCCTTCCTTCCCCCTCTCCTCTCTCTGCCCTGGCGGGCCCGCCCGTCAGCGCGACCGCCTTCCCCTCGCCCGCGCCCGCTTTCCCCTCTCTCTCTGCTCGCGGGCCCGAGCTGTCAGCTCTTCCGTCTCCGCGTAACCGTCGCCCCGAGCCGCGCGTGCCGCGGACTCCGCGCCCACGTCGCGCGTGGAGCTCGCAACCACCTCGCCTCGGCCACTTGAGCCCAGAACCTCGCTCGCCCTCTCCCCCTCCCTCATTTGCGCACCTGCAGACCCCTCTTCCACCTCCCCCACGCTGCTCACACGCCAGAGCGCCGCCGCCATTAATCGACGTCGCCCGAGCTCGTTTCTCCGTCGCCATTGGAGCCCCGCCGTGCCCTCTGCCACGGTGAGCTTCGCCCCGACGTCCGCAACCCGGGACACGCCCCAATTTCCCCTCTCCCTCCCCGAATTCCTCTGCCTGCGCTCACCCGCCGTTCTCTGCGTAGTCGTCGAGGTCCGCCACCGTCGACCCGGGCCACCGCCGCGCCTTCGCCGCCACCGAGGAGTCCTCGGGGTTCGCCTTGAGGTAAGGAACCTCCTCTGCCCTCTCCCTTCCCCTCTATTGCACTCTGCCGCGCTTAATTCCTCGCCGGAGTCCTTTAGTGCCACCGCCGAGCCGCTTCGCCGTGGACTGCCTCCCTTCGATGCCCCTGTCCCGACCTAGTCCCCACCAGAGGGTTCCCCACGCTCTCCCCGACCTCCCCGGCCACCCAGGTCACCCCAAGGACCCGCAGAGCCCCCGCGCCCCTCGTCTCCGGCGAGTTCTCCGCCGCGGGAGCGGGCGCCGGCGCCTCTGCTAGCCGGAGAGGAAGGCAGAAGCCGGTCGCCAGATCTCAGCCGTCCAGCTTAGATCAGACGGCCCTGTTTCAAATAGGCCGAGCCCAACCCTAGCCGTCCGCCTGAGATCCAACGGCCCAGAGCCGTTTCCCCCCGCACCCCGCCTTCGTGCCATTTGGGCCCCGCCTGTCAGCCAGCCGCCCCGCGCTGCTCGCCTGGCCCCGCCTGTCAGCCAGCCGCCCCGCGATGCTCGCCTGGCCCCGCCTGTCAGCCAGCCGCCCCGCGCTGCCCGCCCGGCCCCGCCTGTCAGCCGTCCGCCCCGCGCTGCCCGCCCGGCCCCGCCTGTCAGCCGCTCAGGCCGCCGCGCGCTCGCGCGCCCGCCCGCGGATCTAATCTCGGGCGTTGATCCGAGATCCAACGGCTATAAGAGCCCGATACCCCTTCGCCCGCGCATTTTCTTAAAGAGACCCCCGACTTTCTGCAAATTAACCCGCCGTCCCTAGATCTTCGCAGTTAGGTCCTCGGACCTTTTATTTAATCCAAAATAGGTATTTAAGGCATATTTTTAATCCCTAATCTTGTAAAATTCATAACTTTGTCATATGAACTCCAAATTAGGTGCTTCAAATTGCAAAATGTTCATAATATTCTTATCTATCTATTTAAAAAATGTTTCCCTGCTGTTTTTATGTCCCAATTAATAGTTGATCATTAGAGTAAAACTAATGTTATTGGAACCCTATTTGAGATAAATAAAAGATAGTAGACTTTAATAAAAGTTGGAGCACCTAAGTTTATGGACTTAAAACCATGTAATGATTTAACCCCACCACTGACTTAGACCTGATTAGTGGATAATGAATCATTTTGTATAGTCATCTACCCTAGACCTAGGGAACACCAGATTGCCAATCCTTTTCTACTGTGAACTTGTGATCTCTTTGCTGCATATGCTTGGTTTACTGTTTTTGTTTGTTATTTCACAAGTGCATAGTGTGAATGATTACTTTACGTAGACAACGGGCAGTCTGTGTTTCCCGAGGAAGTTGCAGAAGAAGTCCCTGATCAGCAGTTTGGTGAAGGCAAGTGTCCTGTAACCCATTATGTCCTATTCACTTATAATTCACTTTCCCGCATTACTTAATTGAAACCTAAGGATTGACTAGCTTTATACTTTACCTTATCCTTGATGACCTTTTGGGTTATTATTATGGTTAGCATTTTGCTATTGCCTTAACCTAATCAATGAACATGATGTGACTATTTATGATACGATACTGTTATCCTGATGATATTGATGATCTTGTGATACTCTAGGGGGCTCAGGCTGTTTCCTGAGTACCTCTCCGTAAGGACCTGTTCGTTGAGAGACCACCCGGGATAACAGTGCAACCATGAGGGTGAAATGGGATGCCCTTAGCTAATTAATTAGAGGAACTAGAGGTGTAGTTGCTTCGCCGTCGTGCCGTCAATGAGGTCCAGGCACAGTGCTTGCTCTGCCGAGGCTGAGTGCCGAGGTTCTTTCGTTTTGCTTTTCGTTAGTCACTCTCCTGCGGGGAGGGGTACTGTGTTTATCAAACTAGAGAAACCTAACGGGCAGCTATGATCTCTAGGGAATCTTTGTAACAGCTACGTAGTGATCCCCTGCCGGACCACCTAGGTAGTGGTCAATGGGGATTAGCTCTCCCCGGGTAGAAAGGGAATCATGACTCATGGGTAAAGTGTGCGACCTCTGCAGAGGGTAATGAAACTGATATATCAGCCGTGCTCACGGTTAAGAGCAGCCTTGGGATCCTCTTTGATTAGAGATACTCCGGATACACTTCAGATGATGACTTTAATGATGATGGTTAACGATGGTGACTTTAATTATGCATTCTAGTATTCCTTCTCGGAGGAAGTACTTTTTTTGGGATTATAACTTGGGTTTTATGATAAAACCTGGCTCCTACTAATAATAAATACCTGACCAACTAAAAGCAACTGCTTGAGCCTAACCCCATATAAAGCTAGTCCACTTCAGCCAAACGGGACATTTGCTGAGTACGTTGATGTGTACTCATCCTTGCTTTACCACAAAATACCAGGTTGTCCACATTGTAACCACTGCTCAGGGGAAGACGAAGCCGTGGAAGGAGACTTCCAGGAATTCCAAGACTACGAGGAGTTTTAGGTGTGGGTTGGCGGCAACCCCCAGTCAGCTGCCTGTGAAGGCCTTATCTTTACTGCGTTTCGCTTAGCACTTTGATTTATCCGTTAAGTTGATGACTATGTGGATGTCTCTGACTATGTGATGTAATAAGTTAATACTCTTTTATGTTATTATTCGAGCATTGTGCGATGATGTTCATTTATGTAATCGCTGTGTACGTGAGTTCTGATCCTGGCACGTACATAGTTCACATTCGGTTTGCCTTCAAAACCGGGTGTGACAAGCGTCCTGCGTTAAGGACGCATGTGCCCTCAGACGCCTAGGTTATCCCCGGAATATTCCCATAAAGCGGGGTTACAGACCGTAATTACAGGGATGCCTTTACAAATTAGGCCCGTAATGCGCAGCGGCCACGCAGGGCCTGTTACAATGGGTCGGATTACACGTGGGCCTCCATGCTGGACGAGGTCGCAAGATGTGATGACCTCGTCACAGGTCTTCGTACGGTGACGTATGGGATGAAGGGTGAGCCTGCCCGTTGTCTTGTCTCTGTTGGTCCAGCGATTACGACGAAGGCATCGAGCGAAGGGTGGCGTCTTCGCCTTCGCCCCAACATTTGCCCTCCGAGGGACCAGTTCGACTAAGTCATCTGGTGCCGAAGACGTCGCTAGATGGTGGAGACGCTGCCCTCGCTCGAAGTGGTTCCGCGGGGGTTTTTGACATGACCGTTGATTGACACCGTACTGTTGGACTGCGGGTTTCCCGAAGCGCCGCGCCCTGGGTATAAAAGGGGACGGGAGGCGGCGCGTTTTGAACTTTATCTTTCCGCGCTCCGCGAAAACCCTAACCACCTTTTCAAATCTCTTGCTGCTCGTCTGCCCTCCTTGCTCTTGTTCGCCGGAGATCTGGCCCGTGTGAAGCAGACCGCCCGCCGCCGCCGACGGTACGTAGCGATGCCGACCTCTTCTTCTCCTGTTGCCGCTACGCCGCCGGCCGACGCATCGTCTGAGGAGACGCTGAGCACTGTGGCGGCGGAGGAGTTGCGCGCCGGCGATATAGTGGATTTCGGTGTGTCGCGGATGTCCTCGGTCCGCGTGCAAGATATGCAGCAGCTTGGTTACTTTGGCGGTGGAGTCGCTCGTGTCCCGGGGACGGAGGAGGTCCCCGAGCCAGAAGGCGAGTTGGTTGTGTTCGAGGCGTTCTTTGTCGCTGGTCTTCGCCTGCTTGCGCACCGATTTGTGGGAGAAGTCCTGCGCAGATTCAACGTCCAGATCCATCAGCTGACTCCGAATGTTGTGGTGGCTCTGTCGGAGTATGTCTGGGCGACGACTTCGTACGGCAGACAGCCATCGGTCGAGGTCTTCGCGAAGTACTATTGCCTGCACTGGCAGAAAAGGATGATCGGAAATAAGGTTGCCCAGTTTGGGTCCTGTACATTCACGCCGAAGACCGGCAAGACCTCGATGGAGGTGGTTGAGTTGGTTCCTTGCGCCCGCAATAAATGGGGCAACTGACATGAGTTTTGGTTCTACGTTGCGGAGGGCACAGTCGAAGACCATCCGGGGCTCCCCATGGCCGAGATGTGCTCGCATTATTACTTAGCATACCCGCAGTTTGAAGTGGCGGAGGAGGATGCAAGCGAAGGGGCCCTTCGGTGCGCGGCCGGCCTGAGCAGTGGGCGCGATTTGGTTGAGGAGTTTGTGGCGTACGGGGTGTGGCCTTTGGCGCATGGCTGGGCGCTGGGCGAAGTATGCCCTCGCTAGATGCCTTCCCATGGTGGGAAGCTGGTGCGAAGTCCCGCCTTCGCATTGGATCTGCATAACCGCGATCCGGCCGCCTTTGTGCGTGAGGCGGAGGATGGGGCGGTGCGGATCGTTGGTCAGTACGTGCCGAAGACGGAGGGCCAGCGTAGACCGCTTGAACAGGGTCTTCGAGTTGAACCGTCTGCCGTATGGCGGTTATCCCGGGCAAGACGATGTGGATCGTCGCGGGAAGAAGCCGGCAGTAGAGACTGGAGACGACCCCGCGCTGGCGGCCGCCCCATCCTCTAAGAACAGGAAGCTAGGTATTGCTACGGGAGGACTGGGGGTTTCCGATGGTTTTGCTAGGGAATTGATGAGGACATGTGCGGCCCCAGGGGGAAGGATGTCTTCGCCCGAGCTCCGGGAGTCTTCGGCGCGGATGCTGAGGGTTACCGGGGGTTGGTGGCCTAAGAATGTTCCTATCCCCCGCGCGGTCGGCGAAGACTTTTTTACATCTCGCATGGTTCGTGATTGAAGAGTGTTTCCTTACGGGCGGAATATTGCTGCTGTTGTGTCGGTAGTGATGGACAAGGATCGTCAGGGAGCTGCGCAGAAGCGCCAGGCGGTCGTCAGGCTCCATGAGGCCAGGCCGAAGACGCCGCAGGGGACTGCGAAGGCTGCTGCCCCCGGCGGGAGCCAGCCGCCGCTGGCGGCGAAGTCGGCCGCCCCTGGGTCCAGCAGGGTGCCAGAGGCTGTGAAGGCGGCTGCCGCCGGCGGTACTAAGTCTGTTCCGGCGGGAGCCGTGAAGGCCCGAGAGTTGTCGCCGCCAGGCAAGCGCATGGCCGACTTCGCCACCGATATTAGTGTGGAAGATTATTTTGTTGGTAAGTCATTGGCTCGACTTTTTTTCTAAATCTGTTGATACGTCGCAGGGTCGGGCGAAGGCCGACTTGTTGTTGTTCTGCCCGCCGTGTCGACCGCGGCGGCTGCCGTGGTGCCTAGGGCGAAGGGTAGTGCTCTTAGTGCCGGTGGCGAGATTCCGGCACTCACTGCCGTCAGGGACGAGGCGGGCGCTGTGTCCCGCCGGCTGAAGGAGGCATTAAGTCAGGTACGTTGAGCTAGACTTCGGTTTTTACCAGCTTTGTTGGGGCTGTGGTCTTATGTGTATCTTGTAGGCGGCTGACTTCGCAGACCGCGCGGCGTCGGGGGCCCTTATGGCAGTTGTGTCTGCTGAAGTCGAGAGACTTCGGGCGCAACATGCTGACGCCGTCCGGGAAAAGTCGGCCGCTGACAGCAAGTGCCGCAAGCTGGCGGATAAGGTGGCTGCGCTGGAGGGTGAGAGGGCTAACCTCCGGCGCCAACTGGCGGAGGAGAGGAAGGAGGCTAATGAGGCCCTTGCCAAGGCGCAGTCTGCGCAGGCGGAGGCCAATTTGGCGCAGGCGGAGGGCAGTCTTGCCAGGCAGCGCGCCGAGGAATTGGAGGAGTGGCTCAACGCTCTGCAGACTCGTGTGGACAGGACCGAGGCTTCGACGCGCTCGGAGGTTGAGCGGACACGCAAACAGCTTATGGACTCATACCATGAGCTGGGCGCGCGGACCGCTGACTTCGAAGTGCCAGACCGAGAGCCCGGACTTCGCTGCCTCGAGTGGCTACAGGAGGAGTTGCTGGCGCTCCCCGCTATCATGGAGGGGTTCATGTCCTATGCCTCCCTGGTCACCTGCGAAGGGGCGATGAACGCGCTTTCTCGCGAAGGGTGCCAGCACTATGAGGTCTTCGACCAAGCGGATGAGGATTTCGAGCGCGATATTTACAAGGTTGAGGACCCTGTGGTGAAGGAATCCGCGGGAGCCCTCTACGACCGGATGTGCGGCCCTCACGGTCGAGAGGTGGTCAGGGAGCGGACCGAGACGGCGAGGGGTCAGGTAATGTTTGACTTTTGTTTGGTGTTTGTTGAATGTTGGTTATATGTGGGTTTGCTGAATCTGTGTGTTGTGTCTCAGGCGGCGCGTGGCGAGAAGGTGGAGGATTTCGGGGCTTTGAACAGCGCGTAGCCTGAGTCGGAGTCGAACTCGGTGGCGGCTGTGTCCGAGGCCGCCCCGGAGCCGCCCCCGGAAACCGTCGAAGGCGTTCCTGATGCCCCCGCAGCCACTGCGACCGGCGGAGGCCCGTCGCCAACTGCCGCGCCGAGGGCTGAGGATCCTGTGAAGATGGCGGCAGAGCCGGCAGCGGAGGATCCCGCGACGGATGGGTCTTCGCTGGTGGCTTAGTGGGTGTGGGTAGTTAGGGAATTTTGGATATGTTGTTGAACCTTGGTTGCTGCGCAGGTTCAAGATTTTGGGCCTGCGCACGCAACCGCTACTGCTAATTTTTTGGCGGCTTCGACCATGGATGATGGGAATAAATCGGATGAGTCTGCATCTAAGTTTTCTGATTTTGGTGACTCTGGGAGCTCGGTTGAGTGGACTGAAGAGTCGTCGGATGAGGACTTGGACTACTTTGCGGCCTTGGATGCGGCAGCGGCGGAGGCTTCGCCGCATGCTGCAGATGCTGAAGTTGTGCCTGGTCCGAGCGCTGGGCGCAGGCGGCGAAGAGCGGTTGCGAAGCGTAGAGTGAGTGAGGCGGACGGCGGTCGGCTTCGTGTGAGTAGGGCTGGCAGGCGGGAACTGTTGTCCTTGCCGGCCGCTGTGAGTGCGGGTGAGGGGGAGCTGCGAAGTCTTTTTGCGGGTGAGGAGCTGAGGATAATGCTATTTAACTATAGGGAGATGGGAATTATTCCGAAGGTTGAGCCGTTGTAAAGTGTGATGCCCTCGCTTGTACATATGTAATAGCTTGTATGATGAGGTTGTGTGCCTTCGCACATTCAGCTATGCTCACGAAGGCGTTACATACTTGGTCTGGTGTATTTGTTATGTTGGTCTGGTGCACATGTAGTCGGTCTTTGCGCGGACAGTTTGGTGTAGTCTTTTTCGCACTTGTTAGGCTTGGTCCGGCTGCACCCTTAGGCGACTGTTGCACGGATAGTCTTTGCGAAAGACTTCGATTTTTCACACTTGTTGTGCTAGTCCGGCTGCACCCTTAGGCGACTTTTGCACGGATAGTCTTCGCGAAAGACTTCTATTTTTCGCACTTGTTGTGCTGGTCCGGCTGCACCCTTAGGCGACTTTTGCATGGATAGTCTTCGCGAAAGACTTCGATTTTTCGCACTTGTTGTGCTGGTCCGGCTGCACCCTTAGGCGACTTTTGCACGGATAGTCTTCGCGAAAGACTTCGATTTTTCGCACTTGTTGTGCTAGTCCGGCTGCACCCTTAGGCGACTTTTGCATGGATAGTCTTCGCGAAAGACTTCGATTTTTCGCACTTGTTGTGCTAGTCCGGCTGCACCCTTAGGCGACTTTTGCACGGATAGTCTTCGCGAAAGACTTCGATTTTTCGCACTTGTTGTGCTGGTCCGGCTGCACCCTTAGGCGACTTTTGCACGGATAGTCTTCGCGAAAGACTTCGATTTTTCGCACTTGTTGTGCTAGTCCGGCTGCACCCTTAGGCGACTTTTGCACGGATAGTCTTCGCGAAAGACTTCGATTTTTCGCACTTGTTGTGCTGGTCCGGTTGCACCCTTAGGCGACTTTTGCACGGATAGTCTTCGCGAAAGACTTCGATTTTTCGCACTTGTTGTGCTAGTCCAGCTGCACCCTTAGGCGACTTTTGCACGGATAGTCTTCGCGAAAGACTTCGATTTTTCGCACTTGTTGTGCTGGTCCGGCTGCACCCTTAGGCGACTTTTGCGCGGAGTTGTCGCACGCGAGGGTAGCTAGCGCTGGGCCTCGCGGTGACTTTGTATTGGTCGAAAAAAAGAAAGCATTGCCTTCTTTCTTATATCTTGTATTTATCGTACTTTTGCCCTGGGGAGTCTCTTTCTCTTTTAACAAATGTCTGGAACTTTGGATTAAGAATTGGTGGAATACCAGGCAATCCGAAACTTTCTTAACTGATATTCAAGAGAAAAGGATTCTAGAAGGATTCATAGAATTAGAGGAACTTTTTCTCTTGGACGAAATGATAAAAGAGGATCTTACGGAGCCTGTTCATGGATGACATGGTTGGTGGGGTATGATCATAGAAAATATTCTCCTCGAGTGAACCAGCCTATCCTTCCTAGATAGGGGACTTACGTGTTGATTGGATGCGGAGACACCTTTGGTCGTCGAAGACCGTCGGCGCGGTCTTTTTTTCGACGTAGATTTTTGCGGGGGATTTTTCACTTGTATATTACATGACTCCGCCTCGTTAAAAACCTCACCCCCCGGGAGGAAAAGAGTGCGGGCCAGAATAAAATTGTTTTTGCGAATTACAAGGGCGAACTGGCCCTGATGAGTCAAACAAAAAATTTGCGGAGATTATCGATGTTCCAGGAGTGCTCCAAGTCTTCGTCGTTTGGCATTGCGAGCCTGTATGCGCTGGGGGAGGCCTTCGTCTTGACAATGAAAGGGCCCTCCCACTTGGGCTCCAGCTTGCCCCTGGACTCTGTCCGAGCTGTTCGGACGAGTACGAGGTCCCCTTCGCTGAATTCCCTCGGGATGACTGCATGGTCGCGCCATGCTTTTGTCTGGGCTTGGTATTTATTTAGAGCCTGTAGGGCGAAGACTCGGTCTCCATCGATGAGATCCTTCGAAGTGGGCTCGTCCACGTCAGGGACAGCTGACGAAACTGTTCGCGGGGACCCATGTTTTATTTCTTGTGGGGTCATGGCCTCCGATCCATATAGAAGGCGGAAAGGGGTGAACCCAGTCGCCCTACACTCAGTCGTGTTTAGCGCCCAGACCGCCTCAGGTAACAAATCGGCCCACCTGCCCTTTTTTGTCGAGGAGCATCTTTTTGACAGCTGTGAAAATTTTTCCATTGGCGCGTTCCACAACTCCGTTGGACTGCGGGTGATATACTGAGGCGAAGGCAAGCTTGGTGCCAATGGAGAAGCAAAAATCTTTGAAGTCTTGGCTGTCAAACTGCTTGCCGTTGTCAACTGTTAGTTCGGACGGTACTCCGAAGCGGCAAACAATGTTTTGCCAAAAGAATTTCTGTGCAGTCTTTGATGTTATTGTGGAAACAGCCCTCGCCTTAATCCATTTGGTAAAGTACTCGACAGCGACGAAGGTGAACTTGAGGTTCCCCTGAGCTGTGGGCAGGGGCCCGACGATGTCCAGGCCCCAGCGCTGGAGAGGCCATGTGTGGGCGATCAGTTTTGTGAATTGCGAGGGGCTGCCTGATCGAGGAGAAAACTTCTGGCAGGCTTCGCAGGACCTTGTGACCCGATTTGCGGCGCAGATCATTGCGGGCCAGTAGAAACCTTGGCGGATCACCTTTGCGGCTAGGGCCCTTGGCCCTGCGTGAGAGCCGCAAGTACCACTGTGGACTTCGCGCAGGATTTGGACGCCCTCGGTCTCGGTGACACATTTAAGCATTGGCTGACTGACCCCCTTCTTGTAGAGTTGGCCCTCAATCAGTGCGAAGTCCTGGCTTCGATGTTTGAGGCGCTTGGCCTCGTTGATGTCGGTTGGGTGGTAGTACCCCTGTAGGAACAGGGTTATTGGTGCCCTCCAGTCTTCAGTCATAATAAGGTTGACTATGCGGTGGCCCTCGCTGTCATTGGTTATTTGGAGCCCTTCGGTGCTCCGGACGGCTGGCGTGCCGATAACATGGTAGAACACGTCGGAGGGCAGGGATTCGCCTCTGGCGGCAGCCTTGGCCAATGCGTCGGCTTCTTCATTCTTGGCCCGGTCCACATGCTGCAAGGTGAATCCCTTGAATTGTCTCTCGAGACTTCGGATGGCCGCGAGGTATTGCATAAGTGCGGGGTCCTTTGCTGCATAGTCTTTCTCGACTTGGCCGACAACTACCTTGGAGTCTGTTCTGATAATGCAGGTGGTGACACCAAGGGCCCTCAGCTTGCGGAGGCCGAGGATGACTGCTTCGTATTCTGCTATGTTGTTTGTGCATCTGTCAGATTCCAGAGCGAAGCTGAGGCGTGCCGCATATCGGTGCTTGACCCCGGCAGGTGAGGTGATGACTGCCGCGGCGCCTGCCCCCGCATGGCACCATGCGCCGTCGCAGTGGATCGTCCAAACCTTCTCTGCGGACGGGTCCGACTGTGTTATTGGCCCAGTCCAGTCGACGACGAAGTCTGCCAGAACTTGTGACTTGATGGCTGTCCTGGGCTCGAAATTGATGTGGTAGCCGGAGAGTTCGGCCGCCCACTTGGCAATCCTGACCGATGCCTCCGGGTTTCTGAACAATTCACCTAGTCCCCTATCTGAGGTGACTCGGACCTTGAATGCTTCAAAATAATGGCGCAATTTGCGCGAAGACATAACAACTGCATAGGCAATCTTCTCCAGTTCCGTCATGTTACATTTGGATGGTGTTAGCACTTCGAAGACGTAATAAACTGGGCACTGCCTGATCACGCCCTCAACTGTCTGCTCTTGCACCAGTGCCGCGCTGACTGCATGCAGCGAAGCCGCAACATAGAGCAACAGGGGTAGCGAAGAGTCGGGGCTTGTAAGGACTGCCAACTCCGACAGGTACTGTTTTAATGAGGCGAAGGCCGCTGCCTTCTCTGGTCCCCAAGCGAAGTCTTTTGCGCCGCGGAGAGTTTTGAGGAAGGGGAGACTTCGCTCAGCAGATTTGGAGATGAATCTGTTGAGGGCGGCCAACCTGCCCGTCAGGCGCTGGACGTCTCTGGCGGACTGCGGAGGCGTCATGTTGATGATGGCCTGAATTTTGGTTGGGTTGGCCTCGATGCCGCAGCGTGATACCAGGTAGCCTAATATTTTCCCCTGGCGAACGCCAAAGACGCACTTTTCAGGGTTCAGACGAAGTCGTGCGTCCCGCATGTTCGCGAATGTCTCGGCGAGGTCAGCAAGATGGTCCTCCTTGCTCCTGCTGGCGACGACGATGTCGTCCACATATGTGAATATATTTCTGCCGACTTGCCCCTCGAGCACTGTTTTGGTAAGCCGGGAGAAGGTGGACCCAGCGTTCTTGAGTCCCTCCGGCATTCTGATGAAGCAATATGTGCTGAAGGGTGTTATAAAGCTGGTGCTAGCCTTGTCTTCCTCCTTCATATATATTTGATGGTAACCGGAGAAGCAGTCGAGGAGTGACATGACTTCGCATCCGGCCGCGCTATCGACTATTTTGTCGATCCGAGGCAGCGGGAAGTTGTCCTTTGGGCAGGCCTTGTTGAGACTGGTGAAGTCGATGCACATTCGCCACTTGCCGCTCTTTTTCTGCACCATCACAACGTTGGAGAGCCACGTGGGGTAAGCCACTGGCTCGATAAATTTGGCTTCCAGGAGGCGATGTATCTCGGCCTTGGCGGCTTCTGTCTTTTCGTCGGACATTTTGCGGAGCCGTTGTTTTTTTGGTCTCACCGAAGGGTCGATTCCCAAGCTGTGCTCAATTATGGATCGGCTGACCCCGACCAGGTCGAGGGCTGACCAGGCGAAGACGTCTTTTTTCTTGGACAAGCAGCAGAGGAGTTTCTGCTCTTCATGCGAAGTGAGGTCTTCGCTGAAGGTGACTGTCTGCTTGGGCGTGGCCTGGTCTAGGGGAACAGACTTGGTCCCGTCGTTGCTCTGCAGCTGTGCCTTGTCGTGTTCTTTGTCGGTTGGGCTGACGGACGTAGGGACCTCGCGCTGGGCCGTGAGGCAGTGCACATTTCTTTGCCCGGGGACAAAGTCCCGCTCTATGTTGCGGGCAGTCTGCTGATTGCCGTAGACCGTGATGGCGCCTAACGGACCTGGTATCTTCATGCACAGGTACAGTCCGTGAATGGCTGCCTCAAACTTGTTGATAGAGCCCCGGCCCATGATGGCATTGTACGGATACACCATATCGACGATATCAAAGGTTATTTGCTCACTTCGGGCATTGGGTGCTACACCGAAGGAGAGAGGCAGTTCTATTTTGCCGACAGGAAAAGTGCCCTTGCCGCCGAAGCCATACAACGGGTTGTCCGAAGGCTTGAGCAGGCTGTGGCTTATGCCCATGCGGTCGAAGGCATGGAGGAAAATGATGTCTGCTTGACTGCCGTTGTCGACTAGGACTTTGTGCAGGTCCCAGCCTGCCACGCTGCAGTTGATAACCATGGTGTCGATGTGGGGGGCGCTGCGCAGGTCGATGTCTCGTGCGTCGAATGTTAGCGGTACGTGGGACCACTTTGTCTGCACGACCGGGCCGGTGATGGCGACGTGGTTGATGCTGCGGTAGTGGTCCCGCTTCTGCTGCTTTGTGTCGAAGTCGGTGCTGGACCCCCCAGTGATCATATGAATGACTCCGCGATACGGCTGATCGGCGAAGTCTTCTTGTTTTGGGGCGTGGGGGTGAGGGATGTTTTGTTGTTGCTGGTGTGGAGGTGGGGGTGGGGGAGGTACGATTTGTACTTCCTGGTGGTGTTGGTATGCGTGGTGCGGTGGATGCGGGGCGGGGGCGTGGATGTATGGTGGAGGGGGTTGCTGATAAGTGTGCGCGACAACTCTAGGGTTGTCGGCTGGCTGCGCCCGTGCCATCCTGTCTCTGGTGGCCTTCGTCTCTGGGCAGTCTCTGGTTTGGTGGGCGCAGTCTTCGCCATGAAAAAGACAATAGAATCGGTGCGGCGGCTGCGCATGCCCCGACCCCTACCGCGAGTTCCATTTCCGCGGCCCTGGGGGGGATATTCCTGGCGGCGAGGGGCGTCACCAGCGGGGTGCTGGTTGGCGATGTTGTGCACCTACTGCTGATTGCGGCCGTCTCGATCGGAGTCTGGCTGCGGAGTCCTCATCCACGTGCGGCTGGACTATGGAGCATCATTGGGTTTCCTCTGAGACTCAACCTTGCGCTGGTGGAGCTCTTCGGATTTGGCATATTTTTCAAATAGCTGATATAATTCCTGGAGGTTCTTGGGTGGATCTCTGATGCAGTGGCTGTAAAGGACGCCGGCGCGAAGGCCACCGATGGCGTAGTGGATGGCGATCTGGTCATTGACTGAGGGCAGCTGTGACTTGAGTGTTAGAAACTTGCGGTAATACTCCCGCAGAGTCTCTTTTTCCAGCTGCTTGCAGAGTGAGAGTTCGGCCAAAGCGTCGGTGTCCGGGCGGTACCCTTGGAAGTTGAGCAGGAATTTGTCCCGGAGGCTTCTCCAGGAGTCAATGGACAGCGGGGGCAACCTGGTGAACCAGGTGAGAGCTGGGCCTTCGAGGGCGATGATGAAAGACTTGGCCATCGTGGCGTCGTCCCCTCCGGAAGATGCAACGGCGACATGATAACTCATGATGTACTGTGCTGGGTCAGTGCTGCCGTTGTACTTGGGATAGGTCCCTGCCCGGAAGTTGGCAGGCCAGGGTGTCACTTGCAGGTGTGGCGCCAGGGGACTTCGCTCGTCGAGGTAGTTGACCCCTTGGAATGGCGCGGCGTGTGGGAAGGCGTGGTCGCGCCGGGGGAAGTGTAGGTCTTCCATTTGCGTGCGCTGTTGCAGGGGTGGCCCGTGCTGCAGGCCGAGGTGGCCTTCGCGTATGTCTTCCAGTTGTGCGTGCTGTTGCAGGGGTGGCCCGTGCTGCAGGCCGAGGTGGCCTTCGCGATGCATCAGCGCGATCTCCCGCTCGAGGTCCTGGGCCTTCTGCTCTTCGTCGCGTATCATTTGCCGCACCTTGGCTAGTGCAGACACACGCTGGCGCTTGGCCTCCAGTATCTCTTTTTGCCTCTGGAGATTGCGGTTCTTGATGCGCAAGGCGCGCAGCTGTAGCTGTTCTTCCGCTGAGACGCCGAGGACTTCGCCGTCCTCGGTGAGTTCCGCGCCCTCCGGGGGGGCGAAGCCTGGGGGAGGTACGATTTGTCCTTTAGGGCCGCAGGTGCGGAGAGCGTCGTCTTCGCAGGTGCAGAGAACGTCGTCTTCAGTAGCCTCTTGGTGGGTGGAGTGGGCGAGGGCGAGGGCCTTGCCCTTTTTTGCGGCTAGCAGTGCTGCCTTCGCAGCCTCGTCCGCCTTCGCGCTAGCTTTCTTGGGTGCCATCGCAGGTGGTTTTTTCGTAGCACGAACGGTGGGCGCCAAATGTTGGAACTTGCTGCCTGGTGCAAGGGGATCCAACGGGGGTGAGTATTGACATAAACAGGGTTCTCGCACGAGATGGCAAAAGCTCCGTTAATCTAGCCTCTCAAGGGCACTGTGCGGGGGTATTTATAGGTATCTGAGTGCCCAGCGTCCTGCGTTAAGGACGCATGTGCCCTCAGACACCTAGGTTATCCCCGGAATATTCCCATAAAGCGGGGTTACAGACCGTAATTACAGGGATGCCTTTACGAATTAGGCCCGTAATGCGCAGCGGCCACGCATGGCCTGTTACAATGGGTCAGATTACACGTGGGCCTCCATGCTGGACGAGGTCGCAAGATGTGACGACCTCATCACAGGTCTTCGTCTGGTGACGTATGGGACGAAGGGTGAGCCTACCCGTTGTCTTGTCTCCGTTGGTCCAGCGATTACGACGAAGGCATCGAGCGAAGGGTGGCGTCTTCGCCTTCGCCCCAACATCCATCACAAACCATATGAACTAACTAGTTTGCCTAGTGGATGTTTTTCTCAGGTGCATAAAGTTTGACATAAACATACAAAGAAAAAGAGTTGAGGGAATTCTATAAAGTTTGGAGCATACAAGTTTTGGCACAGCTAGTGGTGCACCGGACACTGTTTGGTGCCCATGCTGCAGCCCTCCGCGAACTGGCCGCTCTCGGGTTTTCTCAGCACGCGTCTGCTAAAATTCATCGGACTGTCCGGTGAGCCACCAGACTGTCTGGTGAGCCAACGTAGCAACGATCAACTTCGCCCAACAGTCGACTGCGCTGGCTACGGCGTAGTCAGCAGCGCAGAAGTCAGAATTCAGTCTACAAAGTCAGAACACACCAGACTATCTGGTTATCCACTGGACTGTCCGGTGCCGCAAGAGGACAGAAGACTTCAACGGTCAATAGCTCCAAACCCTAATGGTTGGCTGACGTGGTACGCACCGTACAGTGAACAGTAGAGTGTCCAGTGCACCACCGGACTGTCCGGTGTGCCCATCAACAGCAATGGCTGGAATAGTGGTTGGGGCTATAAATACCCCCAACCACCACCATTCAAGCCATCCAAGCTTTCCAATTCTCATTCAATACTAGAGCAAAAGCATACACTCCAAGACACAATCAAAGCATAAAATCCTCTCCATGCTCCAAAATCAAATCAAGTCCTTATTGACTTGAGAGAGGGTGATTTGTGTTTCTTTTGTTGCTCTTGTTGCTTGGTTGCTTTCTTTTTCTCATTCTAAACTTCTCAAGTGTTTTGTAAAGCAAGCGAGAGACACCTAAGTGTGTGGTGATCCTTGCGAGGTCTTAGTGACCCGTGTAATTAAGAAGAAGCACTCGACCGATCTAAGTGACTTATTGAAAGAGGGAAAGGGTTGGAATAGACCCAGCCTTTGTGGCCTCCTCAACGGGGAGTGGGTTCTTTGGAATCGAACCTCGGGAAACAAATCACCGTGTTCATTTGTGTTGATCTCTAAAGTTCTCTTGCTCACATCGTTTTGAGTTTGCTCCCAAAGTTATCTAAATTGATTGAGCAACTCATAGCAAGAAGAACTATCTTCCACACTCCGAATTCAACATTATTTATTTCTAACCCTAACCCCGGGAGAAGTGCGTGTTCAAAGTTTATAATTTTCAAGTTTTGCCTATTCACCCCCCTCTAGGCGACTTTCAATTGGTATTAGAGCCTGATGCTTTATTAGAGTTTAACAACTCGAAGTGATGTCGGGAGAACATGCCAAAAGGGAGATGGTGACCGGGGAAAAGCTCGAAGCTTCAGGAAAGAAGAATGAAGAACAGACTCCATCGAAGGAGGCCGATGACAAGCACAAGGAGGAATCCGCCGGCTCCATCAAGTCATATAGGAATGGCAAGAGAGTAAGAAGTATAGTAAGACGCGTCTTCGCTATCCTCGCATTCCTAAACGCGCTGCTCTACTTTCAGTACCCCTAGGCAAACCACCATATTTTGATGGTGAATATTATTGTATGTGGAGTGATAAAATGAGGCACCATCTAACCTCACTCCACAAAAGCATATGTGATATTGTTGAGTTTGGAGCGCAGGCACCACAGGTAGGCGACGAGGACTACGACTCGGATGAGGCCACCCAAATTAGGCATTTTAACTCCCATGAAACTTCTATAATCCTCGCCTCCTTGTGTCGAGAGGAGTATAATAAGGTGCAAGGGTTGAAAAATGCCAAAGAATTTGGGACGTCCTTAAGACGGCGCATGAAGGGGACGAGGTGACCAAGATTACCAAGCGTGAAACGATCGAGGGAGAACTCGGTCGATCGTCCTTGAAAGTCACCTAGAGGGGGGGGGGGTGAATAGGCAAATCTAAAATTTATAAACTTTAAGCACAACTACAAGCCGGGGTTAGCGTTAGAAATAAAGTCGAGTCCGAAAGAGAGGGCGAAAAACAAATCACAAGCAAATGAGAGGTGTGACACGGTGATTTGTTTTACCGAGGTTCAGTTCTTGCAAACCTACTCCCCGTTGAGGTGGTCACAAAGATCGGGTCTCTTTCAACCCTTTCTCTCTCTCAAACGGTCACCTAGACCGAGTGAGCTTTTCTTCTCAATCAATTGGGACACTTAGTCCCCACAAGGACCACCACACAATTGGTGTCTCTTGCTTTGATTACAAAGATGTTGAGCACAAGAAATGGGGAATAAGAAAAGCGATCCAAGCGCAAGAGCTCAAATAACACGGCAAAACTCTCTCTTCTAGTCACTAATTACTTTGAGTGGAATTGGGACTTTGGAGAGGCTTTGATGCAATCTAATTGTGTCTAGAATTGAATGTACTAGCTCTTGTATTGAATGTGTTGGCTGAAAACTTGGATGCCTTGAAGTGTGGTGGTTGGGGGGTATTTATAGCCCCAACCACCAAAGTGGCTGTTGGGGAAGGCTGTCTGCGATGGGTACACCAGACAGTCCAGTGCGCCACCGGACACTGTCCGGTGCGCCAGCCATGTCACCCAACCGTTAGGGTTCGACCGTTGGAGCTCTGACTTGTGGGGCCACCGGACAGTCCGGTGGTGCACCGGATAGTCACTATTCACTATCTGGTGTGCCTTCTAGCGCCTGCTCTGACTCTGCGTGCGCAGTCCGCGCACTGTTCACTGTTCCGTTGCTTTTGCAGACGACCGTTGGCGCAGTAGCCGTTGCTCCCGCTGGCACACCGGACAGTCCGGTGAATTATAGCAGAGAGCGGCTCCCAGAAACCCGGAGGTGGCAAGTTCGGAGTTGGTCTCCCTGGTGCATCGGACACTGTCTGGTGGTGCACCAGACACTGTCCGGTGACACACCGGACAGTCCGGTGCGCCAAACCAGGGCAGCCTTCGGTTGCTTTGCTCCTTTCTTTTCGAACCCTTTCTTTTAACTTTGCATTGGTTTATTGTGAACCTTTGGCACCTATGGGACATATATTCTAGAGCAAACTAGTTAGTCCAATTATTTGTGTTGGGCAATTCAACCACCAAAATTATTTAGGAAAAGGTTTGACCCTATTTCCCTTTGAGTCTCCCCCTTTTTGGTGATTGATGCCAACACAAACCAAAGCAAATATAGAAGTGCAGAATTGAACTAGTTTGCATAAAGTAAGTGCAAAAGTTGCTTGGATTTGACCAATACATTATCTCTACTAGATATGCATGGATTGTTTTCTTCTTATTTAACATTTTGGACCACGCTTGCACCACTAGTTTTGTTTTTGCAAATGCTTTGTAATATTCTTTTCAAAATCCTTTTGCAAATAGTCAAAGGTATAGGAATGAGATTGAAAGAAGCATTTTCAAGATTTGAAATTTTTCTCCCCCTGTTTCAAATGCTTTTCCTTTGACTTAAACAAAACTCCCCCTCAATAAAATCCTCCTCTTAGTGTTCAAGAGGGTTTTAGGTACCAATTTTTGAAAGTGGTTACATTAAGTTGAAACATATCAAAAATGCAATACCATTTGAAAACTTCTTTAAAATTTTGAAATTGGTGCTGATGCGGTCCTTTTGCTTTGGGCTAATAATTTCTCCCCCTTTGGCATGAATCGCCAAAAACGGATACTTGTGAGTGAAATATAAGCCCTTATTGTAACTTTCTCCCCAATGGCAAACAAATAAATATGAGTGAAAATTATACCAAATTGGAGAGTGATGCGGAATACCGACAAAGTAATATCGATGGAGTGGAGTTAGGGGTGGATAACGAGCCAGCTCGGCTCAGCTCGTCCGAGTTCGAGCTGGCTCCTTAAGCTAACGAGCCAGCTCGGCTGGGCTCGTTAAGGTAACGAGCCACAGAGTCAGCTCGGCTCGGCTCGTTTACGAGCTCGAGCTGGCTCGTTTAGCTCGCGAGCTAGAGCAGAAAAAAATAATATATACATAAATAATTATTTTTAGTTAATTTTAAACTAATTTAATAATAGAAAATAGTAATTATACTCATAGTTTCACAAACCACTTCAATGTAACACCAAATTAGCACAATTCATCACTCACTAATTCACAATTTACATACATGTTCATCAGTTTAATCCATAATTATATTTGCATAGACCAAATTAACACATAGACATAGTTCAATAATCATTAGTTTAATTCGTAGGCCATAGACACCTCACATATATATAACATGTTCATCAATTATTCTGTAAACGATATGCATATAGTTTCGTTTTGCTGGAATATGGTAGCTCGTTTAGCTCGCGAGTTGGCTCGTTAATGAACCGAGCTGGCTCGTTAACGAACCGAGCTAGGATGTCAGCTCAGCTCGTGAAAAAATTCAAACGAGCCGATCCGAGCCGAGCCGAGCTGACCATGAACCGAGCGAGCCAGCGAGCCACGAGCATTTCGTACAGCCCTAAGTGGAGTGGAAGCGTCGTCTTTGCCAAATACTCCATTTCCCTTTCAATTCTATGACTAAGTATAAAATTACACTTGAAAACACATTAGTCATAGACATAAAAAGGATGTGATCAAAGGTATATAAATGAGCGATGTGTGCAAAGAATTAATCAAAGTTCCTAGAATCAAGAATGTTTAGCTCATGCCTAAGTTTGGTAAAGGTTTTCTCATCTAATGGCTTGGTGAAGATATCGGCTAATTGCTCTTTGGTGCTAACATAAGAAATCTCGATATCCCCCCGTTGTTGGTGATCCCTCAAAAAGTGATACCGAATGGCTATGTGCTTAGTGCGGCTGTGTTCAACGGGATTATCCGCCATGCGGATTGCACTCTCATTATCACATAGGAGAGGGACTTTGCTAAATTTGTAGCCATAGTCCCTAAGGGTTTGCCTCATCCAAAGCAATTGCGCGCAATAATGGCCTGCGGCAATGTACTCGGCTTCGGCGGTTGAAAGAGCGACAGAGTTTTGTTTCTTTGAAGCCCAAGACACCAGGGATCTTCCCAAGAACTGACAAGTCCCTGATGTGCTCTTTCTATCAATCTTACACCCTGCCCAATCAGTATCGGAATATCCTAATAACTCAAAAGTGGATCCCTTGGGGTACCAAAGGCCAAACTTAGGTGTATGAACTAAATATCTCAAGATTCTTTTCACGGCCCTAAGGTGAACTTCCTTAGGATCGGTTTGGAATCTTGCACACATGCATACAGAAAGCATAATATCCGATCGAGATGCACATAAATAAAGTAGAGATCCTATCATCGACCGGTATACCTTTTAATCTACGGATTTACCTCCCGTGTCGAGGTCGAGATTCCCATTTGTTCCCATGGGTGTCTTGATGGGCTTGGCATCCTTCATCCCAAACTTGGTGAGTATGTCTTGAATATACTTGGTTTGGCTAATGAAGGTGCCTTCTTAGAGTTGCTTCACTTGAAATCCTAATAAGTACTTCAACTCCCCCATCATTGACATCTCGAATTTTTGAATCATAATCCTACTAAAATCTTCACAAGTAGATTTGTTAGTAGACCCAAATATGATATCATCAACATAAATTTGGCATACAAACAAATCATTTGCAATAGTTTTAGTAAAGATAGTAGGATCGGCCTTTCCGACCTTGAAGCCATTAGTGATAAGAAAATATCTTAGGCATTCATACCATGCTCTTGGGGCTTGCTTGAGCCCGTAAAGCGCCTTAGAGAGTTTATACACATGGTTAGGGTACTCACTATCTTCAAAGCCGGGAGGTTGCTCAACATAGACCTCCTCCTTGATTGGTCCATTGAGGAAGGCACGTTTCACGTCCATTTGGTAAAGCTTAAAGCCATGGTAAGTAGCATAGGCAAGTAATATACGAATTGACTCAAGCCTAGCTACGGGTGCATAGGTTTCACCGAAATCCAAACCTTCGACTTGGGAGTATCCCTTGGCCACAAGTCGGGCTTTGTTCCTTGTCACCACACCATGCTCATCTTGCTTGTTGCGGAAAACCCACTTGGTTCCTACAACATTTTGGTTAGGACGTGGAACAAGTTGCCATACCTCATTCCTCGTGAAGTTGTTGAGCTCCTCTTGCATTGCCAACACCCAATCTGAGTCTCTTAGTGCATCCTGTACCCTTTATGGCTTAATAGAGGAAACAAAAGAGTAATGTTCACAAAAATGAGTGACACGAGATCGAGTGGTTACCCCCTTATGAATATCACCGAGGATGGAGTTCACGGGGTGATCTCTTTGTATCGCTTGATGGACTCTTGGGTGAGGCGGTCTTTGTCCTTGTACTTCTTGTTCATATTCCTTGTCATTATCTTCATCATCTCCCCCTTGACCATTGACCTCCTCTTGTGGTGGCTCATTGTCTTGATCTTCATTTTCATTATCTTGAGCTTGATCCTCATCTTGGGTTGGTGGGGATGCTTGATTGGAAGATGAAGGTTGATCCTGTGCTTGTGGAGGCTCTTCGGGTTCCTTAGGGAACACATCCCCAATGGACATGTTTTTTAGCGCGATGCACGGAGCCTCTTCATCATCTAGCTCATCAAGATCAACTTGCTCTACTTGAGATCCGTTAGTCTCATCAAACACAATGTCACAAGAAACTTCAACTAACCCAGTGGATTTGTTGAAGACTCTATATGCCCTAGTGTTTGAATCATAACCAAGTAAAAAGCCTTCTACAACCTTTGGAGCAAATTTAGATTTTCTACCTCTTTTAACAAGAATAAAGCATTTGCTACCAAAGACTCTAAAATATGAAACATTGGACTTTTTACCGGTAAGGAGTTCATATGATGTCTTCTTGAGGATTCGGTGAAGGTAGAGTCGGTTGATGGCGTAGCAAGCGGTGTTGATTGCTTCCGCCCAAAACCGATCCGAAGTCTTGTACTCATCAAGCATGGTCCTTGCCATGTCAAGTGGAGTTCTATTCTTCCTCTCCACTACACCATTTTGTTGTGGTGTGTAGGGAGAAGAGAACTCATGCTTGATGCCCTCCTCCTCAAGGAAGCCTTCGATTTGAGAGTTCTTGAACTCCGTCCCATTGTCGCTTCTAATCTTTGATCCTTAAGCCAAACTCATTTTGGGCCCGTCTCAAGAAACCCTTTAAGATCTCTTAGGTTTGAGATTTTTCCTGCAAAAAGAACACCCAAGTGAAGCGAGAATAGTCATCCACAATTACAAGACAATACTTACTCCCGACGATGCTCATGTAAGCTATCAGGCCGAATAAATCCATGTGGAGTAGCTCAAGCAGTCTGTCGGTCGTCATGATGTTCTTGAATGGATGATGGGCACTGAAAGTCGCCTAGGGGGGTGAATAGGCAAATCTGAAATTTATAAAGTTTAAGCACAACTACAAGCCGGGGTTAGCGTTAGAATTAAAGTCGAGTCCGAAAGAGAGGGCGAAAAACAAATCACAAGTAAATAAGGCGGATGACACAGTGATTTGTTTTACCAAGGTTCGATTCTTGCAAACCTACTCCCCGTTGAGGTGGTCACAAAGACCGGGTCTCTTTCAACCCTTTCCCTCTCTCAAACGGTCACCTAGACCGAGTGAGCTTCTCTTCTCAATCAATTGGGACACTTAGTCCCCACAAGGACCACCACACAATTGGTGTCTCTTGCTTTGATTACAAATGTCTTGGAACAAGAAATGGGGAAGAAGAAAAGCGATCCAAGCGACAAGAACTCAAATGAACATAAATGTCTCTCTCACTAGTCACTAAGTCTTTGGAGTGGAATTGGGACTTAGAGAGGATTTGATCTTTGCTTTTGTGTCTTGGAGTGAAGTCTAGAGCTCTTGTATTGAATGCAAATTGTTGGAAACTTGGATGCAATGAAGTGTGGTGGTTGGGGGTATTTATAGCCCCAACCACCAAAGTAGCCGTTGGTGAAGGCTGTTGTCGTATGGCGCACCGCCGGACAGTCCGGTGCGCCACCGGACACTGTCCGGTGCGCCAGCCACGTCACCCGACTGTTAGGGTTCGACCGTTGGAGCTTCTGACATGTGGACCACCGGACAGTCCAGTGGTGCACCGGACAGCCACTGTTCACTGTCCGGTGCGCCTTCTGGCGCCTGCTCTAACTCTACGCACGCAGTCGCGCACTGTTCATTGTTCCTGTACCAGTTGCAGACGACCGTTGGCGCTGGTTAGTCGTTACTCCGCTGGCACACCGGACAGTCCGGTGCTACATCGGACAGTCCGGTGAATTATAGCGGAGTGGCTCCCAGAATTCCCGAAGGTGGCAAGTTCGGAGTCTGAGTCCCTGGTGCACCAGACACAGTCCGGTGCGCCATACCAGGGTACACTTCGGTTGTCTTTTGCTCTTTATATTTGAACCCTTTCTTGGACTTTTTATTGGTTTGTGTTGAACCTTTGGCACCTGTAGAACTTATATTCTAGAGCAAACTAGTTAGTCCAATTGTTTGTGTTGGACAATTCAACCACCAAAATCATTTAGGAAAAGGTGTAAGCCTATTTCCCTTTCAATCTCCCCCTTTTTGGTGATTGATGCCAACACAAACCAAAGCAAATATAAAAGTGTAGAATTGAACTAGTTTGCATAAGGTAAGTGCAAAGGTTGCTTGGAATTAAACCAATATATAATTTCTACTAGATATGCATGGATGATTTTCTTCTTATTTAACATTTTGGACCACGCTTGCACCACAAGTTTTGTTTTTGCAAATTCTTTGTGAAATTCTTTTCAGAAACCTTTTGCAAATAGTCAAAGGTATATGAATAAGAGTGAAAGAAGCATTTTCAAGATTTGAAATTTTCTCCCCCTGTTTCAAATGCTTTTCCTTTGAATTAAACAAAACTCTCCCTCAATGAAATTCTCCTCTTAGTGTTCAAGAGGGTTTTAGTTATACCAATTTTGAAATATACCAAGATTTAAATACCAAATGAAAACTTCTTTAAAAACTTTGGAAAATTGGTGGCGGTGCGGTCCTTTTGCTTTGGGCTTAATATTTCTCCCCTTTGGCATGAATCGCCAAAAATGGAGACATTTGAGAGCCCTTTTACTTTCTCTCCCGTTGGCAAATAACATATGAGTGAAGATTATACCAAATTGGAGAGTGGTGTGAAGCGACAGCGAAAGATGAATGTTGGGGGCCTTCGGCTTCCGAAGGTCCTCAAAAACATGATTTAACAGTGTTTCTAGAGTGTAATGTGTGAACAGGTACCTTCGGACTTATATCAAAGAGGGAGAACCTCAAAAGATACGAAGGTTGGCAGTGCCGAAGCTGTGAAGCAGGAAAGCTTCGGCATGTTCGCAGAAAAGGGAACCGACTTAAAGATGAAAAGGCCATTTAGACCTCGATAGATTGCTATGGAATTATCACCAAATGTAAAGGGCATGTATGTAATTTTGTATGGGTTGTATCCCGTGCCTATAAATAGGTGAACAGTACCCCCGTACTGTTCACGCTGACTTGGCATTCGCTTTTTGCGTCACACTTGTACTTTCATCTCCTTCCAAGCCGAAGGTACACTTATAATACAATATTGTTTCTATTTCTCTATGATAATATAACAAAGTTAAATGAATAATATTATATAAATATTCATGTTATTTTTTATGTTTTATATGCTTCGTCTTTTGTATACTGTGATGATGAAGGTTCGTCCTTCATGACCTTCGTCCGGAGATCGTTATATCCTAAGGGTAATAATGCTTCAAAGGACGAAGGACTTTATCGTTTAACATTTTCTGTGTTGCCTTGTTCTTAACTCATAGCATTTGAGAACAAGTCCCCAACATTGGCGCCCACCTCCGGTGAACTCACTTCCATTTCCTGAGCTTTTCGACACCTTCGGCAAGCATCAGCTTCGTCATGCCGCCGAAGAAGGCTTCAGCACCAGGGGCTGGCACGCTGCAGCCGTTGGACCCCAATCAAGACGTCCTTTCTCTCAGAGAGGCACGAAGCCAGAAGAGGAAGGCTACCAGTCCAACACATCCGGAGGATGATCTAGATCAGGAGATTCAGAATCTGGAAATCCTTCAGCAGCAGGTTCAACGCAGGAAGGAGAAGATGGCCAGGCTAGCTGAACTGCAGAGGCAGATAGATGAAGCCTCTGAAGAAGTTCGTCATCTTGCTCAGGATGAGCAACACCGAAGGCCTCAGCATCAAGACCTTCATCAGGAGGGCTTTCACAACGAAGACGACTGGTATGACAATTTCCATCGTGGGAATTTTGTTTTTGATGATGCTTCTCCCCTGTCCGCTGAGTTACAGGCTACACCTTGGCCTCCGTCCTACAAGCCGCCTCAGCTCCCCGTATTTGATGGCCATTCAGACCCGAAGCAGTTCTTGATGAGCTACGAAGCAACAGTGTCTTCGTACGGTGGCAATGCTTCAGTCATGGCCAAATCTTTCGTTATGGCTGTCAGAAGTGTTGCTCAAACCTGGTATTCCTCCCTTCGACCAGGAACGATCACTTCATGGCAGAAGCTGAAGGATTTGTTGTTAACCAGCTTTCAAGGATTTCAGACGAAGCCGGTCACTGCTCAGGCTCTGTTCCAGTGCACTCAGGACCACGAAGAATACCTTCAGGCATATGTCCGAAGGTTCTTGCGTTTGAGGGCACAGGCACCAACGGTGCCCAATGAAATTGTCATTGAGGCCATGATCAAGGGGCTTCGGCCAGGTCCGTCAGCTCAGTACTTCGCCAGAAAGCCTCCTCAAACTTTGGAGAAGCTTCTCCAGAAAATGGATGAATACATTCGGGCCGACAATGACTTTCGCCAAAGAAGGGAGGAGGCTTTCAGATTTTCTGAAATGACCAGGGGCTTCGGAGGGAGGTTTTACCCGAGGCATGTGAGATCAATTCACAATTCTACGCAAAATGATGACAGAGGAAGCCAACAGCAAAGGCCACAATGCTCCTCGCAGGCTTCTGGACAACAGCAAAGCTCCTTCCGGCCACCAGCTCCAAGAGGCAGAGGCGCCAGGGGCTTCGGAGGAAGATTTGGCGATCAACCAAGAAGAATCTTTTGCTTATTCTGCGGTGAGAACAAAGGCCATACTACCAGGATGTGCCATGTTACTATACAGAAGCAAAAGGAAATAGCTGAAGCAGCAGCACAACAAGCCCAGCCGAAGCAGGTCATGCATACAGCTTCGTATCATTCGCCCTACATCCCAGAATATGTGGGCAACCATCCTGCAGTCTCTGCTGCTTCGGCAAGTCAGCCTTCAGCTTCCTGGCAACAGCCTCCGCCTCCACCTCCGTTGCAACAAGGTCAGCAGCCAGAAGGGAGCCAATATGCTCCACACCAAAGGGACTTCAGAGAACAGTCCGAAGCTCGCACGGTCAACAGCACCGTGCCAGAATCAAAGCACATCTATTGACAAATATCCTACCTTAATAGCAATCTTTTTCATTCAGTTTTATTTTCTGCAATAAAGGACATTGTTCAGGTTTTCATGTAATTAGTTTCGTTGATTCCTACAAGAAAAATATGTTTTCTTCACAGGTTTGTGATAATAAAAAGGACCTTCGGACTACCGAAAATCCTTCGAAGCAACAAAAAGTCGTTCTAAGGAACGCAGAGTAAGCCTGACGAAGTCACAAAAAGTCGTTCCGAAGGGAGCGCAGTGTAAGTTTTCTGCTCCAAAGTCGTTCCAAAAGGAATGCAGAGCATACAGCGAAAAGTCAACGCTGATACCGCCTAAGTAAAAGGCGAAGAAGCTCCAAAGACGTTCCTAAGGGAATGCAGAGCTTATACCGCCTAAGTAAAAGGCGAAGAAGCTCCAAAGACGTTCCTAAGGGAATGCAGAGCTTATACCGCCTAAGTAAAAGGCGAAGAAGCTCCAAAGACGTTCCTAAGGGAATGCAGAGCTTACAGCGAAGAATCAGTGCTGATACAAAAATATTGTGTGGGGACATGTGTGTATCTTTCGGAACAAATGTCATCTACGTAGCATAACATCATCACATCATTTTGCATAGCATAAGCATCATACATCATGTTGCATATGGCACAAGAAGGGGACACAATATTGATCTTCGGAAGTATGATCTGAAAGAGTGAAAATCGTGGTCACAAGGAGACACAATCTTCATCTTCGAAGTATAGCTTCGGAGAATTTTTTTTTACGAAGCTTGGATATTCTTCACGAAGCATGAAAAGAAGGGAAGGTGTTTTTTCGCCAGACTCAAAAACGGTACGTGTGTAAAGTTTCATGCATCGTAAAGAATTGAGTAGCAAAAATAGATATATTACATTCGGGGTTACAAAGTGTTACATTATATTACATTTCCGAGGTTTTTTACAAAAATGTTTAATCCTCTCTCAAAACGACTTCTGCAGCTTCATTCAGAAGCCGATTGACGACTTCGTCCATAATATCTTCGGCCATCTTTTTAATTTCGTCGTCCCCCTTCGGCTGAGGGCCCGAAGGCGCTTTAGTAGGATCTGAAGCAGGACACGACTACATTACTATTACAAATCGCAAACAGATCTTAAAAGCCTAAAGATTACAACACGGTAAAACCTATTATTTAGTACCTAATTGACCTTCGGGCTCTGTGCTCTTTTCAGCAGCCTTAGCCACTTCTCTAGCATCATGGATGCCCTTTTCACTTCTCTGAATAATTTCTCTTGCCATTTCTCGGCCACCGTTATCCCAGATATCAGTAAAAAACTTTCCACCAATTATGCTAGCTTCGGCCGAAGGATCTTTTGTATCTTCAAAGGACAAAGCAGCTTCGGACTGTGCTAAAATTTTCACATGCTCACAGCCCTTCTTCTCTAAAATGGTGGCAATCCCTCTGGCGCCAGAGAAGGCACATATATCTCCTCGGCTATTTAAAATTTCTTCGAAGGCTTCAGCTTCGTGGTCAATCCATTCAATGACACTTTCGGGATTGCCCCTCAAAAAATTTTCTTCACTTGAGAATGCGCCGACCTTGGCGAAGCTAGCCTTTAATTTTTTAACACAATCTACAGATTTATTGTAGCATTTCTTTTTGGACGAACGAAGCTCTTCAACAGTCACTTCTAGATGATCTGCCCATTGATCGCTGAGTTCACGCTTTGTTTCTTCAAGTATACGTTCTTCTTTGGCTCTGGCCAGTTGTTTCCGAAGGTCTTCAATTTCGCGTTTCTGAGCTTCAGCTTGACTTTTGAAAGCAGCTTCGTCCTCCTTTATTTTATCTATCAATGAGTATAATATTTTGTCTTTTTCGAGACCTTCGTTCCTCAGTTCAATTACTTCGAAACGAAGGTTGCTCAGGGCTATAGTACATCCTTCGTCCTCGGCATCTTTCTGTGCTCTGAGGGCATTGCTGAGTATCAGGCCCTGCAGACAGGAATATGTCTGTGTCAATAGTTTTAAACAAACGAAAAATTTTGAATTCAACAAAAATATGAGAATTCCATTTGTCGCACCTTTAAACTGTTGTAAGCTAGGCTGTCAGCCAGATCGTTCTTTGACAGCACCGAAAGTCCGTCTTCTAAAGTTGGAAATCCGAAGCTTCTGCTCATCTCCCGACAGACAGAAATTTCCTTGCTGTCGGGGAGGCAATACAAGAAATCTTCTTCTCCACTGCCATTAAATATCAACGCCCCCTTTGGATATTTCAACTTTTGGGCATAGTGTTGGGCCTCTTGTTCTTCTTTTTCTGTTAATTTTTTCCCCGAAGCATGACGAAAAATATAATCACGAATTTTGGATGCTTCGGGGGTAACAACACCAGTTCCTTCAGCAAAAGTTGGCTTTGTTATTTTTTCTGCCTCACTTTCCAAGGTTTTTGCCTTTGAGGGCTCTGAGGGCCCAGCTTCGGCTTCAGTATCTTGCTCTGGAGCTTTAGAACCCGAAGCTTCGGCTGTTGTTTCAGGAGTGACGGCAGCCTTCTTCGGAGGGGTGCTTGAAGATTTGATCGTTTCCAGCACATCTAGCACATTAGCCATTCTCCTTCTTTTCGGAGTCACTGCTGGCACTTTTTGATTTCTTACTGTTTCAATGTTTGCCACAGGACTCAAAACTTCTGATGTTTTGGAGTCCTCGCTTGCTTCCTTTACCTCTTCCATTTTTTCTGTGAATGGCGCTTCGGCCTTCTCTTTCGTTTCTGGTAATAAAATTTTTGATTGCTCCAATTTTGACTTCGTTGGTATTTCGGCTGTTTCTGTGACTTCTGGCAGCAAAGTTGGCTCGGCTGGTTTTTCAGCTTCGGTGGCCGAAGAAGTCTCTCCGGTAAACTCAGGCACCGAAGCTGGTTCAATATAACGCGGTCGATAAGAAAGAACCTTTATCTTCTTCCTTTTCGGTTCTGGCTCGCTAGGAGCAGCTGCAGTTTCTTCTTTTGCAGAGGTTGTATTTTTTCTCTTCTGCCTTTGAATGGGGTAGCAATAATCAGGGTAGACAAACCCGATGGCATCAAATACCCGATTCAGCCTTTTCTTTTTTCGGCCTCCGAAGGCTGCTGACATTGCAGTATCTTCGGCCTTCGAGTACGTCCCAAGCAGCTCATCACTTAAATTGTCAATGCTTTTCAACCACTCATCATCTGGCTCAATAAATTTATCTCCAAATTTAAAAGTGTACTTAAACCTGACAAGTCCACCTTCGTCGGCCTCTTTAATGGTTTCTTGTGGCATTTCCCATTTCTCCGCAAGCGGCCACACCCTGAAGGCAATATGCTCTTGTACCAAGTCCCTTGTTCCTATAAAAGAGCAGACAACGCCGAAGGCTCTTTGGCACTCTTCGGCGGCTTCGTTCATTTCAACCTTCGGCCTCCGAAGGCCGAAGCTTTGCCAAATAGGACGCATAATTATACCTTTGATGTCTTCTCGTGCTGATAAGTCATTCTTCACATAAAACCATTCTGTCATCCAATCCCCGGGCCATCTCTTCCGAAAGGTTGGTACGGGACAGCTTGCCCCGGACCGAGAGACGAAGCTGTAGCAGCCAAAGTTGTTATGGTACTGTTCTTTGCCCCAAGGCTTTGTTTCATATAATAATTCATGAACATTACAGAAGCTTCTTGCGTCAGGCTTCAGACCTTGGCTTCTCGCGGCCCACACGAAGATATTTAGCCTTATAATTGCCTCGGGAGTAAGTTGATGAAGATAGACTTCGAAGATTTTCAACACCTCCACGACGAAGCTGCTCAAGGGAAATCGCAATCCAGCTTTCAAAAAGCTTCGATACACCACAACTTCATTTTCTTCAGGGTGTGGACAAGTTTTTTCCCCTTCGTCCGCCCTCACAATGGACAGATCCCGGAAATACCTTCCTCTCATATTAACAAGATGATTCTCTTTGATAGTTGATTTACCATAAACTGAATGGCTTGGTCGCCAGGGGCGATCTTCGGAGTCTTCGCCACCGCTGTCCACATCATAACTTTCACTGTCACCAGTATCTTCAGACAGCCCTTCCAGAATTTCCCTGGTGATCTTTTCTGTGTTGGTCTTCGACATTGCTATAAGAAACCCTAAGTTCTTCTCTTCATCAAGACTCAGCTTCATCTCAGCAGCAGCCTTCTTAGCAGCTTCAGACATCTTCGGAAACACTAAAAAACTGTTTTTAAAAGCCGAAGCTTCAAAGCTAAAAACTTAGCAGATCACAGTGCACAAGAGCTAAAAAATGAGTGAGCAGGAGTGGTTGGCCAGAAGCATATAAAACATAAAAAATAACATGAATATTTATATAATATTATTCATTTAACTTTGTTATATTATCATAGAGAAATAGAAACAATATTGTATTATAAGTGTACCTTCGGCTTGGAAGGAGATGAAAGTACAAGTGTGACGCAAAAAGCGAATGCCAAGTCAGCGTGAACAGTACGGGGGTACTGTTCACCTATTTATAGGCACGGGATACAACCCATACAAAATTACATACATGCCCTTTACATTTGGTGATAATTCCATAGCAATCTATCGAGGTCTAAATGGCCTTTTCATCTTTAAGTCGGTTCCCTTTTCTGCGAACATGCCGAAGCTTTCCTGCTTCACAGCTTCGGCACTGCCAACCTTCGTATCTTTTGAGGTTCTCCCTCTTTGATATAAGTCCGAAGGTACCTGTTCACACATTACACTCTAGAAACACTGTTAAATCATGTTTTTGAGGACCTTCGGAAGCCGAAGGCCCCCAACAATGAATAATTCGATGGAGTGGAGTGGAAGCCTTGTCTTCGCCGAAGAACTCCATTTCCCTTTCAATCTATGACTTAGCATGCAATACACTTGGAAACCACATTAGTCATTGCACATGAAAGAGAGATGATCAAAGGTATATACATGAGCTATATGTGCAAGATATCAATCAAAATTCTTAGAATCAAGAATGTTTAGCTCATGCCTAAGTTTGGTAAAGGTTTTCTCATCTAGTGGTTTGGTAAAGATATCGGCTAATTATTCTTTGGTGCTCACATAAGAAATCTCGATATCCCCCCTTTGTTGGTGATCCCTCAAAAAGTGATACCGAATGGCTATGTGCTTAGTGCGGCTGTGCTCAACGGGATTATCCGCCATGCGGATTGCACTCTCATTATCACATAGGAGAGGGACTTTGCTAAATTTGTAGCCATAGTCCCTAAGGGTTTGCCTCATCCAAAGCAATTGCGCGCAACAATGGTCTGCGGCAATGTACTCGGCTTCGGCGGTAGAAAGAGCTACAGAATTTTGCTTCTTTGAAGCCCAAGACACCAGAGATCTTCCCAAGAACTAACAAGTCCCTGATGTGCTCTTTCTATCAAGTTTACACCCTGCCCAATCAGCATCGGAATAACCAATTAAATCAAATGTGGATCCCTTGGGGTACCAAAGACCAAACTTAGGAGTATGAACTAAATATCTCAAGATTCGTTTCACGGCCCTAAGGTGAACTTCCTTAGGATCGGCTTGGAATCTTGCACAAATGCATACGGAAAGCATAATATCCGGTCGAGATGCACATAAATAGAGTAAAGATCCTATCATCGACCGGTATACCTTTTGATCTACGGATTTACCTCCCGTGTCGAGGTCGAGATGCCCATTGGTTCCCATGGGTGTCTTGATGGGCTTGGCATCCTTCATCCCAAACTTTGTGAGTATGTCTTGAATGTACTTCGTTTGGCTAATGAAGGTGCCTTCTTGGAGTTGCTTCACTTGAAATCCTAGGAAATACTTCAACTCCCCCATCATAGACATCTCGAATTTTTGTACCATGATCCTACTAAACTCTTCACATGTAGATTTGTTAGTAGACCCAAATATGATATCATCAACATAAATTTGGCATATAAACAAATCATTTGCAATTTTTTTAGTAAAGAGAGTAGGATCGGCTTTTCCGACTTTGAAGCCATTAGCAATAAAAAAATCTCTTAGGCATTCATATCATGCTCTTGGGGCTTGCTTGAGCCCATAAAGCGCCTTAGAGAGTTTATATACGTGGTTAGGGTACTCACTATTTTCAAAGCCGGGAGGTTGCTCAACATAGACCTCTTCCTTGATTGGTCCATTGAGGAAGGCACTCTTCACGTCCATTTGATAAAGCTTGAAGCCATGGTAAGTAGCATAGGCAAGTAATATACGAATTGACTCAAGCCTAGCTACGGGTGCATAAGTTTCTCCAAAATCCAAACCTTTGACTTGTGAATAGCCCTTGGCCACAAGTCGTGCTTTGTTCCTTATCACCACACCATGCTCATCTTGCTTGTTGCAGAAGACCCACTTGGTTCCTACAACATTTTGGTTAGGATGTGGAACTAAATGCCATACTTCATTCCTCGTGAAGTTGTTGAGTTCCTCTTGCATTGCCAACACCCAATCCGAATCCCTTAATGCATCTTCTACCCTGTATGGCTCAATAGAAGACACAAAGGAGTAATGTTCACAAAAATGAGCAACACGAGATCGAGTGGTTACCCCCTTATGAATATCGCCGAGGATGGTGTTCACAGGGTGATCTCGTTGTATTGCTTGATGGACTCTTGGGTGTGGCGGTCTTGGACCCTCATCATCTTCCTTGTCTTGATCATGGTCATCTCCCCCTTGATCATTGTCCTCCTCTTGAGGTGGCTCCTCTTGATCTTCATCTTCATCATCTTGAGCTTGATCCTCATCTTGAGTTGGTGGAGATGCTTGCATTGAGGAAGATGGTTGATCTTGTGCTTGTGGAGGCTCTTCGGATTCCTTAGGACACACATCCCCAATGGACATGTTCCTTAGCGCGACGCATGGAGCCTCTTCATCATCTAGCTCATCAAGATCAACTTGCTCTACTTGAGAGCCATTAGTCTCATCAAACACAATGTCACAAGAAACTTCAACTAGTCCAGTGGACTTGTTAAAGACTCTATATACCCTTGTGTTTGAATCATAACCAAGTAAAAAGCCTTCTACAGCCTTAAGAGCAAATTTAGATTTTCTACCTCTTTTAACAAGAATAAAGCATTTGCTACCAAAGACTCTAAAATATGGAACATTGGGCTTTTTACCGGTGTGGAGTTCATATGATGTCTTCTTGAGGATTCGGTGAAGGTAGAGACGGTTGATGGCGTAGCAAGCGGTGTTGATTGCTTCCGCCCAAAACCGATCTGAAGTCTTGTACTCATCAATCATGGTCCTCGCCATGTCAAGTAGAGTTCTATTCTTCCTCTCCACTACACCATTTTGTTGTGGTGTGTAGGGAGAAGAGAACTCATGCTTGATGCCCTCCTCCTCAAGGAAGCCTTCAATTTGTGAGTTCTTGAACTCCGTCCCATTGTCGCTTTTAATCTTTTTGATCCTTAAGCCGAACTCATTTTGAGCCCGTCTCAAGAATCCCTTTAAGGTCTCTTGGGTTTGAGATTTTTCCTGAAAAAAGAACACCCAAGTGAAGCGATAATAGTCATCCACAATTACAAGACAATAATTACTCCCGCCGATGCTAATGTAAGGGATCGGGCCGAATAAATCCATGTGGAATAGCTCAAGCGGCCTGTCGGTCGTCATGATGTTCTTGTGTGGATGATGGGCACCAACTTGCTTCCCTGTTTGACATGCGCTACAAACCCTGTCTTTCTCAAAGTGAACATTTGTTAGTCCCAAAATGTGTTCTCCCTTTAGAAGCTTATGAAGATTCTTCATCCCAACGTGGGCTAGTCGGTGTTGGGGACTTGTTCTCAAATGCTATGAATTAAGAACAAGGCAACATAAAATGTTAAATGTTAACGTCCTTCGTCCATGAAACATTATTCCCTTGAGGATAATGAGCCTTGGACGGAGGTTGATGAGAATATAATTACGAAGCTCAAGTCTTCGTAATAAAATTTCAATAGATTGTATAAAATAACATAAAATAAAGGGTATAAAAGGGTAAATAAATCATAGACGAATTATATTATATTTACTTAATGTATTGAATCATTGAACACAATAATACCTATGCCTTGGCAAAGGTTGGTTCCCGAAAGATGCGATTGTAATTACCAGAATGCGTGAACAGTAAAGGAATACTGTTCACTATTTATAGGCACAGGACACAGCCTGTGAGGAATTACAATTATGCCCCTCATAAAAGTTTACAACATTGACTCAGACCTTTATGGACTAAAAGGTCATTCTATCTTTAAGTCGGTTTGTAATACCGAAGCTTCATGAAGAGGAACCTTCGGCCATCTCATACAAACAGCTTCAGCCGAAAACCGCTTCTTCCTAGAAGACCTTCGGCGACGAAGCACAGATCCAACAGTAGCCCCTTTCGCGGTGCTAGATCGTTTTTCGTAACGAGCTTGATCCGTGAAAAAAGTCTCTTAAGCTTCGGAGCGCCGAAGGTCTAAAAAAACACCTTCCCTGAGCTCGTTGTCGAGAAACGATTCAATTTCCCAGCGCGTAGCGGCCCCACCTTGCAGAGTTACTGTTTGGTCTCTGCGGTCCACCACGCAGCGAGTGCGAGCGGGTGTCCGCCTGGTGTAAAAATCCTGGTGCTTCGCCTTCTTACCTGCAGTACTATATAAACAGACGAGTAGGTGTGAAGTTACCACAGCATTCATTGCTATTTGCACTGTTCTGCTGCCAAAATTTTTAACCATCGCCGAAGCTTGTCTGTCGGAATCGAACGAAGCTCCAGTTTGAAGCCTGCTTCGTCAGAAGAAAAAACTTCGGAAGAAAAAAGTATTAAATTTCCACAAATTCATAATTAAATGGCCAGAGTGCGTTCTACCGCTAGGGTTGAGCGTGAGGGGGGCGAGACTGAAGCTTCGGAGACTGTTCCCATCTCCGAAGCCATGCAACGATCCGGGTTGGTGACTTTGGAAAAGATCCCTAATGATGATGCAGAACAAGCAGAACAAGCAATCGCTGAAGCAGAAGAAGAAGATATTGAGGAAACTGATCCCGAAGATGATTATCGCATTACCATGCCAAGCAAGCCCAGCCACTTGGAGTTCGAGAAATCTACTGTTTCGAAGGCTGATCTCTCCAAGATGGTAAAGTCGGGCTTTTTTAATGAAAATCAGAAGAAGCTATTACGCTTCGGGGGAGAAGAGACTACCCCAAAGCCGGAGAAGGATGAAATTGTTATTTTCAAAAGCTTTCTAAAGGCTGGATTAAGATTCCCCCTACATGGGATTATTGCAGAGGTACTGAAGAGGTTCGGTATCTATTTTCACCAGCTGACCCCTAACGCTATCGTTAGGCTTAGTGTTTATATCTGGGCACTCCGAAGCCAAGCAGTGGAGCCATTTGCGGACAGCTTTTGCCGGGTTCACGAGCTGCATTATCAGACGAAGGCTAGAAAGGATGGATTGCACGACAATTTTGGTTGCTATAACTTCGCCTATCGGAAAACCACAAAGTTTCCTGTAATTAGCTACCGAAGCAAATGGGCAGCAGGCTGGAAGTCGGAGTGGTTCTATGTCAAGGTTGATGACGACAAGGAGAAGCTTGTGCAAAGTCCACTCAAACTAATCTTCGGAGAAACCCGACCTCGCTGCAACATGACACCCGAAGGTCCAACACAACAAGCAATGAATGAATTCAGAATTATTGCAGAGCATATCAGTACAAGGGACCTGGTTCAGGAGTTTTTGGCTTTCAAAGTTTTTCCCAGTTTGAAAGAATGGGAAATGCCGAAGCTAAATGGGGAGAAGAAAGAAGGTGAACTTGTACGTTTACCTTACTATTTCAAGTTTAAAAAGTACTTTAAAACACCTTGCCAAGAGTGGCTAGATACAATTGAAGTAATGTGCAATGAAATACTTGGCAATTATTCCAAAAAAGAAGATCAGTTGATGACCGCAGCCTTCGGCACCCGTCCGAAGCGAAGGCTAAATCGAGTGCTGGAAGCCTTGGGTTTTGAATACCCTGACTATGAAAATCGGAACAAAGGTGTCGGAGGCCAGAAAAGGAAAAGGATAACTGAAACCTTAAATGAAGACGAAAAAGAACCACCAAAGAAGAAAATTCCGAAGAAGAGGAAAGCATCTTCTCCGAAGCGAAAAATATCCGACGAAGAAGAAACCCCCGCATCACCCTCTGCCACTGATGTGGAAGAAATTTTGAAGGTAATGACTGAATCCCTGCCTGCGAAGCTAAGTCCATTGAGGCCTCAACCGACAAAGTTTTTTCAGAAGGAAAAGGAGCCCGAGAAAATGAAGAAAACAACTAAAGTAAAGAGACAGAGAATCATCGGTGTGACAGAGGTCATTGACAAGACACCGCCAAGAGCTTCAGCTCAGAAGACACCAGCAGCTGAAGAAAGGACAGATATTGAAATCACACCTTCGGAGGTTGCAGCTGCCGAAGCTGCCTCAGTTGAAGATTTGAACCTGGAGAGCACAATTGAACATATTGACAAAATACTGCTAGACATGGCCACAGAAGAAGCCACCACTGCTACCGAAGAGGCCACGGCCGCAGTGTCGGGGAAAGGAAAGGAAATTGCCAACGAAGCTTCAGAACACGAAGCCTTCATGTTCCAGAATTTAGTTGGAGAAAAACTGTCAAAAGCTGAAATAGAAGAGCTTAGAGAGTATGCCAAATCCTGCGGATACAAACCTGGAGCACTCCTCTTCGGAGGCATTGATGATGAAAAATTAGATTGTATTCGAGATCAAACTGGAGCCAAAGTTATCGGTACTCTGTCAAAGAGTATCAGTTTTCCGAAGTTAGAAACAGACATCAGCCGCTACCGACGACAGCATATCGTTGGTAGTTTATTTTATTCCAATTTTAAGGTGAACTTCTTTTCCCTTAACTTTTATTGTTTTTGATAATGAAAACATGTCTAACGAAGGTTGTTTTCGTACAGAGCATGCTGTTGAGCAAAGCCTTGAAATTGCAGCAAGATTTTGAAGACAAGAAACACGAAGTTATAATTGAAAATTTAGAAAGTAAAATAAAGGAGCAAACAGCTGCTGTTGAGAAGAAGAACTTTGAGCTCCAAGCAACTGAAGGTTTATTGGCGGAGGCCGAAGCTAAAATAACAGAACTGAACACGAAGCTTCTCCGCCAATCTGAGCAGTTTGAGCAAGAAAAGCAAGATCTTAATGTAAAACTTGAAGCCGAAGCTCAACAAAATTCAGACTTGAAAAAACTATTGACGGGCCTTCAAGAAAAATGTTTGGAATTCAGCAACAAATGTATTCAACGATTAAGAAAAATTTTCCACTCAGTTGGAGCCAGCAGTGAAAAATTCACCCCCTCAGCTGAAGATTTACCGAAGACCTTCGAACATATTGGGGGTGAAATTGACGAGCTCGACGAAGTTATAGCTGGGCATGGTGACTTCTGTGCTTGGGTAGCTTCTCGGGGCACTGCTGCAGCTTTCCTAAAAGCTGGCTGCGATCACGGAAAGATTGTCAATAGGCCAAATTTCACTTTATCACCATCAATCTTAGATGACATTCCTGATCTCGCCCGAAGTATCTCCAATAGATTTATAAAAATGATATGGACAAAAGGTGGACGAGAAAAGGCTGGAGACGAAGCTCGGAGTCATCTTGAACCAGTAAGAAATCATACCTTGTGCTTACCTCTTCCTTCAAGCTCGATTTTGACTTACAACAACTTAATTCATGTAGGATGACGAAGCCGAAGTCGATGATTGAAAGAATGACGCCGAAGCTAAAATCCCCCGAAGATTAAGTAGAAGTAGACTGTAGACAGACTTAGGAAACTTTTGAGATAACTTTTTGTGAATGTAATTAAACTTGGCTTTAATGAGTTCTGTTCATACCTTGTATTATGCTCTTACCCTTCCATTAATGCATGTGAAGTGCTTTGTTGTGGACGAAATTATCTTTTTTGAGCCGAAGGCGAAAAAACACCTTCCCTTCTTTTCGTACACAGCGAAGCATAGAAAACAACATTTCCCTTTTTTTCGAAGCTCTCCTGTTTGTACGCGAAGAAGCTTTTCTATTATGCCGAAGCAACCACTTATGCCATGATGATTATCCTACATATGCCTGGATGAATGTTTATGAATGCAAATGCTATGATGTAATGTAATGTGCGAATGAATGTCCAAACACATATCCGAAACCATACTCTCAGCCATTATTTTCTTAGAGACAATCACACATCAGCTCTGCATTCCCTTAGGAACGTCTTTGGAGCTTCTTCGCCTTTTACTTTTGGCGGAATCAGCGTTGACTTTTCGCTGTAAGCTCTGCATTCCCTTAGGAACGACTTTGGAGCTTCTTCGCCTTTTACTTTTGGCGGAATCAGCGTTGACTTTTCGCTGTAAGCTCTGCATTCCCTTAGGAACGACTTTGGAGCTTCTTCGCTTTTTACTTTTCGGCACTCGATGGTGCGCTCTCAGCTTTTACATTTACATTCCTTGGGGGATTTTGCTCTTATAGAACTAAAAAAGGAAATTACATGTGATGGCCCCATTAAAAACCTTTCTCCCCCTTTAGAAAGGAAAAGGGTGCCATGAAAAAGGAAAAACAAAAATTACATCAAGTTACACATAATACCGCCGAAGCTCATCCGCATTCCAAGATCTAGGAATGTCGTTGCCGTCCATATCCTTCAATCTGTATGAACCGGGTCTTGACGAAGATGCTACTAAGAAAGGTCCATCCCATTTCAACTGCAACTTGCCCACTGTTTCTGGGTTGGCCACTCTCCGAAGCACCAAGTGTACTGGCTCAATATTCTTTAGCCGAACCTTTCTATCTCGCCATTTGATTGTCTCGGCTTGATATTTATTGATATTCTCCACAGCTTGAAGCTTGATCCCTTCTAAAGCATCTTTTTCCACAGAATAAGCATCGTCAGAACCTGATTCTGCCGAAGCTACTACCCTTATTGATCCAGTTTTAGCTTCCTCCGGAGTTATTGCTTCATCACCGAATAATAACTTGAATGGAGTAAAACCTGTAGACCTTGATGTTGTTGTGTTGTGGCTCCACACCACTTTGGTTAACTGATCTGGCCACTTTCCCCTAGGTTGGTTGAAGATTAACTTCATTATTCCTGTCATTATAATGCCATTGGCTCTTTCAACGAGCCCATTTGACTCCGGATGCCTGACTGATGCAAAATGGATCTTCGTACCAATTTGATCACAGAAATCTCTGAAAGCTTTGGAGTCGAACCGTGTTCCATTATCCACAGTGATGGCCTTTGGTACCCCGAAACGACAAACAATATTCTGCCAGAAAAACTTTTGAATGGTGGCCGAAGTTATTGTGGCTAAAGGCTTTGCCTCAATCCATTTGGAAAAATATTCCACAGCCACTACAACATATCTTAAGTTCCCTTGGGCCGGTGGTAATGGACCCAACAAGTCAAGGCCCCACCTTTGCAATGGCCAGATGGGTTGTATGAGCTGTGTCAAGGACGAAGGTTGTTTTTGATCTCTTGCACATTTCTGACAACCTTCGCACTTTTGAACTAATTCCGCCGCATCCGAAGCTGCCTTCGGCCAATAAAACCCCTGACGGAAAACTTTTCCAAGTAACGGCCTAGATCCAATGTGAGATCCACACAGGCCTGCATGTATTTCTTTCATCAACTCTATGCCTTCGGTTCTAGATAAACATTTGAGTAGCGGAGCACAAACTCCATGCTTGTACAACTCCCCTTCTATCATGACATATGGACGAGCTCTTGCCTCTATCCTCCTGTTATAAGTTTCGTCATCTGAAAGGAATTTACCCTGAAGGTAAGAGATGATCTCAGTTCTCCAATCTTCGCTATAAACAGGAGATATATTGAGGACTGCTCTTTCAAGAAGTTCCACCGAAGGTGCCTTTATTGTCTCGAAGAACACATCCGAAGGTAAGGGCAGCCCCTGTGCTGCTGACTTAGCTAGCAAATCAGCATGCTCATTTTGCCCTCGAGGGATATTTTTGACACAAAATCCTTCGAAGGAAGCTTCAACTCTTCGAACCATATCCAGATATTTTTCAAGCTTCAGATCTTTAGCCTTGCAACTCTTGTCAATATGACCCGAAACAACCTGGGAATCAGTTTTAAGTATGGCCCTTCTGATTCCCATTGCTTTTAGCTTCCGAAGACCCAGAAGTAGGGCTTCGTACTCGGCAATGTTATTTGTGCAACTAAAATCAAGTTTTGCCGCATAGCAAGTTTTAACTTTGGAAGGTGAAACCAACACAGCAGCCGCTCCCGCTCCGAAGGTTCCCCAAGACCCATCGCAAAACACTGTCTATGCTTCGACGTCTTTATTTGTTTCTTCCTCCTGAGCCCCTGGCGTCCAGTCAGCAATGAAGTCTGCTAGCGCCTGGGACTGAATCGAAGATCTATGAACATATTCAATACAAAATTCGTTGAGCTCTGCAGCCCATTTTCCAATCCTTCCAGTTGCTTCTCGGTTCCTCATAATATCCTTCAGAGGTTGTGAAGAAGGAACAATTATGTTGTAAGCTTGAAAATAGTGCCGAAGCTTCCTGGATGCCATCAAAACAGCATATAACACCTTCTCTAATTCTGTGTAGTTTTTCTTTGATATACTAAGAACTTCAGATACAAAATACACTGGGACCTGCTTCCTGACTTGGCCATCAAGCTTCTCCTGGACAAGTGTTGCACTTACCGCTGAGTGCGAAGCTGCCACATATAATAACAAAGGAGCCCCTAGCGTAGGTGGAGTTAGTGCTGTTAGATCTATCAAATACTGTTTCAGCTCTTCAAAGGCCTTCTGCTGGATTGGTCCCCATTGAAAGACTTCGGCTGACTTCAGCACTTCGAAGAATGGTAAGTTTCTCTCTGCTGATCTGGATATGAATCTATTGAGAGATGCCAACCTTCCTGTCAATCTTTGAGCCCCCTTTTTTGTAGTTGGTGGCTCCATCCGAAGTATAGCTTCAATTTTACTTGGATTAGCTTCAATTCCCTTTGTTGAAACCAAGCATCCAAGAAATTTCCCCTTCTTTACTCCGAAGACGCATTTTTCTGGATTCAACTTTAAGCCAGCTTGCCTGAAACTGGCGAAGGTCTCCTGCAAATCAGCAATATGATTCTCCTGTTTCGTGCTTTTTACAATGATGTCATCAACATAAGTTAGCACATTTCTGCCTATCTGAGACTGGAGAACCTTCGCAGTCATTCTGCTGAAACTTCCTCCAGCGTTTTCGAGCCCCTCAGGCATCCGAAGATAGCAATATGTGCCACTTGGAGTTATGAAGCTGGTCTTCGGCTCATCTTCCTTCTTCATCCAGATTTGGTGGTAGCCTGAATAACAGTCTAACAGACTCATGAGCTCTGAAGAAGCTGTTGCATCAACTAAAGAGTCTATCCTTGGCAATGGGAATTCATCCTTCGGACAAGCCTTGTTAAGATCTGTAAAATCAATACACATTCGCCACTTGCCATTGGCCTTTTTTACCATAACAGTGTTAGCTAGCCATTCTGGGTACTTTACTTCTCTGATAACTCCCGCACTGAGGAGTCTTTTGACTTCGTTACGAGCACCTTCGGCCTTATCATCTGACATTTTCCGAAGCCTCTGCTTTCTGGGTCTGAAGGATGGATCAACATTGAGCGAGTGCTCAATAACATCCCTATTAACTCCGCAGAGATCATTGGCTGACCATGCAAAAACATCTTTGTTGTTGAACAAAAACCTTATCAAGGTTTTCTCTTGCTCTTTGGATAATTGAGAGCCCAACAGCACCTTCTGCTCTGCTATGTCCTCACATAAGAGCATGGGCTTCGGCTGATCTGCTGAAGCTGCTTTCTCCCTTCTGAATTTGTATTGTTCACAAGCTTCAGCTCCATCGATGTTATGGATTGCTTTTGAGTCAGTCCAGTTTCCTTCGGCCCTTCTGGCAGCTTCCTGACTTCCATGAATAGCGATGGGTCCTTGATCCGAAGGTATCTTCATGCAGAGATAAGCAGGATGAAGAATTGCTTCGAAAGCATTGAGGGTGCCACGACCAATAATTGCATTGTAAGGGTATTCCATGTCAACAATGTCAAACACAACTTGCTCAGTTCTAGTGTTGTTGATGAACCCGAAGGTCACTGACATGGTGATCTTGCCCAGTGCTACAATCTGTCTTCCTCCGAAGCCACAGAGAGGATGTGTGGCATCATGAATCTTATCTTCTGGCTCTTGCATTTGTCTGAAGGCCTTAGCAAATATGATATCAGCTGCACTACCTGTGTCAACCAAGACATTGTGGACCAGAAATCCTTTGATAACACAAGAGATAACCATGGCATCGTTGTGTGGGTAATCCTTGAGCTGAAGGTCCTCTTGGGAGAAGGTAATAGGAATGTGAGACCATCTTGACTTGATGAAGGGTCCTTGCACCCCAACATGCTGTACCCTTCTCTGTGCTTCTTTCTTCTGTTTCTTGTTGGCTGGCTCTGAGGACGAACCACCTGTAATCGGGAGCACCAGCTTCGGGTCCGAAGCAGCTCCAGCTTGATCATTGAACGAAGCCATCAGCTCAAAAAGTGGAAGTGAGTTCACCGGAGGTGGGCGCCAATGTTGGGGACTTGTTCTCAAATGCTATGAATTAAGAACAAGGCAACATAAAATGTTAAATGTTAACGTCCTTCGTCCATGAAACATTATTCCCTTGAGGATAATGAGCCTTGGACGGAGGTTGATGAGAATATAATTACGAAGCTCAAGTCTTCGTAATAAAATTTCAATAGATTGTATAAAATAACATAAAATAAAGGGTATAAAAGGGTAAATAAATCATAGACGAATTATATTATATTTACTTAATGTATTGAATCATTGAACACAATAATACCTATGCCTTGGCAAAGGTTGGTTCCCGAAAGATGCGATTGTAATTACCAGAATGCGTGAACAGTAAAGGAATACTGTTCACTATTTATAGGCACAGGACACAACCTGTGAGGAATTACAATTATGCCCCTCATAAAAGTTTACAACATTGACTCAGACCTTTATGGACTAAAAGGTCATTCTATCTTTAAGTCGGTTTGTAATACCGAAGCTTCATGAAGAGGAACCTTCGGCCATCTCATACAAACAGCTTCAGCCGAAAACCGCTTCTTCCTAGAAGACCTTCGGCGACGAAGCACAGATCCAACAGTCGGCGATGCCAGAGCCAACCCATGTTAGTCTTAGCAATTAAGCAAGTGTCGAGTTCAGCTCTATTGAAATCAACTAAGTATAGCTGAGCCTCCAACACTCCCTTAAATGCTACTGAATCATCACTTCTTCTAAAGACAGTAACACCTATATCCGTAAAAAGGCAGTTGTAACCCATTTTGCATAATTAGGAAACAGAAAGCAAATTGTAGTCTAAAGAATCTACAAGAAAAACATTGGAAATAGAATGGTCAGGTGATATAGCAATTTTACCAAGTCCTTTGACCAAACCTTGATTTCCATCCCTGAATGTGATAGCTCTTTGGGGATCATGGTTTTTCTCGTAGGAGGAGAACATCTTCTTCTCCCGAGTCATGTGGTTTGTGCACCCGCTGTCGATGATCCAACTTGAGCCCCCGGATGCATAAACCTACAAAACAAGTTTAGGCCTTGTTCTTAGGTACCCAAATGGTCTTGGGTCCTTTGACATTAGAAACAAGCACCTTGGGTACCCAAACACAGGTCTTGGAGCCCTTGTGTTTGCCCCCAGCATATTTGGCAACTACCTTGCCTGATTTGTTAGTTAAAACATATGAAGCATCAAAGGTCTTGAATGAAATGTTATGATCATTTGATGCAATAGGAGATTTCTTTTTAGGCATTTTAACATGTGTAGAACGCCTAGAGCTAGAAGCCTCATTCTTATAAATAAAAGCATGGTGAGAATGAGTCTTCTTAGCATGAATTCTCCTAATCTTATCCTCAGGATAACCAAAAGGATATAAAATGTAACCCTCGTTATCCTGAGGCATGGGAGCCTTGCCCTTAACAAAATTAGACAATCTTTTACGAGGGGCATTAAGCTTGACATTGTCTCCCTGTTGGAAGCCAATGTCATCCTTAATGCCAGGGCGTCTCCCACTATACAGCATGCTACGAGCAAATTTAAATTTCTCATTTTCTAGTTCATGCTCGACAATTTTAGCATCTAATTTAGCTATATGATCATTTTGTTGTTTAATCATAGCAAGGTGATCATGAATAGCATCAATATTAATATCTCTACATCTAGTGCAAATAGAAACATGATCAACCTTAGATGTAGAGGGTTTGCAATTTTTTAACTCAACAATCTTAGCATGTAAAATATCATTCTCATCTCTAAGATTGTAAATAGAAGCATTGCAAACATCTAAGTCTTTAGCTTTAGCAATTAATTTTTCATTCTCAATCTTAAGGCTAGCAAGAGAGACATTCAATTTATCAATCTTAGCAATCAAACTAGCATTATCATCTCTAAGATTGGCAATTGAATCATCACATACATTTGATTTCTCAACCTTAGCAAGTAATTTAGAATTTTCATTTCTAAGGTTGGAAACAATGTCATGGCAAGTGCTTAGCTCACTAGTTAATTTTTCACATTTTCAACCTCTAGAGCGTAAGCAATTTTAACTTTAACATGCTTCTTGTTTTCTTTAATTAGGAAGTCCTCTTGGCTATCCAAGAGTTCATCCTTCTCATGAATAGCACTAATCAATTCATTCAATTTTTCCTTTTGTTGCATGTTTAAGTTGACAAATAGGGTGAGCAAATCATCCTCATCATCACTAGAGCTAGCCTCATCACTAGATGTTGCATACTTAGTGGAGGATCTTGATTTTACCTTCTTTTCCTTGCCGTCCTTTGCCATGAGGCACTTGTGGCCGACGTTGGGGAAGAGGAGTCCCTTGTTGACAGCGATGTTGGCGGCGTCCTCGTCCGAGAAGGAGTCGGTGGAGCTCTCGTCGGAGTCCCACTCCCGGCAAACATGGGCATCGCCGCCCTTCTTCTTGTAGTACCTCTTCTTTTCTCTCCTCTTTCCCTTCTTGTCGTTATCCCTGTCACTATCACTAGACAAAGGACATTTAGCGATAAAATGACCGGGCTTACCACATTTGTAGCAAACCTTCTTGGAACGGGGCTTGTAATCTTTCCCCTTCCTTTGCTTGAGGATTTGGCGAAAGCTCTTGATGATGAGCGCCATCTCCTCGTTGTCGAGCTTGGAGGCGTCAATGGGGACTCTACTCGGTGTAGAATCCTTCTTTTCCTCTTCCGTTGCCTTGAATGCGACGGGTTGCACCTCGGGTGTTGAGGTGGCGCCTTGCTCAATGATTTTCTTGGAGCCTTTGATCATCAATTCAAAGCACACAAATTTTCCTATCACTTCCTTGGAAGACATTAGTTTATATCTAGGATCACCATGAATTAATTGAACTTGAGTAGGGTTAAGAAATACGAGTGATCTAAGAATAACCTTGACCATCTCATGGTCATCCCATTTTGTGCTGCCGAGGTTGCGCACTTGGTTCACCAAGGTTTTTAGCCGGTTGTACATGGCTTGCGGGTCTTCTCCTTGGTTGAGCATGAAGCGACCGAGCTCCCCCTCGATCGTTTCCCGTTTGGTGATCTTGGTCACCTCGTCTCCTTCGTGTGCGGTCTTGAGTACGTCCCAAATCTCTTTGGCACTCTTCAATCCTTGCACCTTATTATACTCCTCTCGACTTAGAGAGGTGAGGAGTATAGTAGTTGCTTGAGAGTTGAAGTGCTTGATTTGGGCCACCTCGTCCTCATCATAATCTTCATCCCCTATGGATGGTACCTGTGCTCCAAATTCAACAACATCCCATATGCTTTTGTGGAGTGAGGTTAGGTGATATCTCATCATATCACTCCACCTAGAATAATCTTCACCGTCAAACGTCGGTGGTTTGCCTAATGGGACGGAAAGTAATGAAGTTGTCTAGGAATGCGAGGATAGCGTAGGGGGATCTTACTATACTTCTTGCGCTCTTGGCGCTTAGAAGTGACGGACGCGGCGTCAGATCCCGATGTAGAGGGCGATGAAGAGTCGGTCTCGTAGTAGACCACTTTCTTCATTTTCTTCTTCTTCTCGCCACTCTTGTGCGTCCTAATGCGTGAAGGGGATCCTTCCTTCTTTTTGTTGCCGGACTCCTTTGATGGAGCCTTCCCGTGGCTTGTAGCATTGGCGGGGTTTGTGGGCTTGTCTCCAACGGTCACCATCTCCTTCTTGGCGTGATCTCCCGACATCACTTCGAGCGGTTAAGCTCTAATGAAGCATCGGGCTCTGATACCAATTGAAAGTCGCCTAGAGGGGGGGTGAATAGGCAAATCTGAAATTTATAAAGTTTAAGCACAACTACAAGTCGGGGTTAGCGTTATAATTAAAGTCGAGTCCGAAAGAGAGGGCGAAAAACAAATCACAAGTAAATAAGGCGGATGACACGGTGATTTGTTTTACCAAGGTTCGGTTCTTGCAAACCTACCCCCCGTTGAGGTGGTCACAAAGACCGGGTCCCTTTCAACCCTTTCCCTCTCTCAAACGGTCACCTAGACCGAGTGAGCTTCTCTTCTCAATCAATTGGGACACTTAGTCCCCACAAGGACCACCACACAATTGGTGTCTCTTGCTTTGATTACAAATGTCTTGGAACAAGAAATGGGGAAGAAGAAAAGTGATCCAAGCAACAAGAACTCAAATGAACACAAATGTCTCTCTCACTAGTCACTAAGTCTTTGGAGTGGAATTGGGACTTGGAGAGGATTTGATCTTTGCTTTTGTGTCTTGGAGTGAAGTCTAGAGCTCTTGTATTGAATGCAAATTGCTGGAAACTTGGATGCAATGAAGTGTGGTGGTTGGGGGGTATTTATATCCTCAACCACCAAAGTAGTCGTTGGTGAAGGCTGCTGTCGTATGGCGCACCGGACAGTCTAGTGCGCCACCGGACACTGTCCGGTGCGCCAACCACGTCACCCGGCCGTTAGGGTTCGACCGTTGAAGCTTTTGACATGTGGACCACCAGACAGTCCCGTGGTGCACCGGATAGCACTGTTCACTGTCCGGTGCGCCTTCTGGCGCTTGCTCTGACTCTGCACGTGCAGTCGCACACTGTTCACTGTTCCTGTAGCAGTTGCAGACGACCGTTGGCGCTGGTTAGCCATTACTCCGCTGGCACACCGGACAGTCCGGTGTTACACCAGACAGTCTGGTGAATTATAGCGGAGTGGCTCCCATAATTCCTGAAGGTGGCAAGTTCGGATTCTGAGTCCCTGGTGCACCGAACACAGTCCGGTGGCACACCGGACAGTCTGATGCGCCAGACCAGGGCACACTTTGGTTTTCTTTTGCTCTTTATATTTGAACCCTTTCTTGGACTTTTTATTGGTTTGTGTTGAACATTTGGCACCTATAGAACTTATATTCTAGAGCAAACTAGTTAGTCCAATTGTTTATGTTGGACAATTCAACCACCAAAATCATTTAGGAAAAGGTGTAAGCCTATTTCCCTTTTAGGCACCAATTTGCTTCCCTGCTTGACATGCGCTACAAACCCTGTCTTTCTCAAAATGAACATTGGTTAGTCCCAAAATGTGCTCTCCCTTTAGAAGCTTGTGAAGATTCTTCATTCCAACATGTGCTAGTCGGCGATGCTAGAGCCAGCCCATGTTAGTCTTAGCAATTAAGCAAGTGTCGAGTTCAGCTTTATTGAAATCAACTAAGTATAGCTGACCCTCTAACACTCCCTTAAATGCTACTGAATCATCACTTCTTCTAAAGACAGTAACACCTATATCTGTAAAAAGACAGTTGTAGCCCATTTTGCATAATTGAGAAACAGAAAGCAAATTGTAATCTAAAGAATCTACAAGAAAAACATTGGAAATAGAATGGTCAGGTGATATAGCAATTTTACCAAGTCCTTTGACCAAACCTTGATTTCCATCCCCGAATGTGATAGCTCGTTGGGGATCATGATTTTTCTCATAGGAGGAGAACATCCTTTTCTCCCTAGTCATGTGGTTTGTGCACCCGCTATCAATGATCCAACTTGAGCCCCCGGATGCATAAACCTACAAAACAATTTTAGGCCTTGTTCTTAGGTACCCAAACAGTCTTGGGTCCTTTGACATTAGAAACAAGCACCTTGGGTACCCAAACACAAGTCTTTGAGCCCTTGTGTTTGGCCCCAACATATTTGGCAACTACTTTGCCTGATTTGTTAGTTAAAACATATGAAGCATCAAAAGTCTTAAATGAAATAATAGGCTCATTTGATGCAATAGGAGTTTTCTTCTTAGGCAATTTTGCATGAGTGGATTGCCTAGAACTAGATGCCTCACTCTTATACATAAAAGCATGATGAGAGCCAGAGTAAGACTTCCTAGAATGAATTATCCTAATTTTGTGTTCGGGATAACCGGCAGGGTATAAAATGTAACCCTCGTTATCCTGAACCATGGGAGCTTTGCCCTTAACAAAGTTGGACAATTTCTTAGGGGCATTAAGCTTGACATTGTCTCCCTTTTGGAAGCCAATGCCATCCTTAATGCCAGGGCGTCTCCCACTGTAGAGCATGCTTCTAGCAAATTTAAAATTTTCATTTTCTAAGTCACGCTCATTAATTTTAGCACTAAGTTGAGCTATGTGATTATTTTGTTGTTTAATTAAAGCTAGGTGACAATGGATAGCATCAACGTCAATGTCTCTACATCTAGTACAAATAGAGACATGATCACGCTAGATGTAGAGGGTCTGCATGCATTTAATTCATCAATCTTAGCATGTAACATAGCATTTTCATTTCTAAGATTGGAAATAGAAACATTGCAAACATTTAAATCTTTAGCCTTAGCAACTAATTTTTCATTCTCATTTCTAAGGCTAGCAAGTGATTCATTCAACTTGTCAATTTTAGCAATTAAACTAGCATTATCATTTCTAAGACTAACAAGTGAATCATCACAAACATTTAGCTTCTCAACCTTAGCAATTAATTTGGCATTCTCATTTCTAAGGTTGGAGATAGTGTCATGGCAAGTGCTTAGCTCACTAGTTAATTTTTCACATTTTTCAACTTCCTGAGCATAAGCATTTTTAACCTTAACATGCTTCTTGTTTTCTTTAATAAGGAAGACCTCTTGGCTATCCAAGAGTTCATCCTTCTCATGAATAGCGCCAATCAATTCATTTAATTTTTCTTTTTGTTGCATGTTTAAGTTGGCAAAAAGTGTAAATAAATCATCCTCATCATCACTAGAGCTAGCCTCATCACTAGATGTTGCATACTTAGTGGAGGATCTAGATTTTACCTTCTTCTTCTTGTCGTCCTTTGCCATGAGGCACTTGTGGCCGACGTTGGGAAAGAGGAGACCCTTGTTGACGGCGATGTTGGTGGCGTCCTCATCGGAGGAGGAGTCGGTGGAGCTCTCATCAGAGTCCCACTCCCGACAAACATGGGCATCACCGCCCTTCTTCTTATAATACCTCTTCTTCTCCTTCTTCCCCCTCTTGTCGTTATCCCTGTCACTATCACTAGACAACGAACATTTAGCGATAAAATGACCGGGCTTACCACATTTGTAGCAAACCTTCTTGGAGCGAGGTTTGTAGTCCTTCTCCCTCCTTTGCTTGAGGATTTGGCGGAAGCTCTTGATGATGAGCGCCATCTCCTCGTTGTCGAGCTTGGAGGCGTCGATGGGGAGTCTACTTGATGTAGACTCTTCTTTCTTCTCCTCCGTCGCCTTGAATGCGATGGGTTGCACCTCGGGTGTGGAGGAGGCGCTCCGCTCGATGATTTGCTTGGAGGCTTTGATCATCAATTCAAAGCTCACAAATTTTCCTATAACTTCCTCGGGAGACATTAGCCTATATCTAGGATTACCACGAATTAATTGTACTTGAGTAGGATTAAGAAAAACAAGTGATCTTAGAATAACCTTGACCATTTCATGGTCATCCCACTTTGTGCTCCCGAGGTTGCGCACTTGGTTCACCAAGGTCTTTAGCCGGTTGTACATGGCTTGCGGGTCTTTTCCTTGGTTGAGCATGAAGCGACCGAGCTCCCCCTCGATCGTTTCCCTCTTGGTGATCTTGGTCACCTCGTCTCCTTCGTGCGCGGTCTTGAGTACGTCCCAAATTTCTTTGGCACTCTTTAACCCTTGCACCTTATTATACTCATCTCGACATACAGAGGCGAGGAGTATAGTAGTTGCTTGGGAATCAAAGTGCTGGATTTGGGCCACCTCATCCGAGTCATAATCTTCATCCCCTACGGATGGTACCTGTGCTCCAAACTAAACAATATTCCAAATGCTAGAGTGGAGTGAGGTTAGATGGTGCCTCATTTTATCACTCCACATGCTATAATATTCACCGTAAAAAACTGGTGGTTTTCCTAGTGGGATAGAAAGTAATGGAGTACGTTTAGGAATGCGAGGATAGCATAGAGGGATCTTACTAAACTTCTTGCGCTCATGGCGCTTAGAAGTGACGGACGCGGCGTCGGATCCCGATGTAGAGGGAGATGAAGAGTCGGTCTCGTAGTAGACCACTTTCTTCATTTTCTTCTTCTTCTCGCCACTCTTGTGCGTCCTAATGCGTGAAGGGGATCCTTCCTTATTTTTGTTGCCTGAGTCCTTTGATGGAGCCTTTCCGTGGCTTGTAGCCTTCGCGGGGCTTGTAGGCTTGTCCCCGCCGGTCACCATCTCCTTCTTGGCGTGATCTCCCGACATCACTTCGAGCGGTTAGGCTCTTAATGAAGTACCGGGCTTTGATACCAATTGAAAGTCGCCTAGAGGGGGGTGAATAGGCAAATCTGAAATTTATAAACTTTAAGCACAACTACAAGTCGGGGTTAGCGTTAGAAATAAAGTCATGTCCGAAAGAGAGGGCAAAAAACAAATCACAAGCAAATGAGAGGTGTGACATGATGATTTGTTTTACCGAGGTTCGGTTCTTGCAAACCTACTCCCCGTTGAGGTGGTCACAAAGACCGAGTCTCTTTCAACCCTTTCCCTCTCTCAAACGGTCACCTAGACCGAGTGAGCTTTTCTTCTCAATCAATTGGGACAGTTAGTCCCCACAAGGACCACCACACAATTGGTGTCTCTTGCTTTGATTACAAAGATGTCAAGAACAAGAAATGGGGAAGAAGAAAAGCGATCCAAGCGCAAGAGCTTAAAGAACACGGCAAAACTCTCTCTTCTAGTCACTAATTACTTTGAGTGGAATTGGGACTTTGGAGAGGCTTTGATGCAATCTAATTGTGTCTAGAATTGAATGTACTAGCTCTTGTATTGAATGTGTTGGCTGAAAACTTGGATGCCTTGAAGTGTGGTAGTTGGGGGTATTTATAGCCCCAACCACCAAAGTGACCGTTGGGGAAGGCTGTCTGTGATGGGTCCGGTGTGCCACTGGACACTGTCCGGTGCGCCAGCCACGTCACCCAACCGTTAGGGTTCGACCATTGGAGCTCTAACTTGTGGGGCCACTGGACAATCCTGTGGTGCACTGGACAGTCACTGTTCACTGTCCAGTGCGCCTTCTGGCGCCTGCTGTGACTCTGCGCGCGCAGTCCGCGCACTGTTCCGTTGCTTTTGCAGACGACCGTTGGCGCAGTAGCTGTTGCTCCTGCTGGCACACCGGACAGTCCGGTGAATTATAGCGGAGAGCGGCTCCCAGAAACCCGAAAGTGGCAAGTTCGGAGTTGGTCTCCTTGGTGCACCGGACACTATCTGGTGGCACACCGGACAGTCCAGTGCGCCAGACCAGGGCAGCCTTCGGTTGCTTTGCTCCTTTCTTTTTGAACCCTTTCTTTTAACTTTGTATTGGTTTATTGTGAACCTTTGGCACCTGTGGGACATATATTCTAGAGCAAACTAGTTAGTCCAATTATTTGTGTTGGGCAATTCAACCACCAAAATTATTTAGGAAAAGGTTTGACCTTATTTCCCTTTCAGTCCTCAACAAAAGAGAGGAGCCACAAGAAATGTACAGCCGGCTCAAGACGATGGTCAATCAAGTGTGCAACCTCAGAAGCACCAAGTGGGATAACCATGAAAAGGTCAAGGTTATTCTTAGATCTCTAGATACAAACAGATGTCTCTCAAGGAGGTAATTGGCAAGTTTGTGAGCTTTGAACTTATGATCAAAGACTGCAAACACATTGTCAACTTGGAGCAAGGCTCCACCTCCACACCCAAGGTGCAACCCGTTGCATTCAAGGCAACGGAAGAGAAGAAGGAGTCTAAACCAAGTAGGCTTCCAATCGACGCCTCCAAGCTTGACAATGAGGAGATGACGCTCATCATCAAGAGCTTCCGCCAAATCCTCAAGCAAAGGAGGGGAAGGACTACAAGCCCCGCTCCAAAAGGGTGTGCTACCGGTGTGGTATGTCCGGTCACTTTATCGCTAAATGTCCGTATACAAGTGACAGTGACAGGGACGACGACAAGAAAGGGAAGCAGAAGATGGAGAAGAAAAGATATTCCAAGAAGAAGGGTGGTGAAAAGGAAATAGGGTTAACCTTTTCCCACAATTAATTTTGATGGTTGAATGCCCAACACAAACAAATGGATTAACTAGTTTGCTCTAGAATACATGTTCTACAGGTGCATAAAGGTTCAACACAAACCAATAAATATACAAGTTAGGGATCCAAATTTAAAGGAGCAAAGAAACCAAGTGTGATATGGACTGGCGCACCGGACTTTCTGGTGTGCCACCAGACAATGTCTGGTGGACCATGTACGTACGAAGATGAACCTGTCACTCTCGGGTTTCACCAGGCGCACTCCGCTATAATTCACCGGACTGTCCGGTGTGCCAGCGGAGCAACGGATACTTCGCGCAATGGTCGACTGCAAAAGCTGAAGAACAGATGAACAGTGCGCAACAGTGCGCGGCAGAGTCAGAGCGCAGAGTCAGTGGCACACCGGACAATGAACAGGAGCTGTCCGGTGTGGCACCATACTGTCCGGTGCCACAAGAAGACGACGACGCCAACGGTTGACTGCTCCCAAACCCTAACGGTTGGGTGATGTGGCGGCGCACCGGACAGTCCGGTGCGCCCATCGACAACAGCCTTCCCCAATGACTTGTTGGTGGTTGAGGGCTATAAATACCCCCCCAACCACCACAACTCCAAGCATCCAAGTCTTCTGAAGTTTTCATTCAACACAAGAGCTAGTGCATTCACTCCTAGACACAAATCAAAAGATCAAAGCCTCCAAAATCATTCCAACCACCTAGTGACTTGAGAGAGTGTTTGTTCGTGTTCTTTGTGCTCTTGTTGCTTGGATCGCTTTCTTCCTTCCTCATTCTTTTTCCCAAGAGACTTGTAATCAAAGCAAGAGACACCAAGTGTGTGGTGGTCCTTGTGGGGTCTAAGTGACCCGTTTGATTAAGGAGAAAGCTCACTCGGTCTAAGTGACCGTTTGAGAGAGGGAAAGGGTTGAAAGAGACCCAGTCTTTGTGACCACCTCAATGGGGACTAGGTTCTTTAGAACCGAACCTCGGTAAAACAAATCACCGTGTTCATCCGCTTTATTTCTTGGTTGATTTGTTTTTCCCTCTCTACCGGACTCGGATTTAATTCTAACACTAACCCCAACTTGTAGTGTGTGTTTAAAGTTGTAAATTTCAGATTACGCCTATTCACCCCCTCTAGGCGACTTTCAATTAGTATTGGAGCCCTCTACTTCATTAGAGTCTAACAACTCGAAGTGATGTCGGGAGAACACGCCAAGAGGGAGATCATGACCGGCGACAAGCCCGCAAGATCGGGGAGAACCCTCTCAAGGGAGTCCAGCCACAAGCATAAGGAGGAATCCTATTCCTCCAACAAGACACATCGGAAGGGTGACAAGAAGAAGAAGATGAAGAAAGTGGTCTACTACGAGACCGACACTTTGTCGCCCTCCACGTCTTCAAGCTCTGACTCGTCCGTCGCTTCTAAGCGCCATGAGCGCAAGAAGTATAGTAAGATTCCACTCTGTTATCCCCGTATTTTAAAACGCGCTTCTTTACTTTCCGTTCCCTTAGGCAAACCACCATATTTTGATGGTGAAGATTATTGTATGTGGAGTGATAAAATGAGGCATCACCTAACCTCACTCCACGCAAGCATTTGGGATATTGTTGAGTTTGGAGCGCACGTACCTACGGTGGGGGACGAGGGCTACGACTCGGACGAGGTCGCCCAAATTAGGCACTTTAACTCCCAAGCCACAACTATACTCCTCGTTCATCCGCTTTATTTCTTGGTTGATTTGTTTTTCCCTCTCTACCGGACTCAAATTTAATTCTAACACTAACCCAGGCTTGTAGTGTGTGTTTAAAGTTGTAAATTTCAGATTACGCCTATTCACCCCCTCTAGGCGACTTTCAATTGGTATCGGAGCCTGGTACTTCATTAGAGTCTAACAACTCGAAGTGATGTCGGGAGAACACGCCAAGAGGGAGATCGTGACCGGCGACAAGCCCGCAAGCTCAGGGAGAACCCTCTCAAGGGAGTCCGGCCACAAGCATAAGGAGGAATCCTCTTCCTCCAACAAGACGCATCGGAAGGGTGACAAGAAGAAGAAGATGAAGAAAGTGGTCTACTACGAGACCGACACTTTGTCGCCCTCCACATCTTCAAACTCTGACTCGTTCATCGCTTCTAAGCGCCATGAGCGCAAGAAGTATAGTAAGATTCCACTCCGTTATCCCCGTATTTTAAAACGCGCTCCTTTACTTTCCGTTCCCTTAGGCAAACCACCATATTTTGATGGTGAAGATTATTGTATGTGGATTGATAAAATGAGGCATCACCTAACCTCACTCTACGCAAGCATTTGGGATATTGTTGAGTTTGGAGCGCAGGTACCTACGGTGGGGGATGAGGGCTACGACTCGGACGAGGTCGCCCAAATTAGGCACTTTAACTCCCAAGCCACAACTATACTCCTCGCCTCCTTGTGTCGAGAGGAGTATAATAAGGTGCAAGGGTTAAAGAGTGCCAAAGAGATTTGGGACGTCCTCAAGACGACGCACGAAGGGGACGAGGTGACCAAGATCACCAAGCACGAAACGATCGTGGCAGAACTCGGTCGATTCGTCCTCAACAAGGGAGAGGAGCCACAAGCAATGTACAACCGGCTCAAGACCTTGGTCAATCAAGTGCACAACCTTAGGAGCACAAAATGGGATGACCATGAAATGGTCAAGGTTATTCTAAGATCTCTTGTTTTTCGTAATCCTACTCAAGTGCAACTAATCCATGGAGATCCTAGATACAAGCTAATGTCTCCCGAGGAAGTGATTGGCAAGTTTGTGAGCTTTGAACTTATGATCAAATACTCCAAACATATTGTCAACTTGGAGCAAGGCGCCACCTCAACACCCAAGGTGCAACCCGTCGCATTCAAGGCGATGGAAGAAGAAAAGAAGGAGTCTACACCAAGTAGGCTTCCAATCGACGCCTCCAAGCTTGACAACGAGGAGATGGCTCATCATCAAGAGCTTTCGTCAAATCCTCAAGCATAGGAGGGGGAAGGATTACAAACCCCGCTCCAAAAGGGTGTGCTACAAGTGTGGTAAGCCCGATCATTTTATTGCTAAATGTCCAAATTCAAGTGATAGTGACAGGGGCGACGACAAGAAGGGGAAGAAGAAGGAAAAGAAGAGGTACTACAAGAAGAAGGGCGGCGATGCCCATGTTTGTCGGGAATGGGAGTCCGACGAGAGCTCCACCGACTCCTCCTCCAACGAGGACGCTGCCAACATCGCCATCAACAAAGGCCTCCTCTTCCCCAACGTCGGCCACAAGTGCTTCATGGCTAAGGACGGCAAGAAAAAGAAGGTACACTCTAGAGCCACCCCTAAATATACAACATCTAGTGATGAGGGTGGCTCTAGTGAAGACAAAGATGATTTACTTACTCTTTTTGCCGACCTTAACATGAAACAAAAAGAAAAATTGAATGAATTAATAGAAGCTATTCATGAGATGGATGATCTCTTGGAAAGCCAAGAGGACTTCCTTATTAAAGAAAACAAGAAACATGTTAAGGTGAAAAATGCTTATGCTCAGGAAGTAGAGAAATGTGAAAACTTGACTAAGGAGCTTACCATTTGTCATGAATCAATTACTAGCCTCAGAAATGAAAATGCTAGCTTAGTTTCTAAGGTTAAAGATTTAAATGTTTGTAATGATTCAATTTCTAGTCTTAGAAATGAGAATGCTAGTTTGGTTTCTAAGATTAAAAAATTGAATGTTTGCAATGATTCCATTTCCTATCTTAGAAATGAAAATGCCATGTTAAAATCTAAGATAGAAGAATTAAATGTTTGCAAACCCTCTACATCTACTGTTGAACATGTTTCTATTTGTACTAGATGTAGAGATGTTAATGTTGATGCTATAAATGATCACCTTGCTCTAATTAAAAACAAAATGATCAAATAGCTCAATTAACTGCTAAAATCAATGAGCATGAAATTGAAAATGAAAAGTTTAGATTTGCAAGAAGCATGCTCTATAATGGGAGACGCCCTGGCATTAAGGATGGCATTGGTTTCCAACAGGGTAGCAATGTCAAGCTTAATGCCCCTAAGAGATTGTCCAACTTTGTTAAGGGCAAGGCTCCCATGGTTCAGGATAATAAGGGTTACATTTTATATCCTGCTAATTATCCTGAGCACAAGATTAGGAGAATTCATGCTAGGAAACCTCATAACATTTCTCACCATGCATTTATGTATAAAAATGAGGCTTCTAGCTCTAGGCATTCTACACATGTTAAAATGCCTAAAAAGAAAACTCCTGCTGCATCAAATGAGCATAATATTTCATTTAAGACCTTTGATGCATCTTATGATTTAACTAACAAATCAGGCAAAATAGTTGCCAAATATGATGGGGGCAAACACAAGAGTTCAAAGACTTGTGTTTGGGTACCCAAGGTGCTTGTTTCTAACGTGAAAGGACCCAATACTGTTTGGGTACCTAAGAACAAGGCCTAAATTGTTTTGCAGGTTTATGCATTCGGGGGTTCAAGTTGGATAATTGATAGCGGATGCACAAACCACATGATAGAGGAGAAAAGGATGTTCTCCTCCTATGAGAAAAACGAAGATCCCCAACGAGCTATCAGATTCGGGGATGGAAATCAAGGGTTGGTCAAAGGACTTGGTAAAATTGCTATATCACCTGACCATTCTATTTCCAATGTTTTTCTTGTAGATTCTTTAGATTACAATTTGCTTTCCGTTTCTCAATTATGCAAAATGGGCTACAACTGTCTTTTTACAGATATAGGTGTTGCTGTCTTTAGAAGAAGTGACGATTCCATAGCATTTAAGGGAGTGTTAGAGGGTCAGCTATATTTTAGTTAATTTTAATGAGAACATGATATGATCTTTACTCTATTTATATGCTTCACAACCAGATATAATGTTTTCTATATGCATGTGTGCAAGGTTATAGGCAAATCCTAAGGAAGTTCACCTTAGGGCCGTAAAAAGAATCATGAGATATTTAGTTTACACTCCTAAGTTTGGGCTTTGGTACCCCAAGGGATCTACCTTTGATTTAATTGGGTATTCCGATGTCGATTATGCTGGATGTAAAATTGACAGGAATAGCACATCAGGGACTTGTCAGTTTCTGGGAAGATCTCTGGTGTCTTTGGCTTCAAAGAAACAAAACTCAGTAGCTCTTTCTACCGCCGAAGCTGAGTATATTGCTGCAGGACATTGTTGTGCACAATTACTCTGGATGAGGCAAACCCTCCGGGACTATGGCTACAAGTTGAGCAAAGTCCCTCTCTTATGTTATAATAAGAGTGCAATCCGCATGGCGGATAATCCCATTGAACACAGCCACACTAAGCACATAGACATCCGGTATCACTTTTTGAGAGATCATCAACAAAAGGGGATATCAAAATTGCTTATGTTAGCACCCACAACCAATTAGCCGATATCTTTACCAAGCCACTAGATGAAAAGACTTTTAGCAAACTTAGGAATGAGCTAAACATTCTAGATTCTCGAAACTTTGATTGAAAATTTGCACACACTGCTCATTTATATACCTTTGATCATATCTCTTTCATTTGGTACAAGTCCACATTTCTTATTCTTCTTATGCCAAGGCTAAGACCAATGTGTTTTCATGTATATTTCTATGATTAGTCTTCGATTGAAAGGGAAATGGAGTATTAGGCAAAGGCAAGGCTTCCACTCCAACTCTGTTGGTATCATTTATTCTTTGCCTTACTCATAAACTTCCAAATTGGTATAAACCTTCACTCATATTTATTTTACCAAAGAGGTGAAAGGGAAATGTGCCCTTTGGGCAATTTCTATAAAGGTTTTGGTGATTAGATGTGCAACACATATTGGTTTTAAGGTGATGTGTACTAAGTATTAAAGAGATGCAAATCAAGAATCAAAGTATGACTCTAGACTTAGTGAATTGTTTTTGGTACTAACATATTCCTCTAAGTGCCAGGAACCATATCAAAGCAAATGAGATGGGATTGGAGAAGTTTGGCTATGTCTAGCCGGACTTACACCAGCCTGTGGTGCACCTAACTGTCTGGTGTGCACTAGACAGTGTCCGGTGCCCAGGCTGGCGCAGCGACGAACTCGCTGCTCTCGAGAATCGCCAAGTATGTCGTGGCTAAAAATCATCGGACTATCCGGTGAGCCAACAACGCACGCGCCAACGGTCGGTAGCGCGATCAGCGGGCGACGCGTGGCCAGAGCCAACGGTCACTTAGCCACACCAGACAGTGCCCGGTGTGCAAGAGGATCGAGGGCTCAACGGTCGGCTTCGCCAGAGAAGGAAAGAAATCGGGCACTGTTCATGTCCTGTGGCGCACCGGACTTTCTGGTGTGCCAACCGACAAAAGGCAAGAATTGCCTACCAAATTGAGATCCAACGGCTCCTAGCTGTCTTGAGGCTATAAAAGGGACCCCTAGGCGCATGGAGCATCACACCAAGCCTCCATTGAACATCCTAAGACGCCTAGACACCGCAAGCACGCATCCGGATCACTGCGACTAAGATTTGAGCACTTGTTGAGTTGTAGACTCGCTGCGCTGTGTTTTGTGTGCTCACGTCTTGACTTGTGTGCGTGTCATTGCTGCGACTCTAGCTCTTGCGTATGTTTCATTCCTCCCTTACTCTTGTGGTTTTCATTGACATCAATTTTGTAAGGGTGAGAGACTCCAACTTGTGGAGATTCCTCGCAAAGGGAAACATAAACTATAAGAAAGAAAACTGTGGAATTCAAGTGGATCATTGGATCGCTTGAAAGGGGTTGAGTGCAACTCTCGTCCATTGGGACGCCACAACGTGGAAGTAGGCAAGTGTTCTACTTGGCCGAACCACGGGATAAAAATCGTTGTGTCTCTTGTTGCTTTCTTGCACGATCTTCTATTCACTTGATATTTGCTCTAAGTTTAATACTCACTTTGTGAAGAGTAATTAAGTGAAGAAATCACCTCTCTCTTGTCATAACACCTTGGTTTGATTTCACTAACATTTCATAAACCAAGTTTGTGGCATTTAGTGTTGATTTTTACAGGATCACCTATTCACCCCCCCTAGGTGCTCTCAAGAGAAAGAAAATAGGCCCCAAAAGGGGAGAATTTAAAGGGCCCTCAAAATTCTTTGTTTTTGGCGATTAATGCCAAAGGGGGAGAAAATATTAGGCCCAAAGCAAAAGGACTGCACCACCCCATTTTCAAATTTCAAAAATTTCAATTGGTATTTCATTTGGTTTCAAAATTTCAATTGGTATAATTTCATCTGGTATCTGTTTCAAAAACCCTCTTGATAGCTAAGGGGAGAATTTCTTCAGGGGGAGCTTTTATTTAGTCAAAGGAAAAGCATTTGAAACATGGGGAGAATTTCAAATCTTGAAAATGCTTCTAGAAATCATATTATTATACCTTTGGCTATTTGCAAAAGAATTTAAAAGAACTTTTCCAAAAGATTTGCAAAAACAAGCAAGTGGTGCAAATGTGGTCCAAAATGTCAAATAGAAGAAAGCAATCACATTTACTTAGACATATGAAGAAAGTCTTTCAATTGGTTTAAATCTAAGTAACCTATGTACATCTATCATAATTACAAACTAGTTACATTTTTTATTTGCTTTGGTTTGTGTTGGCATCAATCACCAAGAAGGGGGAGATTGAAAGGGAAATATGCCTAATCATTTCCTATAATTAATTTTGGTGTTTAACGTCCATCACAAACCACGTGGACTAACTAGTTTGCCTAATTATCATTTATCTCAGGTGCATAAGGTTCAACACAAACCAAGAAAGAAATGAAGTTGGGGACTCAACAAAGTTTGGAGCAAAAGACTTGGAATGGTGCTGCCAGTGGCACACCGGACAGTGTCCGGTGCCCCAGGCCGAGCACCACTCGAACATGCCACTCTCGGGTTTTCTAGGAAAGCGCTCCGCTATAATTCACCGGACTGTCCGGTGTGCACCAGACATGTCCAGTGAGCCAACGGAGCAACGGTAACCTGCGCCAACGGTCGACTGGAAAAGATGAACAGTGCGCGTCAGAAGTCAGAGCAGAGAAGTCAGAACACACCAAAAATGTTCGGTGTGCTACCGGACTGTCCGGTGCAACTACAAGACAAAGGACTTCAACGGTCAACCGCTCCAAACCCCAACGGGCCGCTGATGTGGCACGCACCAAACACTGAACAATGTCATGTCCGGTGCACCACCAGACTGTCTGGTGCGCCATCGACAGCAACGACTAGAATAGTGGTTGGTGCTATAAATACCCCCAACCACCTCCATTTAAGCCATCCAAGTTTTCTTAACTTCACATTCAATACAAGAGCAAAAGACTACACTACAAGACACATTCAATAGATCAAATCCTCTCCAAGCCTCCAAATCAACTCAATTCCTTAGTGACTTGAGAGAGGGGGTGTTTTGTGTTCTTTTGTTGATCTTGTTGCTTGGATTGCTTTCTCCTTCTCATTCCTATTTCTCTAAGTGCTTTGTAAAGCTTGCAAAAGACACCTAAGTGTGTGGTGATCCTTGTGGGGTCTTGGTGACCCAAGTGATTAAGGAGAAGTCTCGACCGATCTGTGTGACCGATTGAGAAGAGGGAAATGGTTGGAATAGACCCGGCCTTTGTGGCCTCCTCAACGGGGACTAGGTTCTTTGGAACTGAACCTCGGTAAAACAAATCACCGTGTTCACTTGTTGATCTTGACTTGATTTGTTTCCCCTCTTTCATCTCTCTAAAAGTTCCCTTTCTAATATTGTTTGAGTTTGCTCCCAAACGTTATCCGCATTGATTGAGCAACTCTAAGCAAGGAGAAATATCCTTTGCACTCTGATTTAATTATAACACTAACTCCAGCCTTAGTGCGTATTAAAAGTTTGTAAATTTCAGGTTTCACCTATTCACCCCCCCTCTAGGCGACTTTTAATAAGCATACTTTGAGCACACTACAACTCCGAGACTCCGTGATCATACTGTTGATCCATTAGATATAAATTTGAGTGCGTTCTTGAGCTGTGACTGTCATTTTGATTCTTGAGTTCTCTTCTTGCTTGTGTGCGTGTTGTCGCTGCAATTGTGTTCTTGTGTGTTTCTACTCCCATCCTTACTCCGTTTTGATTGTAAACAATTGTGTAAGGCGTGAGATACTCAAATTTGTGGAGATTCCTCACAATAGGATTTTTGATATAAGGAAGATATTGTGGCACTCAAGTTTGATCTTTGGATCACTTGAGAGGGTTTAATGCAACCCTTGACCAAAGGAGGTCACCACAACGTGAAGTAGGCATTGGTCGAACCACGGTATAAAATCGTTGTGTCACTTGTCTATTTATTGCGATTACTATCTTCTTGAGTTCTCTACTCTCTTGCAATATTGCTTCTAAGTTTAATACTCATATTAAAGGAGCAATCAAGAGAAGAGTCCTCTCTCCATCTCTCTCCTCATACCAACTTGGTTTTAATTCTCACTAACACTCATTATAAACCAAGTTTGTGTTGTTTATAGTTAATTTTTGCATGATCATCTATTCACCCCCTCTAGATGCTCTCACGATCAGGTTTAGCCTATTGACACGTGCTACATGACTGCACATAGTTGTGGATGCCCTTCTTCATTTGTTGCCAGTAAAATAGCTATTTTATCCTTTGGTAAGTAATGGGAAATCCTAAATGGCCTACTAGGGCTGAATCATGCACAATTGAAATTACTTTGGTTTGCAACTGACTATTGTTTCCAAGCCAGACTCGTCCCTTGTGTCTGAGTCAATGAGAAAGGGTATGTGGCCTCTCCCGACGCCACTGCAAGCTGAGCCAGGAGCTGCTTAGCATGTTCATCCTGTTGATAACCCTGCATGACCTCTTGAACCCAAGTGGGTGTGCACTGTGAAATATTACACACTTGCGCAGAAGCAGGGTATCTTGATAATGCATCAGCGGCCAAATTGTCTGACCCTTTATTGTAAATGATGTGATACTGCAGACCCACCAATTTGGTGTACAGTTTCTGCTGCCATACCGTATGTAGATGCTGCTTATTTAGTTGTGTCAAACTCTGATGATCCGTATAAATGTGGAATTCTGTCAGTTGCAAATACGATCTCCATTGAGTCACTGCAATGAGGATGGCTAAGTACTCCTTCACGTACGTGGAGAGGCCTTGATTTTTGGGTCCCAGTGCCTTGCTCAAGAATTCCAAGGGATGCCCGTTCTGCATGAGCACAGCCCTGATTCCCGTCTTGCATGCATTGGTGTGAAAACAAAAAGGAAGAGAAAAATAGAGAAGCGCCAACACTGGTGCTGAACTCAGAGCTTGTTTGAGTAGATCAAATGTCATCTGGTGGTCCGGTGTCCAAATGAACAATACATTTTTCTTCAAAAGACTAGTCAATGGTCGACTAAGCATGCTAAAGTGTCACACAAATTTTCTGTAAAATCCGGCCAATCCCAAAAAACTGCGTAGTTCCTTGGCGTTGACTAGAGCGGGCCATTGTTGCACCACTTGAATCTTCATCGGGTCCGTGGCCACACCTTCAACACTAATGATATGCCTCAGATAAGCGATGCTAGACTCAACAAAGGCACATTTGTTCAGATTTACTTTCCACTGATCCTGCTGCAATAATCGAAGAACCGTGGCCAAATGAGTGAGGTGATCCTCGATCGACTTACTATAAATAAGAATGTCATCAAAGAAAACCAATGTGTAACACCCCTGGTGTTACTATTACTAAAACATGAGCATAACATCATAAGCATTGGCATTTCATGTGATTGTCATACCTAGAGTGCATTCACTAGGCAAAAATTTCAAATAAATTGTATTGTTATGGCATTTTATGAGTAAAACCCTAGGATAGGGTACTTAAACCTAAATGGGGATCAGAAGGGTAAAGCAAAGTCCAAATAGAGAAAACTTTAAAGCTCAATTGAACTAGTCATAAAGTGTCACCATGGATGAACTTAAGTGATATTCAAACCCTAGAAATATCAAAAACCCTAATTGAAACCCTAGAAAACCCTAAAACCTAAACCCTAGGGGGCTATGTGCAAAATTAGTGCACTTTTGGACCAAAGTGCAAAAACCATGATAATAAGGTGTCTTGAGTCATATGGTTCACAAATATGAAGATTTGCAACTTAAACCCTAGGCTTTGGGTTTATTTGCAAAAACACCACTTTTGTAACCATATGACTAAGTCTGATTTTCAAAGAATAGGTTCAACTTTGGGGTCTTGTAACTTCCAAATAAAAAGGATTTTTCCCTAGGTCACCACATCAACTTTGTAGGGTCTTAGAAGGGGAACAACTTTGTTATAGGGATTGAGCCTTGGTTACATCAGAAAGTTAGAGATAATTAGACCCAAATTTGCTCGGTCAGACTGCTTAGAATCTAAATTCAGGCTGACAGTGGCTTGGAACCTGGATTGAGAGCCATTTCGACCATGATCCAGTAAGAATCCATTTAGGGATGCTATAGCAAAGATGAAGAGGGATTATTGCTCTACAACTTTGCTAAAAAGAGAGATTAACAAGACATCATATGAAAAATCGAGATTCGAGCACTGTAAAATGATCTGTCAGGAAGACTGATGGTGTCACGCCATGGTACAGTGCACCGGGGGGGATCAGGTTCAGAACCTCGCCGCCGATGACCGATCTGCACCGTGATTTGTGTCAGGGTCGGGCTGAGTTATTGACGGGCATCTCCTCGCGACGATATTCTTGAAGCAGGATAAGATCGCCGCGGTAGGGGGGTGATTATTCCGGCCGCCACACGGTCACTGATCTTTCCGGCCATGCTTGGTCACCAGCGCCGCTCTTCTCTGTTCGTCCACGCCATCACCGATTTGACTGCTTTACGGTCGCGGTTGAACGTGGCAAGCTCCAAGAGAAGTACCGCGCTCGGTGTCGTCGTTGATCGCCAGTAGGGTCCGGTGATGGTTATCACCGTGACCGCCGTGATGCTCACGGAGCCTATAAATCCACCCTGCTCTCACTTCGTTCGTCTCAAATCAACCAAGCCCAGCTCTTCATTCCTCAGTTGCGAATCCAACAAGCCACTAGCCATCACGTTCTATCCCCCATCCTATGTGATCAACGGAATTTCCCTGAACCGGTTTCTTCCGCCGCCGTGAAGAACTCTTCCGAGGCCAGCACTCCTCGGGTTAGTGCATACCCAATTGATTCGAGTTCTTGCTTGTTTTAGCCCCCTGTTGCTCTCAGAGCCGGCCAATTGGAGTTTACCTGAGTCTCATCACCGGAACACCCCTCTGCGCCGTAGAACGCCGCCGCGACGCCCTCTTTGTCGACCCGCCTTTCTACTCTTGCCCAGCCCAAATTCTAGCGTGTACGTAAACTCTGGTGAACTTGTGAAGCTTACCCAAGCTTCAATTTAGTCAGCCATACTTTCGGTTGTCCGAAACGCATTGATCCATTCAACCATCCGCACTGTCACCATGAACTGGTTGATTCAAAGTCCCGTTAGTAAAATTGATTGAGGGGAAATACGCGGGAGGAGTTCAATCCGATGTCTGCCGCTCGAGAGTACCAGTCTTTGCGCCATCCGGCCGGTCTAACCTCGCTGGTGTTCAAAGCTCCGCCGTGCGACGTCGTGGTCCTGGCGCGGTAAAGATATAGAAGTGCAGGGGCTTTTCTGCGAATGTCAGTGAGACGTTAAATAGTAGCAAAGGGCTCTTAACGGATATTCAAGGCAGCAGAGACCTCGGTGCAAAACTACCAACGTGGGCGCGCGCGCGCGGGCGCGTCCCTGTTTTCTGTGCAGATTGGGCCGCCTGGGCTGGTTTCGGCCCAAGACTGTTCATTCCTTTTCTTTTTCTTTTCTACCAGAGCTTAAACAATTCTTGAAAATTGTAGAAAAATGGTAAAAATGTCAAACCAATTTTGCTAGATTCCTAATTTTCCATAGAATTTAATAAAAATAGTTCCATGATTTTTAGTTTAAATAGGGAATTATAGAGTATTTAAAACAGTCTAAAACCTTGTTTCTGGATTTTTAGAAAGTATATAATAATTCCAAAAATCCCAAACTTTTTAGATGACCCTTATATAATATTTAGAAGCCTTGGGTAGAGTTTGGTATGATTTGGACCTTGTTTGATACTTGGAACCCAAAACCCTACCCCCTGCCCTATGAACTTCACTGTTGACTCCGGAAACCCTAAGTTCTCGGAGATCCGTGAAGGAAAGTTGTACTCAAGGCTTGGATAATACACTTTTATTATCTTTGCATCTTCATGAGCATTACATGAGCATTCATTATTATACTTGGCTATATATAGCAAACGAAGAAGAAGTTGAAGTTGAAGTTGAAGAAGAAAGGACACCACCACCACCACCTGAGGAACATCAGGCAGGCAGCTGTTTCTATTTTGACATCTGCGGGACCGAGCCTGATTCACCAGTAAAATAAGGCAAGCCCCGGTGCATTTGCCACCTCCTTGATTCTTTTAAACTCTTTCTCACTTGCTTGATGCATTAGGTGATAGGAGTTGTATGCCAAAACAATTCCTGCATTTCCTTCCTTGAATTTGATTACCTTCCTTTGAATCCCTGTTTTACAAAAGGTTTTTCTCTATGCTTAGTCTTGCTTTAGCAAAACAAAATGTTTTGTTTTTACAAAAGATGATGTTGCAAAGTGGGAGGGATGTTTTTGAAAATAGAACCGGATGGTGGATCCATCATGGCCATGATGGGTTCAACATCAGAAAAGATGTACCTCTGCAGGTACCAAACTTTGGGTATGAAATGATTAAGCTGAGACCGGGCGGGTGACTTGCACGAGAAGAGAGTCTCGGTGTAGTGTCTCCGTCTGAGTCGATTAAGGACCGTCTCGATGTAGGCTTGATGACCGAGGACCCTTTAACTGGTCACATGCATCGTCATGGGTAAGCTTTGCCTCAGGCAGACTAATACCAGAATAAGATAACACGCAATGGGAGTGGAGAGATGGCGAGAGTAGCATCTGTGGCAAGAGGCTGAACGGTGGTGTATCTGTGCTCTCGGTTGGCGTGAACCTGATCTGGTATTAAGAACCCCAGTGGAGAGTTGACATATGCAAGGGTTAAGTGCTACATATGTCGTGTGATTAGAGATCCTCAGCTGAGTATAATCGATTCGGATCGCCGTACCTTCACGGTTATGAAGACTTGGTCACTGCCCTATATGTAGAAATCTAGTAAAGATGAAGGGTTGTTAAGAAATTGGCTAGTACAGGTCAAGTGATTGAACTAAGGTAGAAAGAACTCTAGTTGTAGGTAATTATACTTACCTTGAAAAATAAAACTGGATTTTTAAGGATCCACTTTTAGTAAGCAGTTTTGCAAACAGAGCCATTGATTATTGGTAAGCCTTACCTTGACTCCCTTAAAGCCAACATATCCTTGAGAGTCTTTTACTTTGTTGGGTAAGTCTTGTGAAAGTACACTTCGTACTCAGGGCTTTGTCCCATGTTGTTTTAGGTGAAGAAGCAGCAAACTTTTGTTGCTTCTGTTCGAAGGTGGTACCGAATGAAGAACACCAAGACTAGAGCTGCGGGTGGGAAGGCCCTCCGTTAAAATCTTTTACTGTCTTTTTGGGGAGGAGTTTTTGCCTCCCATGGTTTGTAATAATAATAATACTCTGCACTCGTATATTATATTCTGGTCTGTAAATATTTAACTCTGTCTTACTTTTCAATAAAAGTAAGTTATTGTAACCGCTTCCACATTCTCGTTTCTCCGATGAATTGTAATGTCTGTGTGACGGGTAAAACGCTCTTGGGAAGGTAAGGAAAGCAGATACCGAACTTGTCAAGTGATTCAGGAACACCTGTAGGGTTGTCTGAGGTCCGTTGGACAAGGACAACTGTAGGTGGGCCTAATAACTTGGGAGGTTCTGTCACAGCTGGTATCGGAGCGAAGCCCATCTCTGCAGATATTATGAGACATCTTCAAAAAGAATTTTCTAAGACTTATCTAGAAAATTTCTTCCCTTCTTACCTAAGTATTTCTGAAGAGTTTATTTTAAAGACCAGATAGTAAGAGTGCAATGCATAGAAGGTGTGAATCAACTAAGGTTGATTCTGTAATTACACATGCATCATGCTAAAAACTATGCTAATAAAAAATTTCCCCTCATGGAGATATGCCGCCGCGCACGAGAAAGATTGCGCGCAAGTCTACCGGGCTGTTTGTCGTACCTTGTCATCAGCTTGCCCCACGACATGAAGATAGCAGCAGTGGTAGTAACGATCCAATCGAGGATCTAGAAGCACAAGTTGATCAGCTTCGAACAGAACTTCGATGCAGGAACAATCTATGGGTCACAGATGGCGAAAGGATAAATGAGTTGAGGAAAGAAATCCGCCACCTGCAAGACCAGCTTGCGGAACGGGACCTAGCACTCGACTGGGCAGTTAACTCTCGTTCGCTTGCATGGGCCAAGGAAGCTAGTGCTCGAACCCGCGTGGAAGAGCTTAGCTCAGCCGTGGATAACTTGCAGGTTTATTGTAATACATTACATGAAGAAGTTCATGTGTTGTACTCACAACTACACTCGAACGTCCCTGTGGATCCTGTCGGGATGGAAGCTGAACCATCTGGAGCAGCAGGAGAAGCCTTTGGAGGAGAACTGTACCTTTTCAGGCCCCCTCCTTCAATGAAATTGGTCGACCAGTGGTCTCCTATGCCTGACAGCGAGGCTACCAAAAGCGACAAGAAGCAAGAGTAGTATAGTATAGAAGTTGTAGTAGTGTGTAATAGGTAATGTAATCCTGTTGTATATATGAGTCTGTAACATTACCTTTTTCAGTAATGTGAAATGGATGGTTTGTTCTGGCATATCATATTTTCAAATGTTCTTTGCTTCAGATGTCGTCTAAGACTCGCGCACAAGATGGGGCGGGCACCTCCCGTGGGAGGGAAGCAACACAGAATCCACCCCCAGTACCTCCAACGCTAGCCGAGGCCATCGCTGCCTTGGTAAATGCCACAGCTGACAACACCTGTTTCCTGCGGGAAATGGCAGGGCAGCAGAAGCAGCAACAAGGCGGGCGGGCATATCCGCAAGGCCCTCGTGAAACATCCTATCTGGACTTCTCCGAGACACGTCCTCCATTGTTTGTCAAAGCAGAAGATCCTTTGGAAGCGGATGAATGGATCCGCGTTATTGAACAGAAATTTGGGCTTCTTCGGTGTTCAAAAACTCAAAAGCCCCTGTTTGCAGCACAGCAACTGCGAGGCCCTGCCGGTACGTGGTGGGGAAATTTTGTTGTCGTTCAGCCGACCGGTCATCAAATCACTTGGGATGAGTTCAAGTTGGCTTTTAGAGAGCATTATATACCTGAAGGAGTCCTCCATATGAAGTAGGAGGAGTTTATGAAGCTTAAGCAAGGCGGGGATACTGTTACCCAGTATCTCAATAAATTCAACCACTTATCCCAATACGCAATCGATCAAGTCAACACGGACATAAAGAAGAGGAACTGCTACATGAGAGGCTTGAATGATCGAATGCAAAGAAAGATGGCCACCTGCATCGATCTTACTTATGGAAGGGCTGTCAGCACAGCGCTGGCAGTTGAGGCCAAGTATGCAGGCGCCGGAAAATCCAAGGGGAATGGAGGTGACAGGCCTAATCAGGGGCCTGAAAAAGACAAAGGTTGGTCATCTGACCTTTCAATCAGAATCGTTCTTCATCACGGCCATCCTCCTTCCCTTTCAAGCAACCAGTGTTTATCCGTCCCACCACTGCCCCACCGCTACAAATCAGCCGGGTGACCCTGGCACTCGTTTCCCTGCTCTTCCCAGCTCATCAACAGGCTTCTTCAACTGTGGAAAGTCCGGGCATTTTATTAAGGACTGTCCATACCCGAGGCAGAATCAATCAAATAATCAATAGAGTTCCGGGAGTTCCAAGGGAAATGCGGCAACCAATACCGCGGGCAAGAATACAAGGAAAAAAGGACAGATTTATTACACTCAAGTGGCCACAACACCGGAAGGCGAATCGGTGATGATGGGTATGTTCCTCATGGCCAATCACCCTACACTTATTCTCTTTGATTCTGGTGCTTCACATACTGTTGGGGACTTGTTCTCAAATGCTATGAGTTAAGAACAAGGCAACACAAAAAATGTTAAACGTTAAAGTCCTTCGTCCTTCGAAGCATTATTTCCCTTGGGATATAATGATTTTCGGACGAAGGTTATGAAGGACATACCTTCATCAGCACAACATATAATAATGAAGAAGGAATCATATGAAATATAAAAGATAACACAAACAATTATGTATTATTATCAGCTCATTTCTATTTTATTATTATGGAAAAATAGAAATGATATCAAATTACAAATGTACCTTCGGCTTGAAAGAAGGTAAAAGTACAAGCGTGACGCAAAAGCAAATGCCAAGTCAGCGTGAACAGTACGGGGGTACTGTTCATCTATTTATAGGCACGGGACGTAGCCCATGTAAAATTACACTCATGCCCTTTACATTTGCTAATGACTCTATAGTAACCCATCGAGGTCTGAATAGCCTTTTCCTCTTTAAGTCGGTTTCCTTTTCTGCTATCATGTCGAAGCTCCCTTGCTCATAGCTTCGGCTCTGCGCCAACCTTCGTATTCTTTGTGCTTCTTCACACTGTGGTTCTGATCCGAGTCTGAAGGTACCTGTTCATGTATTATACTCCAGAAACATTGTTAAATCATGATTTTGAGGACCTTCGGAAGCCGAAGGCCCCCAACAGTAGCCCCTTGCAATATTAATTTGTTAGAATGATAAATTCAGATTGCGATATGGACGAAGGCCCTAAGCCGAAGGTCCGAAAAAACACCTTCCCTTTGCTAGAATAGCAACAGTCAATGACAAGCGGGGCCCTCCAGTTTGCAACGCACTAGGCGTATAAATAAGAGCACACCACGAGCTCATTTGGCACGCTTTCTTTGCTTTGCTTGATTTCTTAGCTCTTGCTTTCCAACATTTGCTTTGTTTCTTAAGTTTTCTGAGCTTCGGATTTAAGGACATATTTTCGTCATTTCCGAAGATAAGATGTCTCAAGACAAGAAAACAGTTGATGAAGCGAAGTTGACCGAAGAGGAGAAGCTTCTTAAGGAAAAAACCGCTGGATTCATCGAGTCAATTGCAAAGACCAACACAGAAAAGATTACAAAAGAAATTCTAGAAGGCTTATCTAAAGATACCGATGACAGCGATAGTTATGATGTGGAAAGTGGCGGCGAAGACTCCGAAGATCGACCCTGGCGACCAAGTCATGCAATTTTCGAAAAATCAACTATTAAACAGAGTCATCTTGATAATATGAGGGGAAGATACTTTCGAGATATGTCTATTGTGAGGGCTGACAACGGAGACAGGACTGCTCCTGTTCCCGAAGAGAATGAAGTTGTGATCTTCCGAAGCTTTTTCAAAGCTGGGCTTCGGTTCCCCTTAAACAGATTTGTGGTTGAAGTTTTAAAGATATATCAGATTTACCTTCACCAAATTACTCCCGAAGCAATTATAAGAATGGGAATCTTCGTCTGGGCCGTGAGGAGTCAGGGTTTGGAGCCAAGTGCAAAAAGTTTCTGCAGCATACACGAACGTTTATATGAGACGAAGCCCTAGGGTAAAGAACAATATCATAACAATTTTGGCTGCTATAGCTTCGTTGCTCGTTCTGGCTCGAGCTGCCTCGTGCCAACCTTTCGGAAAAGATGGCCCGGAGACTGGATGAAAGAATGGTTCTATGTGAAAAATGATTTAAAGGCACGAGAAGATATTAAAGAGATCATCATGCGCCCTATCTGGCAGCGTTTCGGCCTTCGGAAACCGAAGGTAGAGATAGATGAAGCAGCCGAAGGATGCCGAAGGGCCTTCGACATAGTTTGCTCTTTCATCGGGACAAGGGACCTAGTCCAGAAGCATATAGCCTTCGGAGTATGGCCACTTGTAGAGAAGTGGGAAATGTCAAAAGAGACTGTCACCAAGTCTAGCGAAGGTGATCTGGTTCGGCTTAGATACACCTTTAGATACGAAGGTAAATTTGATGAGCCGAATGATGACTGGTTGAAATGTATCGAAGCTACAAGTGATGAACTGCTTGGGTCGTACTCCAAAGCAGAAGATAACGCATTATCTGCGGCCTTCGGGAGCCAGAAAAAGAAGAGACTAAATAGAGTTTTTGATGCCATCGGATTTATGTATCCTGACTACCGCTACCCGCCAAAGGGGCAAAAGAGAAAGAGTGCAACTTCTAGGAAGGATGATACTTCAGCTGCTTCGAGTGAGCCCGCGCCGAAGTGGAGAAAAGTAAAGGTTCTTACTCACCGACCACGATACATTGAACCGGCCACAGTGCCCGAATTTGGTGGTGAAACCTCTTCGGCTATTGAAGCCAAAAGACCTGCTCTTACGCAGAAGATTGAAGATGCGGCTGCAATGCCGAAGGTTGACAAAATTGAAAAACCGAGAGCCGAAGAGACAAAAACATCAGAAGTTCTAAGCCCTTCGGCAGGAGTTGAGGTACCAAAGACTCAGAAAGGTCTAGCAGCGACCCCAAAAGAAAAATGATGATTAATGTTATAGATGTGCTGGAGACAATAAAAACTTCAAGCTCTACCCCAGATAAAGTTGCCAAGGCTTTGAAAACGCAGATTGAAACCGAGACAAAGCCGACCGAAGCCGAAGCTACAACGAGCCGGGCCGATGCCGAAGCTGGGCCTTTAGTGCCCGCCAGGGAGAAATCCCCGGAAATTGGAGAAAAGGCAACGGAGGAAGAAGTTATAGAACAAATTTTGCCTGAAAAATCTACCGCCCCTATTCCTGAAGCTTTGAAAGAGAATACTGAGTATATTATCCGTCATGCTTCGGGAAAAAACCTTTCTAAAGAAGAAAAGCGAGAAGCTTAATACTATGCCTAGAAACTAAAATATCCAAAGGGGGCATTGTTATTCAATGGCAGCGGAGAAGAAGATTTCTTGTATTGTCTCCCAGACAGCAAGGAGATTTCTGTCTGCCGGGAGATGAGCAGAAGCTTCGGATTCCCGACACTAGAAGACGAGCTTTCGGTGCTATCAAAAGATGAATAAGCCGACAACTTAGCATATAATAGTTTAAAGGTACGAGAATGAGCTTTTTGTACTTAAAAACAAAAGATTTTTTATTTGCTTATACTTGATACCACACTCCTTTCACAGGGCCTCATTCTTAGCAACGCCCTCAGGGCGCAGAAAAGTGTCGAAGACGAAGGATGCACTATAGCTTTGAACAACCTTTGTTCCAAAGTAATTGAACTAAGGAACGAAGGTCTTGAAAAAGATAAAATATTAAACTCATTGGTGAACAAAATAAAAGAAGACAAAGCTACTTTTAAAGCCCAAGCTGAAGCCCAGAAATGCGAAATTGAGGACCTTCGGAAGCAACTGGCCGAAGCTAAAGAGAAGTGCGCAGTTGCAGAGGCTAAACGAGGAATTAGCGAACAATGGACGAATCATTTAGAGAAGAACGTTGAAGAACTTCGCATATCCAAGGAAAGATGCTATGAAAAGTCTATAGACTGCGTGAAGAAAATAAAAACTAGCTTCGCCAACGTTGGTGCATACTCAAGCGAGGACAACTTCATAAGAGGCAATCCTGAGGGCCCAATTGAATGGATCAGCAGTGAAGCCGAAGCTTTTGAGGAAGTTTTGAATGGCCATGGGGACGTCTGCGCCTTCTCTGGCGCGAGGGGAATTGCAGCTGTCTTGGAGAAGACAGGTTGCGAACATGTGAAATCTTTGATGCAAACCGAAGCTGCTTTATCTATTGAAGATACAAAAAACCCCTGGGCCGAAGCAAGCTTATTTGGTGGAAAATTTTTCACCGACATCTGGGAAAATGGCGGCCGAGGGATGGCCCACGAAATTATAAAGAAAAGCGAAAAAGATACTCATGATGCTAGGGAAGCAACAAAGGCAGCTGAAAATACTGCGGAACTCGAAAGGCGGATAGGTATTGCCTGATACCTTTTAACTTTATGTTTTATTTTTGTGACTTCGAACTTATTTACGTTTTCTATCGCAGCCAAACTATCTCCTCCCCCAGAGCCCTTCGAACCACTGGCCGAAGCAGAGGCAAAAGAATCATCAGAAATTATTAGCATGGCCGAAACCATTTTGGACGAAGTCGTTACTCAACTGCTGACCGAAGCTGCAGACAAAGTTTTGAAAGAAGAATAGCATATTGTAAAAATATTGCCAGAATATTAATGTAACATTTGCTGGACTATGCTTGTAATATTTGGTACTCATGAGTTCTTAATGTAATGTGTAAATGGCTTTGTAATCCATTTCTTTGCGATGCATGAAATTTTTATTGTACATACCGTTTTTGAGCCTTCAGCGAAAAAACACCTTCCCTTCTTTTCATGCTTCGTAAAGAAGAGTTTTTATGCTTCGTGATAAATCCTCCAATCGTCGCAGTAACATTAATGCTTCGTCAACAATAGACTTTTTCCTCCAGAGCTGATAAAGTTGTATCTCTTCGAAATTTATTTTGTGCACAATTTCACTTTTTTGAAGCATTCTCTGAAGTCAATATTGTATCCCCTTCTTGTGCCATTGATGCAATATGATGTATGATGTTATGTTATGTTATGCGAATGATGTGATGATGTTATGCTATGCAAAATGATATTTGTGCCGAAGATAAACACACATCCCCACAGTAGAATACACCATCTCTTTGTCGTTTATTTTTTGGCTTCACCGCTTATTTTTTGGTGTATCAGCGTTGACTTTTTGCTGTAAGTTCTGCATTCCCTTAGGAACGTCTTTTGAACTTCTTCGCCTTCTATTTCGGCGGTATTCGCGTTGACTTTTCGCGCTTCGCCTTATCTTTCGGCGGAATCAGCGTTGACTTTTCGCTGTAAGCTCTGCATTCCCTCTGGAACGACTTTTGAGCAGAAAACTTACGCTGTGTTCCTTAGAACGACTTTTTGTTGCTTCGGTAAAACTTATGCTGCGTTCCTTAGAACGACTTTTTGTTGCTTCGGTAAAACTTGTAATGTGATTTTGAACCCGTGTTCCCTTGAGAACAACTTTTGTGCTTCACTGACTTTTTGAACTTCGTGAGTCTATGAAGAAGGTATATTATACTATGACAATAACGAAGCTATTACAAGAAATTAAAAGCGACAAAAGAACTAGGCTTTCAATGATTGTTCCTTATTAAAAAAGAAAATGAAGACGAATGCAAAAACTGTTTCAGGGGTAGGATATCTCTTAGTAGGTATGCTTCGATTCTGGCACAGTACTGTTGACTGTGCGAGCTTCGGACTCCTCCCTGAAGTCTCGCTGCTGGTGAGTATGCTGGCTCCCTTCTGGCTGCTGGCCTTGGGAATATGCGGGTTGTATTGGTGGTGGAGGTGGAGGCTGTTGCCAAGATGCCTGTGGTTGGCTAGCCGAAGCAACAGAAGCTGCAGGATGGTTACCCACATACTCTGGTATGTATGGTGAGTGATACGAAGCAGTGTGCATAACCTGCTTCGGCTGGTTCTGTTGGGTTGCAGCTTCTGCTATCTCCTTCTGTTTCTGAATGGTGACATGGCACATCCTTGTAGTATGGCCCATGTCCTCATCACAGAATAGGTAATAAATTTTCCTGGGCTGATCCCCACACCTTCCTCCGAAGCCCCTAGCGCCTCTGCCCCTTGGAGGTGACGGCCGAAGATAGCTTTGTTGCTGCCCCGAAGCCTGCGAGGAATATTGTGGCCTCTGTTGCTGACTTCCTCTGTCGTCATTCTGGGTGGAGTGGATTGATCTGACGTGCCTTGGGTGGATTCTCCCTCCGAAGCCCCTGGTCATCTCGGAGAACCTGTAAGCTTCCTCCCTTTTTGACGAAAGTCATTATCAGCGCGGATGTATTCATCCATCTTTTGAAGCAATTTCTCCAGGGTCTGAGGGGGTTTCCTGGCGAATTATTGGGCCCTAGGTCCTGGCCGAAGCCCCTTGATCATGGCCTCAATGACAATTTCATTGGGCACTGTTGGCGCTTGTGCCCTCAGACGCAAGAACCTTCGGACATATGCCTGGAGGTATTCTTCGTGATCTTGCGTGCACTGGAACAAAGCTTGAGCGGTAACCGGCTTCGTCTAAAACCCATGGAAACTAGTGATCAGCATGTCCTTCAGCTTCTGCCAAGATGTGATTGTTCCTGGCCGAAGAGAGGAGTACCAGGTTTGCGCAACATTCTTGACTGCCATGACGAAAGATTTCGCCATGACTGCGGTGTTGCCTCCATATGAAGATATGGTTGCTTCGTAGCTCATTAGAAACTGCTTCGAATCTGAATGTCCGTCATACATGGGGAGCTGGGGTGGCTTGTAAGACGGGGGCCAAGGTGTAGCCTGCAGTTCTGCTGACAGAGGAGAAGCATCATCAAAAGCAAAATTTCCATGATGGAAATCCTCATACCATTCATCCTCATTGAAGAAGCCCTCTTGGTGAAGCTCCTTATGTTGGGGCCTTCGTTCTTGCTCATCTTGAGCAAGATGGTGTACTTCTTCAGTGGCTTCGTGAATCTGCCTTTGAAGATCAGCTAGTCGAGCCATCTTCTCCTTCTTCCTTTGTACTTGTTGATGAAGCATCTCCATGTTCCTGATTTCTTGGTCCAACTCGTCCTCCTGAGGTGTTGGACTAGTGGCCTTCCTCTTCTGGCTTCGAGCCTCTCGAAGAGAAAGGGTCTCTTGGTTCGGGTCCAGCGGCTGCAGGGCGACAGCCCCTGTCGCTGAAGCTTTCTTCGGTGGCATGACGAAGGTCAGTGCTTGCCGAAGGTGGTCGAAAAGAGTTCACCGGAGGTGGGCGCTAATGTTGGGGACTTGTTCTCAAATGCTATGAGTTAAGAACAAGGCAACACAGAAAATGTTAAACGTTAAAATCCTTCGTCCTTCGAAGCATTATTTCCCTTGGGATATAATGATTTTCGGACGAAGGTTATGAAGGACATACCTTCATCAACACAACATATAATAATGAAGAAAGAATCATATGAAATATAAAAGATAACACAAACAATTATGTATTATTATCAGCTCATTTCTATTTTATTATTATGAAAAAATAGAAATGATATCAAATTACAAATGTACCTTCGGCTTGAAAGAAGGTAAAAGTACAAGCGTGACGCAAAAGCAAATGCCAAGTCAGCGTGAATAGTACGGGGGTACTGTTCATCTATTTATAGGCACGGGACGCAACCCATGTAAAATTACACTCATGCCCTTTACATTTGCTAATGGCTCTATAGTAACCCATCGAGGTCTGAATAGCCTTTTTCTCTTTAAATCGGTTTCCTTTTCTGCTATCATGCCGAAGCTCCCCTGCTCATAGCTTTGGCTCTGCGCCAACCTTCGTATTCTTTGTGCTTCTTCACACTGTGGTTCTGATCCGAGTCCGAAGATACCTGTTCATGTATTATACTCCAGAAACATTGTTAAATTATGATTTTGAGGACCATCGGAAGCTGAAGGCCCCCAACACATACTTTCATAAGCAAGAAATTTGTGGAAACACATCGCATTCCATATATTGAATCAAGGGAAGGGTTTACTATTCATTCGCCTGGGGGACAAATCTTCACTAAGGAAATGGCTTTCCAAGTGCCTGTAACACTGGCTAGACGGGACTTTCCTACTAATATGATTGTTCTAAAAGGCCAAGACATAGATGCAATTTTGGGCATGAATTGGTTGGCCCAACATAAAGCAATCCTCAACACTGATATGAGAACCATTAGGTTGAGTTATGACCAAGAAGAGATTCTTTTGTCTATCACCGTAGCTATACCAGCCAAGCCATGTGGCAGAGTATATGAAACCACTATGCAGGAGATCAAAGATATTCCGATAGTATGTGAGTTCCCAGACGTTTTTCCAGAAGATTTGCCTGGATTGCCACCAGAAAGAGATGTAGAGTTTGTAATTGAGTTGAAGCCCGGTACGACTCCCATTTCCAGAAGATCGTACCGAATGTCTCCAAATAAGCTGGCAGAACTCAAGACCCAATTGCAAGATCTACTAGAGAAGGGGTTCATCCGGCCAAGCTCATCGCCATGGGGTTGTCCAACCATCTTCATCAAGAAGAAGGATCAAACACTGCGGATGTGCGTGGATTATAGACCCCTTAATGAGGTTACCATCAAAAAATAAGTATCCTCTTCCTCGGATTGATATTCTATTTGATCAACTGACTTGAGCAAGGGTATTTTCCAAGATTGACCTCAGGTCGGGCTATCATCATATCCGTATTCGGCCCGAAGATATACCAAAGACCGCATTCACTACGCGGTACGGGTTATTTGAATATCTGGTTATGTCTTTCGGACTGACAAATGCTCCTGCCCACTTCACTTACCTTATGAACTCGGTATTCATGCCTGAGTTGGATAAATTTGTGGTGGTCTTCATCGACGATATCTTAATATATTCCAAGAATGAAGAGGTGCATGCTCAACACTTACGGATCATATTAACGTGCTTAAGGGAACATCAGTTATATGCTAAGTTCAGTAAGTGCGCATTCTGGCTAGAGGAGATTCAATTTCTGGGACATGTATTATCTGCTAAGGGGATTGCGGTGGATCCCAGCAAAGTCAAGGACATTTTGGAGTGGAAACCCCCAACCACTGTACACCAAGTCCAAAGTTTTCTTGGACTAGCTGGTTATTACCGCTGATTCATTCCGGATTTTTCTAATCTTGTGAAACCAATCACAAGTTTATTGAAGAATGATACTAAATTTAATTGGTCTTCAAAATGTAATGAAGCCTTTGAACAATTGAAGGTATTATTAACCACTGCTCCGGTATTGGCTCAACAGGATATTGAAAAGCCCTTTGATGTGTATTGTGACGCATCGGGCAGTGGTCTCGGTTGTGTATTAATGTAGGAAGGCCGAGTAATAGCTTATGCTTCAAGGCAGTTGCACCGGCATGAGGAACATTACCCAACTCATGATCTGGAGTTAGCTGCAGTGGTTCATGCCCTAAAAATTTGGCGTCATTATCTACTGGGAAATGTCTGTCATAAAAGTTTGAAGTACATCTTTACCTAGTCAGAGCTCAATATGAGACAAAGGTGATGGCTCGAGCTTATTAAGGATTATGAACTGGAGATTCATTATCACCCAGGCAAAGCTAATGTAGTGGCAGATGCCTTGAGTCGTAAGACTTTTTGTCATTGTCTTACAATGGAGACTTCTGACATTACATTATGTCAAGAAATGGAGAATTTGAACCTGGGAATGATTCAGCATGGAACTTTAAATCAACTAAAGCTTGAGTCAGTCCTTTTACAAAGGATAATTGATGCTCAAAAAGATGATAAGGGTATGAGGCACATCCATGAGAAGATAGAGGCCAGAAAAGCCAAGTGCTTTAGGAAAGACGATCAAGGCATTGTATGGTTCAACAACCGCATAGTTGTGCCAAAGAATGAAGAGGTCCGCCAGCAAATATTAGATGAAGCACATCTTAGTCGCTATTCTATTCATCCCGGAAGCGCTAAGATGTATCATGATCTAAAACAACATTATTGGTGGACAAAGATGAAGATTGAAATCGCACGCTATGTGGCAAGATGTGACACTTGTAGACGTGTCAAGGCCATACACATGAAAGCTGCTGGTCCATTACAATCTCTACCTATCCCTACATGGAAATGGGAGGATATTAGTATGGACATTATTGTGGGACTGCCCACGACAGCAAAAGGATTCGACTCTATTTGGGTTATCGTTGATTGACTTACAAAGATCGCCCATTTTCTTCCAGTCAAAGTAAAGTACCCAGTAATCGCATATGCGGAACTATACATTGTTCGCATTCTCAGTTTGCACGGTATTTCGAAGACTGTAGTGTCGGATCGTGGACCTCAATTTGTATCCAAATTCTAGGAGGAACTTCACAAATCCTTGGGTACTAAATTGCTCCATAGTTCGGCCTATCATACTCAAACCAGTGGGCAGACTGAGAGGGTAAATCAGATACTTTAAGACATGTTGCGAGCATGTCTTCTGGAGTTCCCACAAAAATGGGATGATTGTTTACCATTAGCGGAATTCTCATACAATAATAGCTATCAAGAAAGCATCAAAATGGCACCTTTCGAAGCCTTGTATGGACGACGATGTCGTACTCCGTTAAATTGGTCTGAACCAGGTGAAAGATACTTCTTCAGGCCTGATATGGTAAAGGAGATAGAAGAAAAAGTTCAAAGAATAACTCATAATTTGAAGAAAGCTCAAACTCGTCAGAAGAATTATGCAGACAAGCGATGACAACCCTTGTACTTTCTAGTGGGAGATTATGTCTACTTGAAAGTTTCACCGATGAAGGGTGTATCACGTTTCGGGGTTAAAGGGAAGCTTGCACCACGATATATTGGTCCTTTTCCTATCCTTGAAAGATATGGACCAGTAGCATATCGACTCCAGTTACCCGAAACCTTGTTTGCAGTACATAGTGTCTTCCACGTGTCTCAGTTGAAGAAGTGCCTTCGGGTTCCCGATCGAACTATTGAAGTAACAGATGTTGCCTTAGAACCAGACTTGACATATTCTGAGCACCCTGTTCGAGTCTTGGATCAAAAGGATAGAACTACCCGAAGGAAAACTCTCAAGTTCTACAAGATATAGTGGGACCAGCATTCAGAAGATGAGGCTACTTGGGAAACTCAAGACTTTTTAGAAAAGAAATTCTCAGGCTTTTTAGCCTCATGTAATTTGTAAAGTGTATACATTTGTTGTAATAAAGGAATAAACCCATACCACCCCTGCTTTGTACCAGAAATAAGGAAATAAAAGTATGGCGCGTTTCCTTTTTCATTACTTGCCCTATGACTTTTAATCTCGGGATGAGATTCTTTTATGGGGGGAAGGATGTAACACCCCTGGTGTTACTATTACTAAAACTTGAGCATAACATCATAAGCATTGGCATTTCATGTGATTGTCACACCTAGTGTGCATTCACTAGGCAAAAATTTCAAACCAATTTTGCTAGATTCCTAATTTTCCATAGAATTTAATAAAAATAGTTCCATGATTTTTAGTTTACATAGGGAATTATAGAGTATTTAAAACAGTCTAAAACCTTGTTTCTGGATTTTTAGAAAGTATATAATAATTCCAAAATCCCCAAACTTTTTAGATGACCCTTATATAATATTTAGAAGCCTTGGGTAGAGTTTGGTATGATTTGGACCTTGTTTGATACTTGGAACCCAAAACCCTACCCCCTACCCTATGAACTTCACTGTTGACTCTGGAAACCCTAAGTTCTCAGAGATCCATGAAGGAAAGTTGTACTCAAGACTTAGATAATACACTTTTATTATCTTTGCATCTTCATGAGCATTCATTATTATACTTGGCTATATATAGCAAACAAAGAAGAAGTTGAAGTTGAAGAAGAAAGGACACCACCACCACCACCACTTGAGGAACATCAGGCAGGCAGCTGTTTCTATTTTGACATCTGCGGGACCGAGCCTGATTCACCAGTAAAACAAGGCAAGCCCCGGTGCATTTGCCACCTCCTTGATTCTTTTAAACTCTTTCTCACTTGCTTGATGCATTAGGTGATAGGAGTTGTATGCCAAAACAATTCCTGCATTTCCTTCCTTGAATTTGATTACCTTCCTTTGAATCCCTGTTTTACAAAAGGTTTTTATCTATGCTTAGTCTTGCTTTAGCAAAACAAAATGTTTTGTTTTTACAAAAGATGATGTTGCAAAGTGGGAGGGATGTTTTTGAAAATAAAACCAGATGGTGGATCCATCATGGCCATGATGGGTTCAACATCGGAAAAGATGTACCTCTGCAGGTACCAAACTTTGGGTATGAAATGATTAAGCTGAGACTGGGCGGGTGACTTGCACGAGAAGAGTCTCGGTGTAGTGTCTCCGTCTGAGTCGATTAAGGACCATCTCGATGTAGGCTTGATGACCGAGGACCCTTTAACTGGTCACATGCCTCGTCTGTGGGGGACAGATATCCCCCGGGTCCACCAGAAGGATAAAAGACCTCACGAAAGGCCCATGGGCCCCATAAATCGTAAGGTCATCCCCCTTGTGGGCCTAGGAGGGACGACCAGTAAAGTGGATCGACATAAGGCCGGATCAGCGCAAGCCCAGACGGCCTGATGACTTCAAGCAGTAGTTACAACAGTAACCCAACCTTCCCGCGCAGGAGCCCCGTACAACGGAACCAAGCGAGGATGGGTCGGCGGAACTATAGGAAGATAGACTCAGTCGGTTCACTATTTCTTAGGTGCACGTCGTTATCATATCTGCATGTACTGCCCCACGGTTGAGTATATAAGGCCTAGGGGGCACCCCTTCAGAACACATGCTCATTACTTAGCCATCCACCCAGCTCTCTACGTTCTCAACACTAGAGAGCTCCCTTGTAACCCACCGCATAAAGCACTCTCACCAGGATGTAGGGTGTTACGCATCTCAAAGCGGCCCGAACCTATAAACCATTGTCCACTGCTTCTCGTGCGTCCAGCACGAACCATCGAGCTACAGTCGATAACGCCGTCCTACTCCTAAAAGCACCTTGAGGGGCAACCCTGGGTGCACGGTCGGACCCAAAACACCGACAGCTAGCGCGCCAGGTAGGGGGTGTGTCATCGATCCAAGCTAGCTCAATGGCCGTCACCTTCCTACACAAGATCGTCCTCCGCCCCGGGTCCACATTCTGCTTTGGAACCATCTCATCCATAGCGGATGAGGAGGGAACTCTGCATTGCATTGCGGATCCGGCGGAGAGAAAATATTCCTCAAAGATCTCCAAGTAAATCGGGGCAAAGCAGGAAAAGGCGCAACCTCCAATGCTTCGAAAAAAGATCGCCTTCAGCAAGCTAGAGGCCCAGGGTCCGTCGACCCGGAGAACTCCACTGTCCACCTCTCCGACGGAAGAATCGACACAGATCACGAGGAAGAAAGAAACAAATAAGACCGAGAAGCGGCAAGTTGTTCTTTCTGCGCCTTCGTCCTCAAAGGAGGACAGAAAGAAGATCATCACGACAGCCACTCCATTCTACCCCGACGTCCTCTTCATCGGGAGAGTGGAGTCATCCCCCATCTCCGACGACGAACTGACTGCACCCGGAGAGGAGCCTCTCCAGCGGGAATCCTGCCGATGCAGGAACCGACGCCGAAATATCCGGAGGCACCACGAGGCTGGAGAGCGGGACCCGGCGCAACCCGTGTCGCGAGACGAAGTCTCGGAGATGGGAGAAACTCCGGAAGAACGTGTCTTCAGGGAAAGAAGGAATTCCCGATGACGCGATCGCCGATGAGCTCAAGAATAGGCCGAACTAGAAACAAGGCAACGTCGGGAAAATCCACTCTTCGGGCGCAACCTGAACCCCGACTTCGCCTGAGCGATGAACACGCCGAGTGAAGTCGGCGGAGTATTGGCTCGAATAGCAGACGGTCTCCCTCGTACTCCTGACGCCGAGGGCTATCGGCGGCTGTTCACTCAAGCAGCCAATCATCTTCTACCCCTCGCTCACCCGCCGAACGATCTACGACACGCCATCAACAGTCGGCGGGACGCACGGAGCTCCATCAACGCTTCGCGTGAACGACGACATGAGAACGAGATACGTCGCCGGGAAGAGTACGACCGGGATCATGGCATCCCAGCACAGAGTCAGGCTACCAGGACCGAGTCGGCCACGGCTTCGACTGGTGGCACCGCCCGGGGACGGTCGAGGCACCACGACAACCACTCCCCTCCCCAGGAGAGACATCATCATCAATGACAGGAGGACACGTGTGGAGTATCGGCCCTTACTCCACGCCTCAGGGCCATCCAATGGCCCCCTAACTTCAAAGTCTCCAACATCGACAAATATGAACCTAAGCAGGATCCAGGAGGCTGGTTGGCCGTCTACACCACCGCCGCCCGAGCTGCTGGGGCAACCGAGGACGTGATGACCGCGTACTTGCCCATCGTCCTTGGGCAAGACGCGCTGCAATGGCTGCGACACCTACCCCGACACTGCATCGACGACTGGAGCGATTTCAGTCGACGCTTCATCGCCAACTTTCAGTCTCTCTCCGACAAACCGGCGCAACCATGGGACCTCAAATCCATCAAGCGCCGAGGGGACAAAACTCTTCGGTCGTACCTAAAAAGATTCCAGACCATGAGGAATCGTATCCCCGAGGTCGCGGAGGCAGCAGTGATCGAGGACTTCTACAGGGGATCCAATGACTCGGCCTTCGTCCGAACCATACTGCAGAAGGCACCGACTACCTTCGAGCAGCTGTTCCGGGAAGCCGACCTCTACATCACCGCTGACGAGCGAGCTCAGGACCTCATCGGAGGAGCGAAGCCTGCACCAGCAGCACCACGATGCGATACGAACCAACAACCCGACAAACGCTGGGAGGAGAGGCCTCGCGAAGAAGTTCACGCTGCCGGACCACCCGCCTCTCGCGCCCGAGGAGGACCTCACGGAGGCGAACACACGCTGGACGACATCCTCGACGCCCAGTGCCCGTACCACAAGGACATGCGCCACACCCTTTGGAACTGTAGAGACTTCAAGCAGTCCATCGGGCACGGCCGACCCTTCCAACCTCTACCTCCTCCCCCGCCGCGAGGAGGGCCGGAAGAACCACGACAACCCCAGCAGCAGGAAGAGGGAGGAGGTGGAGCCTTCCCGCGCGTCGACAGGGAAGTCAACGTCATCTTCGGCGGGCACGGGTCACAAGAAAGCAAGAGGCAACAAAAGCTCAATGATCGCCAGATACTAGTGGCAGCCATCGGTCCTCTCGCCCCATACCGATGGTCCGAGCAGCCGATCACCTTCACTCGGGCAGATCAGTGGCTCAACTTCGACCACCCGGGCAAATACCCGATCCTCGTCGATCCGGTGATCCGAGAGATCTGGGTAAAGAAGGTCTTAGTGGACGGGGTAAGCAGCATCAACATCACCTTCCCCCGGACGCTACAAGGCTTGGGAGTCACCCTCAAAGAGCTCCACGAGTCAGACACACCCTTCTTCGGCATCGTGCAAACCGAAGGAGAATACCCGCTGGGCCACATCTACATGCCGGTCACCTTCGGGAATCTGGAGAACTACCGAACCGAGTACTTGAGGTTCGAAGTGGCAAATTTCGACTGTGGGTACAACGCCATCATCGAAAGACCTGGATTGGCAAAATTCATGGTCATTCCACACTACACGTACATGATATTGAAGATGCCAGGACAGCAAGGGATCATAACAGTGTGTGCTGACTTCCAAGGCGCCGTAGAATGTTTCCGAGTGGCCATCCAGGCGGCCCTCACCACCAAACCATCGACGACTTCTTCTGCGCAGGAAAACTCAAAGCCTGAAGAAGACCTCGCAGTACCTAGGAATGAAGCTCAAGCCGTGACCTCTATGCGGCCGACTGAAGAAACCAAAAGGATCAACCTCGGGTTCGCCGACGAGCGCAAGACCGCCATCATCAGCTCCAGCCTGGATGATAAATAGGAAGGCGCGCTCGTCCAGTTCCTACAAGATAACCGAGATGTATTCGCATGGCAACCTGTGGATATGCCGGGAGTCCTGAGGGAATTGGCCGAGCACAAATTGAAAGTCTACCCCCAGGCGAGGTCGATTCGGCAAAAATTATGCCGCTTTACGCCCGACAAGAGAGAAGCCATCCGTGCTGAGCTGGCTCGCTTGGTCGCAGCTGGATTTATTAGAGAGGTGTTACATCCTGAGTGGTTAGCCAACCCTGTTCTTGTACTCAAAAAGAATAAAGTGGATTGGCGCATGTGCGTCGACTATACAGATCTCAACAAACACTGTCTGAAGGATCCCTTCGGGCTTCCTAGGATAGACCAGGTGGTGGACTCGACCGCTGGATGTTCTATGTTGTCTTTCTTAGATTGCTATTCCGGATATCATCATATTAGTCTGGCAAAAGAAGACGAGGAAAAACAGCATTTATCACCCTGTTCGGAGCCTTCTGCTATACCTCCATGTTGTTTGGCCTCAAAAACGCTGGAGCGACTTATCAGAGGGATATCCAGACATGCTTAGCCGATCACTGGGGCAAGCATGTGGAAGCTTATGTGGATGACGTGGTGATCAAGACAGAAAACTCGGAAAATTTCATTGAGGATTTACAGCTGGTCTTCAACAGTCTACGGTGATACAGATGGAAGTTTAATCCCGAAAAATGTGTTTTCGGGGTACCAGCAGGAAAGTTACTGGGATTTATTGTCAGTCACCGGGGAATTGAGGCCAATCCAGAAAAAAATTGAGGCTATCATGAGGATGGAAGCGCCATGATCGCAGAAGAAAGTCCAAAGACTCACCGGATGTATGGCAGCTCTGAGCAGATTCATATCAAGGCTGGGAGAAAAAGGCTTACCATTCTATAAGTTGCTCAAGAAGGTGGACAAATTCCAGTGGACTTCAGAAGCACAGGAGGCTCTAGACGCGTTGAAAAAGTTCTTAACAACACCACCAGTGTTGAAACCGCCACGACGGGCCACGTCGACTCAACCAGCTGAAGATCTGCTACTATACATCTCTTGCACGACTCACGTGGTGAGCACCGCGTTGGTAGTCGAGCGAGCAGAAGAAGGACATGCATACTCAGTACAACATCCCGTATACTTCATTAGTGAAGTTCTGGGGCCCTCGAAAAAGAAATACCCTCAAGTCCAGAAACTTTTATACGCAGTACTTCTAACTGCACGCAAGCTCCGTCACTACTTTGACGACCACAAAGTCATAGTAGTCACTGGATTTCCGATAGGAGATATTCTTCACAACAAAGAAGCCGTCGGGAGAATAGCCAAGTGGGCCTGTGAGCTGGGATCTCATGACATTGAATTTCGACCTCGCACTGCTATCAAAACTCAAGCACTGGTTGACTTCATATCAGAATGGACTGAGCAGCAGGTGCCGGATAACCCAGAGAATGCAGAAGTGTGGCGAATGTATTTTGATGGCTCGTTGAAGCTGCAGGGAGCAGGCGCAGGGATTCTCTTTATTGCACCTGGAGGTGAACAACTCAAGTATGCTCTTCAATTGTTATTCTCGGCATCTAACAACGCAGCCGAATATGAAGCTCTGATTCACGGGCTAAATATTGCCATATCGCTGGGCATTAGAAGACTGATGGTATATGGAGATTCTCTGGTGGTCATAAGTCAGATAAACAAAGAATGGGATTGCTCGAATGATTCCATGGGAAAATATTGCACTGCGGTCCGGAAAATGGAAGATAAATTTGAAGGCTTGGAATTCCATCATGTGGAGAGAGACCGCAACACGGCGACTGATGCATTGTCTAAGCTAGGGTCCAGTCGGACTCAGGTCCCGCCTGGAGTCTTCATCCAAGAAGTATCACGCCCGAGCATTTCAATGGATCGGGTAGAAGAATGCAATACTCTGAGCCAACCAGAGTTAAACTCTGATGACTGGAGGGAGCCGATCATCAGATATATAAAGAATGAAGAGGAATCAGATGACAAAAATGCAGCCGAGCGCATTGCAAGACAGTCAGCTCACTACACACTCATTGGGGAAACACTATACAGAAGGGGCGCATCAGGAGTCCTCATGAAATGTATTCTCTCAACTACTGGAAAGCAACTTCTGGACGAGGTCCATGCTGGGCAATGTGGGGTGCACGCAGCGTCCAGGACCCTGGTCGGGAAGGTTTTCAGATCGGGTTTCTACTGGCCAACAGCAAAAAGTGATGCAGCCAAATTAGTTCAGAAGTGCGAGGCCTACCAGTACTTGTCAAAACAGCAGCATCTACCAGCGCAGCAACTGCAGACCATACCCGTAACTTAGCCATTCACGTGCTGGGGACTGGATATGATCGGACCTTTCAAGAAAGCTCAAGGAGGATACACTCATATATTGGTGGCTATCGATAAATTCACTAAGTGGATAGAGTTCAAACCCATTACTTCTCTAACTTCAGCTAAGGTCGTAGAGTTCATACAAGACATAATATTCAGATTCGGAATACCGAATAGCATCATAACTGACCTGGGATCCAACTTCACAAGTTCAGAGTTCTTCGATTTCTGTGAGCAAAAGAGCATTCAGATCAAATATGCCTCGGTGGCGCACCCAAGAGCCAACGGGCAGGTTGAAAGAGCTAACGGGATGATATTGGAGGCACTCAGGAAAAAAGTCTTCGACAAAAATGAAAAGTTCGCAGGAAAATGGATAAGGGAGTTGCCATACGTCGTTTGGAGCCTGAGAACTCAACCTAGTCGAGCTCTGCATGGAAATACTCATTTCTTCATGGTCTACGGTTCGGAGGCAGTACTACCTGCTGATCTCAAGTTTGGGGCGCCAAGGTTGATCTTTAAAAACATAGCAGAAGCTGAGACTACTAGGCTGGAGGATGTCGATGTACTCGAAGAAGAACGACTGAACACAGTAATTCAATCAGCACGGTATCAACAAACTCTGAGGCGCTATCACGATAAATATGACATTGATCCTTCGCAGTGGGAGATCTCGTCCTCCGCCGAATTCTAACGGGGGAAGGGCAGCACAAGTTGTCACCTCTATGGGAAGGACCGTTCATAGTAGCTGAAGTCACTCGGCCGGGATCATATCACCTCACTCAGATGGACGGCACGGAAATTGGGAACTCATGGAACATAGAACACCTCAGGAAGTTTTACCCCTAGCTGTATTTCAAAAGCTATTGGGACGACAATGTATTCTGTAAACTGGGAAATATATCATCAATAAAGAGACTTCAAGAGCACTCAAATTATTCGTTGTCAACCTGTATTTTTACTTAACTCGGGGTGACCACTATACCCTACTAACGGAGCAATCGTCTTAAGTCGGTGATGACTTAAGGCGGTGCAACATGCTCACGCTTACTTAACTCGGGGTGACCACTATACCCTACTAACGGAGCAATCGGCTTAAGTCGGCGATGACTTAAGACGGTGCAACATGCTCACGCTTACTTAACTCGGGGTGACCACTATACCCTAATAACGGTGCAATCGGCTTAAGTCGGCGATGACTTAAGACGGTGCAACATGCTCACGCTTACTTAACTCGGGGTGACCACTATACCCTACTAACGGAGCGATCGGTTTGAGTTAATACTAACTTAAATTGGCGCAACACACTCGGCACGTGTGCGGTTACTCATCTTAGGGCGACCTCTATGTCCCATGAAGAAATTTCAAAGCCATCATACTGCATTCACTTCTACAATTATAAATATCGTTGTACTCTAACAACGGGAAAACAATAGTAGCATTCAGTACTAAGAAAGTGTTTTCTAATGAAGCATCCAAGCACACTAAAAAGCATACAGTGTTTTCTACTTGGGAATGTTCTTTTCAGGAGCAACTGACGAAGAAGGACGACTCAAAGAATCGGGAGCAGCATTTACATCTGCCACTATGTCGTCGGGAACAACCACGCCGGGTCTCCTCATCAAGATTCGCCCCGCGCGAATGGCTTTGTCCATGGCTCTGTCGCGCTGGGCCTTCAGAGTAGCAGAAGTATCTTCAGCAGCCTTGACAGCCAACCGAGCGGCTTCTAGCTCCTGGACAACTGACTTCTTGGAAGCACGCAGATCTTTGAGGACAGCATCTTTGCTCGACACCATTTGTCGTAGACGAATCACATCATCCAGGGATTCTTGCAGCTTATAACGATGGTTGTCCAAGTCTTCAATAGTGAAGCGATGGCTCCTCTCCAAGATAGTCAACGAGCTGCTGGCGTCGTGGTATAGCTTCTCCAGATTGTCGCGAGCGGTGGCAAGAGCACGTTTCTCTTCCTGTAGACAAGAACCGGTTTCCCCAACGTCAAGCAAGCACTAACAGCATAACAGATAAGGGCAAGTGAAAGTTCAATTCAGTGGTCACCTTTTCAGAATCAAGTTGAGCACGGAGAGCGGAGTTAGCATCACTCAGAGAAGCAGAAACTTGGGCCAGTTCAGCCTGACCTTGAGAATACCTTTCTTCAAGGTCAGAATATCGCCGGACCATATCTGTCAGGGAACAGTCAAGCAAGGATTTTCAGCTATGAGGCAGATTAATCAAATAAGCCAACGAAGGAACAAAGGGCACTAACCAGCATTTGCCATTTCCAAGTCAGACACTCGCCGCTGAAGCAGCACTGGATTCCAATGTGTCAGAGATAAAGCCCCTTCTGGAACAGAGGTGCCCTGCGATTTCAACCGGCCAGCCATCTCATCCACCAATGCCTGACATCAAGAACAGATGAGTATAATAACAGCAGTCTGCCTGAAGTGAAAGTCAGACCAGAAGAAACCAAATTACCTGGAGGTTGGAGAAGAACGAGGGAACCCCCAAGTCGTGAGAAATCAACTGATGCCTTGCTGAAGGATCGTCGATCGGAACAACCCGCAATGCTCCAGTAGGAACCAATCCAGTGTCATCAGCGGAGGGCAAAAATCTGTCATCAGGAGCGCTGACCTCTAAAGCAACTCCATGACCCGAAACTCGTGCTGCTGCCATGCAATCAGAGTGCGAAGGAGAAGATCCCACGTGAACATCCATGGAAGTGTTAGAGGGAGAATCAGCTCGGACACCCTCGGGGGCTGGGTCATCGCTCGCGCTACCCATCCGAGCCGGATCATCCCCGTTAATACCCTCGGGGTCTGGGTAAGCACCAGCGCTATCTTTGAGGGCCAAGCCCCCCGAAGCAGCCACCTCTAAGGCTGAAGGACCTTCAACCACTTCCATGGGAACAATGCAATCCGGGCCAGCCTCCTGACCTTTTAGACTGCGCTCCAAAGTCGACGAGGTGCGGGACGCCGCCCGGGATAACTCCAGCCCAATACCTGGCTCATCAGTGCAAACGTCCATCATGCCACCGTCTGCTGGCTCGGACATCAGATCCTTTGGTACCATGTCTTCAAGAGCTTGATCAAAGTTTGCCAGAGATAATTCCTGCAGACCGATGAGGGCAGATAAAGCTGGAGAAGGAACACCACTGCTTTCCCCGCTGGCTAAGTAGTGTCGGCTATTTTCCGAATTAGAGGGATTTCATCCTCCTCATCCTCATCGTCATCAACAATGCGAACAGTACACCCATTGGGATCAGCGTCATCCAGGTCACACCCATTGGGTTCAGTAGCAGGCAGGTTGCACCCACTAGGCTCAGTTTCAGCAAATGCTGGCACTGGCACTTCCTTAGCAACAGGAACAGAAGGACCGGCATCCTGATCCAAGCTAGACACTTAGCGAAGACGTCTCTTTTTCTTTCTCCCCTCAGCAGGAAAAGCTGGTTGGTTAGAACGCTTCGGGCGGGCACCATCAGTCCTCTGAATATCCAAAACTCTACTAGCCTCTAGGATGGGCGCTACTACCGATGTCTCAGCAGGGGCCGCGTCAGAAGAGTCTCCAGCTAGCATATCCAGCATGGCACTTACCTCTGCATCACTCGGATTCAAAGGCACCTCAAAGTGAACCTGCTTCTCGTCGTCAGGAATTCCTTCAAGTGAGGCAACCAAAGCACTAACTTCCTCGGGAGAGGGTCGCACTCTAAGGCCCAAACCGCTATCACCAGCAGGAGGATTTGACACGAAATTGATAAAGGCCTTAAAAGGAGGTAGATTCCAGGCCGAGTATGCAACAGGAGCGCCGATGTTCGACACCTTGCCTCTGAGTATCATTTCAAGCCGGCTCACCAAGTCCACAGCAGAAATTCATCTATTGGATACCCGGGTTGAATCAGCCAGGCCTCGATACAGATAGGCCGGATATGCTCTATCTTTCAGCGGCTGAATGTTCTTGAAAACAAAGTCAGCAACCACATCTTCTGCAGTCAGACCTCTTTCTTTCAACAATCCAACTTCAGCTAGCAGGGCCCTTGCCTCAGCCACCTCCTGGTCCGTGGGGGATTCGGTCCAACTCGGAGTGCGAACATTTGGCTGTCTTCCTGACCGTGGGGGGGAGAGAGTTCCCATGATTCTCCACGATGAACCATTCCAGGCGCCATCCCTTGATGTTGTCCTTGAGCGGGATGTCGAGGTAATCAGGCTTCCTCCCGCGGCGCATCTCCAAGCTCGCGCCCCCCACCAGCTGGTGCTGCCCTCCGGCCATCCCAGGGCGACAGTGGTACAAATACTTCCACAGGCCAAAGTGTGGCAGAATGCCGAGAAAAGCCTCACATAAATGAACAAAGATAGAAATTTGCAGAATGGAATTGAGGTTCAGATGGGTCAGATTCAAGTGATAAAAATCAAGGAGGCCACAGAAAAAAGGAGAAATAGGAAGAGCAAGGCCGCGGAGGAGGAAAGGAACATAGATGACAGATTCGTGGGTGTCTTCTATTGGAACAGTAACCCCACGACAGATCCGCCAGGAACAGAGTTCTTTTGGAGGAAGAACTCCGATGGACACGAGATGGAGAAGGTCAGATTCAGAAACAACAGACATATGGTTACCTGCGAAAGGCAACTGACTGTTGGGATCGATGGGGGGGAATGACTGCAACGGACGAACTCGAAGCTTTCTGCTTGGGCGCCATCTCAACCTTGCTGGCGAGCGGAGCGGAAGCAGAATTGCAAGAAAGCAGAGAGGGTTTAGATGCAGAAAAGCAAGAACTAGAGCACGGAATGCGGAGACGCGCAACAATGCAGTACATATGGGGTTTTCCCGGGCCAGGCGTGTAATACCCAACTTGTAATTTGTGGAGGATAACCTAAGAGGAGAAAATTGTACCCCTTAGTTTACATGAGTGTGTCATCTCTACCTATCAGTCCATGTGAACACACTACTCACACAAACAAACCATTAACAAGAGACACCCAAATAAATTGTGCATCATGTTGGAATTTTTTTGTTGTGAGTGCATTACTTGTGACAACATAAAAATAATGTGACAAGAAATATATTAAATCCCAAAGTGGAATTTAAGAGTTAAAAGAAATTTTTGAATTTAAGAAAAAGAGAAGAAGGAAACAATACTATGTGAGTGAAATGAGTAATAAAAATATATGTAATAAAATATATTACTTCTATAATGGGATTTGAGTTTGTAAATTTTACCCAAAGGTGAAACTCCTAAAAGGATTCAAAATTCAGAATTTGAAATTGGAAACAAAAATGAAATAAAACAGAAAATAAAAGAAAAAGAGAAAACAACCTTACCTGGGCCGACTGTACCCATTTTGGCCCACCTCTTCTTTCTCCCCCGTGCGGCCCAGATTACTCCACCGCGCGCGCCTGCGCTGCTTCCTGCCGCGCCGCACTCACAGCGCCTTCTCTGGCCGTGGGTCCCACTGGACAGCGACGTTCCCTTCGGCTGCCGATCGCTCAGCCCTCTGGAGCTCGGGCCCGCGTGTCAGCGCGTTCGCCTGCATCGCAACGGAGGGCGAGAATTCCGCCGCCATGACCGGGAACGTGGCTCAGCTCCGTTCCCCTCCTTTGACCCGGAACTGGGATGATAAATGGGAGCCTGGGAACCGCCCTGTTAACCCACAGCCGAGATGCCGCAATCCCGGTGAAGTCGCCTACCGCGCTATGCTCCAGAGCGAGAAATCCCCGCTGGACGAGCCGCCTTCGTAATTCCGCCGCTACCGCCAGTAAAACCTTGGGCAAAGGAGTCGGAAAGGTGCGCAGGTTGGGGAATTGCCGGTTCATCGCTTGTGCGGCTCTGGGGCGGGCCACTTCTCTGCAATCGTTCATCGGAACGCCGCTCGATCTCAGGATCCGCCACACGCCGCAGCTGCCGTCACCGTGTCGTGATCACTGGTATGGGCCCCCTGTGTATTTGTCGTATTCCATTATGCGTTTAGCACGTTTCGATTTGGTCGTTGGGCGTTTGGTGCGACGATGGCCTTAGCTCGGGTAGAACTCCACCGCGGTGGTCGTTTCCCCCGCCGGCCGCGGCCTGGAGGTAGGAGAAGCTCTCTGGGCCGTGGGTTGGCCGATGAACGGATGAGATTTGATCGTGTTCGATGGTGATCCAGTGCGTCCGCTCGAGATCGTGCGGCTGTGAATTGAGTTGGTTCCATAAAATCGGGACGGTAGGATAGGGATCTAATGGCCTGGATGGCATTCCAGTTCAAGCGGGGAAGATTTAATCTGTACCCTTGTTTCCTGATCGGATGGCCAGTACTCGTCCGTACCCCTTCGTGGTATATCTGTTGCAAAAGAGCCCCTGCAGTTTTAAGCAATAAACTCGCTGTCCGCGTGCACTATTCTTTGTGTCTTAGAAAACTTACACCGAGACCCCTGCACTTTTCAGTAAATGAGGCCTAATCCAGAGTATTATAAAACCCGAGAAAATAATTTATAAATGGGTTTTTAATAGGAAAATAATTACTAGAACTTTAATAAATCATAGAAAATTCATATGAACTCCAAATTAACCCATTCCAGTTTCTAAAATTTTGTAATATTATTCTCTACCACTTAGAGCCTCTGTTTTATCATGACAACAGTAAGAAAATTAATCTCACAATTAATCCTATTTTAAACACATAAAACCTTTGAAAATCCATAACTTAAAATCTATAACTCGAAAAATTATGATTCCTGTTCCTGGGATTTTATTTTAATGTGTAGAATATTACTGTGTATTTTGTTTACATGTTTGGTGTAATGTTAATTTCTCTATATGCACTGTGCTTGTTTGTATTGTGGCGAGTAGAAGAGCACGTGACTGAGGATCCTGGTGAGCAGCAGGTTGAAGTAGCTGAGCAGGAGCTCATTGAAGGCAAGTTGTGCCCTTGATTCACTTTTGTTACCCAATAATGTTCTTTATAATCATCTACCATGCATAGGTTAATTTTGATGGGACCCGATAGGTCACCCTAGATTGTTTATCTCATTACCTTGTTTAGCCCTGAATCACTTGGGTAGTTTTGCTATTGCTTTACATGGTTTTGGGATAATCATTTATTATATCTATGTTCCAATTCTTTTGTTATTCTATTTATGTTCATGTCAAGATCATTAATGTTAATTGGAACATAGAGCTTAACTTGAGAAACACGTGCCACCACAAGAGTTTATGGACGCCCTTGGCTGATTAATTAGGAAAGCTAGTGGAAGACTACCTTACCCGAAAGGGGCAAGGGCAGTAGGGGAGTTGCATGCAAGGAGGTTCTCGGGTTGATTTAGCTGCGATGGCGGTCGGACGGGGGATTCTTGCAAGTGCTCTTCCCATAAACTGTAGCGGGTTTTCGGAAGCTAGTGGAACTTTGTAAAGGCCTCGTAGTGGATCCCTAGCCATTCACCTCGGTAGTGTCTAAGGGCCTAGCTAACCCTGGCGACATGGGATACACGACTTGTGGGTAAAGGGTACAACCTCTGCAGAGTGTAAAACTGGTATACTAGCCGAGCTCACGGTCATGAGCAGCTCAGGACTCTCTAATGATTAAATTATGGAACTTAAATTCAATTTTGTCATTTGCATATGCATGGGTTTATTATTAATTTTGTTCTATTATTTTATTTAAGGTTTGGTATTTACTTACACTTAGTAACTGCTAATAAAAGTTTGACCAACATTAAAAGCAATGCTCAGCTTTAACCATTCTCTTTGATAAGCCTTACACTCCATGAGCTCCCACCTTTGGTGAGTTCATGTCACATTATTCCCCACAACTTGTTGAGCGATGATCATGTGTGAGCTCACCCTTGCTGTCTCACACCCCCCCCCCACAGGAGAAGAGCAGGTGGTTCAGGAGGAGCCACAAGGCGAGGAGTATGATCTGATCTAGGTGGCGTTTCTCAGTTGACATTGGCGCCGACGATCCTTAGTTCGTTTTATCTTTATTATTTTATTTTGTAATAAGTCTTCCGCTATGTAATAAATACTCTGATGTTTTATGACATTTATCTCTATACACTCTGTTATTATATATGTTGTCTTCTTGGCGCATGTATGAGATGCACCTGGCTTTGTTCCTTAAAGCCGGGTGTGACAGAAGTGGTATCAGAGGAATGTTGACTGTAGGACGAAACCTAGATAGAAATGGACAAAACCCTTACCTACTTACCTTATTCTGATTCATTCTATACTTACCTTACTCTGATTCTTTCTACACTTATCTTGATTCTGTCTCACCTTCTACTGTTCTACTCTGATCATTCTTACCTTTTCTACTCTTATTCAAGATGGATTTCACACCTTGGAATCCCTACCCCTATGACATTTTTAAGAGGTAGGAAGCCTAAGACAAAATTAAAACTATTTTCTTTATTAAAAATGTTGGTTGATTGTTCTGATGATAAATGCTTGATTTGCTTCTTTGATTGATTGAAACATTATAGTCGGGCATCTTAGCATGTACCACCATAATGTAATGTATTAGAGTTAGTAGGTGACACACTAATCTACTTAGCTAACAAATCCCCCATAGTAACATTTCTCGTAATTACTCACCTTGTCTACAATTCTTCCTTTCTTACCCTGTATTTCTAACCTAGATGGACTACCCCTATAGTGTTAGAAGAGAGCACTATAGACGTGATCCTTGGTATGCTATGGTTAAGAAAGGCAAAGGCAGTATATACACTGTACTAAGCGAACCGTAGAACTCACCAGTTCTAAATGAGAGAGATTTGAAGTTGAAATTGCAGTAACTACCACCATCAGACTAGCAGCATTCTTAGTAGATGAGAAGTTTGTTGGTGACAACATCCGTGTGGATTGGAGATTTTTCCGGATGTCTTTCCAGAGGAGTTACCAGGGATGCCACCGGAGAGGGAAGTTGAGTTTATCATTGATCTCTTACCTGGGACTGCCCCTACTTTCAAACGGCCATACAGGATGTCTGTAGAAGAATTAAAGGAACTTAAGAAGCAATTAACGGAATTACAAGAGGCTGGGTACATTCATCCGAATTTCTCACCTTAGGGAGCGCCGGTCTTGTTTGTACAGAAGAAGGATGGATCACAAAGAATGTGTGTGGATTATAGATCTCTCAATGATGTTACTGTGAAGAACAAGTATCCGTTGCCCCGTATTGAGGATTTATTTGATCAGATGAGAGGTGCTAGGGTATTCTCGAAGATTGATCTCCGATCGGGTTACCATCAAATGGAGATTTGGCCATCGGACATTCCCAAGACAATTTCTCGACCCGATATGGTTTATATGAGTTCACCGTTATGTCGTTTGGACTAACTAATGCACCAGCCTACTTTATGGATCTAAAGAATAATGTGTTCATGATCTAGACAGATTCGTCGTGGTTTTCATCGACAATATTTTTGTTTATTTCAAGAGTAATAGTGATCATGAGGAACATCTGAGATTGGTGCTACAGAAGCTACGAGATAACCAACTCTATGCCAAGTTTAGCAAGTGCGAGTTTTGGATTGGTGAGGTGCCATTTCTTGGACATATCATTTCTAATGGCAGAATATCAGTGGATCCTGCTAAAGTCAATGAGATTATGGAGTGGAGAGTGCCCACTACAGTTACTGAGATTCAGAGTTTCTTGGGATTAGCAGGCTATTATCGGAGATTTATTGAAGGATTTTCTAAGATTGTTAAACCTATGACTTCACTTTTGGAGAAAGGAAGAGAATTTAAGTGGGACGAGAAGTGTCAAGACAGCTTTGATCTATTGAAGAAGAGGTTGATGTCGCCACCAGTATTGGTTATGCCAGACTTACAGAAAGGATTTGATATTTATTGTGATGCATGTGGCCAAGGCTTGGGATGTGTGCTCATGCAAGAAGGACATGTGATTGCCTATGCTTCTCGTTAGCTAAGGAAACATGAATTGAACTACCCCACTCATGACTTAGAACTGGCAGGCGTAGTGCATGTGCTTAAGATATGGAGGCATTATATCATGGGGACCAAGTGTTAAGTATACACGGATCATAAGTGTTTGAAGTATATATTCACTCAGAAGGACCGCAACCTTAGGCAACGCCATTGGTTGGAGTTTATTAAGGATTATGATTTGGATATTCCCTATCACCCGGGCAAGGCAAATTTGGTTGCAGATGCCTTGAGTCGAAAGGAGCATGTTCATTCAGCTGTTGTTGCCCAGCTACCCGATAAGATTGTTGAGGATTTCAGGAGACTTAACTTGGGGATAGTTGCTCATACTGAAGGAGTTACTATTGATGTGGAACCTACTTTGGAGCAAGAAATCCGCAAAGGTCAACTTGATGATGCTAAAATAAAAGAGATTAAGGATCTGATTACTGAAGGTCGAGTTCCGGAATTTACGGAAGATGAGCAAGGCACTGTATGGTTCAAGGACAGGATGTGTGTTCCTGATATTGAAAGCCTTCGAGAGACTATATTGAAGGAGGCCCATGACTCGGATTATTCTATTCATCCTGGTAGTACCAAGATGTATCAGGATTTGAAGCGGAAATATTGGTGGTATGGATTGAAAAGAGATGTAGCTGCACATGTGGCTATGTGCGATGTATGTCAAAGAGTTAAGGCTGAACACCAGAGGCCAGCTGGATTGTTACATCCACTGAAGATACCCGAGTGGAAGTGGGAAGAGATTGGTATGGATTTCATTACTGGATTGCCACGCACCCAGAAAGGATATGATGCTATATGGGTGATTGGGGATAGATTAACTAAAGTGGCTCACTTTATTCCTGTCAAGACTACTTATAAAGGTTCTCAACTAGCAGAGTTATATATGGCTCAGATTATGTGTTTACATGGAGTACCAAAGAAGATCGTGTCTGATCGAGGTTCGCAGTTCACCTCAAGATTTTGGAGAAGCTTTCATGAGAATATGAGTACGAAGTTGAATCTTAGTACAGCTTATCACCCTCAGACTGATGGACAGATTGAAAGGACTAATCAAGTATTAGAAGATATGTTGAGAGCTTGCGCACTTCAGCATGGAGGAAGTTGGGATAAGAGTCTATCTTATGCTGAGTTTTCATATAATAATAGTTATCAGGCCAGTCTGAAAATGTCACCTTTTGAAGCTTTGTATGGGAGGAAGTGCAGGACTCCTCTATATTGGGATCAGACTGGAGTGAGACAGTTCTTTGGGCCTGAACTGATTCAAGAAGCAGAAGAACAAGTCCGTATAATACGAGAGAATTTGAGGGTAGCTCAAACCAGACAAAAGAGCTATGCTGATAATAGAAGGAGACCACTGGAATTTGAAGAAGGAGATTATGTGTATCTCAAGGTGTCACCACTTCGTGGAATGAGGAGATTCAAAGTTAAGGGCAAATTGTCCCCTCGCTTTATTGGACCATTCAGAGTTTTTAGGCGAGTTGGAGAGATGGCCTATCAACTCGAGCTACCTGATAATCTATCTGATGTGCATAATGTATTTCATGTGTCTCAACTGAAGAAGTGTCTCCGTGTCCCTGAGGAACAGTTACCAATGGAAGAGCTCAGTGTTCAGGGTGATTTGACTTACACGGAGTACCCGATCAAGATTCTTGACAAACTGACTCGAGTTACAAGAAATAAGGTGATAAAGATGTGCAAAGCGCAATGGAGTCACCACGGTGAAGATGAAGCAACGTGGGAGAGAGAAGAAGAGCTTCGCATAGATTTCCCCCACCTTTTTCCCTAGATCTTCCTAAATCTCGAGGACGAGATTCTTTTTAAGGGGGGTAGGATTTGTAATACCCAACTTGTAATTTGTGGAGGATAACCTAAGAGGAGAAAATTGTACACCTTAGTTTACATGAGTGTGTCATCTCTACCTATCAGTCCATGTGAACACACTACTCACACAAACAAACCATTAACAAGAGACACCCAAATAAATTGTGCATCATGCTGGAATTTTTTTGTTGTGAGTGCATTACTTGTGACAACATAAAAATAATGTGACAAGAAATATATTAAAGCCCAAAGTGGAATTTAAGAGTTAAAAGAAATTTTTGAATTTAAGAAAAAGAGAAGAAGGAAACAATACTATGTGAGTGAAATGAGTAATAAAAATATATGTAATAAAATATATTACTTCTATAATGGGATTTGAGTTTGTAAATTTTACCCAAAGGTGAAACTCCTAAAAGGATTCAAAATTCAGAATTTGAAATTGGAAACAAAAATGAAATAAAACAGAAAATAAAAGAAAAAGAGAAAACAACCTTACCTGGGCCGACTGTACCCATTCTGGCCCACCTCCTCTTTCTCCCCCGTGCGGCCCAGATTACTCCACCGCGCGCGCCTGCGCTGCTTCCTGCCGCGCCGCACTCACAGCGCCTTCTCTGGCCGTGGGTCCCACTGGACAGCGACTTTCCCTTCGGCTGCCGATCGCTCAGCCCTCTGGAGCTCGGGCCCGCGCGTCAGCGCGTTCGCCTGCATCGCAACGGAGGGCGAGAATTCCGCCGCCATGACCGGGAACGTGGCTCAGCTCCGTTCCCCTCCTTTGACCCGGAACTGGGAGGATAAATGGGAGCCTGGGAACCGCCCTGTTAACCCACAGCCGACATGCCGCAATCCCGGTGAAGTCGCCTACCGCGCTATGCTCCAGAGCGAGAAATCCCCGCTGGACGAGCCACCTTCGTAATTCCGCCGCTACCGCCAGTAAAACCTTGGGCAAAGGAGTCGGAAAGGTGCGCAGGTTGGGGAATTGCCGGTTCATCGCTTGTGCGGCTCTGGGGCGGGCCACTTCTCTGCAATCGTTCATCGGAACGCCGCTCGATCTCAGGATCCGCCACACGCCGCAGCTGCCGTCACCGTGTCGTGATCACTGGTATGGCCCCCCTGTGTATTTGTCGTATTCCATTATGCGTTTAGCACGTTTCGATTTGGTCGTTGGGCGTTTGGTGCGACGATGGCCTTAGCTCGGGTAGAACTCCACCGCGGTGGTCGTTTCCCCCGCCGGCCGTGGCCTGGAGGTAGGAGAAGCTCTCTGGGCCGTGGGTTGGCCGATGAACGGATGAGATTTGATCGTGTTCGATGGTGATCCAGTGCGTCCGCTCGAGATTGTGCGGCTGTGAATTGAGTTGGTTCCATAAAATCGGGACGGTAGGATAGGGATCTAACGGCCCGGATGGCATTCCAGTTCAAGCGGGGAAGATTTAATCTGTACCCTTGTTTCCTGATCGGATGGCTAGTACTCGTCCGTACCCCTTCGTGGTATATCTGTTGCAAAAGAGCCCCTGCAGTTTTAAGCAATAAACCCGTCGTCCGCGTGCACTATTCTTTGTGTCTTAGAAAACTTACACCGAGACCCCTGCACTTTTCAGTAAATGAGGCCTAATCCAGAGTATTATAAAACCCGAGAAAATAATTTATAAATGGGTTTTTAATAGGAAAATAATTACTAGAACTTTAATAAATCATAGAAAATTCATATGAACTCCAAATTAACCCATTCCAGTTTCTAAAATTTTGTAATATTATTCTCTACCACTTAGAGCCTCTGTTTTATCATGACAACAGTAAGAAAATTAATCTCACACTTAATCCTATTTTAAACACATAAAACCTTTGAAAATCCATAACTTAAAATCTATAACTCGAAAAATTGTGATTCTTGTTCCTAGGATTTTATTTTAATGTGTAGAATATTACTGTGTATTTTGTTTACATGTTTGGTGTAATGTTAATTTCTCTATATGCACTGTGCTTGTTTGTATTGTGGCGAGTAGAAGAGCACGTGACTGAGGATCCTGGTGAGCAGCAGGTTGAAGTAGCTGAGCAGGAGCTCATTGAAGGCAAGTTGTGCCCTTGATTCACTTTTGTTACCCAATAATGTTCTTTATAATCATCTACCATGCATAGGTTAATTTTGATGGGACCCGATAGGTCACCCTAGATTGTTTATCTCATTACCTTGTTTACCCCTGAATCACTTGGGTAGTTTTGCTATTGCTTTACATGGTTTTGGGATAATCATTTATTATATCTATGTTTCAATTCTTTTGTTATTCTATTTATGTTCATGTCAAGATCATTAATGTTAATTGGAACATAGAGCTTAACTTGAGAAACACGTGCCACCACAAGGGTTTATGGACGCCCTTGGCTGATTAATTAGGAAAGCTAGTGGAAGACTACCTTACCCGAAAGGGGCAAGGGCAGTAGGGGAGTTGCATGCAAGGAGGTTCTCAGGTTGATTTAGCTGCGATGGCGGTCGGACGGGGGATTCTTGCAAGTGCTCTTCCCATAAACTGTAGCGGGTTTTCGGAAGCTAGTGGAACTTTGTAAAGGCCTCGTAGTGGATCCCTAGCCATTCACCTCGGTAGTGTCTAAGGGCCTAGCTAACCCTGGCGACATGGGATACACGACTTGTGGGTAAAGGGTACAACCTCTGCAGAGTGTAAAACTGGTATACTAGCCGAGCTCACGGTCATGAGCAGCTCAGGACTCTCTGATGATTAAATTATGGAACTTAAATTCAATTTTGTCATTTGCATATGCATGGGTTTATTATTAATTTTGTTCTATTATTTTATTTAAGGTTTGGTATTTACTTACACTTAGTAACTGCTAATAAAAGTTTGACCAACATTAAAAGCAATGCTCAGCTTTAACCATTCTCTTTGATAAGCCTTACACTCCATGAGCTCCCACCTTTGGTGAGTTCATGTCACATTATTCCCCACAACTTGTTGAGCGATGATCATGTGTGAGCTCACCCTTGCTGTCTCACACCCCCCCCCCACAGGAGAAGAGCACGTGGTTCAGGAGGAGCCACAAGGCGAGGAGTATGATCTGATCTAGGTGGCGTTTCTCAGTTGACATTGGCGCCGACGATCCTTAGTTCGTTTTATCTTTATTATTTTATTTTGTAATAAGTCTTCTGCTATGTAATAAATACTCTGATGTTTTATGACATTTATCTCTATACACTCTGTTATTATATATGTTGTCTTCTTGGCGCATGTATGAGATGCACCTGGCTTTGTTCCTTAAAGCCGGGTGTGACAAGGCGCCACTTCCAAAACGTGGACATGCCATGTCATCACCCGACTGTTATCTCTAAAACGCGGGCGTGCCACATCATCACTCGGCCGTTATTTCCAAAACAGCCGACGCGGCCCATTCTAACTCAGCGGTTATTTCTAAAAACGCTGACGTTACCAGACTTCACCCGGCCATTGTTTCCAAAGCGGCTGACGTGGTCCGCTACCACTCGGCTGTTAGCTCTAAAACGCCGACGTCACCATCAGTCACTCGGTTGTTACCTCTAAAACGCCGACGTCGCCATCAGTCACTCGGCGGTTACCTCTGAAACGCCGACGTCACCATCAGTCACTCGGTTGTTACCTCTAAAACACCGACATCACCAGTAACCGCTCGGTCGTTAATTCTAAAAACACCGATGTGGCCCCGCCATCACTCGGATGTTACTTCAAAAGCGCCAACGTCGCCAATGATAACTCGGCCGTCACCCCTAAAGCGACAATATGACTCCAAGTGACTCGGCCGCTACCTCCGAAACACCGACATCACAAATAAAGCAATCGGAAGCATGGTTCGATGACTCCAAGTTACTACTCAAGCGTGGCAGACAGAAAACATCATTGACAATAAATATTGCAACGATCGGCGACTGACCAGGAGGCAAAATAATTAACACATGAGGAGACGAAATCATTCTTCATAAAGGGAAGCATTACAGAACTTACAAATCAACTCATTATGAGTTGATGCTTTCCCTACTACTACTACATTACATTTCACTACTCTATACTACTAACTACTACTACATTATTTCACTAATACTATTTCTACTACTAAACTATACTAACATCTAAAAACAGTGGTGTCTAGCCACTGGCCTTGTTGCTGCCCTTGCTGCTGCCCCTGCTGCCATCGCCACCGTCGCCGCTGCCACCCCTGCCGCTGCCGTCACCGCCCCTGCCGCTGTCGCCGCCGCCGTCACCGTCGCCTCCGTCGTCGTCGCCGTCACCGCCTTCGCCGCCGCTGCCCTCCTCGGACGAGTCCGAGGAGTCCTCCTCGTCCGAGGAGTACTCCGACTCATCCGAGCCCGCGAGCCCGGCGCGCTCGACGGCCCGGATGTAGGTCCAGACCTCCACGGCAATCCCCTGGGAGTCGTCTGAATCATCAAACGACGCCGGGGGAGAGGCAGGGGCCGGAGATCCCTCGGACTCGGAGGAGAACTCCTCCTCCGAGTACTCCGAGTCACCGAAGTCCTCCGAGGGAGGAGTCGGCTCGCGTTTGCGCTTGTCACCAGAACGAGGCGAAGAACCGCTACCTTTCTTGCTCTTGCCCAAGGTGGTAATGGAGGGAAGAAGAGGAGAGTAAGCAGCAGTAGGAGATGTGAAAATGCCGAAGAAGCAAGAGCACTATTTATAGAAGAAGAAGGCAACCGCTCACCTCCTACCACGGCCACTGAACAGTCGCAAAAATTCAATATGAAATTCAAACCGTCTGAAGACACGTCAGGCGGCTGATGCCGTTTCACGTAACACGACATCCATTGGGACTCCAGTCAACTGCGCGGGCGACATGATTACACCCGCGGTCACATCAAGTTACTACTCAGAAGCAGTTTGCTAAACGCTCAGCGTACCAAGCCGTCCCTTGCCTACACCCATTGGGGGGGACACCCAGGAATTATCAGTATATTTTCAAAACAGTCACATCCATACAGTATATGCAATGAATACTTCAAGACAGAAGAAAGATATCAGCAAGGATCAAAGGAAAGCTAAATATAGCCAGTGAGGTGCAAGTCCAATCGACAGAAGCATCAAAGCATGAAGTGACATGAAGACTAGCCAAGGGCCACCTATCGAACGTCCAATCAGTCGCAGATCAAATAAATTGCGAGGCCTAGCAAGATATGGGCAGATCACATACTCGGCCTCAAAAGACAAAAATGTACGCTGACCTCTAAAGCGTAGTATTGATAATATAATGCTGATCTCCAAGGCATTCGGTAAGGGGGAAGGATGATTCCCGGAAAAAAGGCGTGAAATGAAGATCTTCGAGTGGATTATTTTCAAAAATCCACTCGAAGCTTGGAGGCTACACCTAGGGGTGAAAACGGTCGGAAACGATCGGAAAACACTAAAACCGTTATCGTTTTCATATTTTTTATCGGAAACGAAATCGGAAACGGTAACTTCGGAAATGGAAACGATATCGGTATTTCGGAAACATCGGAATCGAAAGTTCGGTACGAAAAATACATCGGTACCGGTCGGAACCTTAATTACAATCGGTAACCATATAAATATGAAAATATCTCAATATAACAAGTTCACAATACAACAAAGTTTACAAATATCACAAAGACCACAAATTCACAATTCACAGTATAACAAGTTGAACACAAAGATCACAAGTTCACAATATAACAGGTTGATCACAAAGATCACAAGTTCACAATATTACAAATTGATCACAACTAATGACTAATTAAATTGTAAATAAATATAAGGTACTACTATATAACCTTTTCTTGCTCCAGCTATCCAATCTTTGGTGCAGACCAGTGCTTCTACCATGGTAGGGTCAAGGCGAGTACAAAATGGATCAAGTACACGACCACCTGCCATCATTGGTTGAACAGTCTGCTCCTCTAAAATTAGATATAAAAACACTGAAAAATACATATAAACTAATATGTCACCTGTATGCAATATAATCTATAACTTGCAATTATATACAAGTCGAGCTTTTGGGGCACCAGCCATCGGCAGAGGTCGTCTGTGTCTACCAGTCTTTGTGTGTACCTCCAAGGACAAGATCACAAGACTACAACCTACAGGATGGTGTCGTGTGCCCTCTATTTATATACAAGTAATCATGTAGCAGGGTGGTGACGAATAATAGTAAAATACTAAACTCTGAAGGCCTGGTCGGGTGAATTTCTTTGGCCACCCGTGATTAGTGGACTCGCTCTAGTCTTTACATTGTCTCATAATTAAACTCCATGCCATAGTGGCATAGTGTGTAGTGAGTTCGTTTTGCTGTTGATCAGATCACGGGAGCTAAAGCCAGTGATGGATTTGACAACATGACGTGCGTGAGAAGAGAACGATAGTGATTCAGCCATGGAGACATGGAGGAGGACCGGATGAGGGAGAACCAAACCTGGGAATGGTCGATGGGAGCATCCACTGAGCTGCGCCGCCGGCGTTCCAGCTGCAGTCGCCGCCGCCGGACACGAACCCTAGCAAGCTAGTACCCGTTCCATCCTCCAGGCTTCCAGGTTTAAGTTCTGGGCTTCTGTCTGTCTCACGGCTTCACGCGACAAGGACTCAAAGAGTCTAGGTTCCAGCAAGGCAGCAAGCCTGCCTCACGTGCGCACCGGCCACGACAAGGCCCATGGGCTTCCCTGTCTCTCTGAGATGTCACGGACTCACAGCTGGGCTGCAACTGCAAATATGTGGGCTTGGATTGTATTTTATTTTCGGAAATTCCGAGATTTGAATCCGGTAAAATTCCGACTGAAAGCGGTAACCGATGAAAACGGTCGGTAAAACGCCGCACCGATTCCGATATCGATTCCGAATCAAAATTCCGACAACCGATACCGTTTCCGAAAAATACCGAAACCGATGAATCCGGTCAAAAAAATCCGGAAACGGTTTCCGAAATTCCGAAAAATTCCGAAACCGTTTTCAACCCTAGCTACACCCATTGGGTGCACCTCCGAATCATCATCCCCGAAGAAGCAACATGATGACCTCTAAAGCTTAAGGCGAGATCAAGATAAGGCTGAACTCTGAAAAAGCACAAATGGAATATAAAAATGATTTCTGATAATACTTGAAGTGAAGACCTTCGAGTGGATTATCTGCAACAATCCACTCGAAGCTCGGGGGCTACACCCATTGGGTGCACCTTCGGTGCCCCCAACTAATTTCGAAGTCCTGCGATACAAAATGCTGACCTCCGAAGCAAGAGTCTGAGATCGAACACCGAACTTCGAGTAATAAAAGCAGAAGAAGGCAGTGAAAAATTGTTTTTACCGGACCACTCAGAGTTCAGAAGCGTTGGCCTGGCAAGCTTATCTTGTTTTTACCGGACCACTCAGAGTTCAGAAGCGTTGGCCCGGCAAGCTTATCTCCTAAGCATTTCTTGTTAAAATCAAAAGACTACAAGCTGGACCTAGGATCCTTGGGCCGTTTATTTCAAAATCGACCCAAAGATTGGGGGCTTGTGGGGGACAGATATCCCCCGGGTCCACCAGAAGGATAAAAGACCTCACGAAAGGCCCATGGGCCCCATAAATCGTAAGGTCATCCCCCTTGTGGGCCTAGGAGGGACGACCAGTAAAGTGGATCGACATAAGGCCAGATCAGCGCAAGCCCAGACGCCCTGATGACTTCAAGCAGTAGTTACAACAGTAACCCGACCTTCCCGCGCAGGAGCCCCGTACAACGGAACCAAGCGAGGATGGGTCGGCGGAACTATAGGAAGATAGACTCAGTCGGTTCACTATTTCTTAGGTGCACGTCGTTATCATATCTGCGTGTACTGCCCCACGGTCGAGTATATAAGGCCTAGGGGGCACCCCTTCAGAACACATGCTCATTACTTAGCCATCCACCCAGCTCTCTACGTTCTCAACACTAGAGAGCTCTCTTGTAACCCACCGCATAAAGCACTCTCACCAGGACGTAGGGTGTTACGCATCTCAAAGCGGCCCGAACCTGTAAACCACTGTCCACTGCTTCTCGTGCGTCCAGCACGAACCATCGAGCTACAGTCGATAACGTCGTCCTACTCCTAAAAGCACCTTGAGGGGCAACCCCGGGTGCGCGGTCGGACCCAAAACACCGACATCGTCATGGATAAGCTTTGCCTCAGGCAGACTAATACCAGAATAAGATAACACGCAATTGGAGTGGAGAGATGGCGAGAGTAGCATCCGTGGCAAGAGGCTGGACGGTGGTGTATCTGTGCTCTCGGTTGGCGTGAACCTAATCTGGTCTTAATAACCCCGGTGGCGAGTTGACATATGCAAGGGTTAAGTGCTACATATGTCGTGTGATTGGAGATCCTCAGCTGAGTATAATCGATTCGGATCGCCGTACCTTCGCGGTTATGAAGACTTGGTCACTGCCCTATACGTAGAAATCCAGTAAAGATGAAGGGTTGTTAAGAAATTGGCTAGTACAGGTCAAGTGATTGAACTAAGGTAGAAAGAACTCTAGTTGCAGGTAATTATACTTACCTTGACAAATAAAACTGGATTTTTAAGGATCCACTTTTAGTAAGCATTTCTGTAAACAGAGTCATTGATTATTGGTAAGCCTTACCTTGACTCCCTTAAAGCAAGCATATCCTTGAGAGTCTTTTACTTTGTCGGGTAAGTCTTGCGAAAGTACACTTCGTACTCAGGGCTTTGTCCCATGTTGTTTTAGGTGAAGAAGCAGCAAACTTTTGCTACTTCTGTCCGAAGGTGGTACCGAAGGAAGAACACCAAGACTAGACCTGTGGGAGGGAAGGCCCTCCGTTAAAAACTTTTACTGTCTTTTTAGGGAGGAGTTTTTGCCTCCCATGGTTTGCAATAATAATAATACTCTGCACTCGTATATTATATTCTCGTATGTAAATATTTAACTCTGCCTTATTTTTCAATAAAAGTAAGTTATTGTAACCGCTTCCGCATTCTTGTTTCTCCGATGAATTGTAATGTCTGCGTGACGGGTAAAACGCTCTTGGGAAGGTAAGGAAAGTAGATACCGAACTTGTCAAGTGATTCAGGAACACCTGCAGGGGTTGTCTGAGGTCCGTTGGACAAGGACAACTGTAGGTGGGCCTAATAACTTGGGAGGTTCTGTCACACAATACACATTTGCACAAAACTAAGGCTAATATATCATTCATTGCTTCCAAAAAATGTGTTAGGTGCTCGAGTAAGGTCAAAGGCCATGACACGAAACTCGAAGTGCCCCATATGTGTCTGAAATGTCGTCTTAGCTTCCTCCCTGGCAATAGACGGATATGATGATCTCCATCTTTTAAGTCAAGTTTACTAAACCACTTAGCTTGGGCCAATTCATCCATGAGCTGGTCGAATACCGGCACTTGGTACTTGCTCTTGACTGTTATGGCGTTCAAATAGCGGTAGTACACGCAGAAGCACCAGGTTTGGTCTTTTTTCTTGACCAACAATACTGGAGACACGAACATACTATGACTGTTGTCGCAGCGTCCGACGAACTTCTCGGACAGTCGTGCTTCCATTAGACGCAATTCTTTGAGCACCTGGCGGTTGCTCGCTTCAGTGTACTCTATAGCGATTGTGCGCGGACGCCGTGGACAGTTGCTGATGGGATCCAACTTGTCTGACCTCTGATACCAGATTGTTAGCGCTCCATGGAAGATAGGGATAGGAGAGCAGGGGAGATCGGCGTGCGGAAGAAGATAGGGAAGGGGGCGGCTATAGCTGCCGTAGTGTTTGTTTACTGGTTTCTCGATACCCTCCTTCCAGAGATAGGGAAGCATATAAGCTCCACGGCCCAGTTAAACGACCCATTTAGGCCCATATATACACTCCACTCTCACGTTGTTCCGCTTCTGTCGACGTGGCCGTGTCTGGACAGCTACTCCCTCCTGTTGCTTCTTCGTAGTGAACGTGTCACCTTCGCTGGTCTGTTCTTCATCATCACCTCTGGTAGGATGGTCGACCAGGAAGACCAAGAGCAAGAGGACATCGCGGCCGAGGAGGCGGTGTGCCGCATCTGCATGGTAGCCCTGCGTAGAGTCACTCCAGCTATACATCCAGTCTCCATGTATTGTATACTGATGAAAGAAAGTAAAGACAGCAAAACAGACGCATAAAAGGAATAATGGAATTTGATTTTATTTGATTAGTTGCTGATTTCATTCCTCTCTCTAAGCAGTAAGCACTCATCTCTGCTGCTCCTCCCTCAGGCCAACACTGCACTCGCATCCACCAAGATCGATCTACTTGTATTGAGATGGAAACTTTCACCCTGATCCACTCCAACACACATCCAACCCTGAGCTCTTTACAGTTCGTCCTTTGAGTTCGTACCAGAGCTCTTCACACCCTCCGCCCGAGTGCTCTCGGTTCTCGACTCCTGGCGCTTCAACTTGAAAGGGATGCTAGCATGTTTCTTGATGAACTTGTACAGATCTACCACTGTCCGCTCCCCCTCAAAAGTGATCTGAAAAAGGTATAAGCAAAAACAAACCAACAACACATTGAATCAGCAGACACCTTCCCAAACGTTGCCTGCTCAACTAATACCTGGCCACAAATTGGCTTTTATCAGCTAAGCTCGACAATTAATAAACTCCTTTACTGGCTATATATGTGTTTCGTGGCCATTTCAGCTCCTCCTCTTTGGATCTTAATGCCTTATAGACACCACACATCCACAAGTAAAAACATTTAGTTATAATCACTTACTGGCTCAAAGCTTTTCTTCCCAGCTGGATAGAAGAGAATCGTCGGGTATCCGTCAGACTGTAACAGGAACCCAAGTCTCAGTTTTTGTATCATTCAAATATGGCAGTAAAATTGAACATAACACATATAGGTAAACAGATAGATGCTGTTTGGTTCATGAATTATAACGTAAATGGCAATGGAGTAACAACAGTAATAAGTTTGAATAGACCGGTATCTATTTTTAGTGTGGTATAAACAAACATGATTTAACGTTATGGTTTACTCATCACGTTACCATTATATGGACCAAACATCACCTTAATCAAATTGCCCATGCATAGAAAATCCAAGAAGACAATGTCTACAATAAGAGCTACACTTAAAGCTGTTGGAAATAATCAAGGTTCAGCTAGTATCTAAGCTCATTGCTATTAGTGCTAGTTAGGTTCCAGCTTGTAGCTAACAACAATCATGGATAGATAGATCATATGAGCCATTGACTGCATTAATTAGGAGGATACCATGGGCAGGTTAATAACACTGTATCAGCTATATATATGTGAGAAAAAGATGAGGGCAGGTGTGGCCGCATCAAACTAAAACTACTAACGTTGTTTTGTGCATGTGTGTCTACCAGAGAAAAAAGTAGTGCTTGCTTGTGATAAACACTCAAAAGACAGTGATTTCCTACAAAGGCATTACTTGGGAAGTTAGCATTTACCAAAAGTACTGATTTGCATGTAGTACCATACTACCACGGCACAGAGGTTGGAAGTAAATACACTGTAGCATGCATACAGCAGCAGACCAGGAACATATCCATATTCTTTTGTCCATCATAAGACAATGCAACTTTGAGCAAAAAAGAAAGGAATATGTTATTCACGTGTCATGACTACTAATGGCAGAACCAGAAAACTTCAGACATTGAATAGCCTCCCAAACTTAGTGCTCCCCAAGATGTTGTTTTTTCAATACTAGCTTTAGAATCCATGCTGCACATCTCTAGCATTACATTACATTTTTTATAATTCCTAGTGACATAAGTTAAAGAAACATAAAGATCAAAATAACATCTGAGATACCATAATAAAGTTTTAAAAATAATAAATATAAAAGAAAACAAGGCAGCAAAACATTTTCAAGAAAATGGATGGTCAGCCAAAACCAACCTTCAAAGGTAGTGATACAAACCTTTGCACGTGGATGCTCATTGGTAGTACCATCCATTTTGGCTACCACAAGGGAGTCAACACTACGTAGATGCTTGGCTAGATTGTTGTAAGTAGGTTCCAGCGATTGACAATGACCACACCATGGTGCATATATCTTCATCCAAAATGTCATGCCATTATTACCAACAAAAATGTCCTATTTTCATAAAGAGACAAATGCATGCCCCCCTCCCCCCTCACACACACACACACCACCACCACCTCAAGGCTTAAATCTCAGTTTGCTATCCTTTTGTCACTTTGAAACATTGCCCCTGCTGTTCCTGAAATTTTGCACCATTGCCCCTAGTTTGTAAGCAGCGACAATGGTGAAAACATATTGGGAACAGCTGGGGGGTAGTGGTGCAAAGTGAAAGAAAAAAAGGAGGGAAAACTAGCCCTGTGGGGGCAACCATGCCGATGTCATACCTCAAGAAGTACATCTTTTGTTTCATCAAAAACTATTAGATCCAGATTCTTCCCAACAACAATTTTCACATCCCCATCATTCTGTGTGGAAACACAAGTACAATGTCTCAGTAATGTAAACTGAGTGAAGAATGGGCTAATATCAGATAACTTTGATGAGTTGAGACTCACAGATTCAGGCACTGGTTCCGATTTGTAGAATGGTGTAAGCTTGTCTTCCAAGAAACCTTCAGCGAAGTCCTGTCAAGAGCATTGTAGGTATTAAACAGATGATGTTTCGTAAAGAAATATCACCAGCTCCCTAGTCCCTCCTCCCTAGCAATAGCATAATCCCACATCAGCAGTGACGAAATACTGAAATGTTGCCAGATTGCCCATGTAAGAAATAGAGAGCACAGTACATTAGGTCTCCGATGAATTACCTATAGCACACTCTTCAAAATCAATATATGCATATAATAGGGGCATTAAATGCTGCATTCTTATTTAAGTGTATTATAGACTAGCATATGCAAAACGATGACAAGGACCCTATATGGCCAGCTGAGCTGGCTTTGTTGGGGCGCTCTAAGAATATTTGCACTTAACAAGTTTTGGGACCAAATCTGCATTTACGGTGCTTAGGGGGCCTTGACATGACACCGCTAATGCATTATAATCAACATAAGAACACATGGACATAAATCCTAAGTCAAGTAATGGTTAGTGAAACACACAAATCAGCTTGAAATTAGCAGCACGATGAACACTCACTGTTAACCATTAGCAATAGTCCACTAGTTCTTATTTTTCATACAGTGCATAATATATTTCAGCAATTACCTTTATAGCTTCAAGTGACACCTCACCATCAAGAAAAAATTTCCTAGCATCTTCATTACCAGTGTAAGCAAGAACCTGCAGAGGAATGCAATTGGAATTTACAAAATGATAATAATATAAAGACATGAAACCAGGTCAATGATGTAAGAGGAAAAAGGTATTACTGTGGTCTCTTGTCCAGTAATACCAAAGTAGTCGGCAACTGGTTCACCAACTTCCTCACTGTCTCGTTCCACAAAGACAAATAATAACTGCATATGTGTGAACACACCTCGTCAATGACTAGCGAAACACTCAAACACCAAAAAGTATTAAAAACAAAAAAAGTACAAGGAAAAAAAAACTGATGAGTTGGAAATTAACTTGAACATAGAACATGGAACAAAAGCAAAGGATAAAAGTTCAAACAAAATCTGTGGGTTAACAATGTAAGCGAGGTTAATCGCATGGTATTAGATTGAATGAGCCTCTCAGGCAGTATACAGAGAGTACAAAGACACTATGGCAGTACCAGATTACAACCCTAATTGCCAAACATACTGTAACATCCCCCCACAAACATAACGGGGCCATCATAAATGGACAGACTGAGGTTAACAGCGTGAGATTAGATTGATTGAACCTCCCGGGCGGTATATATAGAGTATAGAAACTTAGGGGGCAAGTTGCATCCCTAGATACATTTATGACAATACCGGATTGCAATCCCTAGATTACCTTTCCCTTAAATGGTTTTGCTGCTTCCTTAAAGATGGGCAGAAATTTGGTGGACTCGCTTGCAACAGCAAATAGTAAAATCTGACTTGCAAAACAAACGGTTATCAGTAAAGGAACAGTATATGGAGAAAACAGTGTTGGAATGAAGAAAAGAGATCCAATTGTAGGCAACATGACATGCCTGCTTCTTGATTGGATTGCCAAAAATAGAAGGGGAAGTTTCTTGAGTTAGTGTGGTCACCAAAGGAAGCTTGTTAGCAGACACAAAACCAGCAATGGCTGATGCTTTAAACTCCCCATCTGCATCATACACATTGGATTATATCTGTTAATAGGTGCACAGAACGTTGAAAATAAGGCTGGTAGAGAAATCTAAAATAAGTTAGAGATGAAGGCACCTACCATAGAAGGTCAACTTCTCCTCCTCTTTCTTCAGCAGCACTACGGATGGACGCTTCGCTGCTGCATCGATATGGAAAAGCTTAGCAACATCAGGAGTCGAAGTCTGATAAAAGTTGATGCTATCTTCCAGCCTCGAAGCAGCAGCAAGCTCATCACTGTGAGCACCCTATATATATAGCATTTGAAAAGAAAGAAGCTCCCATAATTAGAAAAAGGGTCCAAGGTCTCAACATACAAGTAATCACCTACTAACCACTTTTGCTGTTGTGATCTACTTTCAGCCATTAACATTGGTCCTCAGGACATGGAAGTAGAACATTTATCATTACTTGCAGGTTATATTATTGAACTGTGATAAAAAAAAAACCAGTATATATAAGAAGCAGGCTTGGTTCCTTCCTCATAGAAAAATCCTACAGTAGCTGTTGTGCCCTTTCAGGTTTAAGTATGTGTTGTATGGATATTATCAGCTAAACTGAAGATTAATTGGATTTGGAAGGTGTTTAGTGCCTGTCAAAGTGTAGGAACTAGGAAGTAAAATGTAAAAAAGAGGGAAGGGTAACGGATCGTTCATACGGATAGTGTGTCGAGGAAGGCAAGGACGGCTTTGTCATCTCCGGTGAGTATGCTCTGGGCCTCGTCGACGCTGGTGACATTTTGCACGGCTGGGCCGAGCTTCTTGTTGATCCAGTCGACGATGGCTTCCTTGGTCCTGGCTCCGTTATAGCCTCTGGGGACGCCATCGATGAAGAAGAGGATGGTGGGGAAGCCCTGGACGTCGTACTTCTGGGCGAGGTCGGTTTCCTCGGTGGCGTCGACCTTGGCAAGGGCGAGGTGGGCCTGGTGGTGGTGAGCGGCGAGATGCGCGGCGGCGGCGGCGTAATCCGGGGCGAGCTCCTGGCAGTGGCCACACCAAGGTGCGTAGAACTCAACCATAACATGGTGGCTGGAGGCGAGGAAGGAGGAAAAGTTTGCGGCGGCGAGGACCACGACGTGGGTCTCGTCGATCTCCGGCTGGTGGCCTGTGAGGTCCTGGTCCTGATCTTGGAAGAGAAGGTCGTCGTCGTCGTAGTCTCCCTCAGGCCACCCGTCGGGATCGTTGGTGGGGATGTCGTCGGAGTTGTCAATAAGATACTGGAGGTCGTCCACCACCTCCTCATCCATGTTGCTTCCGGCGGCTGCGGCTATGGTGGCGAGGAGGAGGAGCAGGAGGACGACGGGAAAAGATGGAGGGGACATTGTTGTTGATCCCATTCCCTCTCACGGTCTCACCTGATGATGTGCTGCAGCCGTCCAGCGAGAGGAATTGGATGCGCGGGCAGCTGGTGAGATGAGATCCGTGCTGGGCAGTGGACTGAGCAGTGGGCAGGCCATCTTCTCCGGCGGCGTCCGAGTATATCAGTCAGTCAACTCCTCATGTCTGTCACGTGACTTCCCTTCCCTTTCGTGGACCTGGCTTCCTTTTCATGGGCCTGGCCTTCAGGAGGCAAGCAAGCAAGCCATTCCCAGCCCATACCACCCACCTAGGAGCGGCCCATCCTGGTGTGTCGCGGCCTTGCGGGGGAAGCGTAGAAGGCACTAGAAGTAGAAGGTAGCAGCAGCCGCCACCGCCAGCGAATCACGTGACTTCCCCTCCCCTTCTCCCCTCTCCACTCCATCGTCAAGGAAGGAACACGGCCCTAACTAAACCCTAGCTAAGGGAAGGGAAACAAGACCATGGATGCCTCCAAGCTCCGCGAGCTTCGCGACTTCGTCGAGGCGTGCAAGAAGAATCCTTCGCTCCTCGCCGACCCCAACCTCTCCTTCTTCCGGGATTACCTCCAGAGGTCCATCTCTCACCCCCCCTCCTCGCTATATCTTTCGATTCGCCCCCATCGTCCTTCATTCTTTCTGATCGTAGGAGCCCCCGTTTTTTTGCAGTTTGGGTGCCAAAATTCCCGCCGCCGCCCCCTCTTTCGAAAGTCCCAAGGTAACATTACCCATCCATCTTCTCCTCTATCCACCCCGCGTAAGTATCTGCTCGGATCCTTCTTTTTTTTAAGAGAGAGGGAGGGAGGGAAATAATCTTCTTTGCAAAGCATGTTATATTTTGTATGGCACTTCAAGTGAAATTACTAGGGCGCAGAGAAAAAAATGCTGAATTTCTTTACCCACTCCGTATCATTCACAAGACACTTATGACTTCCTTGTCGTGTGTTGCCCATCCAAGGTTCTTTCTCGAGTCCTTGCTTTTTCATATGCAATTTTGCGCTGCAGAGATCTTCCATGGACGACATTGATGACGACGGTGATGACGACGACGATTTGGATATGAGGGATCCCACTCCTGAGCGAGACGAGCTCGATGAAGAGATTGTTGAGTCTGATCTTGAGCTCGAAGGAGAAATTGTACAGTCTGACCATGATGACCCACCACAGAAGGTAACCACTCTATTCTCTTGCCACTAACATGTCCTCTTTCCCTTCTGTTAGGATCCTAGCGACAAGGTAGATGTGCTGCTAAGGTTTTTTTTGTGCCATGACAGATGGGAAATCCTTCAGTGGAGGTGACTGAGGAAAACCGTGATGCTTCCCAAGAAGCAAAAGGCAAGGCTATGGAAGCAATTTCTGAAGGTACTCTCCATCTTCCCCCTCTCTGGAATCATACTCTTCTGCCCCTTGGCTTATGGCCATCTCGATCATGCACGACTCTTCAATCCGTGTCATTGTGACTCTTGTGATCTCAGGAAAACTTGAAGATGCTATTGAACACCTTACCAACGCAATAGTGCTGAATCCACTCTCAGCAATCATGTATGGTACTAGAGGTAAGAAGCAGCTACTACATGCCAAATGCCACCACTTATGCATGATGAATCACTCATCACAGACACTAATTATGTTGGGTAATTCTTATGTTTATACAGCATCTGTGTTTATAAAAATGAAGAAACCAGCTGCTGCCATTCGTGATGCCAATGCTGCTCTAGAGGTGGTAGCTTTGTGTCATCTTGTATTTCTTGCATTTTCTTTGAGCAAGATGCTATGTTACACATTCGTAGACAATGCCAAGAGGCATTCTTAGACATGTCATTTTGTTTGTTTCTGCCCCCAGATCAACCCAGACTCTGCAAAAGGCTATAAAACTCGTGGAATGGCATATGCCATGCTTGGCAAATGGGAGGAAGCTGCTCATGATCTGCACACAGCATCTAACATGGATTACGACGAGGAGATCAATGCTGTGCTCAAGAAGGTGAATTTCTTGAGAACTAGCTTTATAATTTGCATGGCAAGTTTATTAGCTCATTATCCTGTATTCGGTATTAACTACTCACTATCCTGTATCTGGTAATCTTGCAGGTGGAGCCTAATGCTCACAAGATAGTGGAACATCGCAGGAAGTATGAGAGGTTGAGAAAAGAGAGGGAGGAAAAGAGAGCGCAGCGTGATCGGCTTCGTCAACGTGCAGAGGCGCAGGTAATTCACACTAAGGCACTAAGGCAGGCATCCAGCATTTCCCTCTGGAGGATGCTACTTACGATTACATCTGAACCAAATGGCTTTGTGTTTTATTTTACCAGGCTGCTTACGACAAGGCCAAGAGGAAGGAGCAATCGTCAAGTCGCTCATCAGGAGGTGCATCTCCCAGAGGCTTTCCTGGAGGGATGCCTGGTGGTGGTTTCCCTAGAGGGATGCCCGGTGGAGGTTTCCCCGGGGGTGGCATGCCTGGGGGTTTCCCTGGGGGTGGCATGCCTGGAGGTTTCCCTGGTGGTGTTCCCGGTAATGTTGATATGAGTAAAATCCTGAATGTAAGTGATTAACCAGTTGCTGTCTTCCTTGGTTATGTTCGTTTTTTATCCACTTCTGATACACATGAATCTCCTTTTTGTACAATGATTTGCTTTCTTTGTTTACCAGGACCCTGACCTGATGGCAGCATTCAGTGACCCAGAGGTCATGGCGGCTTTACAAGATGGTATGTTTCTGGTTTCCGCCACAAATCTTGTGATGTTGGTTTACTTTCAAGTTTGTTTTCCTATTTGCTGTGGCGTCTGTTTGCCTTCATCAATTCTGGTGCAGTGCTACAGAGGTTCTTGTTATTTGATTCCCTTAAAGTTAATGTTGTATATACTAGTTGTATATTTAGGCATCAGAATGAATAATGCCGGTGAGGATTGTTAGCAGTGCAATTAAAATGGTTTGGTTATGACTCAAGAAGAGTCTACATGGAAACGGTGCTAGTTAGCGTCATCAACCTGCGTGTGCAATCAATGGTAACTCTTTACAGTCCACGGTGGTTTCTGGTTTGAACGATCCACATACTAGGGTTACAGTCCCATTCAATCACAAGTAGATATAGTTAGCAAAGCTTTTCCCCACGAGACCCTAGCTAACAGTAGTATGTAAAGACATGAAGCTGCGCTGTGCAGGTGCAGCCTGATCTTTCTTGGTTTTAGAATTTACATGCAGATTCAGTGATTTGATCCAGTATGTTAAGACATGAAGTTGTGCTTTGCTACCTGCTTTTTTTTGTCATGGAGTTTTGTTACAGATTCAATGACAGTAATTTGACCGAGTACGTTAAAGACAGAGAGCTGCATCCTATTATACTTGGCTATATAGAATTAATGTACACGCCTGTTGATTTGACCCATTGTTTTAATGCCTGGTTTCAGTGATGAACAATCCTGCCAACTTTGCTAAGCACCAAGCGAATCCTAAGGTGGGCCCTATCATCGCAAAGATGATGGCCAAGTTCAATGGGTCCCAGTGATGGTTATGTCGCAGTCAGGTTTTGTGAGCAGCAAGCAAAGGTTTGTTGGACAGTGAACAGGTGTTCTTTTCGTGCATCTGGTCTGGGAGTGTGTTTAGCTTGTGATGAAGAACATGAGTGTGTGTGTTGGTCGTGGTGCATCTGGAGGTGCGATGAGCATGTGATGAAAAAAAAACCAAACGGCTCTATGGTGATGTATGCAAAAAGTTGCTTTCGAACTTGATTTCTCAATTCACAGATGGTTTGACAGTTTCTTGAATTATAGAATGCTTGTGTGCTGCTAGTTTCCCTACCTGTTATGCTGTATTATCGGAGCTTTGTTTTTCGTGCATTTATATGCTTGGAGAGAACATGGTTGTCGATGCGCATGCAGGTTCGGTGAGTGAGATGTGATTGTAATGGATGGTGTTATTTGTGGTTATTTAGGGTCTGTTTGGTTCAGTTTATGTCTAGCTAGTTTTTTTTGATAATCTGGATTTCCGGAGAAACTGACTGTTGGAATATTGTAGAGCTTACATGGAGAGGACGAAAGTGTATAGTGTTTAGAATTTAGGAAGTGATGGATTTCTTATATCGCGATGACTTGGATGGATTCTATGTCCACGTTGGTTTGGACAATTTTCACCTAAATCTCACGGTCAAAAGCATATTCTGACGGTTAGAATCTGCAGATTCTGATAGCTAGAAATCTGATTTTAAGCTTAGAATCTGCAAATTCTGACAGCTAGCTGAAAGCTGAAACAAACACCCCACTCAGGACGGGAGGAGTTGATGCAGAGAAGTATATTTTTTCATCCTCATGAGTAGAGATGGTAATAGATACCCTAAACTTATATACCTGATAGGTTTACCCAATATAAGGATAGATATGGAATGATTTTTTACCCGTAGATAAGTTAACGATCACGATATTGTACCTATCTGATAGACGGTGTGGGTATAGGTATGTACTACCTATACTTGCGTGTCTATATAAGTATATTTATACGTGTCCATGTTTAATCACATTCGGGGATGGAAATCAAGGTTTGGTCAAAGGATTGGGTAAAATTGCTATATCTCCTGATCATTCCATTTCCAATGTTTTTCTTGTAGATTCTTTAGATTACAACTTGCTTTCAGTTTCGCAATTATGTAAAATGGGTTACAACTGTCTTTTTACGGATACAGGTGTTACTGTCTTTAGAAGAAGTGATGATTCAATAGCATTTAAGAGAGTGTTAGAGGGTCAGCTATACTTAGTAGATTTTGATAGAGCTGAACTCGACACTTGCTTAATTGCTAAGACTAACATGGGCTGGCTCTGGCATCGCCGACTAGCACATGTTGGAATGAAGAACTTTCACAAGCTTCTAAAGGGAGAACACATTTTGGGACTAACAAATGTTCATTTTGAGAAAGACAGAATTTGTAGCGCATGTCAGGCAGGAAAGCAAGTTGGTGTTCATCATCCACACAAGAACATCATGACAACGGAAAGGTCACTCGAGCTCCTACACATGGATCTATTCGGCCCGATTGCTTACATAAGCATCGGCGGGAGTAAGTACTGTCTAGTTATTGTGGATGACTATTCTCGCTTCACTTGGGTGTTCTTTTTGCAGAAAAATCTCATACCCTAGAGACCTTAAAGGGATTCTTGAGACGGGCTCAAAACGAGTTCGGCTTAAGGATCAAGAAAATTAGAAGTGACAACGGGATGGAGTTCAAGAACTCTCAAATTGAAGGCTTCCTTGAGGAGGAGGGCATCAAGCATGAGTTCCCTTCTCCCTACACGCCACAACAAAATGGTGTAGTGGAGACGAAGAATCGAACTCTATTGGACATGGCAAGAACCATGTTTGATGAATACCAGACTTCGGATCGGTTTTGGGCCGAGGCGGTCAACATCGCTTGCTACGCCATCAACCGGTTATATCTACACCGAATCCTCAAGAAGACATCATACGAACTCCTAACCGGTAAAAAGCTCAATGTTTCATATTTTAGAGTCTTTGGTAGCAAATGCTTTATGCTTGTTAAAAGAGGTAGAAAATCTAAATTTGCTCCTAAGGCTGTAGAAGGCTTTTTACTAGGATATGATTCAAGCACAAGGGCATATAGAGTCTTTAACAAGTCCTCTGGGCTAGTTGAAGTTTCTTGTGACATTGTGTTTGATGAGACTAACGGCTCTCAAGTAGAACAAGTTGATCTTAATGAGATAGGTGATGAAGAGGCTCCGTGCGTCGCGCTAAGGAACATGTCCATTGGGGATGTGTGTCCTAAAGAATCCGAAGAGCCACCACATGCACAAGATCAACCATCTTCCTCAATGTAAGCATCTCCACCAACTCAAGATGAGGATGAGGCTCAAAATGATGAAGGAAAAGATCAAGAGGTTGAGCCACCGCAAGAGGAGAGCAATGATCAAGGGGGAGATGCACATGATCAAGATGAGGAAGATGAGCAAGCTATAAGACCGCCACAACCAAGAGTCCACCAAGCAATCCAACGAGATCACCCCGTGAACACCATCCTCGGCGATATTCAAAAGGGGGTAACTACTCGATCTCGTGTTGCTCATTTTTGTGAACATTACTCTTTTGTTTCCTCTATTGAGCCACACAGGGTAGAGGAAGCGCTTCAAGATTCGGATTGGGTGGTGGCGATGCAAGAGGAGCTCAACAACTTCACTAGGAATGAGGTATGGCATTTAGTTCCACGTCCTAACCAAAATGTTGTAGGAACCAAGTGAGTCTTCCGCAACAAGCAAGATGAGCATGGTGTGGTGACAAGGAACAAAGCCCGACTTGTGGCCAAGGGATATTCACAAGTCGAAGGTTTGGATTTTGGTGAAACCTATGCACCCGTAGCTAGGCTTGAGTCAATTCGCATATTACTTGTCTATGCTACTTACCATGGCTTTAAGCTTTACCAAATGGACGTGAAAAGTGCCTTCCTCAATGGACCAATCAAAGAGGAGGTCTATGTTGAGCAACCTCCCGACTTTGAAGATAGTGAGTACCCTAACCATGTATATAAACTCTCTAAGGCGCTTTATGGACTCAAGCAAGCCCCAAGAGCATGGTATGAATGCCTAAGAGATTTTCTTATCACTAATGGCTTCAAAGTCGGAAAGGCCGATCCTACTTTATTTACTAAAACTCTTGACAATGATTTGTTTGTATGCCAAATTTATGTTGATGATATTATATTTGGGTCTACTAACGAATCTACATGTGAGGAATTTAGTAGGATCATGACACAGAAATTCGAGATGTCTATGATGGGGGAGTTAAAGTACTTCTTGGGATTTCAAGTGAAGCAACTCCAAGAGGGCACCTTCATTAGCTAAACAAAGTATACTCAAGATATTCTAAACAAGTTTGGGATGAAGGATGCCAAACCTATCAAGGCACCCATGGGAACCAATGGGCATCTCGACCTCGACACGGGAGGTAAATCCGTCGATCAAAAGGTATACCGGTCGATGATAGGCTCTTTACTTTACTTATGTGCATCTCGACCGGACATTATGCTTTCCGTATGCATGTGTGCAAGATTCCAAGTCGGCCCTAAGGAAGCTCACCTTACGGTCGTAAAACGAATCTTGAGATATTTAGTTTATACTCCTAAGTTTAGGCTTTGGTACCCTCGGGGATCCACATTTGATTTAATTGGTTATTCGGATGCCGATTGGGCGGGGTGTAAAATTAATAGGAAGAGCACATCGGGGACTTGCCAGTTCTTGGGAAGGTCCCTGGTGTCTTGGGCTTCAAAGAAGCAAAATTCCGTAGCTCTTTCTACCGCCGAAGCCGAGTATATTGCCGCAGGCCATTGTTGCGCGCAATTGCTTTGGATGAGGCAAACCCTTAGGGACTATGGTTACAAATTAACCAAAGTTCCTCTTCTATGTGATAATGAGAGTGCAATCCGCATGGCGGATAATCCCGTTGAACATAGCCGCACTAAACACATAGTCATTCGGTATCATTTCTTAAGGGATCACCAACAAAAGGGAGATATCGAGATTACATATATTAACACTAAGGAACAATTAGCTGATATCTTTACCAAGCCATTAGATGAACAAACCTTTAACAAACTTAGGCATGAGCTAAATATTCTTGATTCTAGGAATTTCTTTTGATATTTTGCACACATAGCTCATTCATATACCTTTGATCATGTCTCTTTTGTATGCTATGACTAATGTGTTTTCAAGTGAATTTCAAACTGAGTCATAGATTGAAAGAGATTTGGAGTCTTCGGCGAAGACAAAGGCTTCCACTCCACTCCATCAATTACTCACCCTTCGCCGTCGCTCCGAGCAACTCTCCAACTTTGGTATAATCTTCACTCATATTTTATTCACCAAAGGGGGATAAATTAGTTAGAACGGGCTTATATTTCACTCAAGTATCCGTTTTTGGCGATTCATGCCAAAGGGGGAGAAAGTATTAGCCCAAAGCAAAAGGACCGCACCACCATCAAATTTTAAAATACAGATTCTCAAATTAATATCTTATCGTGTTCAAAAAGGGGAGAAAGTAGTATCTTCAAAATTAATATCTAAAACCCTCTTGAACACTAAGAGGAGGATTTTATTGAGGGGGAGTTTTGTTTAGTCAAAGGAAAAGCATTTGAAACAGGGGGAGAAAAATTCAAATCTCGAAAATGCTTCTCAAAATCTTACTCATTTACCTTTGACTATTTGCAAAAGGACTTCGAAAAGAATTTACAAAAGCATTTGCAAAAATAAAACTTGTGGTGCTAGCGTGGTCCAAAATGTTAAAAATAAAGAAACAATCCATTCATATCTTATGAAAATATTTATTGGTTCAATTCTAAGTAACCTTTGCACTTACATTTTGCAAACTAGTTCAATTATGCACTTCTCTACTTGCTTTGGTTTGTGTTGGCATCAATCACCAAAAAGGGGGAGATTGAAAGGGAATTAGGCTTACACCTTTTTTCTAATTGATTTTGGTGGTTGAATTGTCCAACACAAATAATGGGACTAACTAGTTTGCTCTAGTCTATAAGTTTTACAGGTGCCAAAGGTTTACAATAAGCCAATAAAAAAGACCAAGAAAGGGTTCAAACAAAGAGAGCAAAAGACAACCCAAAGGCACCCTGGTCTGGCGCACCGGACTGTCCGGTGTGCCACCGAACAGTGTCTGGTGCACCACCGGACAGTGTTCGGTGCACCAGGGAACTCGAAGCTGAACTTGCCACCTTCGGGAAAATGGGAGGCCAGTCCGCTATAATTCACCGGACTGTCCGGTGTAACACCGGACTATCCGGTGTGCCAGCGGAGCAACGACTACTTCGCGCGCAACGGTCGACTGCAACGCATTTAATGCGCGCCTGCGCGCGCAGAGGACAGAGCACGCGCAGAAGGCGCACCGGACAGTCTACAGGACCTGTCCGGTGCACCACCGGACAGCCCAGAGGTCCCACTAGTCAGAGCTCCAACGGTCAGAACCCAACGGCCTGCTGACGTGGCTGGCGCACCGGACAGTGTCCGGTGCGCCATGCGACAGCAGCCTTCCAACGGCCACTTTTAGTGGTTGGGGCTATAAATACCCCAACCACCCCACATTCAATGGGATCCAAGTTTTCCACCTTCAACATATTACAAGAGCTATAGCATTCAATTCTAGACACAACCAAAGAGATCAAATCCTCTCCCAAGTCCGGAATCACTCCAAATCAAATAGTGACTAGAGAGAGCGACATTTGTGTTCATTTGAGCTCTTGCGCTTGGATTGCTTCTTTTCTTTCTCATTCTTCTTGTGATCAACTCAATTGTAACAGAGGCAAGAGACACCAATTGTGTGGTGGTCCTTGCGGGGACTTTGTGTCCCGTTTGATTGAGAAGAGAAGCTCACTCGGTCTAAGTGACCATTTGAGAGAGGAAAAGGGTTGAAAGAGACCCGGTCTTTGTGACCACCTCAACGGGGAGTAGGTTTGCAAGAACCGAACCTCGGTAAAAAAATCCTTGTGTCTCACTCGTTATTTGCTCACGATTTGTTTTTCGCCCTCTCTCTCGGACTCGTTCGTATTTCTAACGCTAACCCGGCTTGTAGTTGTGATTAAGTTTATAAATTTCAGATTCACCCTATTCACCCCTGAAAGGGAAATGTGCCCTTGGGCCATTTCTAAGTATTTTGGTGATTGAGTGCCAACACAGGTGCTTAAATGTGAATCTATACCCCTGGATTAACAAAGTGCAAATCAAGAGTAAAGGTATGTTTCTAAGCCTTAGTACATTGTTTTGAAGACTAATGTATTGTGTCTAAGTGCTTGAAACAGGAGAAATCGAGTCAAAGAAAAATTGGATGGGTACAGCCAAGAGGCTGTTCGGTCTGGAGCACCGGACTGTCCGGTGGTGCACCGGACAGTGTCCGGTGCGCCAGGCTGCCTCGGCCAAAGAGGCCGCTCTCGGGAATTTGCTGACGGTGTACGGCTAAAATTCACCGGACTGTCCGGTGTGCACCGGACTGTCCGGTGAGCCAACGGTCGGCCGAGCCAACGGTCCGCCGCGGATTCTGCGCGCGACACGTGGCCAAGCCAACGGTCGAAAGGGGGCACCGGACTGTCCGGTGTGCACCGGACATGTCCGGTGCGCCAACGGCTCCCAGATCTGCAACGGTCGGCTTCGCCATTTAAGGAAAGGAATCGGGCACCGGACACTGTCCGGTGCGCCCGATGACATAAGGCAAGGATGGCCTTCCAGATTTGTTCTCAATGGCTCCTAGCTGCCTTGGGGCTATAAAAGGGACCCCTAGGCGCATGGAGGAGATACCCAAGCATTCCTACAACATTCCTAAGCACCAAGACATCGATCTCACGCATTCGTTTCATTGTGATAGCATCTAGAGCTCTTGTTGAGTTGCGAACTCTTTGAGTTGTGTTGCGAGCTCTTGTTGCGACTTGTGTGCGTGTTGTTGCTCTGATCTTTTGAAGTCTTGTGTGCGTTGCTCATTCCCCCTTTGCTCTGTGTTCTTTGTGAACTTCAATTGTAAGGGCGAGAGGCTCCAAGTTGTGGAGATTCCTCGCAAACGGGATTGAGAAAAAGCAAGCAAAACACCGTGGTATTCAAGTGGGTCTTTGGACCGCTTGAGAGGGGTTGATTGCAACCCTCGTCCGTTGGGACGCCACAACGTGGAGTAGGCAAGCGTTGGTCTTGGCCGAACCACGGGATAAACCACTGTGTCGTCTCTATGATTGATCTCTTGTGGTATTGTGTTTTGTTGAGACTCCTTTCTAGCCACTTCGCATTTATTGTGCTAACACTTAACAAGTTTTTGTGGCTATAAGTTTAAGTTTTACAGGATCACCTATTCACCCCCCCTCTAGGTGCTCTCAATTGGTATCAGAGCCGTTCTCTTCAAGAAAGGGACTAACCGCCCGAAGAGATGGATCCTAAGGGGAAGGGAATCGTGATCAACGATAAGGAGAAGGAGTCCTTCGTCAACGAGCCCAAAGATGACAAGCCTACCGACACCGGCTCGGGCCATAGACGGAAGGAAGGGAAGAAGAAGAAGACAAGGCGCATCAAGGAGATCGTCTACTACGACGACAGCGACGAATCTTCCTCTTCCCAAAAGGACAACGACGACAACGACTATGATAAACAAAAGACGGTTAACTCAAACTTTTCTTTTGATTATTCGCGCATTCCGCATAGCTCAAATGCTCATTTGCTTCCCATTCCACTTGGCAAGCCTCCTCACTTTGATGGAGAGGACTACGGATTTTGGAGTCACAAAATGCGTACTCACATATTTTCTCTCCATCCAAGCATTTGGGAGATTGTGGAAAGTGGAATGAAATTTGATAGCTCGGATAGCCCTTCGTTTATTAATGAACAGATCCATAAAAATGCACAAGCTACTACTGTGTTGCTAGCCTCTTTGTGCAGGGACGAGTATCACAAGGTGAGCGGCTTGGACAATGCCAAGCATATTTGGGACACCCTCAAGATCTCTCATGAGGGGAATGATGTCACCTTACTCACCAAGATGGAGTTGGTGGAGGGCGAGCTCGGACGATTCGCGATGATAAGGGGCGAGGAGCCGACACAAACATACAACCGGCTCAAGATCCTTATCAACAAAATAAGGAGCTACGGAAGCACGCGATGGACGGATCACGACGTCGTCCGCCTAATGCTAAGGTCATTTACCGTTCTTGATCCTCACTTGGTAAACAATATTCGTGAAAACCCTAGGTACATCAAGATGTCGCCCGAAGAAATTCTTGGAAAATTTGTAAGCGGGCGAATGATGATCAAAGAGGCAAGGTACGTGGACGACGCGTTGAATGGCCCAATCCATGAGCCTCAACCCATTGCTCTCAAGGCAACAAGGAGCAAGGAGGCGCTACCCAGCAAGGTGGCGCAAATTGAGGCGGCCGGTCTTAATGATGAAGAGATGGCCCTCATCATCAAAAGATTCAAGACGACGCTAAAGGGTCGCAAGGGACAGCCAAGCAAGACTAAGACCAAGGGAAAGCGATCATGCTTCAAATGCGGTAAGCTTGGTCATTTTATTGCTAACTGTCCCGACAATGATAGTGACCAGGAACACGGGAGCAAGAGGGAAAAGAAGAAGCATTACAATAAGGCCAAGGGCGAGGCACATATCGGAAAGGAGTGGGATTCGGATTGCTCCTCCTCCGACTCCGACAATGAAGGACTCGCCGCCACTGCCTTCAACAAGTCATCTCTTTTCCCAAACGAGCGTCACACATGCCTTATGGCAAGGGAGAAGAAGGTATGTAATCAAAACAATGTCACTTATGATTCTTCCAGTGATGATGAGTCTAGTGATGATGAAATAGATTACTCTAGTTTGTTCAAAGGATTGGATAAAACTAAAATAGATAAAATTAATGAATTGATTGATGCCTTGAATGAAAAAGATAGACTCTTAGAAAAACAAGAGGACCTTTTGTATGAAGAGCATGACAAATTTGTAGAGGCACAAAAATCTTATGCTTTAGAAGTTAAAAGAAATGAAGTGCTTTCTAGTGAACTATCTTCTTGTCATGAAACCATTGCCACTTTAAAGAATGTTAATGATGACTTAAATGCTAAACTAGAAGTAGCTAGTAAATCTAATTTTTGTGTAGAACATGTTGAGATTTGCACTAGGTGTAAAGATTTCGATGTTGATGCTTGTAGCGATCATTTAGTTTCAATTTCCAAATTAACTGAGGAATTGGCTAGTCTTAATGCCCAACTTAAGACTAGCAAGAATGAATTTGATAAACTAAAATTTGCAAGGGATGCCTATACGATTGGTAGACATCCCTCAATTAAGGATGGACTTGGCTACAAAAGGGAAGCCAAGAACTTGACAAGCCATAAGGCTCCCATCTCCGCCAAGGAGAAAGGGAAGGCCCCTATGGCTAGTAGTGTGCAAAAGAACCATGCCTTTATGTACTATGATAGAAGACAACCTAGAAATGCTTATAGGAGTTGTAATGCATATAATGCCTTTGATTCTCATGTCATGTTTGCTTCTAGCTCTTCTTATGTGCATGATAGAAATGTTGGTAGGAGAAATGCTGTTCATAATATACCTAGGAGAAATGTTGTTAATGTTCCTAGGAAAGTAAATGAACCTTCTACAATATATCATGCTTTGAATGCTTCCTTTGCAATTTGTAGAAAGGATAGAAAGGTGATTGCTAGGAAGTTAGGGGCAAAATGCAAGGGTGATCAAACTTGCATTTGGATCCCTAAGGAAATTGTGACTAACCTTGTAGGACCCAACAAGAGTTGGGTACCTAAGTCCCAAGCCTAAATTTGCCTTGCAGGTTTATGCATCCGGGGGTTCAAGCTGGATTATTGATAGCGGATGCACAAACCATATGACGGGGGAGAAGAAGATGTTCACCTCCTACATCAAGAATAAGGATTCCCATGATTCAATTATATTCGGTGATGGGAATCAAGGCAAGGTAAAAGGGTTAGGTAAAATTGCAATTTCTAATGAGCACTCTATCTCAAATGTGTTTTTAGTAGAGTCTCTTGGATATAATTTGCTATCTGTTAGTCAATTATGCAACATGGGGTATAACTGTCTATTTACAAATGTAGATGTGTCTGTCTTTAGAAGAAGTGATGGTTCACTAGCTTTTAAGGGTGTATTAGACGGCAAACTTTATTTAGTTGATTTTGCAAAAGAAGAGGCCGGTCTAGATGCATGCTTAATAGCTAAGACTAGCATGGGCTGGCTGTGGCATCGCCGCTTAGCACATGTGGGGATGAAGAACCTTCACAAGCTTCTAAAGGGAGAACACGTGATAGGTTTAACTAACGTGCAATTCAAAAAAGATAGACCTTGTGCAGCTTGTCAAGCAGGTAAACAAGTGGGAGGAGCGCATCACAGCAAGAATGTGATGACCACTTCAAGACCCCTGGAGCTGCTGCATATGGACCTCTTCGGACCTGTCGCCTATCTGAGCATAGGAGGGAGTAAGTATGGTCTAGTTATTGTTGATGACTTTTCCCGCTTCACTTGGGTGTTCTTTTTGCAGGATAAGTCTGAAACCCAAGGAACCCTCAAGCGCTTCCTTAGGAGAGCTCAAAATGAGTTTGAGCTCAAGGTGAAGAAGATAAGGAGCGACAACGGGTCCGAGTTCAAGAACCTTCAAGTGGAGGAGTTCCTTGAGGAGGAAGGGATCAAGCACGAGTTCTCCGCTCCCTACACACCACAGCAAAATGGTGTGGTAGAGAGGAAGAACAGGACGCTAATCGATATGGCGAGGACGATGCTTGGAGAATTCAAGACCCCCGAGTGGTTCTGGTCGGAAGCCGTGAACACGGCTTGCCACGCCATCAACAGGGTCTACCTTCATCGCCTCCTCAAGAAGACGTCCTATGAGCTTCTAACCGGTAACAAACCCAATGTATCTTACTTTCGTGTATTTGGGAGCAAATGCTACATTCTAGTGAAGAAGGGTAGAAATTCTAAGTTTGCTCCCAAAGCTGTAGAAGGGTTTTTGTTAGGTTATGACTCAAATACAAAGGCGTATAGAGTCTTCAACAAATCATCGGGTTTGGTTGAAGTCTCTAGCGACGTTGTATTTGATGAGACTAATGGCTCTCCAAGAGAGCAAGTTGTTGATTGTGATGATGTAGATGAAGAAGATGTTCCGACGGCAGCTATACGATCCATGGCGATGGGAGAAGTGCGGCCACAGGAACAAGATGAACGAAATCAACCTTCTTCCTCAACAACGGTATATCCCCCAACTCAAGACGATGAACAGGTTCATCAAAAGGAGGCGTGTGATCAAGGGGGAGCACAAGATGATCACGTGATGGAGGAAGAAGCGCAACCGGCACCTCCAACCCAAGTTCGAGCGATGATTCAAAGGGATCATCCCGTCGACCAAATTCTGGGTGATATTAGCAAGGGAGTAACTACTCGATCTCGATTAGTTAATTTTTGTGAGCATTACTCCTTTGTCTCTTCTATTGAGCCTTTCAGGGTAGAAGAGGCCTTGATAGATCCGGACTGGGTGTTAGCCATGCAGGAGGAACTCAACAACTTCAAGCGCAATGAAGTTTGGACATTGGTGCCTCGTCCTAAGCAAAATGTTGTGGGAACCAAGTGGGTGTTCCGCAACAAACAGGACGAGCACGGGGTGGTGACGAGGAACAAGGCTCGACTTGTGGCAAAAGGTTATGCCCAAGTCGCAGGTTTGGACTTTGAGGAGACTTTTGCTCCTGTGGCTAGGCTAGAATCAATTCGTATCTTGCTAGCATATGCCGCTCACCATTCTTTCAGGTTGTACCAAATGGATGTGAAGAGCGCATTCCTCAACGGGCCGATCAAGGAGGAGGTGTACGTAGAGCAACCCCCTGGCTTCGAGGATGAACGGTACCCCGACCACGTGTGTAAGCTCTCTAAGGCGCTCTATGGACTTAAGCAAGCCCCAAGAGCATGGTATGAATGCCTTAGAGACTTTCTAATTGTTAATTCTTTCAAGGTTGGGAAAGCCGATCCAACTCTTTTTACTAAGACATGTGATGGTGATTTGTTTGTGTGCCAAATTTATGTCGATGACATAATATTTGGTTCTACTAACCAAAAGTCTTGTGAAGAGTTTAGCAGGGTGATGACGCAGAAATTCGAGATGTCGATGATGGGCGAGTTGAACTACTTCCTTGGGTTCCAAGTGAAGCAACTCAAGGACGGCACCTTCATCTCCCAAACGAAGTACACGCAAGATCTGCTAAAGCGGTTTGGGATGAAGGATGCCAAGCCCGCAAAGACTCCGATGGGAACCGACGGACACACCGACCTCAACAAAGGAGGTAAGTCTGTTGATCAAAAAGCATACCGGTCAATGATAGGGTCTTTACTTTATTTATGTGCTAGTAGACCAGACATTATGCTTAGCGTATGCATGTGTGCTAGATTTCAATCCAATCCTAAGGAGTGTCACTTAGTGGCGGTGAAGCGAATTCTTAGATATTTGGTTACTACGCCTTGCTTCGGGCTCTGGTATCCAAAGGGGTCTACCTTTGACTTGGTTGGATACTCAGACTCCGACTATGCTGGATGTAAGGTCGATAGGAAGAGTACATCAGGGACGTGCCAATTCTTAGGAAGGTCCCTGGTATCATGGAACTCTAAGAAACAAACCTCTGTTGCCCTATCCACCGCTGAGGCCGAGTATGTTGCCGCAGGACAGTGTTGCGCGCAACTACTTTGGATGAGGCAAACCCTCCGGGACTTTGGCTACAATCTGAGCAAAGTCCCACTCCTATGTGATAATGAGAGTGCTATCCGCATGGCGGAAAATCCTGTTGAGCACAGCCGCACAAAGCACATAGACATCCGACATCACTTTTTGAGAGACCACCAGCAAAAGGGAGATATCGAAGTGTTTCATGTTAGCACCGAGAACCAGCTAGCCGATATCTTTACCAAGCCTCTAGATGAGAAGACCTTTTGCAGGTTGCGTAGTGAGCTAAATGTCTTAGATTCGCGGAACTTGGATTGATTTGTAGCATACATGTGTTTATGCCTTTGATCATATTCCTTATGCATTTTGTTGCTTAATATTGGTGCTCAAGTTGTACAAACACTCCCTGGACCTCACAAGTCCGTTGCAAGGTGATGCACATGTTTAGGGGGAGATGTGTTACAACTTGACCCTTTGAGACTAACCCTGTGCTTGAGTTTGATGCTTTAGTCTTAAAGAAGGATTGAAAGGGAAAAGGTGGACTTGGACCATGCAAGACTTCCACTGCACTCCGATAAAAAGAGTAACTTTTCCAAGTTCATCTTTAAATTCTTATTGCCTATTTTGCTCTTAATTGAAGAATTTGGTGAGGCAATGAGGTTAAAGGGCCAAGATTGATCCCGTTTTGGTGCTTGATGCCAAAGGGGGAGAAAATAAAGGCCAAAGTGATAAATGGATCAGCTACCACTTGAGAGATTTTGAAAACAGTAGAATAGAGCTTTTGGTTTGTCAAATCTCTTTTGTTGTCTCTCTTGTCAAAAGTTGACTTCTTGTGGGGAGAAGTTTTGATTATGGGAAATAGGGGAGTTTTTGGAATCTTGAATCAATTTTCTTTGGAAAACCTCTCTTGATGTCTCTACAAGTGGATTTGACTTAGAGATAGGATTTTGAGGTTGATTTGAAAAACAAACCAAGTGGTGGCAAAGGATGATCCATATATGCCAATTTGAATCAAAATAAATTTGAGTTTTTATTTGAAGTAATATTGCACTTGTTCTAGTTGCTTTATGTTGTGTTGGCATAAATCACCAAAAAGGGGGAGATTGAAAGGGAAATGTGCCCTTGGGCCATTTCTAAGTATTTTGGTGATTGAGTGCCAACACAGGTGCTTAAATGTGAATCTATACCCCTGGATGAACAAAGTGCAAATCAAGAGTAAAGGTATGTTTCTAAGCCTTAGTACATTGTTTTGAAGACTAATGTATTGTGTCTAAGTGCTTGAAACAGGAGAAATCGAGTCAAAGAAAAATTGGATGGGTACAGCCAAGAGGCTGTTCGGTCTGGAGCACCGGACTGTCCGGTGGTGCACCGGACAGTGTCCGGTGCGCCAGGCTGCCTCGGCCGAAGAGGCCGCTCTCGGGAATTTGCTGATGGCGTACGGCTAAAATTCACCGGACTGTCCGGTGTGCACCGGACTGTCCGGTGAGCCAACGGTCGGCCGAGCCAACGGTCCGCCGCGGATTCTGCGCGCGACACGTGGCCAAGCCAACGGTCGGAAGGGGGCACCGGACTGTCCGGTGTGCACCGGACATGTCCGGTGCGCCAACGGCTCCCAGATCTGCAACAATCGGCTTCACCATTTAAGGAAAGGAATCGGGCACCGGACACTGTCCGGTGTGCACCGGACTGTCCGGTGCGCCCGATGACAGAAGGCAAGGATGGCCTTCCAGATTTGTTCTCAACGGCTCCTAGCTGCCTTGGGGCTATAAAAGGGACCCCTAGGCGCATGGAGGAGATACCCAAGCATTCCTACAACATTCCTAAGCACCAAGACATCGATCTCACGCATTCGTTTCATTGTGATAGCATCTAGAGCTCTTGTTGAGTTGCGAACTCTTTGAGTTGTGTTGCGAGCTCTTGTTGCGACTTGTGTGCGTGTTGTTGCTCTGATCTTTTGAAGTCTTGTGTGCGTTGCTCATTCCCCCTTTGCTCTGTGTTCTTTGTGAACTTCAATTGTAAGGGCGAGAGGCTCCAAGTTGTGGAGATTCCTCGCAAACGGGATTGAGAAAAAGCAAGCAAAACACCGTGGTATTCAAGTGGGTCTTTGGACCGCTTGAGAGGGGTTGATTGCAACCCTCGTCCGTTGGGACGCCACAACGTGGAGTAGGCAAGCGTTGGTCTTGGCCGAACCACGGGATAAACCACTGTGTCGTCTCTGTGATTGATCTCTTGTGGTATTGTGTTTTGTTGAGACTCCTTTCTAGCCACTTCGCATTTATTGTGCTAACACTTAACAAGTTTTTGTGGCTATAAGTTTAAGTTTTATAGGATCACCTATTCACCCCCCCCCCCCTCTAGGTGCTCTCAACCCCTCCTCTAGGCGACTTTCAGTATAGACGTGGCTTGGGAGTTAAAGTGCCTAATTTGGGCGGCCTCATCTGAGTCGTAGTCTTTGTCCCCCACCTTTGGTACCTGCGCTCCAAATTCAACGATGTCCCATATGCTTTCTTGGAGTGAGGTTAGATGATACCTCATTTTATCACTCCACATACAATAATCCTCACCATCAAAATATGATGGTTTTCCTAAGGGAACAGAAAGTAATGGAGCGCGCTTTGAAATACGGGGATAGCGTAGGGGCATCTTACTATACTTCTTTCGCTCATGGCGCTTAGAAGTAGTGGACGACTCGGAGCTTGATGTGGAGGATGACGAAGAGTCGGTCTCATAGTAGACCACCTTCTTCATCTTCTTCTTCTTGTCACCTCTCCGATGCGACTTTATGGAGGGAGTCCTCCTTGTGTTTGTTGCCGAACTCCCTTGAGAGAGTCCTCCCCGAGCTTGCAGCCTTTTCGCCGGTCATGATCTCCCTTTTGGCGTGATCTTCAGACATCACTTCGAGTTAGTTAGACTCTTAATGAAGCACTGGCTCTGATACCAATTGAAAGTCACCTAGAGGAGGGTGAATAGGCGAAACCTGAAATTTATAAACTTAAACACACACTAAGGTCGAGGGTTAGTGTTATAATTAAATCCAAGTCAAAAAGGATATCTCTCTTGCTAGGAGTTGCTCAAGGATTGTGGATGACGTATGGGAGCCAACTCAAATTCACACTAGCAAGGAAACGTTAGAGAGGGAAAAACAAATCAAATAAGAATCAAGACGAGTGAACACGATGATTTGTTTTACCGAGGTTTGGTTCCAAAGAACCTAGTCCCCGTTGAGGAGGTCACAAAGACCGGGTCTGTTTCAACCCTTTCCCTCTCTCAAACGGTCACTTAGACTAAGTGAGACTTTTCCTTAATCTATTGGGTCACTTAGACCCTGCAAGGACCACCACACACTTAGGTGTCTCTTGCTTCGATTACAAGTCACTTGAGAAATAGAAGGGAAAAGAAAAAGGCCAAACCAAGCGACAAGAGCAACAAAAAACACAAGTGATCCTCTCACAAGCCATAATGCTCTAGAGTTGATTTTGGGGCTTTGAGTGGATTGATTGCTTTGATTTTATCTTGGAGTGTTGGGATTTTTCTCTTGCAATGAATGAAGAATTCAGAATGCTTGGATGGAAGTAAATAAGGTGGTTGGGGGGTATTAATAGCCTCCCAACCACTTCTAGTCGTTGGCTGAAATCTGCTCGCGATGGTCCGGTGCGCCACCGGACAATCACTGTGCACTGTCTGGTGCACGCCACATCAGCGCAACCGTTAGGGTTTGGAGCAGTCGACCGTTGGGGACTTTTGTCTTCTAGCTGCACCGGACAGTCCGATGCCACACCGGACAGTCCGGTGCCCTCTAACTTCTGCGCTTCTGACTCTGTCGCGGCACTATTGCTTCTGCAGAGTCGACTGTTGGCGTAGAGAGTCGTTGCTCCACTGGCTCACCGGACAGTCCGGTGGCACACTCGACAGTCTGGTGAATTATAGCGGAGCGTGCCTCCATTTTCCCGAGAGTGGCTAGTTTAACTCTGTACCGCACTGGTGCACCGGACACTGTCCGGTGCGCCATTTTTCAGCACACTCTAGGTCTTGCTCCATTTTTAATTGTGTCCCTAACTTAATTTCTTTCTTGGTTTGTGTTGAACCTTATGCACCTGTAATACATGAATTCTAGACAAACTAGTTAGTCCATGTGTTTGTGTTGGTCATCAACCACAAAAATTATAGGAAATGGTTAACCCTATTTCCCTTTCAGGAACATAGCGAGGACAAATGCTACTGCTCCCCTGACCCTGGGTAATCGCCTTCCTCTTCATATCCGCCAGCTGAACACGCTTGTGTTTAATAGCTAGGGCCTTGTTAAGCAGCCTCTAGAATGATGGAAATGAGTGAGCCACCAATGCATACTACAGTGGTCCATTAAGTCCTTCAATGAAGTGTTCCTGCTTCCTTTCATCCTCAGCCACTTCATCGGGTGCATATCTTGAGAGTTGAATAAATCTGTCGTGGTACTCGCTAACTGACATGGTCCCCTGCTTCAGCGACAGAAACTCCTTCTTCTTTATCTTCATCAGTCCAGCAGGAATATAATAGTTTCTGAACTGAGTAGCAAATTCTGCCCAAGTGATAGTATCAGCAGTGTCATGGGCAGCTGAAAGGGAAATAGGGTCAAACCTTTTCTAAATGATTTTGGTGGTTGAAATGTCCAACACAAATTATTGGATTAACTAGTTTGCTCTAGATTATATGTTCTACAGGTGCCAAAGGTTCAACACAAACCAATAAAAAGATCAAGTTAGGGTTCAAAAGAAAGGAGCAAAAAGGAAACCGAAGTGCTCCCTGGTCTGGCGCACCGGACCGTACAGGCTGAACTCTTCACCTTCGGGTTTCTGAGGCCGCGCTCCGCTATAATTCACCGGACTGTCCGGTGTGCCAAGCGGAGCAACGGTCGCGAGCGCAACGGTCGACTGACAATGTGAACAGTGCGCAGACAGTTCGCGCAGAGTCAGAGCAGCGCCAGAAGGCGCACCAGACAGTGAACAGTACCTGTCCGGTGCGGCACCGGATTGTCCGGTGCCCCAAGCTGTCAGAGCTCCAACGGTCGAAACCTTCAGAACCCTAACGGTTGGGTGACATGCTGGCTGGCGCACCGGACAGTGTCCGGTGCACCCATCGATAGCAGCCCTCCCCAACGGCTGTTTTGGTGGTTGGGGCTATAAATACCCCCCAACCACCACTCTTCAAGGCATCCAAGTTTTTCAGACATCTCATTCAATACAAGAGCTAGTGCAATCAATACAAGACATAATTCAATAGAATCAAAGCCTCTCCAAGTCCCAAGTCCACTCCAAACAAATAGTGACTAAAGAGAGAGTTTTGCTCGTGTTCTTTGAGCTCTTGTTCTTGGATTGCTTTCTTCTTCCCCATTTTTGTTCTTCAAAGCACTTGTAATCAAAGCAAGAGACACCAAGTTATGGTGGTCCTTGTAGGGGTCTAAGTGACTCGGTTTGATTAAGGAGAAAGCTCACTCGGTCTAGGTGACCGTTTGAGAGAGGGAAAGGGTTGAAAGAGACCCGATCTTTGTGACCACCTCAATCGGGACTAGGTTTGCAAGAACCGAACCTCGGTAAAACAAATCACCGTGTCACTCTCTTCATTTGCTTGTGATTTGTTTTTCGCCCTCTCTTTCGGACTTAAGTTTTATTCTAACGCTAACCCCGGCTTGTAGTTGTGCTTAAAGTTTGTATATTTCAGTTTCCGCCTATCCACCCCCCCTCTAGGCGACTTTTAGCAGCGGTGTAAGAATCCCACCAATCAGCAGCAGGACCAGTAAGACGACCAGAAGCATAAAGAACCTTCTCTCGGTCAGAACACTGTGCAATAATCAGCATCTTCTCCACTGACTTTAGCCAATCATCAGCGTGCAGAGGATCTAGAGAGCTGGCAAACCTCGGTGGCTTGTGGCTCATGAACTCCCGGTGCTTGTCTGAAGCGCCCCAATCCTCTGGGACTCAAATGTGATACAATTACTAGTCCCAGGAGGCTAGTAAACACATTTATACATCAGATGATTACAGATCTGCTTAAACGATACAAACCTATAAAGGTGGTGAGCAACTTTAAGAGTTGGTCCACAACTCGGGACATATCATCAGAGTGGGGCTGAAGCAGCCCGATATACGCAGCGAAGCAATTTAGCGGTCCAACAGCCACAGGCAAGGTTGGGAACAGTCGTAACTCTTACCCGATCTCCTTTTTCTGAAAAACAACAAATAAGCAAGGGTGAGTACAAACCTACTCAGCAGCCCACCTTCACCCGCGGAATGGGGAAATAAGATATAATGCATGGAATATCTGGAGCTCAGGATATTTTGTAGAAACATCAATATTTTATGCAGGGTTGTTTTGTAAAACATTTTGTATTTTGCAAAGTGCATCCTCTCCCAAAGGAGCAGGAATTTTTTCAATATAGAACAAAATCCCCTGGACTAAACCATCCAGGTATCTCAACAGTTTCCCACTGGTTTTCATTTTCAAAAACAGCTACTGGACTTCCCGTCCACCATAGCTCACGGCTCAACCGCCGGACCTTTTAAAAACCATTTTTCTCAAACGCACCCTTTTTTGAAAACAAAACACTAATTGCCATACCATACCAGACTCGTCCATTCCTGTGGACACGGACTATTCGAATAGGTTTTCAAACTCTACGTAGAGGTGTACACTTTACCCACTAGTTCGGTTTCTGCGATCTCACCGTCGTGAGACCCGAATGCCGAATCTCTTTCTTTCCTCGCACGTCCTAACCTTAACGGTTATACCGGAAGGAGTCAGGCCACCGCCATGTCCAAACCGGACAAAATATTCCCCCTCCTTATCCTCCCGGTGCTCCCTAGCCTTCATAACCCTGGGGTTGGACCGTACGAGTTCAGATTGAGTGACTGCCCACACAGTCTCGAGTGGTTGTACTTATCATGAGTACAGGTAATGAAGGATGACAAACCGGTCCTTATGTGAGGGGACAATCCTTCTTCTCACACCTAAACCAGCTGAGCCATCACCTTAGGCCCTCCCCTAAACCAGGGAGACCCTGATCATCCCTACTCAAAGGTGATAAGGGTGAAAACCCTTCATCATACACATTTTGAAAAGCATTTTCTTTTGAAAATTCACACCTTTCCTCAAATCATTTATAACAAATATATCAGGGATTGATTGCGGCAAGCGGCTGGGTGGCCATAATAACTTGTCTCAAAATCATATCATGCATAAAATAACAGGCTAAGGGTTGTGGTTGAAAAACATAGGTAATTTATGCATCAAAGGGATCCAGTGAGCTTGCCGTGCTTATCCGGCGAAGGGGAAAGGGGAGCTCGCGGAACTGGCTTCTAGCTCCACTGTCTGGCGTAGACTTGCAGATCTGGCCTCCACGAGACATCACGAACGCTCCGATAACTATGCAACATGAACAAACAAACATACAAACCAACAAGTATACCAACAAATATTTAGTATAGTGGTCATAATAGTGATATATGGATGGGTAGAGTCGTGAGTAGAATCTGTGTCATGTGGTGTTGAGATACTGCTGGTGGTGGAGCGAAGGTGCTTACCAGGAGGGTGGACTGGAGACGAAGCGACACTATGCGTGTAGCCGGTAGAGCGGAGTAACTGAATGGGTGGGGTGTTTGCCTTGGCTGAGGGTGTTGAGTGTGTGTGGAGGGAGAGGGTAGCTGGGGCCTGGGTGTATTTATAGCTGGGTGTATGTGGTGTAGCACAGTGAAGTTCACTATTGGTGAGAATAGTGACGAATGAATCGTATGAATTAATATGAACAGGAGAGTTATAGGCAGAATATGGGACGATAGTATTTTGGGCGTTTTCTGGAATATGAACCATGCTTAAGGGATGACATGGTTGGATAGGGAATAGTTTGACAAGAATTTTAGAAACAAGAATGACTGGAATCTGAGTTTGGATGGAGGAGTTTTGGATTTTATAATCACAGGGAGAAAAGAAAAGGAAAGGAATATTCTTGGAATATTCTAGAATTTGAATATTTAGAGATATTTGGAAAATCAAAAATACAAATGTATTTGTGAGCGGGGTGCCAGGAATTATTTTTGGGCTTTTCTTGGGCAGAGGTTTATGTTGGTGGAAACTGTTCCTACCTACTGTGTCACATCAAACAGCAGTGAGGCAGGACCCAAATAGCAGGAATGTTGTGGTATTCTGGTCCAAGTGGGTTGTGGTATCTTGGGCCAGGTTTTATAGGATTGAAGACGTATCCATACAAACATGGTTTGCCTTTCTTTTTGGAAGTCTGGCTTGAAAGAATCCCAAAGTTAAGCGTGCTCAACTTGGAGAAATCTAGGATGGGTGACCAGATGGGAAGTTCCCTACTGGAATGAAAATCACAGTCACCGTAGTTTGTATGACTGGAATATGGGTCTGGCTGGTCTTAGGTGGACTGGACAACATGATGGATGAGTAGTTGAAATTTGGGGTGATCGGTGAATAGTAACGATGAATAGTAACGGTGAATAGTGATGGTGAATAGTTTGTATGAACGAACGATGAACGGTGAATAGTGACGATGAACGAACGATGAACGATGAATAGGAACTATGAACGATCGAATGATCGAACGAACGAACGATCGGAATTTCGGCAGCATAACGGCAGGAAAAAGATTATTTGGACGAACGATCGGACGAACGAACCATGAACGACTGGACGAACGATCGAACGATCGGACGAACGAACGATCGGAATTTCGGCAGCATAACGGCAGGAAAAAGATTATTTGGACAAACGAACGGACGAACGATCAAACGATCGGACGAACGGACGAATGAACCATGAACGATCAGACGAACGATCGAACGATCGGACAAACGAACGAACAAACTAAGAACAGGGGGACGAACGATCGAAGAACGTCCGAACGATCCTTGTGCTAGTGTGTGCTTGTGTGGGAAGTGGAGTGGGCGTGTGGGGGGGAGGGAGTTGCCATGAAATGGCTTGGGGTGGGATGAGAGGAGGCCCTTGCCCCTCTATTTATAGCCATGGTGGGGGGATTAGGGGGAGGGATGAGAGGATTAGTGGGAGGATGAGAGGATTAGTGGGAGATTAGCATGGATTTGTCTTATATGAGTGTAATTAGCTTGTAGAGCTCACCGTATGACACCGGAGGCATACATATACGTATGGGCATGAGGAAAGTTATGAAGAAAATATTTGTAGGGACTTGAAAAATGATTCTGAAGGTATTTCTTAGGAAGAAAATACTTGGAGATATATCGGTGGAATATTTGGGCAGTATTTCTGGAAAGAATTTGAGGGGGGTCACTGGAGAAACATTTGTAGGATATTTTGAGAAGGATTTTGGAGAGAATATAGACCACTATATTATATTTGTTGATATCAACTTGCAAACAAACATTTTGAAATGAAATTTGAAATTCATTTTGAATTTAGAGCGAGTTTGAGAAAATTTCAGGATTTGAATTTTTGGGATGCTACAAATCTACCCCACTTAAAAGGAATCTCGTCCTCGAGATTCGGCTTAGAAGGGTTGTGGGTATAGCTTTACTTTAGCTACATATCTTCACTTTGCAGACTCTTCGAGGAGATGGAACTTCAACATAATCTGGCCTTTGAGGGGCATCTGGTTGCTGATTGCAAACGCTGATTCTGGCTACTCAAAGAATCATCTTCAGGCTTCTAAGTTTCGCTTGGCAGCTAGCTTATTGAAGAAGCATCGATGCCGACACGCAAACCTTCCTCTTGCGAACTTCCACATGGATTTCTTCTTTGATTGGTCTTCTAGTGCTTCATCAACAAAACTTGGGTGACCACTTCTCATCCAGGAACTTATATGCTTCGATGATCTGGTCCTCCACAAGCTTGCTACAGGCCTTCTTTTTCTTCTCCATAGAAGGAACCTTACTGTAACACTACCCCACTTTAAAAGAATGAGGGTAGATATCTTGAATCTTGGGGATTTGAACTCCTTGAAGTACCTCATAACAAGGGTGTTACGGGGCCTTCTTCTATTGTTGCTGCTTGACCAGGCTACAGAGAGATGACTGTCACAGGGTTGATTCTGGGAGAACCTTCTTCTTATCTTCTCTTCACTATCTTCTTTTCATTGACCCTTTCTTTCTCTTTGCTCTTCCCACTGGAGGATTCTATCAAAGAGTATTACCATCATACAGAGGAGGAAACCGAAGACTATGAACCATGTACAACAGTCTTCAACCCAAGAATCACCAAGCATTGTGATCTTAGGGGCGAGGGAGTGGGAAATGGGGTTGCTTGTGATTTGGCAGAGGGGGTTTTATCAAGTGTGTGCTTTGCTTTGAGTGAGATGGGAGTTGAGGGAGCTGGGGGTTTATAGGCGAGCAACACTGATGGTGGTGCTCGGGGGGTGTGGAGTGATGGTGATGGAGCAGGTGCCACAAGGCAACAAGTGTGATGGAGGGGGGTGGTGTTGCTAGCGGTAATGGTGGTGGGTGCGCTGCAAAAAGGGGGGTGGGCGGCGGTAGTGCGCTGCAAAGGGGGTGTGGGGGCGGTGGTAGTGCGCATGGAGGCGGGGCACGTATGCGGGGGGGGCATGGGTGAGTGGTGGGGTCAATGACCCTGATGTTTGTGGTCTCTGGTTCCAAGAATCTTTGCCTCTGTATGGTAATAACTCCTTTTGTCCTCTTTTTCTGTTTACTTTGACTCAGGGGCAGTGCTTTGATTCTCACGGTCGGTCCTTTTGACTGAGCGGCTGGACTGGTTGCTTCTGTAGCTTATTCCAGGCTTCAAGGGTAAGCTTCCTGATATCTTCTTGGGTAAGGTGCTTTTCTCTTGAGATGGGTTAAGATGAGAATGGAAGCATAAGGTGAGGATTAGCTCTAATTTGTGATCTATGTTTTTAGAGAAAACCTTTCTTAAAAAGAAAGAAAACACACAAGCTCAGCAATGATAAGCACAAACAAATCAAATGTTTTGAATAAGGGAAGAATAGAGTTTTTCTCCAAAGCACGGACTACTTAGATTTGGAGGCTAAGCATAACTACTATTGCTCGGCTCCTGAACTGAGAATTATGCTAAATGCGACTTATGAGCACTAACGTTAAAACATCACATATGCACTCAAAAAGGGGAGTAAACATCAGGCAAAATTCATTTTGAAATGCCCTAGGGGGCCACACAATTAGAGTTTTGCAAAACACGAGTCTACACGATTACCTCTCATACATGCAGGGCTCTAGCCAAAGTGAAGAAAAACTTCACTACCCAATGCATGCAGAGGACTGGGCATAACTAACTTTAGACCAGGCAGCTTCTCTTCTGGCGAGGCTAGCAACCTTCAATCTGAGACATCTCCTGGATGGGTCAAGAGGGAGCTGATGTTGATGACTTCTTCTGGCGGATACTGAGATGGCAAGACGGGGTCGAACTCTTCTTCAAGCGGGACTGGCTCTTGTAACTCCTCAGAGGGCGGCGGTGCTGGTGGGGTGCTTGCAGCTTCTTCCTTGACCTCAAGGGATGGTGCTGGAATCTTCCCCATGGTGAGGGGCTCAAAGAACTCTGGCGGGGGATCTTGGGAGGACTCGGGGTACTCTTGCTTATCCATAGCCTTAGGGGAGACTGGAATTCCTTCCAAGACTATGGCTCCTTCCGGTAGTTCCCAAGCCTTCTTCTCTCCTCTGATAGAGACCGGGTGACCTTCAACAATCTGGGGGTCTTCAGCTCTGATGGGTTGAACAGGGTTGGATGAAGCGGGCTCTTGGATCCGCAGGGCTCTACGTTGGTTATGGGTTACCAAGTAGGCCTCCATCAACTTCTGGATGTGCTCATCCTTGGCTTGCTTCAGGGCTTCAACAGCAATGGCTTCACGACTTTCCAAGGCAGCTACACAGGCTTGAGCTGTGGTGAGATCCACATGGAGCTGACGGTTGAGCTTCTCTGCATCTTCTGCTCGAGCAATCATCTGACGGTGGTGTCGAGCCAAGAAATCATACTGTGCATCTAGGGTGAGCAGGTATGCAGTGAGGTACACGACTGAGGGGTCATCCTCAAGCAGCTGCTGCCCTTCCAATGCACGCATCCTGGCCATCCAAACGGGACGGTTTCTCTGAAAGGGCGGGAAGAATCTGAGCGGGGTGTCGGCCACTTCTTCATAAATTTGACACAGGGCCCTCAATGCCTTGCGAGCGACGACTTGGCAGGTGTCTTTGAATCTGTGCCCAGCAGCAGTGACACTCCATTCCACATGGTGCAGACTGGATCCAATGTATACAGTCACGACACACTTCTCTGTGCCATGCTCGACGAATTCACGACCATCATACTCTGGCTGGCTCCTGATTCCGAGGCGAACTGTGCATGCTCTCAACAACTTGGGGAAACCATCTTCATTCTGGCAAAAGCTAGTTTGGCAACGGAACTCCATCTGACTTCTGAGAGCAGGAAAGGGGGAAACATTTTTGAAATGGAGGGATGAGAGCAAGATTTTTTTAAGAAAATAGTTTTGACTCAAAAACTTTTGGATCAGGCTAAGGGTTACGTCCTGTGGCCAACCTAACAGCTCTGATACCACCTGAAGCGCCCCAATCCTCTGGGACTCAAATGTGATACAATTACTAGTCCCAGAGGCTAGTAAACACATTTATACATCAGATGATTACAGATCTGCTTAAACGATACAAACCTATAAAGGTGGTGAACAACTTTAAGAGTTGGTCCACAACTCGGGACATATCATCAGAGTGGGGCTGAAGCAGCCCGATATACGCAACGAAGCAATTTAGCGGTCCAACAGCCACAGGCAAGGTTGGGAACAGTCGTAACTCTTACCCGATCTCCTCCTTTTTCTGAAAAACAACAAATAAGCAAGGGTGAGTACAAACCTACTCAGCAGCCCACCTTCACCCGCGGAATGGGGAAATCAAATATAATGCATGGAATATCTGGAGCTCAGGATATTTTGTAGAAACATCAATATTTTATGCAGGGTTGTTTCGTAAAACATTTTGTATTTTGCAAAGCGCATCCTCTCCCAAAGGAGCAGGAAGTTTTTCAATATAGAACAAAATCCCCTTGACTAAACCATCCAGGTATCTCAGCAGTTTCCCACTGGTTTTCATTTTCAAAAACAGCTACTGGACTTCCCGTCCACCATAGCTCACGGCTCAACCGCCGGACCTTTTAAAAACCATTTTTCTCAAACACACCCTTTTTTGAAAACAAAACACTAATTGCCATACCATACCAGACTCGTCCATTCCTGTGGACACGGACTATTCGAATAGGTTTTCAAACTCTACGTAGAGGTGTACACTTTACCCACTAGTCCGGTTTCTGCGATCTCACCGTCGTGAGACCCGAATGCCGAATCTCTTTCTTTCCTTGCACGTCCTAACCTTAACGGTTATACCGGAAGGAGTCAGGCCACCGCCATGTCCAAACCGGACAAAATATTCCCCCTCCTTATCCTCCCGGTGCTCCCCAGCCTTCATAACCCTGGGGTTGGACCGTACGAGTTCAGATTGAGTGACTGCCCACATAGTCTCGAGTGGTTGTACTTATCATGAGTACAGGTAATGAAGGATGACAAACTGAACCTTATGTGAGGGGACAATCCTTCTTCTCACACCTAAACCAGCTGAGCCATCACCTTAGGCCCTCCCCTAAACCAGGGAGTCCCTGATCATCCCTACTCAAAGGTGATAAGGGTGAAAACCCTTCATCATACACATTTTGAAAAGCATTTTCTTTTGAAAACTCACACCTTTCCTCAAATCATTTATAACAAATATATCAGGGATTGATTGCGGCAAGCGGCTGGGTGGCCATAATAACTTGTCTCAAAATCATATCATGCATAAAATAACAGGCTAAGGGTTGTGGTTGAAAAACATAGGTAATTTATGCATCAAAGGGATCCAGTGAGCTTGCTGTGCTTATCCGGCGAAGGGGAAAGGGGAGCTCGCGGAACTGGCTTCTAGCTCCACTGCCTGGCGTAGACTTGCAGATCTGGCCTCCACGAGACGGCACGAACGCTTCGATAACTATGCAACATGAACAAACAAACATACAAACCAACAAGTATACCAACAAATATTTAGTATAGTGGTCAGAATAGCGATATATGGATGGGTAGAGTCGTGAGTAGAATCTGTGTCATGTGGTGTTGAGATACTGCTGGTGGTGGAGCGAAGGTGCTTATCAGGAGGGTGGACTGGAGACGAAGCGACACTATGCGTGTAGCCGGCAGAGCGGAGTAACTGAATGGGTGGGGTGTTTGCCTTGGCTGAGGGTGTTGAGTGTGTGTGGAGAGGGAGAGGGTAGCTGGGTGTATGTGGTGTAGCACAGTGAAGTTCACTGTTGGTGAGAATAGTGACGAATGAATCGTCTGACTTAATATGAACATGAGAGTTATAGGCAGAATATGGGACAAGGGTATTTTGGGAGTTTTCTAGAATATGAACCATGCTTAAGGGATGACATGGTTGGATAGAGAATAGTTTGACAAGAATTTTAGAAACAAGAATGACTGAAATCTGAGTTTGGATGGAGGAGTTTTGGATTTTATAATCACAGGGAGAAAAAGAAAAAGGAAAGGAATATTCTTGGAATATTCTAGAATTTGAATATTTAGAGATATTTGGAAAATCAAAAATACAAATGTATTTGTGAGCGGGGTGCGAGGAATTATTTTTGGGTTTTTCTTGGGCAGAGGTTTATGTTGGTGGAAACTGTTCCTACCTACTGTGTCACATCAGACAGCAGTGAGGCAGGACCCAAATAGCTGGAATGTTGTGGTATTCTGGTCCAAGTGGGCGGTGGTATCTTGGGCCAGGTTTTATAGGATTGAAGACGTATCCATACAAACATGGTTTGCCTTTCTTTTTGGAAGTCTGGCTTGAAAGAATCACAAAGTTAAGCGTGCTCAACTTGGAGAAATCTAGGATGGGTGACCAGATGTGAAGTTCCCTACTGGAATGAAAATCACAGTCACCGGAGTTTGTATGACTGGAATATGGGTCTGGCTGGTCTTAGGTGGACTGGACAACATGATGGATGAGTAGTTGAAATCTGGGGTGATCGGATGATCGGTGAATAGTAACGATGAATAGTAACGGTGAATAGTGATGGTGAATAGTTCGTATGAACGAACGATGACCGGTGAATATTGACGATGAACGAACGATGAACAATGAATAGGAACTATGAACGAACGATGAACGATCGAATGATCGAACGAATGAACGATCGGAATTTCGGCAGCATAACGGTAGGAAAAAAATTATTTGGACGAACGAACGGACGAACGAACCATGAACGATCGGACGAACGATCGAACGATCGAACGAACGAACGATCGGAATTTCGGCAGCATAACGGAGGAAAAAGATTATTTGGACGAATGAACGGACGAACGATCGAACGATCGGACGAACGGATGAACAAACCATGAACGATCGGACGAACGATCGAACGATCGGACGAACGAACGAACAAACTAAGAACAGGGGGACGAACGATCGAAGAACGACCGAACGATCCTTGTGCTAGTGTGTGCTTGTGTGGGAAGTGGAGTGGGCGTGTGGGGGGGGAGGGAGTTGCCATGAAATGGCTTGGGGTGGGATGAGAGGAGGCCCTTGCCCCTCTATTTATAGCCATGGTGGGGGATTAGGGGGAGGGATGAGAGGATTAGTGGGAGGATGAGAGTATTAGTGAGAGATTAGCATGGATTTGTCTTATATGAGTGTAATTAGCTTGTAGAGCTCACCGTATGACACCGGAGGCATACATATACGTATGGGCATGAGGAAAGTTATGAAGAAAATATTTGAAGGGACTTGAAAATGATTCTGAAGGTATTTCTTAGGAAGAAAATACTTGGAGATATATCGGCGGAATATTTGGGCAGTATTTCTGATAAGAAATTGAGGGGGGTCACTGGAGAAACATTTGTAGGATATTTTGAGAAGGATTTTGGAGAGAATATAGACCACTATATTATATTTGTTGATATCAACTTGCAAACAAACATTTTGAAATGAAATTTGAAATTCATTTTGAATTTAGAGTGAGTTTGAGAAAATTTCAGGATTTGAATTTTTGGGATGCTACATTGTCCCAGGGTGGAACTGGTGGTGGTGGAGGAGGCAATGGTGCTTGCTGCTGTCGCACCATTCGCTCTTGGCCCATCTCCTCCCTCATCTTTTGTCGCTCCTGGCGCATCTCTTGATGCTCCTGTCGCATCTACGCCTGCATATCTTGCATTGTATTCGCCATCTGTTGCAGCATCTTCTTCTGAGCTGCAACCACTGGTAGGGGTGGAAACGAGCCGAGCCGAGCTCAGTTCGGCTCGGCTCGCTGCGGCTCGCCCATCTCACGAGCTCGAAAAAGCGGCTCGGCTCGCTCCTGGCTCGGGAGCCGACTCACCGAGCCAACGAGCCTAGACATAAAATTAAATCTACTCTCTAAATTATAATATAAAATCTTAAAAATATTTTAAATAACATGTTTTAAATTAGTAAAATAGATATATCACTAATATAATATATAAAATAGATTATTTTTGTATAGTAATCTCAAATAACATAAATTAATTATCTACTCGGTATTAATATTATATGCTAATTAAGATTTTATGTAACAAATTGTTGTTGGATCGAGCCATGAGCCAGCTCGCGAGCTGCACCGAGCCGAGCCGAGCTGGCTCGCTCTTTTCACGAGCCAGAAAAACAGGCTCGGCTCGGGCTCGTTCGGAGCGTCGAGCCGGTCCGAGCCGAGCCGAGCTGCTGCGAGCCCGAGCCAGCTCGTCGAGCTCGAGCTTTTTTTCCAGCCCTAACCACTGGATCAGTCCTAGCCGATGGAGGATTCAGAGAATTCATCTCGGCTTGCTGTTGTCTAAGCACCCTCTGGGTTAATGGGTTGGCAGGTAGATCAATTCCGCCTCCCTTCCTAGTAGGTAAGAAAGAATTGTAGACAAGATGAGTAGTTACGAGACATGTTACTTTGGGGGTTTTATTAGTTAAGTAGATTAGTGTGTCAGCTACTAAAGCTAATACATTACCTTATGTGGTACATGCTAAGATGGCCGACTATACTATTTCAATCAATCAAAGAATCAAATTAGGCATTTATCATCAGAACAATCAACCAACATTTTTAAATAGGGAAAATAATTTTAATTTTGTCTTAGGTATCCTATCACTTTAAAAGGGGTCATAAATGTAGGATTCCAAGGTGTGAAATCCATCTTGTCTTAGAGTAGAAAAGATAAGAGTAATCAGAGTAGAACAACAAAAGGTGAGACAAGATCAAGATAAGTATAGAAAGAATCAGAGTAAGGTAAGTAGGTAAGGGTTTTGTCCATTTATATCTAGATTTCGTCATACAGTCAACATTTCCTATGATACCACTTCTGTCACACCTTGATTTAAGGGATAAAGCCGGGTGTGTCTCATATGTGCGCCAAAGAAGAACAACACATATAATGACAAGGTGTATAGAGATAAATGCCACAAGTATCATAATGTCATTATTACATAGCGGAAGTCTTACAAAAATATATGATAGATATAAAGCGAACTAAATTTTATTCTCTAGCGCCACAAAGCTGACTGGGAGACGCCACCTAGATCTACCCGTACTCCTCATTGCACGACTCCTCCTGGACCACCTGTTCTTCTCCTGGGGGGTTATATATCGCAAGTGTGAGCTCACAAAATATCATAGCTCAACAAGTTGTGGGGAATAATGTGCATGAACTCACCAAAGGTGGGAGTTCATGTGAAGTGTAATACTGATCAACAATAAGGGTTAAAACTGAGCATTGCTTTTAATAAGTTGGTCAAATTTTATTAGCAATTACTAGATGTAAGTAAATACCATACCAGAATAAAAATAGAACAAAATTAATAATAAATCTCATGCAATGCAAATGACAAATTGAATTTAATTCCATAATTTAATCATGCGAGAGTCCTAAGCTGCTCATGACCGCGAGCACGACTAGTATACCAGTTTTACACTCTGCAGAGGTTGTACCCTGTACCCACAAGTCATGTTACCCATCTACCACGGGGTTGTACGGGCCCCATACACCTCTACCAAGGAAGCGAGGCAGGGTAACACTACGAGGCCTTTACAAAGTTCCACTAGCTTCAGAAAACCCGCTAGAGTTTTTAGGAAGAGCAATGCAGGAATCCCCCGTCTGACCGCCATCACAGCAAAATCAACCCAGGAACCTCCCTACACGCCTACTCCCCTACTGCCCTTGTCCCTATCGGGTAAGGTAGTCCTCCACTAGCTTTCCTAGGTAGTCAGACAAGGGCGTCCCATTCCACCCTTGTGGTGGCACGTGTTTCTCAAGTTAAGCTCCATGTTCCAATTAAAATAGTAGTCTTATCATGAACAAAAATAGAACAACAATAAATAATTGGAACATAATCATAATGAAATGTTAATCCCAAAACCATATAGAGCAATAGAAAAAACTACCCAAATAGTTCAGGGTAAACAAGGTGTAAAGATAACCAGACTTGGACGACCTATTGGGTCCCATCAAAATTAAGCCTATGCATGAATAAATGATTATAAAGAACATTATTCGGTAATAAAAGTGGTCAATGGCACAACTTGCCTTCAATGAGATCCTGCTCAGCAACTTCTACCTGCTGAACACCCAGATCCTCGGCCACTAGCTCTTTTACTTGCCACAATACAAACAAGCATGATATAAGGGAGAAATTAACATCACACCAAACAAGTATACAAAATACATATTAATAATCTACGCGTTAAAACGAGATCATAGGAAAAAGAATCACTAAATTCGGAGTTACGGATTTCGAGTTATAAATTTTCGAAGATTTTATGTGTTTGATACAAGATAAATTAAGAGATCAATTTTAATACATTTTTCATGTTAAAACAGAGATACTATGTGATGAACAATATTATTACAAAATTATAGGAACTGGAATGGATCGATTTGGACTAAATATGAATTTTCTAGGAATTAAACAAGTTCTAGGGTTATTTTTATACTTAGAAATTCATTTCTTAAATTAATTTCCTGATTTAATCTCTGTTTGGACTGCGCGCAAGATTAAGCAGAAACACAGGGGTCACTGTGTAAAATATCCTACGACTCAGACTCTAGTCGCCAGGACTATGAGTTTATTTCTATTTTTTGTAAGGTCCACTTTGCAAAACCACCAGTCTAAGGGGTATCAGCCGATATCAGTCGTCCGATCTAATGCTGACGCTCTAGATTAAATCATCAATCTCGCGAACCGGTACACACCCCACGTTGGATCCAAAATCCATAGCGTGGATCTTACACGCACCATAACGCGGAATCGACTCGATTCGTCCGATCGGACCGCATCAGTTACGTTTCCCCCTACCCAATCGTTATGTCAGGATTAATGAGAGCCGCTACGAAAAGATCCAACAGCGCAGAACCCATTCCCCTACCTCCGAACACGTCCACGGCGGCGCCGCCCATCCGTCACGGCGGCGCGCCACCGGCGCATAGCAATTGCACCAATTACGCCCTAATTCGATATTCGAAGGGGTCCTACTCTATGCGGACAACTACAAGAATTGGATGGGTAGACTCATACCGACGATCGAAGTCACGGGGAGAAGCTGCTCCGACGAGCAATTCCATGATCTCCAAGGGTCCCCAACCGTCCGCACTTGCCGTAGACACTCCCGCGCACCACGACGAGGCCCCCCTGCCAATGCCACTGGCCAGAACGGCACCGAGGACAAGGTTCAGCACGGTCGCACGGTGTTCTCCCCCCTTTCCTTGTCCACCGCTCCCACTCCGACGTCGGCTGTTCGCGAGGAGAAAGTGGAGGATAGAGGGGAGCTGAGAGCGCACTACGCGCACATATAGGCTAAGCGAGGTGGTCTGGGGACAGGCAACGGACCCCCGGGGTCGTGGCGCAGCTCCGCCATTACCAGCATGGTAGTTGAGCGGGGGTTGACAACCTAGGCCCACACAACGGCGACTCCAGAACCAGATCGCGCGCGTGGTGTTTGAGTCTAACGTGCAGGCCCTGCGTGACAGAGTGCAATGGAGTGAGTGACTGATCGGTGGGTCCCACGCAGCAGCGACGTGCGCGAGGTGGGTGCAACTGACAGGCGAGGTCCCAGTGGTCAGCGTCGGATCTATCCAGCGCGCGCGGATAGCCGCTGACAGGCGTGGCCCGCCTGTCGGCGCACGCCAGCGGTTGGGCTGCATCGGGCGACTCGTTAATTGGGCTGAGATCAAAGATTTGAGCCCACGCGCCCTTTTTTCCATTTTCCTTCTTTTCCTTTTCTTTTCTTTCCAAATTCAAACTTCCTTTCAAATTTAAATTTAATAATGTGGCAGATTTGTCTTCAAATTACATTGTACATTTAAGGTACTAACTTTGAAAATACATTTTATGTATATTTTATGTAAGTTTCATATTCCTCTATTTCTCCACAATCAAATTATACTTTTAGGTGAGACTTGATTCGTTTCTGTACAATGAGTCGTCATATGTATGAGACTTGATTCTAGCACACATTTGATTCGCGCCTGGATTTGCCCTTAAATCCGGGTGTGACAGTGACCTCGCAAACGCTCCAGCTACTGTGGTGGCGTTGGGGAAGGAGAAGCAATAGTTGGAGGTCGCGTAGCGGCAAGCGGTTGGGCCTGTTTGTTTTGTCTTTTTTCTGACGAGCTTTTTCGAGAATCTGACTATGGGGAGAATCTGGTTGTGTAGAGAATCTCAGTATTATGGAGATTACTTGAGAAGGAAGATGAAGGGGTTCATAAGGTTTAGGATCTAGAAAGTGACAGACTCCTGCTATCATGATGACTCGATCGATTCTATGTTCACATTGATTTTGAACTGTTTTTACCAAAGTGATTCTCATAAAAGCGGTCTGAAAAGTTAGATGTTTGGCAGTCCGCGACAGTTTCTGATGGCTAGAAGCTAAAAAAAAGCAGAGACGTTGTGTACTCGTTCTACGGACTGGTGCTGCAACTAGAGCTGCTTTATTCATTACCAGCTGCTATGATCTTTTATGTCTTGACGTGCCATTATCTGCAAAAGCAATATGCTCTATTGATTGCAGATATCAACATAACAATGTTGTTACTCATTGGGCTGAATACATGATGTGTCTGTCAAGCCAGCGACATACCCAGCACCCAGACACCTCAGTCGGTAGCCTGGGCTGCTTTGCCGTCATGACGGATAGAAGCAAAAGAAGCAAGCAAGCAAACAGTGTAGCAAGTACATGATGAAGGCATAGACATAGAATATCGTAGTGTAATCTCTTAGGCTGTCTCTAAATCCTGGGTTCACCGCTGTATCAAACTACTCATACCGAGAAATGTATTATTTGTTCGTTGATTAATTTCTCATGACGTGGCAGAATCGATTTGAATATTGATAGATAAGATTTGGACAGTCCATTAGTTTACCCTCACCGTTTAAGAAGCTATCTATTTTTTAGAGTCCTCGTAAAACTCAAAATTTATCTAAAGTTATATTTGGTCTTTTAGAGAGTAAGAGTTACTGAAAGAGCGAGTTTGCAATAATTAAATGATGCAGTAACTGTAAGCCAGCCATGTGCACGTTGCCATTTTGCTAAGCCAGCGAAGCAAATTTGTCCTCACCATCATCACCAGTTTAATAATTACTCCTACGAATTAATCTAATATGCTACAAGAAGCAAAAGCAAATCTGAATCTGCCATTCCCGTTATGCCACTATTCTCATTCCTTGTTCTGTCATCATTCTATGTTCTCTTATTAGTTATTACCATTCTTTATTCTGTCTTTCTCATTCCCCCCTCCCCGCAAAGCTCATTCTCATTTCCCCGTATATCCCACGTCTAGCTAAAATTAAAAAACACACATGTCCTCAAGGGGATTTGAACCCGTGACCTCTCAAGCAAAAGCCAAGAGTAGTTACCGCTACACCACATGTGTGTTTATGTCCACATCTATGACAGGAAACACATCTACTACATCTCTCATCAAGCTCACTTGCTACCCTTACACAATGCGTAGTAGTAGATAAGTATCACCGAGATTCTTGAATTATATTTTTGGATGGAGGTAATATTATTTAAAGAAAAGCTTTGCATACAATTTCTTTTGTTTGAGTAATGTTTTATACTTAAATTCCCTTTTTTTTGCATGTGTGACATTTATTCTTCGTAATATTTTTTCATAGGTCAGACTTGTGAGTCATTTTCATAAACCAACGCCAAGCATGAATCCATGTTTCTTACTTGAAACCCCGAACAAACACCATGAGCATGAGACACTTGCGTTGGCGTCGCTCATCGCTGACGAGAAGAAGCTTGGCGACTATCAGTTCGATTTCTAGAAGTAGTCCTACGTGGTCGCATGCGTCGATGTGTACGACAAGCTCCCGCGAAGCCACCGCTTGGACGCGGTCCAGAGCAGCTATACCGCGCTGTCCACCGTTAAGCAGGGGGGCCTCATGGTTGTCGCCAACATCGACGACTCTCGGGTTGTTCTGGACACCGCATCCAACGACGACGCCATCACGCCATCCAGCTCATCGTCCACCTGAAGCCCAACCTGCCACGTAAGTCGCTACTGATCGGACATGAATTCTTGTGCGTTGGGACGATGGACGTTGCTGACGTTGTGTGAGTGTCCTCGAACATGATGTATGTAGTGGAGTAGCGCATCCGGTGGTGCAACGACTAGGAGTACTACCTCGCTGATGAGCCCAGCGTGCACTTCGTTTGGCAGCCCAACCAAGAGTCATCGGTACTCGTCATGTCACGCGCGTTCGACGACTACTATATCGAGGATTGTGACGTCATCTTGGCGTCGGAGGTGACGCAGAGGAGGATCGATAACAGTGACCAGTTCGTCATCCTCGCCACCGCCAGTGTATCTTTTGTGCCGGTCTGCCTTTAATTCTCTTCGCAAACACACACACTTACCTTTTTGTTTAAGCAAGAGCGTATAGTTGTGCGTGTCTGATAACTAACGATGTACGAGGGAATTTCTTCCGGCATGTGTGGAACGTGCTCTCTAATGATGAGGCCATACAAATCGTGACATATATCGAAGTCTGCATGATACTGATGGTTGCAATATAGTGGTGAACAACTAGATTAAAATAACAAAACTTATGTATGGCTAGGATCACAAATTGACCATGAAATATTTTCTTATAACAATATAACACACATTTTGTATATAAATTATCATAATATACTGATATTATATATTTCCGTTGCAACGCACGAGCACTCAGCTAGTTATATATGATGAGATGAGATCGTGTTTTTTGTCCTGTCTATGGTGGTGGGGTGGCCAAGTTGGGGGTGGTGAGGTGGCCAAGAGAGAGACCAGCCAGGGAGTAGCCCGGAGCTTGGAGCTGAACTGCAGACTGCTACTAGACTGCGCGCGGAGCTGAGCTGAACTGCCCACGCCACGCAGCGCAGACGCAGTCTCATCATCAAGTCCGGAGGGAGAGCCGGAGAACCGGTTCAGCCAGCAAAATGAGGAGCTCCGTCTGTGAGCGCAGCCTCATCATCGAGAGCGACGACGACGACGACGACCATCCCCAATCCCGGTCATCCGCCGCCGCCCGCAGCAGAAGACGCCACCACCAACAGGAGGAGGACTCCGCCGCAGGATCCGACTCCCATTCCGGTTCCTCCTCGTCCTCCTGCGGCACCCCGCGCGGTCCGGCCACCGACTCCTCCTACACCCAGCAATGGCCACAGAGCTACAGGTCAAAATCCCTGCTTCCCTTCTTTGCGAATTGATTGGCCACTACATTTTTGGCTTACATCGTCAATCCTGCATGCCCTTTCCATTCCTTTATTTCCCGGGTGGACTTGAAATCTCAAAAAATATAGATCCATCGAAATGGCCGAAATACTAGTTTACATGTCACGTCAATCACAAATATTTGTCTCGCTCTCTTTCTAATGTACAGGCAGTCCATCGACATTCTTAGTGGCGTGCAGTCACCAAATCTGAGCTTCTTGGGAAATGGGAACCCCAACTCTAAGCAGATTGTCCAACTCTTTTCGGGGTAAAACCCCTGAAATCATCTCCAATCTTGTTAAGCCACTTCTTCGCCCCACTACAAGTGATGACCACCAACACCACCACCAGCAGCCTGAAGAAAGAAAGAGTTCTCAGTACCTTCTGCCTTCGAGAAAACCATCTTTGCAACAGATTCCTGAGGATCAAAAGCCAGTGCCAGTTGCTCATGAGGTGTCTCCGTATCATAAATGCACTTACACCCAGGCAGTTGTGAATGGTAAGCATCTACGACTGATTTATTTATGATGTTTATGACACATGCCTGCCTCTTTTCCGCTCCTTTTCAACTCAACATGATAGATAGGGCCCTCAATCACCTGTATCATAGACATGAGGAGATCCACCAATCAAATCTCTCTAACCAAATATACACAGGGTCGGCCGACGGTTAACGCCTGGTGCATGACCCACACGCGCTAGCCATATTTGGCTATCTAATACGCCCCCGCAGTCGAAGTGTCAGTACAACAAACGTTTAGACTAAACTGGAACTCCGTAAAGACTGACGAAGGCAGCTCTTTGGTGAAGATGTCAGCGAAGTGAGATGTCAATGGGGACATGGAGGACACGAATATAACCAAGCAAGGTTTTAAAGTCGTCCGACTAGTTGCGATTAGTCACGATTAGTCGGCCTTATCGCTGGAGTATGCACGATTAGGAGCTTCGACTCGATTAGGGCGACTAGGAACCGATTAATTGTCCTAGTCACTGACTAATCGCGATTAGTCGCCCGGTTAGGTGTTATGACCGACTAGTTTATGCCTAGTTTGGGCCTGTAATATGTCCTTTGTTCTATGGGCCGGTGGCCGGCTAACCATCTCTACATTAAAAAGTACTCCCTTCGTTCCAAACTAGTATTCGTTTTAGATCTTAATTTTTATGTCTATATTCATCTGGATGATGATGAATGTAGACACATATATAGAATACATACAACAAGTATTGTATGAATTCACTAAAAAAGGAAAACAAATTTTATTTTGGGACAGAGGGAGTAGAAACTCTATGTTGCCCTACTGTACCACAGTAGCCGCCGCCCCTTCTCCAGCACGCGACCGCACCCCCTCTGCTCTGACGGCCCTCTACTCCATCGCGGCCCTTTTGCTCCGGCGGCCCTATGCTCCATCGTGTGGCTGCTGCAGAGGCCTCTGCTTGAGGCTCTGCCCTCCAGTGTGTGGCGCCCGCCTCTGCTCCATGCCTCCACCGGAGTCCATCGTCCAGCGTGCGACCGTCCTAAACTTCGGAGTTCAGACTTCAGAGTTCACAGTTCAGACTTTCTGACCACTCTAGAGAACATCAGATTTCTTCATAGTTCATAGTTCATAGTATGTTCTGAACTTCAGACCGAGATGAACATCTCTTCAGATGGTAATGCCTTTGTTCTTTTGTTTGTTCACTTGTTCAGCAGTATTGTGCATGCCTGCTACAACTATAGTGTACTACTGTACTGTAGTCCTGCTACAACTATATATATACATATGGTCTTGTTATAGGTGGACGATTATAGGACGACTAGGAGTCGACTAGGCTCGACTAATCGAGCAAATCAACGACTAATCACGATTAGTCACCTTATCGGTGCTCCGGCGACTACTTTGCAACAGATTCCTGAGGATCAAAAGCCAGTGCCAATTGCTCATGAGGTGTCTCTGTATCATAAATGCTCTTACACATAGGCAGTTGTGAATGGTAAGCATCTAAGACTGATTTATTTATGATGTTTATGACACATGTCTACCTCTTTTCCGTGCATTTTCAACTCAACATGATAGATAGGGCCCTCAATCACCTGTACCATAGACACGAGGAGATCCACCAATCAAATCTCTCTGACCAAATGTACACAGGGTCGACCGACAGTTAACGCCTGGTGCATGACCCACACGCGCTAGCCATATTTGGCTATCTAATACGCCCTTGCAGTCGAAGCGTCAGTAGAACCGACATTTAGACTAGACTGGAACTCTGTGAAGATTGACGAAGGCAGCTCTTTGGTGAAGATGTCAACGAAGTGAGATGTCATGGGGACATGGAGGACACGAATATCACCAAGTGCAACGTGCTCCCGAACAAAGTGTAGATCAATCTCTACACGCTTGGTGTGATGGTGTCGAATGGGGTTCGAAGACATGTAGACAACATTGACGTTGTCACAGTACAACAAGGTTGTCTTGCGGAAGGGAGTGTGCATCTCAGACAATAGTTGGCATAACCAGGTGGCCTATGCAACGGTGTTGGCAACAACTCAGTACTTAGCCTCGTCGCTGGAATGTGAGACAATGTTCTGATGTTTGGACAACCAGAAACCAGGTTGTCACCAAGAATTATGGTGTATCCGGAGGCTGACTTCCGCGTATTTGGACAGTCGACCCAATCAACACCAGAGTAGACGACAAAGTCTTATTGAGGACAAAGGCTCAGAAACAAACCCATGTGCAAGGTACCACGGACGTAGCGCAAAGTGCGCTCGAGAATGTCAAGGTGTGGCTCCTAGGGATCATGGACGTGGAGACAGACTTGCTGAACGCCATAAGATATGTCTGGCCCGGTGAAAGTCAGATACCGAAGAGCACCAGCAAGGCTACAGAAATCTGTTGATCAGGTACATGGTTGCCATCTACTGAGAGCTTTGGATTGATATCAATGAGCATTGAGCATGGCTTGCATTTCATCACGCTCAAGGATCTCAATCATATAGTACCGCTGGGAGAGGAAGAGACTCGAGCCTGTGTGTTGAACATGCATGCCTAGGAAGTTATGAAGAGCACTGAGATCCTCCATAGGTAACTCATGCTGAATGGCACCAATGGTACCTCAGAGCAGAGTGGTACAATGTCATCAACATAGAGTAGGAAGTAAAACATGTCTGCTCCATGCCGATAAACATATAGAGACATGTCTCATTTGGCTTCAATAAAATCAAGTTGTAGAAGGTGAAAAGCAAACTTGTTGTGCCAAGCACGAGGTGCCTCCTTAAGTCCACAAAGTGAACAATTAAGGTGCTACATATAATCAGGATGAGTGGTATATTCAAATTCGGATGGCTAAGCGTAATAAACTATCTCTGACAAAGTACCATGTAGAAAGGAATTGTCGACAAGACATCGAGCTGATGAATAGGCCAGGAGCGTGAAACAGCCAAAGAGAGAACAATCCATATAGTAGTAGGCTTGACGATCGAGCTGAATGTCTCAAAAAAATCAACACCGGAACTTTGGATTAAACCATGAAGAACCCTATGCGCCTTATATCTCTCAAAGAATCCATTTGCTTTGAATTTTTGTTTGAACACCCATTTGCTTGCCACTACATTGGACCGAGGTGGCCGAGGAAGAAGATCCCACGTGAGATTGGACAACAAGCTGAGTACTTGGCTTCCATAATAGTGTGCCTATTCGGATCACCGAGGGTGGCCCGATAGGTCCTAGACTCCTAGGCACCAGAGACAACAGTGTGGTTGTGAATAGTGTGGGCTAACGAGAGTTGTGCTTCCCTCGAGTAAACATGCCATGCTGATTTGCCATAGGAGGGACGGGTACAACATCAAGAAGAGGCATAGTCAGTGGTACAAGCGCTAGGGTGGTCACCGTCTTGTGTGCCATGGATGTGGGCGTTAGGAGTGGCACCATGGGTAGCTGGACCGGCACCAAAGGAGGGCGCCAAGCATAGACAACGTTGTGGTTGCTGCGGAGGGGCCGGTGGGGAGGGCACTGGCTGCAGCCTAGTGGGAGAGCCACGAGACCGCATGGAGGCCTAGGATGCCACCTGGGTGTTAGAACTATGTGATGCAGCTTGCGGTATGGTGGGAATCGGTGCAGAGCCCATAGACCGTGGCCCACGAGGCAAGCGTCGCGGTGGTCCAATAGGCATCGAAGGCGTCCCACCGACCTAGCGCGGACGCAGAGTAGGGAGCCAAGGCGGTTGCAATCTGACCAACAGATGCATTAGGGGTGGCGAGTCCAGGGCACTAGGTGTTGCACGTGTCTGTAGCGCCAAAAGCTGCACATGGCGTGCAGTAAGGAATGCCCCTACAAGCAACAAACATGGTGATGGTGCAAAGGGAACTGACACAAGATTAGTGAAATCCTTCCGGAAATCAAAAGTCGCTCGAATGAGAGAACTCATCGAAGACCACATGGCGAGAGATGATAAGACGATTTGTGTGACAATAAAGGCAATTCAAAGGTAGGTGGGAGTGCTAAGTGTTGCAGCCAAAACGTAGGAGGAACACTGGTCTGGAAAAGGAGGGAGTGAATGACATTGTTTGTAGTGTGGATAATGGGGCTTTAACTATTTTCCATCCTTACGAAAATCCCTTAATCATGTGTCACTAACACATGAGTCATTGACATGGCATTTTATTTACCACTCACCTCCAAATAGTGGCAAAAGTTAATTTTCCGTGGATAATTCGTTCAGCTTCACCGTTCTGAGAAGAGGTGTAGGGGCAGGCCATGCTCAAGTGTATCCCGTGAGAGAGGAAGAGCATTTGGACGCTAGAGTTATCAAACTTGCGACCACTGAGCGCATTGAACCCCCTTGATGGTGACATTGAACTAGGTGCAAACATAGGCAAAAAAGTTATAGTGGAGAAAGTGTCAGACTCAAGTCAAAGCAAAAAATGTCCAAAGGTAATGCGAGCAGTCATTAAGAATAACCAATAATACTTGTGACTGTTAGAATATAATATAAGTGAATTGCCCACCTCCTCCTACCAGCTTAAGCTTTTGGGTTGAATTGGTTGGTGCATGCAACTTAATATGGTATCAGAGTCAGAGGTCTCGAGTTCGAATCCTGGTTAGCACAATTAAATAAAATAATTGTTGCTCGCTCCTATATTCCACGTCAGAGATCCAAAAGAGGCTCGACGTGAGGGGGAGTGTTAGAATATAATATAAGTGAATTGCCCACTTCCTCCTATCAGCTTAAGCTTTTGGGTTGAATTGGTTGGTGCATGCAACTTAATAGTGACCAGAGACACTAGTAACATGAGGTCCAAAGATCACAATGTATTAACTGAAAGTTATGAGCGACACGTGATGATGACGCATAAAAGGGAAGATGTGTATGACGACCAAGTTGGCATGCATGAGAAAGAGTGTCACTTGCACTTTTATTACAAGAAAGACAAGAACATTTCACCAACTTTAAGAGGAATTGAGGATGAGGATGGCCGATACGCTGATGCCAAACGAAAGGTGATGGCGGCATTGAAGGTGGGGGCTACAAGCTACAACAGGTGAAGGGGGTAGGAGTTGTCACACCTGACGATCTCTTTGCGAGAGGGAAGAGCCTTCACAGAATAGCCAAAAGGTCAGGGGTTGGAGGAGGGTGGTGTGGTGGTGGAGGAGTAGGGAAATACGGACTCATCAAACACCACATGGCGAGAGATGAGGACCCGGTGAGAGGAGAGGTCAAAGCAGCGGTAGCCCTTGTGGTCCGGGGAGTACCCGAGAAACACACAGAGGGTGGAACGGGGTGCAAGCTTGTGAGGAGCAGTGGCAGCGGTGTTCGGGTAGCAAGCACACCAGAAGACACGGAGGTGGTCATAGCGCGGAGGGGTACCGAAGAGTGCCTGGTGAGGAGTGGGGGCCGGGCACGCAGTGGAAGGGAGACGGTTGAGGAGGTAGGTAGAGGTGTGGAGGCCCTCGGCCCAGAAGCGTGCCGGTAGGTGCGCCTGGAGGAGAAGAGTGCGGATGGTGTCGTTGGTCGTGCGGAGCATGCGCTCAGCCTTGCCGTTCTGGGAGGAGGTATACGGGCAAGACATCCGCAAGTGCATCCCGTGGGAGAGAAAGAAGGCGCAGGAGGTGGAGTTATCGAACTCCCGACCATTGTCACACTGGACGGCCTTAATGGTGAGGCCGAACTGAGTGGACACCCAGACGAAGAAGTGGCGGAGGGCGGGGAAAGCTTCAGACTTGGCACACAAAGGGAAAGTCCACACATAATGAGAAAAATCATCAAGCACCACAAGATAGTATTTGTTGATAGAATAAGTCATGTGGTCTTGTGTGGAGAACAACATTTCTGTTTTGTGGTGAACAGGACAGCAGACAACATCTTTTGACTGCTGCAGAACAGCAGCAGTGCAGTTGGAGACAGCATCTTTTGACTGCTGCAGAACAGCAGCAGTGCAGTTGGAGACAACATCTTTTGACTGCTGCAGAACAGCAGCAGTGCAGTTGGAGACAGCAGCAGTTGCAGTCTTTTGACTGCTGCAGCCAGCAAGACAGTAGCAGTTGGAGACAGCAGCAAGACAGCAGTTGCAGTTTTGACTGCACTTTAGCACTTTAGTATCTAGAGGACAACATCTGTATGCTGCAGTGTGTAGTGTAGTATGTAGTGCAGCCCCTAGGGCTATAAATATGTGTCCCCAACCCTTCTAAGGGTATGACATTGTGTAGTGTTTGAGGAAATAAATAGAAAATTGCCCTAACTCATAGTGTCATCCTCTTGATGAGAGTTAGAGTCCCTCTACTTACATTTGTAGCCTGACATACTGGTAATAGGTGAAGTCCACAAATCGCAGTGTACAAGATCAAATGCATGAGTAGCATGCGAGGAAGAAGAAGAAAAAGGAAGACGAACATGGCAGCCTAACTGGCACGCATGACAAAGATGCTCATCATGTGATCTAGTACATGGGATAGTGGCACTACGATGCATCAAGGCATCGCGTCCGGGGTGACCAAGGCGACGATGCCAGGTGGTAGGAGACGTGGTGGCAGCAAAAACAGCAGCAGTGGCAGGTGACGAAGACGAAGAAGAGGTGGCGTGTGGAAGCCGAAGGGTGTAGAGGGGGCAAGTGCTGTCACATCTGAGGAGGGGGCGCCGAGTTGCCGAGTCCTTCACAGTAAGACCAGAAGAGTCAAACTCGACAGAAGAAGAATTATCAGCAGTAAAACGGCGAATGGAAAGAAGATTGTGGACAAAAGAAGGAGCGACAAGAACATCGGGAATGAGAAAAGAGCCGGGAGGGTCGGCGGCACCCACAGATGTGACAGGAAGACACGAGCCATTCACCACCATGATGGACGAAGGGAGAGAGAGGAAGGAGGGCGAACAGAGGTGAGTATACCAGGGTCGGGAGTGGTGTGGTAGGTAGCACCGGTGTCCGCGATCCACTCGGGACCCATCGGCGGAGTCAGAGTGGGAGTCTGGAAGGCAGCCAGGGCGGCCGCGTCCCAACCAACCAGCCCGGACGGTGGAGCAGACCGCGGCGTGGGCCAAGACGAAGCGGCAGGCGTCGAGGTCCAGGGCGACGGAGAGGCGAAGGCGAACCCCGACGGCGAGGTGAACCCCGACGGCGCACCAGCGAACAGGGCCGCCGGGGGACGAGCCTCAGAACCTGGCCCCTGGAACGGCCACATGGAGATGCGCCCTGACCACGGGTGGTGGAAAGTGGGCCAAGGCGCACCCTGCTGGGGTCCCCGCGTCGGTGCTTTGCCACGGGCACCACTGCCGTAACCACCACCACCACCACCACCGCGGCCACTACGGCAGCGACGGCCACCACCGCCCCCGCCTCCGCCACCTCGACCCCCGCCGCCCCTGCTCGGCTCGGGTGGATGAGGGCCAAGGGTAGACTGTGATGGAGTAGGTGGACGGGTCGGGGTGATAGCCGCCAGTGCTGTCGAGGAGGACGAGGACCCCAGGCCGGAGATCGATGCAGCCTGAGCACCCAGAGTGATCTCCAGAGCAAGGTCGTCACGAACCTGGAGGAAGGTAGGGAAGGGGCGCTGGCGCATGATCAACGACCGGAGGTGGGTGTAGCGATCGCTAAGGCCGCGGAGGACGTTGAGGATGAGCATGCGGCCATCCACGGGGCAGCCTAGATCACCAAGGAAGTCCGCCATGGTCTTCATCTTGCTGCAGTACTCACTGACGCTGAGGTCCCCGTGGACGAAGGTGCGGAAGGCCGCGTCGAGTCGGAGAGCCCGGGCCTCGGCGTTGCCCAGGAACTGGCCCTCGATGGCTAGCCAAACAGCCCGAGCGTGAGGAAGGTTCCGGAGGAGGCTGTGGAGGTCGACGGAGATCGTCCCCACGATCTAGGTGAGCACGATGTTGTCGAGGCGGACCCACGCGGCAGTCGGCGCCACGCCGGTAGGGTCGCAGAGGACGTGGTCATCCAGGGCGTAGCGGCGAAGGGTAAGGAGGAGTAAGTCCCGCCAGCGTGCGTAGGACAGCGACTCTGGCTCCAGGACGACAGGAACCATGAGGCGAATGTTCTAGACACTCCCAGCCTGAAGGTGGAGCTGAGCCACGAGCGGGTCAGTCGGGTCATGCCAGAGCATCGTGGGGATGGTGCGGGGCCCGGTCCCGACGGTCGGTGCGGTCGGGACACCGTACACGCCGCCCACGGTGTCAGAGGAGGTGGCCCCGACGTCGTGGGCTGCAGGCGAGGCGAGGAGCTGTTCCGCCGCGGCAATCTGAGCAGCGATAGCGTCGGCGGCTTCGTGCTCGCGCTCCCACACGAGGGCCGCTTCCCGCAGACGTGCCTGTCGCGCCGCGTGCTCCACGGGCAGCGGCGAGGGCGACGACGGTGTATCCCTGGTGGGCGACCGGTGGAGGAGGCGGCAGATCAACGGCATGATGTGTATCGACGACCAGCGACGGGGGGATTGGCGGGGGAGGGTCCTCCGGATCTGCAACCCCCGCGGGAACCCCAGTTGCCACAACAGTCAGGGCAGAGGTGGTGCTCGCGGCGGTGAGGGCCCCACCGGTGGCGCTAGGTCCTGACCCCCACTCCGGCTCGAGCGCAGGGGAGACCGGGGGAGCGCGTGCGACGTAGGGGGCGGTCCTCCCACCGACGGCGGCGGCAGCTCCCGTGCCCGCGGGTCCGGTAGTACCGGCGCGGGGTGGTGTAGCGGCGGCAGCGCGCACGCCAGGGGCGACGGCGCGGGCCCAAGAGGAGGAGAGGGGAGGGAAGACGTGGAAGTAGGAGGGGGGAGGAGGAAGCGGCTGCTCAGCCATGGGGGAGCTGAAGGGGCGACCGGTGTAGGGGGCGCGACCGGCGCTGAGGGAGACGGTGGCGCGGTCTGCCAGAAAGGGGCGGGGCCGACAGCGGTGAGGGGCGGACGGAGCAGGGGGCTGCTTGGCCGGGGTCGGCCGGGGTCGGCGGCTGCCTGGCGGCCTGGTGCGGGCGGGCGCGCGGCACAGGGGCAGGGCGCAGGGTCTTCTCCTGGCGGCGCGGGCGAACGGAGCAGGCGGCTGCTCGGCCGGGGTCGGCGGCTTTCTGGCGGCCTGGCGCGAGCGGGTCGCGCGACACAGGGGCAGGGCGCGAGGTCGCTTCCTCGGTTCCTCCTTGCGGCGCGTGCGGACGGAGCAGGGGCTGCTCGGCCGGGGTCGGCGGTTTCCGGGCGCGGGCGGGTCGCGCGACACAGGGGCAGGGCGCGGGGTCGCGTCCTCCTGGCGGCGCGGTCAAGCAGGGGCGGCGGCCTGGCGACGCCTGGAGGGAGCAGAGGGGCGGCGGCCTGGCGGCAGGGAAGGAAACCCTAGCCGCTGGCGGCTGAGGGATGAGGGAGGAGCGAAAACCTAATTTGGTACCATGTTGGAAAAATGACTGTTAGATTAACTGGGCCAACCCTAGGGGGTGGCTATATAGGGTTTATACATGGGCCACATGGGCTTAGCCTCATGGGCCTAATCCACATATTCTAACAGATAGGAGTAGTTTAACTAGTTTTCTAAACTCCAATGGTACATTATAAATTAATATATTATTGCCCAAGGTCCTACTCCACCATATAACAAGATGATTATATGAACATACGTACTTAGAGATAATATGAATTTACACAAATAGAAGCAACTCATCCTAGCTTGCATTCAGGTTGACTAAACACCAACATATTCTGCATCTCAACACGAATATGAACTGCACTATAAGAATATGAATTAGAGCGACTAAATTTTAACCCATCTATGATTAGCATGCTAGTTTAACAAAGCAACATACTATTCTAAGAACTAACGGATAACACTATTAAATAACATAGCATTCCGTAAAACTACATTCTTTACAACTCCAATGTCTAAAGTACTTGTGTGCACTAGCCACTACGAATTTTTAGGTTTCACTTGAGATTGACTTAGCGATGCTACTTAATTTTAAATATTCGGGGTAGCTAGTAACACTCATCCAAGACATGTAATCGTTCGCTAAACATATAATATTACTACTAGAGCAAAGCATCGACTTTATCAAACAAACATCATTTGTCACAAGTAACACTAATAGCATTATCGATTAGACATTTAAAATGCTAAATCTAAGCTCTGTTTCACTAATTTACCACACTCTGCATAACTTGCTTTACGAACTTGACCATACGAAGTGTCTATTTGAAATCATGAACACAATCACAACACGACATACCACTCAAAACATTCCAAAAACATCTACTTGCTAGACGTTAGAAACATTAGACCTACCCTTCGTATTACTAACCCTACCACACATCACATACATGCCTACCCATATCCTTCGCATTATTAAACCAATCACGCTGCGTATACGAGCCTACCAACATATTCTTCACGTCATTTAAACCTCAAACCTATATTTCACCCCACATCGCGATTCACATATCTAGCCAACCCATCCATCAATCCAGTTATATGAATAACAACTCCACTTACCATGACCAAATCAACTCGACATTCGAAAGAACGATGAGGGTTCCTCGATTCAGGCGCTTCCTCGAGCACCAGGTGAGCGACGCTCTAGCGTTTACTTTCTTCATCAAACCTCCTTCATTGACACATACGCAAGTCGCTACCACCAGACGGTCTGCGCGAGGGTGCTGTACCGCGGTGAGGATGGATCGAGGCGAACAACGACATGAGAGCTATTGGAGAGCTCGACCACGGACGTTAGGGGACGACGACGGGGACCCTCGGTGAGTTGGGCGAGCACGGGAGCAGTGCCCGACAGCAGAGGACGACGACCGGTAGGGCGCGCAGTAGTTAAAGGCCGGCGAACCAACGACGACGCGGGACGAACAGATGATCACGTGGAGCTTCAAGACGTGGTTGAAGCAGCGCCAAACGATGGCGTCGAACGGAACGACATCCCCGATGGCGATGCGAGCAGGCGTGCAGCGAGACGCCGACGAGCGCGAGCAACAGGCGGCGACGCACGGCACGGGACAAAGTGGGTGGTGACTGGTGAAGGGGCACGAGGGAGCGTCGGGGCAACAGACGACGACAGTCCAGACCACGGCGAGAACCCAAGGACGCGGCGGTGCAGAACCAGGCAGCGCTGGGTTGGTGACCAGGGCGCGTCGACGGCGAACGGCTGGGACCGCGCCTGCCTGAGCGTGGCGCGACACGCAGCACACGGGGAGAGAGAGCAGGACCGACCGGCAAAAGCCATGGCGGAGGAGACCGGCGTCGATGCTGGACGAGGTCGACGGTGAGCCCACGACTTGGAAACGGCGGCGCCATGCCTTGCGGCGAGGACGTAGGGAGGGGGCACCGAGAACGACGGCGTGGAGGAGGCGAGCTCGCGACACCAGGGGAGTAGGGAACGACGGCGGGACCTGGCGACGTGGCAAGCTCGAGCATGGCGACGGGTCTTCATCGACGCGGCAGGAGACGAGGCAAGGGGCGCCGCTGCTGACGGCCGGCGCACGCAGAGGCGAGCTGGACGCCGGCACGTTGGCGCACAGAGGAGGGGCATGGCCAGGCGATGAAGCAGCAGCCACTAGAGAGAGAGAGCGCGACCAGCGCGATTCGGAGGAGAGGCGGCCTGCTCCTAGGCGCGCGTGAGGAGAAGATAAGCGCGATGGGTGGGAAATTTCCAGGAGCCGCTTGGCTGAGGATAAGGAGCAGAGGAGGCTTGAGCGGTGGGTAGGATTAGGATAGCAAAGATATTTTCTCTTTTGTTTTTCTTTTTCATCTTTTTTTTAAAAACACAAGAATGCATATGTATCCAGGTTATGAGATTTAAGCTTGGACGAGATCTGGAACAGACCGAACCAAACGAGATCGGCTTGGATATTTCAGACTAAGTTGAATCTAGTTGAAAACAGATAAACTCCACCCGTTCCGAATATTGGGATCTGGACGAGACACAAATGGATATACATACAGTTCTTGCAGTAGGTTTGGGCGAAATGTAAACGGATCGGACTAAAGCGACTTTTGGGCTACACATACTAATTTTCCGCAGCTACGAACAGAGAAACGAATTAATTACAAATACTCGGTTTCGGCTCTAATTATCTCAGTCCGATTTAATTTTGCATCAATACTTTTTGTGGTCGAGTTCTAATAATTTGTTTGCGACAAAAATCACAAGACTGAGTTGGGGTTTCCAAATACGTATTCGCTTAGCCGATGAATTCTAAACCACCTCACGACTCGCTATTTCCTGGAACAAATACGTTCTGCATTTCGCGAAAACTTTAGGAAGAGTCCAGATGGGTAAAGACGAAAGCGATGTCGAATCCAGGATAAGCGGAGACGGTTAAGAAACAGAGACCGTTATTATCACCGATATCCCGTGTTTAAGTCCATACTTGTTGTTGAACGGGATATAAACACCTGGGGTGTTAAACCGGCTCCCGAGGCCGAAAACGTGGGTACCAAACTAGAGTCTTGAAAAATGGCTGTTCGCCTAGAAAAACGTGTGCAGGTCACGGGAGACCAAAAACTGCCTTACCGGCTCCCGAGGCCAAAAACGTGGGTGCTTGATCGGAGTCATGAAAAATGGTTGTTCGGACAAAGACAGTTCGAGGTATCATGTATTCATCCCATTTAGGACTACCGTTACAGTAATCTTTACCGGCTGTTTGGTTTGGGGAGTCACCCCGTCTGGCATCAGTGCGTCCTGCATGTGTTAGTCCGATTATTTCTAGAGGAATGAGTGGATGCCGTGAATATACTGGAGGAGGGTGTAATCTTATGGCAGACAGGTTGGTTCCCTTTAGCAAACCAAACAATCTATCGAGGTTCGGACGCAGGATTGGATGACTCCTCACGGTGCCATTCCGTGAACCAAACACGTTGTACATTACCATGTTTTGTTACTAACTCATATACTTCATGTGCTCAGGCGGAGTACATGAGGATCGACACCGACAGCTACACGATGGCCTGACATATGGAGGCGTACCTGTTGTGGCTCTTCGGGTGGGTCATGTTCACTAGTACTCACGGTAACTCCGTGAGGAAGGACATGATCCACTACGCGAGGGCGATCACGAATGCCTCCCTTAGCCAGGTTTCCCAGTACTGGGGTAATGTCGTGCTAGGCGCGACGTATCGGGGCCTCTATGATGGCTGCATAAAGACCGATCCTTTGGCCATCTTCACCGGCTGCCCTTTACTAGTACAGCTCTAGTCATATGAGAGGTTTTTAGATTGGACAGCCCGCGATAGACCTTTCTGCGTACGGCCAGGTGTTGTACCACCGAGACGAGGTGGACAGGCCCACCAGGGCACCTTGTGGTGCCGTCGACGGGTAAGTTAGTTCACGTGACCGAGTTGAATTTATGTTTAAAGTTTAGTTTGCAGTTTAGTTTGCTAACTTGTATATGCGTATGTTTTCAGTCGATGTGGGCCCACGTGCAGGGCCGTTTTTTGTATTTTAGCCTTTTTTCGAAAAAATTTCACGTTTAGACCCCTGGAAGACTTAATTCCGTTTTTAGACCCTTTGCTCGGCGCCATAGCCTGTGGCGCCGAGGTACCTGTCGCGCTGGCGAGTGGCGCTGACGTGGCACCTAGCTCGGCGCCACAGATCTTGGCGCCGAGCCAGGATATAGGTGGAAACCCGCCTTCTCTCTGCTCACTCGATCACGCACGCCGCCGCCGCGCCCTCCGCGCCCGCCCCACGCCCGCCCCACCCTCGCCGCCGGCCGCACCCGCCGCGCCCACGCCGGCCGCGCCCTCCGTGCCCCACGCTCCGACGCCGGCCGCGCCCGCCGACCCGCCCCATGCTCGCCGCCGACCGTCGCTCCCTCGCCCACGGTCGCCGCCGCTCTCTGCCGGCCCTGCTCGCCCTCGCTGCCTGCGATCCCTCGTCGCCAGCCCCTCTCCCGCCGGTGTCCCACCGCCACGCCACTGCCTCCCGCGTCCGTGAGTGCTCTCTATTTGCCCACCCTAACTCCGTGTATTTGTTAGTTTAGCTGTAATTTAGTTAAGTATTTACTTAGTTTACGTTAGTTTATTTCATTTTGCTTAATATATTTAGTGAATATAGTTAGATAGCTACTTAGTTGTTAGTACATACAGGTAGGTAGCTATTTTGTTGTTTCTATATTTAGTTACTGCGCATTTATATGTCAGCCATCATGCTGTTTTCTGTGTTGGAAAGTGTGGATGACAACCATTGTGCTGTTCATTTCTCTGCGGGTTTTAGAAACCTCATTGTATAGGAAAGGTGCTGCCGAAATTTTTGCTGAGACTATGTTATTTTTTTTTGTAGATAGGAGGCCATCCGATTCCACCACCTCCGCCACCAGTAGCTTGACTCCACCGCGACCTCAGGTAGCTAGGTGCCACGTGAACGCCGCGTCAGTCCTCGCTCGCCAGCGCGGTAGGTACCTCGGCGCCACAGCCTGTGGCACCGAGACGTGTTACCTCGGCGCCACAGGCTATGACGCCGAGCAAAGGGTCCAAAAACGGAATTAAGTCTTCCAGGGGTCTAAACATGAAATTTTTTCGAAAAAGAGCTAAAATAAAAAAAATCGGCAGACACGGAGGTCGTACCTGAGCTTCGTCGCTGAGCTCGACGACCTGAAGGATGACCAGGTCCACTAGACCCCGTACGCCGACAACGTCGTGCTCCTTACGGCCTTTTGTCCCTATGCTTTTAAGACAGGGGCTATTGGCAAACTAGGAAACCGCTCGTCTTCGACATCTTCGTGGAGGAGCACGTTGTGTACCGGGTCCTCCGCCAGTTCGGGCTGTTCCAGGCCTCCTCATTGCCTGTGCAGCACATCATTCCTGCGAACGTACACAGGTATCTGCTACTAGCCGTTGCAATTCGTTCAATAAAAAAAAAGACAAAATCATCCTCTGAAAGGACGACAGGACCATATTTCTACAAATTTTAAAATTTGTACAATATTTTTACAAACAAAATTAATTTAAATATAAAAATAAAAAATTGGAGAGCTAGCATTGGCAAGAACGACGCTCAAGGAAAAACGCGAGCGCTCGCGACCTGTGGAATGATGGCGCGGAAGGCAAAAGAAACTACGGTTGAGATCAAGCCCAAGATCCATCCAAAGGTCCTGATTTTGGAGCGACGTGGAGTGGCAAGGTTCGAGAGCTCATGGTGCAGAGATATTTCGCTATTAGTAGATATGCTAAACCAGCACCAAACAGTGCATCTGTCCTGTGCGCTTAACTACTGGTCGTGAAGCCCCAGACCTACATCATCAAACGTGGCAAAACCATCACAATTTGTCAAATTACAGTTTAACACTTTCCCTAAAAAACAAATTGTGTTGCAATTGTTTTGGATTCTGGTGCAAAACACTCAATCATTTGTCACATCATCATGTCACACCCGGTTTTTAGAAGGCAAACCGAATGCGAACCATGTACGTGCCAGGATCAGTTATTCACGTACACAGCAGTTACATAACATGGACATCATCACACAGTGCTCAAAATGGTATTAAAAAGGGAAATAATAGTCGATTACATCATACGTCTGAGACGTCCATATAGTCCTTACAATAAATCAAAGTGCGGAAAAGAAACGTAGATAAACGCGGCCTTCACAGGCAGCCGGCTGGGGGTTGCCGCTAACCCACGCCTAGAACTCGTCGTAGTCTTGGAACTCCTGGAAGTCTCCTTCCACGGCTTCATCTTCTCCTGAGCAGTGGTTGCAATGCTGACAACCTGGGGATGAGGGGGTTTGGTGTGTAGAGCAAGGGTGAGTACACATCAACATACTCAGCAAGTATCCTGTTTGGCTGTAGTGGACTAGCTTTATGTGGGGATAAGTCAAGCTGTTGCTTTTAGTTGGTCAGATTATTATTTACTAGTAGAAAGCCAGGTTTTAGCATTAACCCAAGTTATTAGCCCGATGTACCCTTTCCAAACGGAAAGAATACCACTTACCAGCACCATAGTCATAACCAGAACCATCAATCTCATTGCCACCTGTAAACCAAAATGTCTCTGATCAAGTACCACTAATCACTGGAGCTCCCTTGGTCGCTCATAACCGCGAGCACGGCTGATATATCAGTTTTCAAACACTCTGCAGAGGTTGTGCACTTTACCCACAAGCCGTGATTCCCTTTCTGCCCGGAGATCATGACTCTCCATTGATCACTACCAAGGTGACCCAGCAGGGCATCACTACGTAGCCTTTACAAAGATTCCCCGGGGCTGTAGCCACCCGTTAGGTTTCCTAAATGCACCGCACTCCTCCCCAAGGGGCGAACCCAAACTTGGCAGAGCGAGCCGCATACACCGAGCCCCATTGACGGCACGACGGCTAAGTGAACTACACCCCGGATCCTCTAATTATTCAGCTAAGGGCATCCCATTCCACCCTCATGGTTGCACTGTTTTCCCGGGCGGTCATCCATAGAACAGGTCCTTACGGAGAGGCACTCGAGAAACCGCTCGAGCCCCTTGAAGACCACAAGTACAACATCATAATAAGAGAAGGGAAAACAGCGTATCATAGATAATCTCATCATGTTCATTGATTAGAGTTTGAGCAATAGCATAAAGCTAGACAATAATAATCCAACCCAAATAGGTAAACAAGGACATGGATAACAAAAGCTAGTCAATCCTTAAGTATAAATGTGTAATGCGGGAGGTGAATTAAAGAATGTATAAGACAGAGATAGGTCAAGGGACACTTGCCTCCACCAACCGGCTGCTGCTCAGGGGCTTCTCCTGCGAGTTCCTCGGGCTCTTCAACCGGATCGTTCTCTATGTGAGTGCAAACATACATACATCCATTCATTCAAATTAGGAAACAAACAGTACACCATACAAGGGAACAAATAAAGTGAACATGCATAGAATATCACATACGATAATGAACTCACCATGGTTAGAAAGAAATGGGAAAAGGTCTCGCGAGAGTTAAAGCTTATGCCCGAGACGCACTACGGGTAAACGAATAACTAAACGCTACGTGCTCTAGTTCCAATTGGTTCTAAGAAAAGAATTAGCTACATGCACTAATGTAAACGTGACCACTTTTAGTAGATTAACATTGAATGAGATAGATGATTAGTTATACAAATTAACTAACGTAACCAATTTCCAAATTGAGACTCCTATCTTATTAATATAAACACGTGATTAGCGCGCATAGGACACGAGGGGGGGGGTAGACGGGGACACGACGGGTCGTGCCAAGGCACTGTGCACTACGCGAGCACGCGCGCGAGGCCGCACGCACATGCCACGAACTAGCCGTGCGCACGTCGGGGCCGAGCGCTAGCCGAGCTCAAAGCCGCGCGCCATAGGCACGCTGGGCCGAGCTCGAGGCCACGCCGGGCCGTCACGACGCGAGCAAGGCACGGCGGGGCGAGCGGGCAAGCACGCCAGGGCGAAGACACGACCGACCACCACGTCGGGGCGGGGACGGCGCGGCCGAGTCGGGCACGGGGCGGGCGGCCGAGTCGGGGCAGGGCTCGTCGGGGACGGCCGAGCCGGGACCGGGCGCGACGGGGGCGACGAGTAGGGGGCGGGCTTGCCGGGCGCAGCCGGGGGCGGCCAGGACGAGGCCGGGGGCGGCCGGGGCGAGGCCGGGCGCGGGACGAGGCCGGGCGCGGCCGGGCAAGGCGGGGCCGAGGCGGGGCGCAGCCGGGGCGGCGAGCTCGAGGCGAGGGCGGGGCGGGCTCGCCGGAGCGAGGCCGGGCGAGGGCGGGGCCGAGCTCGCCGGGGACGGGCGCGGTGAGGCGACCGGGGCGCGGGCGGGCTCGCCGGAGGGCGGCGCGGGGAGGGCGGACGCCATGGGCGGGCGAGCTCGAGGCGGCGAGGCCGGGGCGCGGCCGGGCGCGGGACGGGGCGGGGGCTCGCCGGAGCGGCCGAGGCGGGGCCGGCGCGGGGAGGGGCGAGGCGGGCGCGGCCGGGCTCGGCCGGGCACGGCGGGGCGCGGGCGGCCGAAGGGCGGCGCGCCGGGGCCGGGCGGGGAACGCCGCGCCGGGGAGCGGCGCCGGCGGGCGGGGGAGGGGGGAAGGGAGGAGAGGGGGGGGGGGCTCACCGGAGGGGGCGGCGCGGCGGCGGCGGCGCCGGGAGAAGGGGCGGCGGCGACTAGGGTTAGGGGAGAGAGAGAGTTGGGGGAGGGGGAGGGGATGACGGGCGGGGCCCGCGGGGAGGGAATTTTGGAAAAAGAAAAAGGGGGGAGGGGCGGTTGGGCCGACTGGGCCCAAAAGGGGGGGGAAAGGGGGTGGGCGCGGGGTGGGCCGGCCGGAACGGCCCACGGCGGGGGGGGGGGGGGGGGGGGGGGGCGGCTGGGCCGCCGCGGGGCCCACGCGGGAAGGAAGAAGGGGGGGCTGCTGGGCCTGCCAAAGAGCCGGCCCAAGAGAGAAGGGGGGCTCCTTTCTATTTTCCATTTTCTTTATCTTTTGTTCTTTCCTATTTTGTTCACGATGTTAAATTGAATTCCTCATTAAACCCATGCTCCACAAAATCACTCATCAAACAAAGTGAAAGTATACGCCAGCATGATGCGACAATCAAAGCGCTCATAGGGTTTTAATTTATTAGGCTTACACGTAGATATAATACAAAATAATTCCCCACTATTTAGGGAAAAGAAAAGAAAGATCAAGGAAAAGAGAGGGTAACACCTGAATTTGGTGGATATTGGAAAAGAAATTTTATATCCCCAAATTCAGGGTGTTACACATCATCACATCAAATTTGACCGAAGAGACTCCTGGCTGCAGTGGAAGACGACTAATATACATTATTATGCTGTTCTGTTCACTCTGCACACTTCACTCTGCAGACTAATTTGTTTCTAATGATATGCTGTTCATGTTAATTAGACAAGTGGTATTATACTGGAAATATTAATATCCAGATTTGTGCCATGTGTTGATCGGTTTTAAAGATACATAAGATGCAGCTCTTTGTTTCCACACCATGTCAACACCACACATTGATTGCTTGCTGGTGTAACTGTGCTATAATTTCATCTGTTATCAGATTAAATAGTGTATGGTCATTGTAATCTAGTGCGCTATAAATCTGTTGAGCTTCTATGCAGCTTTATGCTGTACAATCGCATGTCGTTTAGCAGTATGCGACTCGTTATTATACAAACATGTGATGGCCATTTTATTTTCTTCCTACAGGATGGACTAAAGCCAATACAGGTTGCTGCTTTGAGAAATAACCGTGAATTTCTGGAACTTCTTTTAGCATTAACTATCCCATTTCTAAGTGTGTCAAATTGGAGTTTTGATGGAATCACAAAATACATGTTGTCTAAAGCTGCTGTGGGAGAGGTGCCATTCCGATCACCTTTTTAACTTTTTCTACATCCTGTTCACCGAACATTTTACTTTGGAAATTCTCCGCCTGTCCTAACCATCAAATAAACAATATGCCCCATTAGAAATTCTATGCATGTTCTAACCATCAAACAAATTTTGCAGTCACAAGTAAAAGAAGCTACATCTCTGAATTCAGCCAGTTTAGCCGGACCGCAATCTGCTGGGGTATGTCATGATCATATATACATTCGATGAGTCAAGGATTCTACTATCTTAGGTTATAGATTTTATTTTGCAGTCACAAGTAAAAGAAGCTACATCTCTGAATTCAGCCAGTTTAGCCGGACCGCAATCTGCTGGGGTATGTCATGATCATATATACATTCGATGAGTCAAGGATTCTACTATCTTAGGTTATAGATTTTATATGGCAGATAACCATGGTACATCATCTTAAATAATGGAAGACTCAATGTAACTGTTGTTTTTAACTAATGAACTCTGATAATATATTGTCAGGTGTCATCTAGCGCAAAAGGGGATTCGATGGAAGCTAATTTGAGAGGTTATGATGCCTATAAAAATGAAAATTACATTGGAGCGGTGGATGCTTACACACAGGTAACTATGAATCAAACATTTTTTCCACATAGATAGCTACTGTGTAGAGCAAAACAAAATAATGAGAGTTATAAGTTTACCTGACTTCAGAGGGTTCAGCACAATCCTATGTAAAGTTCTTTCGCTCAGCATCAAAAGTTTAACAGATTATCTAAATGATTGGGATAACGATGCATTTCAGGCCATTGACTTGGATCCTAGCAATGCCACACTCTGGTCAAACAAGAGCCTTTGCTGGTTGTTGCTTGGGATGGCTGAAACTGCCTTGGAGGATGCAAAGCAATCTCGAACATTGAGACCAGATTCGGGGATAGCTTGCTACAGGGAAGGTGCGGCATTGCACGAGCTACAGGTTTGTGGGTTTTGGAGCTCTGATTTGATTAGCAATTCATCCCCCACTTGTTTATCTTTAGATGGTGATATGTGCAATTGTGGCAGAGGTTTTTTGAAGCTGCAATTGCCTTTTATGAAGGGGCTAATCTTAAACCAGAGAACCAAGAATATCTCAGCGCCTTCATGTAGTATCATTTCCTGTCCAAAGAACATGGCTTCCATTAGAGTGGACAGGGCCATGCTTTGCCATACTTTGATGCTCTACTCATTAATCCTTTCTTTTTTCCACTATCAAACAATAGGGATGTTGTTGAGGAGGGAATGAAGTCGCAAGCCAAACCTAACCAGTCTTCCACTGCAGCCAGGAGTCTCTTCGGTCAAATGTGATGTGATGATGATGTGACAAATGATTGAGTGTTTTGCACCAGAATCCAAAACAATTGCAACACAATTTGTTTTTTAGGGAAAGTGTTAAACTGTAATTTGACAAATTGTGATGGTTTTGCCACGTTTGATGATGTAGGTCTGGGGCTTCACGACCAGTAGGTTAAGCGCACAGGACAGATGCACTGTTTGGTGCTGGTTTAGCATATCTACTAATAGCGAAATATCTCTGCACCATGAGCTCTCGAACCTGGCCACTCCACGTTCCAAAATCAGGACCTTTGGATGGATCTTGGGCTTGATCTCAACCGTCGTTTCTTTTGCCTTCCGCGCCATCATTCCACAGGCCGCGAGCGCTCGCGTTTTTCCTTGAGCGTCGTTCTTGCCAATGCTAGCTCTCCAATTTTTTTTATTTTTATATTTAAATTAATTTTGTTTGTAAAAATATTGTACGAATTTTAAAATTTGTAGAAATATGGTCCTGTCGTCCTTTGAGAGGATGATTTTTTGTCTTTTTTTATTGAACGAATTGCAACGGCTAGTAGCAGATACCTGTGTACGTTCGCAGGAATGATGTGCTGCACAGGCAATGAGGAGGCCTGGAACAGCCCGAACTGGCGGAGGACCCGGTGCACAACGTGCTCCTCCACGAAGATGTCGAAGACGAGCGGTTTCCTAGTCGGCCAATAGTCCCTGTCTTAAAAGCATAGGGACAAAAGGCCGTAAGGAGCACGTTGTTGCACGACGTTGTCGGCGTACAGGGTCTAGTGGACCTGGTCATCCTTCAGGTCGTCGAGCTCAGCGACGAAGCTCAAGTACGACCTCCGTGTCTGCCGATTTTTTTAGCTCTTTTTTCGAAAAAAATTCATGTTTAGACCCCTGGAAGACTTAATTCCGTTTTTGGACCCTTTGCTCGGCGTCATAGCCTGTGGCGCCGAGGTAACACGTCTCGGTGTCACAGGCTGTGGCGCCGAGGTACCAGCCGCGCTGGCGAGCGAGGACTGACGCGGCGTTCACGTGGCACCTAGCTACCTGAGGTCGCAGTGGAGTCAAGCTACTGGTGGCGGAGGTGGTGGAATCGGATGGCCTCCTATCTACAAAAAAAACATAGTAGTCTCAGCAAAAATTTCGGCAGCACCTTTCTATACGATGAGGTTTCTAAAACCCGCAGAGAAATGAACATCACAATGGCTGTCATCCACACTTTCCAACACAGAAAACAGCATGATGGCTGACATACAAATGCGCAGTAACTAAATATAGAAACAACAAAATAGCTACCTACCTGTATGTACTAACAACTATATTCACTAAATATATTAAGCAAAATGAAATAAACTAAAGTAAACTAAGTAAATACTTAACTAAATTACAGCTAAACTAACAAATACACGGCCGGTCCACCTCGTCTCGGTGGTACAACACCTGGCCGTACGCAGAAAGGTCTATCGCGGGCTGTCCAATCTAAAAACCTCTCGTATGACCAGAGCTGTACTAGTAAAGGGCAGCTAGTGAAGATGGCCAAAGGATCGGTCTTTATGCAGCCATCATAGAGGCCCCGATACGTCGCGCCTAGCACGACGTTACCCCAGTACTGGGAAACCTGGCTAAGGGAGGCATTCGCGATCGCCCTCGCGTAGTGGATCATGTCCTTCCTCACGGAGTTACTGTGAGTACTAGTGAACATGACCCACCCGAAGAGCCACAACAGGTACGCCTCCATATGTCGGGCCATCGTGTAGCTATCGGTGTCGATCCTCATGTACTCCGCCTGAGCACATGAAGTTAGTAACAAAACATGGTAATGTACAGCGTGTTAGGTTCACGGAATGGCACCGTGAGGAGTCATCCAATCCTGCGTCCAAACCTCGATAGATTGTTTGGTTTGCTAAAGGGAACCAACCTGTCTGCCATAAGATTACACCCTCCTCCAGTATATTCACGGCATCCACTCATTCCTCTAGAAATAATCGGACGAACACATGCCGGACGCACTGATGCTAGACGGGGTGTGTACTCCCCAAACCAAACAGCTCGGTAAAGATTACTGTAACGGTAGTCCTAAATGGGATGAATACTTGATACCTCGAACTGTCTTTGTCCGAACAACCATTTTTCATGACTCCGATCAAGCACCCACGTTTTTGGCCTCGGGAGCCGGTAAGGTAGTTTTTGGTCTCCCGTGACCTATAGCACACATTTTTCTAGCCGAACAACCATTTTTCAAGACTCTAGTGGCCGAACCATGGGAGCTTTACCCTTAAAAAATTAGAAAGTTTGTTTGCTTGGGCATTAAGCTTGGTGTTATCTTGACTTACATGTTGGAAACCAACAACATCCTTAATGCCAGGGCGTCTCCCATTATAAAGCATGCTACGAGCAAATTTAAAATTTTCATTTTCAAGCTCATGCTCGGCAATCTTAGCATCTAATTTTGCTATATGATCATTTTGGTTTTTAATCAAAGCAAGATGATCATAAATAGCATCAACATCAATATCTCTACATCTAGTGCAAATAGTAACATGCTCAACGGTAGATGTAGAGACAGGGCAAGCATTCAATTTCTCAATCTTAGCAATTAAATTCACATTTTCAGATTTAAGACAAGGAATTGAATCATTGCAAGTTTTTAGCTCATTAGTCAAATTCTTGCATTTTTCCTTTTCATGAGCTAAGGCCTTTTCTAGCTAAACATATTTATCATGTTCCTTAGTGAGCAATTCTTCTTGACATTCTAAGACATCATCCTTTTCATTGATAGAGCTCACTAATTCATTGATTTTATCAATTTGTTTTTGAGAAAGGTCTTTGAACAATAAAGTTAAATCTTCTTCATTATCACTAGAATCACCCTCGTCATCGGAAGTAGTATATTTGGGGGTGGTTCTAGGTGTTACCTTCCTCTTGGTCTCCTTGGCCATGAGACACTTATGGCCGAGGTTGGGGAAGAGAAGTCCCTTGTTGACGACGATGTTGGCGGCGTCCTCGTCGGAGGAGTCGGTGGAGCTCTCGTCGGAGTCCCACTCTCACAACATGTGCCTCGCCATCCTTCTTCTTGTGGTAGTATTTCTTCTTCTCCATCTTCTTCTTTCCCTTCTTGTCCTCGTCCCTGTCACTATCACTAGCAAATAGACATTTAGCAATATAGTGACCGGGCTTACCACATCGGTAGCAAACCCTCTTGGTGCGGGGTTTCTAGTCCTTCCCCTTCCTTTGCTTGAGGATTTGCCGAAAGCTCTTGATGATAAGAGCCATCTCCTCATTGTCAAGCTTGGAGGCGTCAATTGGGATCCTCTTGCTTGGCGTGAGTTCCTCCTTGTCTTCGGTTGCTTTGAATGCAACGGGTTGTGCCTCGGGTGTGGAGGTGGCTCCTTGCTCCAAGTTCGCAATGTGTTTGGAGTGTTTGGCCATAAGTTCAAAGCTCACAAAATGCTTTCGTGGAGTGATGTTAGGTGATATCTCATCTTTTCACTCCAAATAGAATAATCTACACCATCAAAATATGGTGGTTTACCTAAAGGAACGGAAATGAGATTGGAACGTCTAGAAATACGAGGGTAACGAAAAGGAATTTTGTTACTCTTTTTGTGCTCTTGGCGCTTGGAGATCGACTCGGCGTCGGATGTCGATGGCGTGGAGGAGTCGGTCTCGTAGGCTTCATCTTCTTTTTCTTCTTGCCATCTTTCTTGTGTGACTTGATGGAGCCGGCGGATTCTTCTTTCTTTTCCTTGTGCTTGTCGCCGGATAGCTTAATCTCCCTTGATGAAATCTTGGCTTCATGCTTCTTTCCCGAAGACTCGGGCTTTGCCCCGGTGGGTACCTCGTTCTTGGCGTGTTCACTCGACATCACTTCGAGTTGTTAAACTCTAATGAAGTGCCGGGCTCCTATACCAATTGAAAGTCGCCTACAGGGGGGGTGAATAGGCGAAGCCTGAAAATACTCGTCAGCTCGCTTGGCTCGTGGCCGGCTCTGCTCGGCTTGTTTCAATTTTGTAATGAGCTGAGCTAGCATCCCAGCTCGGTTTGTTAACGAGCCAGCTCGTTAGCTCGAACGAGCTAGCATTTGTCAGCAAAATAAAGCCTCCACTCATGTTAGATGAACTAATAAGTGATGAACTCTGTTAATTTGGTCTTGAATTCATGTGGTATATGAAATTGTGAGTATTATTACGCATTTTAGTGTTAAATTGGTCTATAATTAATTAACAATTGATTATATTGTTATGTATATATGCATATTATTTTTGTTGTTGTGGCTCGCGAGCTAAACGAGCCAGCTCGATCTCACAAATGAGCCGAGCCGAGCTGATTCTCTGGCTCGGTTCCTTAACGAGCCGAGCTGAGCCAGCTCGTTACCTTAACAAGCCAGCTCGAGCTCGACCGAGCCAAACCGAGCTAGCTCGATATCCAGCCCTAGTCAAGGTTCATGGCATTCTGAGCCAGGTATAGGACTTTTTCCATTTAGCTTCTTCCTTTGCCGATGCTGTCACCACCATTTATGAACAAGCAACACTGTTTCGAGTTATGCAGTTTACCTCTTTTTGTTTTGTTTTTTCATCTATATTTTGTGGCTAATTATATTCATCTTGTGCGGATATGGGGACGGAAAGCCTACTGATAATGCATCAAGATTCTACAAATGGTTCGCTGAGGTTTGTGAAATCTTTGTAGTTAGGATCGGTTAACTGCTATTACACATCTGACCTCTTTTTCAATGCTTGAAACAGGGGGAAGAGAAGGAAGTTTGCTAAAGGATCTTAAATATTGCGTCTTTGGACTTGGGAACACGCAGTATGAGCATTTTAATAAGGTTAATGGGCCAAAATCACATGTTCTTGTGATTTGGATAAAATCTAATTACCGTTCAATGTTATGGTAATTGATGATGGATTTATGCTTATGGAAATTGTAGGTTGCAAAGATGGTGCATGAGCTGCTACAAGAACAGGGTAAGTAATTTATACTACTTACCATGGGAAAAGATGAAACAAGTAGATCATTAGGATTAGGAGACATTCCCCAACATAGCAGTTTCTGCCCCAACACACTACAGATGTTTTGACTATCAACCTGAAAAACATTATGCTGGAAATTCTTTAATAGAAACACTTTTGCATTCCCCCCACCCACTATGCTACCATGGTAATGATAAAAATCATCATAAATCCTTTTCCAATGTAGCCAGCAAATTTATTTTCACGTAAGATTTTCCATTGTGCTAAACACATGTACTTTTTCCCATCAGCCGCCATGGCAGGCTCTTACTTGATCTTTAGATACCGTTATGTGATCTAACTTTGCTTGACGATGAGTGCTACAGAACGAGTTTTGTTTTGATTGCATGATTCATTCTTGTATTGTTTGATCCTGTAGGCATGACATGCAATTTTTTTGTATATCTAGGTGGGAAACGCCTTGTTCCTGTTGGCCTTGCCTTGGAGACGATGATGAGTGCATCGAGGATTTCACCGCATGGTATGAAGGCTACAATAATGCAATCTGGTTGCATTCCTTCCCCTGGTAGACATTATGCAATCTAGCTTGTTGCTTCAAACGCCAAATCCATGAATGAGTTCTAATTCTTGGTGTCGATTGGTCCTTTATGTGGATACTAAACAGAGGTATCTTTGTCCTACCAGCCAGGAGTTTGTTTCTGGTCCGGATTGGGGAAATGAATGTCCTTACTAAGTCATTATCCAACAGTAGATGATTTGCTAAATTTTTTTTTGGCTCAGCTACAAGGCAGGAGACCTTACTAGTAGTATGTTGAAGTCAGACAATTGAAGAACTAGTCTTTTGTGCTATCTCATAGGTCAGATGGTGATGAGCTCGCAGATATAAGCTAGCTACTTGACTCAGCTGTTGGAGGCGCGCCCTTAGACACCATCAGGGTTAGGGAACATGCTTCCAGTTTGCTATGCTTCTACAATAGCCCCCACTAAGGCCTTGTTCGGTTAATCCCATTAACCATGGATTGGATGAGATTGGAAAAAATTAAGAAAGAGTTTGATCTACTTGGGATTTAAACCCACTCAATCTCACCCAATCCATATGGATTGAGAGCTAACCGAACAAGCCCTAACTAAATAAATGATGTTTTAACTAGAGCAGGTTGAACCGCAAACACACAGTTACGATCAGCCCATTAAGTTGCATACATAAGAGTATCAAGTAGCAAACAAAAATTTATTAAAAACAACTGTGAAATTAAAAAAAAAGCAGCAGGTTTGAACGGCAAGCATTAATTAAGGAAGCACAACAGATTTGGTTTTCCAGCTTTATTAAATCAACGGTGTGATGCCTTCATGCTGCCTCAACTCACCAAAGCTAACTATCATTATCAGTTCTCACCTGCAGTGAAACAAGAAACAAGATGATGAAGGTGGCATCAATGTTTAATCTTGGCACTGTCACATTGGCTAGTAAAACTCATGCAGGTAGGATTGTTCGCAAAAAAAAAAAAAAAAAAGAGGACCAAACTTCCTCCATCAAACGATTACCCCAAGGAACCATAGTCGGTAGTAAGAACCCTGGTTGCACAACCAGTCATAAAGATGGCTACTGGGAAAATGTATGATCACTAGCCATAGCCACTTAATGGAAAGAAAGCTACACTACAGAACTGTGGCCATAAAAGGATGACTGTGTAGGAACCAAAAAATCCAATTATAATGGGTAACAAGCAATTAATGAGGAAATAAACTGAAAACGCCATTGACTGACAAAAGCCCATGACTGGATGTGCTGTTGATCACATACCACCAGAGTGCAAGCTAATTGCTGGTCTTAAGGCACTGTTGACGCCTTTTTGGAGCGCCAAACACTCAAGAAGAACCGGCGGCGGTGCTCTCTGCACAGGGGCGGACGGTCCGCGCGCAGGGGCCGGACGGTCCGCGGCCTGGTGCGAGGCGCGGTGGTGCTCTCTGCGCAGGGGCAGACTGTCCGCGGCCTGTGGCCGGACGGTCCGCGGCCTGGTGCGCGGCTAGGGCTTCTCTGCCTGACGGTCGGACGGTCCGCGCCCTGGGGGCCGGACGGTCCGCGCGTACGCAGAGGCGGCGGAAGTCGCCGGCGGCGCCTGGATCTCGCTCCCGGGAGGGACCCCGTCGGGGAGGAGAGATCCTAGGTGGTGTCTAGGCTCGGGCCGGCCGACCTAGACTCCTCTAATCGACGTAGAGCCGAAGAGAGACGAAGAATTTGAGGATTGGGAGGCTAAACCTAAACTAGACTAGAACTACTCCTAGGATAAAATGCGAATAAAAGTTGTATTGATTCGATTGATGATGATTACAAATCGGCCGTAGACCTCTCTATTTATAGAGGAGGGGGGCTGGACCCTTTACACAACTGATTCCGAGCTAATCCCGCGAATATAGCTAACAACCGTAGCACAAAACTCGGAACCCTAATCTGTTCTGCGCACGCGCGGACCGTCCGGCCCACAGGCGCGGACCGTCCGGACCGCGGACCGTCCGGCCTCAGGGCCGGACCGTCCGCACGCTCAATTCTGGTTCGAACATATGCCCCCCTGCCTTTTGGTGGAGCTGGGCGAACCAAAAGCAACTAACTCGATGTTATCACATCGGTTTTCTTAGGCATCTTGCCACTTACTAGGATGGTACGCAGTGGCCTTGGTCTCGATGGTTGACTCAACGGACGCGATCCCTTTAGATTTGATCGAACTGTCAGTCCCAACATCGCCGAGCGTCATACTGGTCCTGACCAATTCGTCACCTTGTCTTCCTAATTCTCTAAGTGTTCTGGCGTAGCTCCGTAGTCGACCAGGTCTTCTCCTTGCAGGTCGTCTTCCTCCATGGGCGTCGGTACGTCGTCGGAGGTGTCTTGGTGTAGTGCGGATGGTTTGGCCTCAGGGGTCGGATGGTCCGCGTCCTGTGCAGATGATCCGGCCTTTATAGCCGGACAGTCTACCATACCTGCAGAGAGATGCACAGTTGTTGTTTTATTTACTATCTTTGTGGCCGTTTGACTTTTCTCAACGGCCTTTGGTCTCCATCTCTTTTGCGGTGGCGGATACTGCGGATGCGTGTCATTGAATATTCTTTCTGCCTCTTTTTCCTGATTCTCCTTTGCTCTGAGGCGCTGTAATTTTCGCTTTTGCGATCGTGTCAATTCCGATGGACACCATCGGGGCATGGAGTATTTTGGATCGGCTATTTTATTGACAGTCGTACTTTCTTTTTTGTTTGTGTTGGCCGATTCACCAAAAATCATCGGCCCTTCGTTATTTTGTTGTACGACGACATCTGTCGCTCCTATTTTAATGACCTCTCCCTTTTTCGTACTGTTGGAGGTTATAGCTGTATGTCCCCCTGCCGGATTAGTCAGCCTTTGGGGCTGAGTTGTTCGGCAATCTTGCTGGGCCTGTGCTCGTGGACCAGATTGAGGGGCTCTCAATCGGTCTTGTACTGGAGGTGTCAACCTATTGAATACAGATGTTTGGGGTGCCCCCCAAGCGGGGTACTGTGGCATCCCAAATGGATATGGTGGCATGCCCCACATTTGATTTGGGACATATGGTGGAGGTATGTATGTGTATGGATATGACATAGGTGGATATGGTGGTGGAGGTGTCCATGCAGGTACGTTAGGTCTTAATTGAACATTATGACCTTCCGTCCTTTCCGATTGGTGTGGTGGTCCAATCGGCCTAACCTGCCGTCGCACCTGGGTGGGTAAGCGAGGTCCCTTTGGTGGCCGGTCACTGGAGCCAGCCTTCTTTTTCACATATTTAGACAATAATTGATCAAAGGTCGGGCTAGATTTTACCAACCGACCAGTTGCCTTGAATGTGTTAGTTTTCCACGTACCTATTTCTGGTCGTCGTGGTTTGAAGGTACGTGGTTGCCGCGGCTCTTTGACGTTGCCGGACCGTCCGTCGGAACGCTTCGAACCGTCCGGTGATGTTACGGACCGTCCGCGCCTAGACACCAGACCGTCCGCGATGCGTAGTATGGGTTCTCGCGCATATCCCCTTGTCTGTGCTTGCCCCCCAGCGCTGGAGTTTGTGATGGTTACCTTCAGTGTCTCCCCTCCATCAGGAGTCTTCTCGGCCATCACTTTCCTGCAAGAAATTTTGTTGTTTCCATCGGCCTCCCGTGCGTTGCCGATGATGACTTCTTTGTCTTTGCCCTTATCGGCTGTGTTGGGCCGAATTAGGACCTTTTTGCCATTAAAGTCGATCACATTCATTGGGAAGGGCTCCGTGTCCTCCTGAAATTTCAATCGTCCCTCATTAATGGCCGATTGAATTTGTCGTCGGAACACATTACAATCATTAGTGGCATGTGAAAATGAGTTGTGCCACTTGCAGTATGCGCGACGCTTTAGTTCGTCGGCAGGTGGAACGATATAATCAATTTTAATGTTACCATTTTTTAGTAATTCATCGAATATCTTATCACATTTGCCGACATTAAATGTAAACTTAACCTCCTCTTGTCGTTCCTTTTGAACTGACTGCAAGGAGTAGCAAGCCGAAGATTTGGCCTGCTCGGGCCAAACTATTTCGGCAGTGTAAACTTTCTTTGGTTCATCGTCCGAACTACTTTGATTGTGTTCTACTATAGGGACATTATGATGAACCGTTCTGACTAGTTCTTTGCTTCGGTTTTCACAAGCCGAAGCTCTCTGATGTAATTGTGCTAGAGTAAAGAACTGGATGCCTTCTAATCTCTCTTTTAAATAATAGCGCAATCCATCAAAGGCTATTCCCGCCAGTTGTTTATCTGTTAGATGAATTTGAAAGCATCGGTTTCTCGTATCCTGGAATCTCCGGATATAATCACTAACCGATTCATCCTTCTCTTGTCGTAGGGTCACTAAGTCTACTAAATCTAGCTCATAATCACCAGAGAAGAAGTGTTCATGAAATTTTTGCTCTAAGTCTCCCCATGACAAAATGGAATTAGGAGGGAGCGTGGCATACCATGTGAATGCAGTCCCTGTTAAGGATAATGAAAATAAACGCACACGGAATGCTTCGGTGTCAGCCAATTCTCCTAATTGTGCTAGGAACTGGCCTATGTGCTCACGCGTGCTCTTTCCTTGGTCACCCGAAAACTTTGCAAACTCGGGTATCCTAGTTCCCTGTGGGTATGGGTGGTGATCAAATCGGCTGTCATAAGGCTTCCGATATGATTGCCCCCCATGGATCATGCTTACTCCGAGCTTATCTCGGAACGCCCCGGCTATTTCTTCTCTCACTATACCAATGGCAGCCGGTGCAAGACCACCGGCTCTCTGGTCAAACATAGGTGGGGTTGGTTGCATGTTAGTATGTTGTCGTTTCCCCCATTGGTTTGAGCTACGTGGTGCATTTCCATTTGCGCTATATGGCTCATATGTTTGATCGTTTCTTTCCGGCCTTCTAGGTGGGGCCGGGAAGCTTTCCTGGGCTCTGGATCCTGAATTAATGGGCTGGTGCATTGCATAATGTGATGGGAAGTGTTGTTGGGACGGGCGAGGATTCAGGTAATAATCCCCCTCAAAAGACTCATGCGCGGACTGTCCGGATACGTACCCGGACCGTCCGTGATTATATGCGGACCGTCCGTCGTTGTATGCGGACCGTCCGACTGGATAGTTTAAATTCGGTGCCCTATGTGGTGGCTCGGGTGCGTGTCTAGGTAACTCATTAAAAATGGGCCCGACTGTGGCTGACCCGGACGGTCCGCGCTCGCGAGCGGACGGTCCGGACATGTGTAGATCGGCTGGTTTACTGCCGATTTGCGTTTGCTCAGGGTACGTGTCCATCGGCATCCCATAAGGGGGTTGTGACTGGTCGTGACAACCTTTAGCCGATGTATTACGTGTATTATCTCCTAATTCAACCTCGTGTGAAGGAAAATTTGCTATACTAGATTTATCAAATGCACGTACTAGTCTCCTACAATCGTTTTGCATAACCCCTATGATATTTTGCATCTGTTCTCGCTGTTCGTCTATGTAAGCTTTAAGAGATTGGAGTTCGTTGGTGCTACTTACATTTGGGGTAATCGTAGTAGGTCGGAGCGAAGCCAGATCTGTCGCCCGTTGCCGAACGACTTTGTTGTTCCTGTCCACTTTGAAGTCAGCCAGGAACTTCGCCTTTGCTTCTTGGATCAGCTGCTCCTGGCGCTCCTCGAACAGAAGTTGTTCTTCAGCCGGCAAGGCTTCCCATGTCGGTGTGATGATATTGCTGGTGGAAACCTCAGAGCTATCTTTTGAACCGGCCATTGAGGGCCGATTTGATAGGTCTATATGTGTTGTCCCCAGCGGAGTCGCCAAAAAGTATGTTGACGCCTTTTTGGAGCGCCAAACACTCAAGAAGAACCGGCGGCGGTGCTCTCTGCACAGGGGCGGACGGTCCGCGCGCAGGGGCCGGACGGTCCGCGGCCTGGTGCGAGGTGCGGTGGTGCTCTCTGCGCAGGGGCGGACTGTCCGCGGCCTGTGGCCGGACGGTCCGCGGCCTGGTGCGCGGCTAGGGCTTCTCTGCCTGACGGTCGGACGGTCCGCGCCCTGGGGGCCGGACGGTCCGCGCGTACGCAGAGGCGGCGGAAGTCGCCGGCGGCGCCTGGATCTCGCTCCCGGGAGGGACCCCGTCGGGGAGGAGAGATCCTAGGTGGTGTCTAGGCTCGGGCCGGCCGACCTAGACTCCTCTAATCGACGTAGAGCCGAAGAGAGACGAAGAATTTGAGGATTGGGAGGCTAAACCTAAACTAGACTAGAACTACTCCTAGGATAAAATGCGAATAAAAGTTGTATTGATTCGATTGATGATGATTACAAATCGGCCGTAGACCTCTCTATTTATAGAGGAGGGGGGCTGGACCCTTTACACAACTGATTCCGAGCTAATCCCGCGAATATAGCTAACAACCGTAGCACAAAACTCGGAACCCTAATCTGTTCTGCGCACGCGCGGACCGTCCGGCCCACAGGCGCGGACCGTCCGGACCGCGGACCGTCCGGCCTCAGGGCCGGACCGTCCGCACGCTCAATTCTGATTCGAACAGGCACCTACTACGTCAGTGATAGAGGAACCAAGGTAAAAAAAAGCATTTTCTGATATTCCATAAAATGAGTTGTACCTGGGGCAACAGCATCCGGATTCATCGCATACTTGGAGATGGTACTAGGGCGCAACACAAGACTCGGGCATCAGGTTCCCTTTCAGTGCCAAACTCAGCTGCGCCTCGTACATACTTGATTAAATCACCTAACCCTAAATCCATATGGAACTGGTAGAAAAGGAAGCTCAAAAATGGAATGTTCAGTTTTGAAAATCAGACTTGGGCAAATTTCAGACCTACTGGGTTTTGCAGTCTGAAGCAGTTTTGGGATGCTCCTTAAGGGCTGATCCTCATAGTTCTGGTTTATAAGTTCTGTACCAAAGTAGAAGTCCATACTTTGGTGTACAAGTTTGATTAAGGATAATACCACTAAAACCATTTGGATTCAGTGGTCCAAAGATTCAATGTTTTAAATCTGGATTCAGACTTAGCCCATTTTAGCACACTGAAAATGTGTGTTTGGCTCAATTTTGGAGCTCTCTGGTGCTTGATTCTTAAGGTATTAGGCCATACTGCTTATGACAAAGTTGAAGAGCATCTATTAGTGTGTAACTTTGCTTAAAAGAGAGGGGCTTGATGCTGTGCAAAATAAGGAGTAAAGTGCCCTCAAAGTCGATCTGTCAGACTGTGTAAAGGGAGTTCAGTTTCAGTTAACTGAATCTATGGTCTTAGGGAATCGAGCTCCACTTTGGGGCACTCTAACTGGTGATCCATGCATGTTTAGCTCTGGAATGCTATAGCAAAGTAAAAGCCCTATATATGGTGAACAATTTTGATGTGGACTGCCAGGTCTGTCCTTGTGTGGAAATTGGAGAAGAATGGAGATAAAGACAGGCCTGCAGTCGACTGAAGCAGATCAGGGAGAGTGAGTGTCTGCTGCAGAAAAATCTTCTCCCACTATGGACTCCAGCTGTTTGCAAGTGAGTTGGGATAGGGATAACTTGGTCTCAGGGAGGGGTTGATACCTTGGAATATGCCTTGGTGCCCATGGGTGAGTTGGAGAAGGAGTGAAGCTAATCTGTTGCTGACTGTGCTGTGTGTCTGTTTGTGTGTTGGCACACATGCAGTGAACTAAGCCATGTGTTTCCCTGTGTTTGTAGCCTTTGTGGAGCTGGGGAAGGCTGTCCACGTGCTTTTGTGCATGTAGTACTGGTCTTCAAGCTCACTTTTCCTATGGACATGTGGAGATCAAAAGGGTTTATCTCCTTGTTCTTTTTCTTTGCAAACTAGGTCCAGAGAAGTGTATCTCGGTTTTCTCTATGCTCTTCGACCAAAACTTGGTAGTCTAGCGTCTGCTAATGCTTTTGTAACCGAAGCAAGCCAACTAAAACTGTCCCACCGCCCAGAGCACACCCTTGCACTCCCTGCATCCAGATCGTGGTGACCACGCCCATTCCTTTTCGGTCTCATCGTGGCCAGCCGTTCTCAAGGTGACGCCTGCCCGACTGGTTTATGTTTTGTGGTCTCTATGCCATGGTGATGCTCACCGAGCTATTCCTTCGAACGCTACCGTAACAGGTTAACCGGAACATCGCCACGCCGCCAGTAAACACCGCCGAGGGAGTGTCTTCGCGTCGACCGACTAAATTGTTGTCTCTCCGAGCCAACCAATGTAAGAATTGGGTGTTAGGTGTCTTACTGATGCCCGTAGTGGCTTTTGATTAAGTGCTACCGTGGTGGGAGCCTCGGCCAGCCTCACCGGAGCTCGGTGTGCCGCCGCCACCGTGGCCAGAGGCGGTTTAGCTTGTTTGGGCCCGATTAACTTAAGGCATAAGATGTGTTAGCATCGGGGGTCGCGTAGGTGTGTTCGGTTTCACCAGAGATGACCGCCGCCGGCGAGTCTGTGCGAGGGATGGCCGGCGTCCGCGGTCCGCCGGAGTTGGTGTCGGGGTTAACGAAGTGCGAAAGGACAGAAACTCGGGAGCCTCGTTGTGATGTCAGTGGAACAGAGAAATAGGGCCCAGGGTCTTTGTTATTTAGCTGGATCAGCGAGGGGGTTTTTGCGCAGCGCGGGCGCAGGGCCGGTTTTCCCCGAGTTCGTGGGTCGAGCTCATTAGTTTCGGCCCAGTATTGTTGAATCTTTCTCTTTTTCTTTTAGCTGACAACTTATAAAATACACTAGAAAATGTAGAAAAATGATAAAATTGTGAAACCAATTTTGTTAGGACCATAAAATTGTGTAGTTTCTTCTAGAAACATTTTTATAATTTGCAGCAATAATTAGATTTTTGAGTATTTAAATGTGCCTCTAGAATGCATAAATGAATTTTAGAAATAACACTAGAACACCAAAAATTATGAAAATTTGTGGAAAGGTTATTTATCACTAATTTAGCCTCTGGTAAAAATTTGAAACTGTTTGGACTTGATTTTTTTTGACAAAGGGGAACACCCCCTATTTCATTAAGAAATAGAAACCGGACCAAGGTTTTTACAAGACCACAGTCTTAACCAACAGCCAAAAGCTGACAAGACTACCACATTTATCAGCTACGCAAGGGTTAAGCCCAACTAAGGGAACACAGTATTCCAGAAATACTTGAAAGACTGACAACCAGCCAAAGAGACAAACTAGAGACAAGTCCAAAAGCAGCCTGGACCAGCCACCAATAGCGACGACCAAAGCTAGGTTTTTATCTAACGAGGAAGATAAGCTGATTACATCAAAACAGTACAGAACTTGAAAAGATGCATCAACAGCCAAAATGTCACTGGAGGCGCCTATCGACCGGCTTCGAACCATGGGCTTTGCTGTAGATGTCACTTGTTATCTTTCGGATTCTGCGGCTTCCTTGTTCCACCAGTTTTTTTTCTCTTTGTCTGCCGAATAGACCAAGCATCAATCCAGTAACAACATGAAAAAATCATATTAGATGGATCATCAATCAGCTTAGCATTGAAGCAACAATCATTACGAGTACGCCAAATTGCCCAAAGGACAGCACCACACCCAAAGAGAACCAGTTTTTTTTTCAGTTTTATAAAAACTGTTAATCCAGGGACCAAAAAGGTCGGCCGTATCTTTGGGAGTAGAGGACAGATTAAAGGCAATTTGGATAATTCTCCAAATAAACCTGGCCACCGGACAATGAAAAAGCAAATGGTCTATGGACTCCAGAAGTCCACAAAAGATACAATCAAGGTTCCCTTGCCAGTGCGTTTTAAACAAATTATCTTTTGTCAGGATCTTCTTATTTCTGACCAACCACAGAAACACCTTAATTTTATGGGGAAGCCTGGGTTTCCACAAAAAATTCAAGGGAACATCAATAAGAGAATTCTTCATCATTTTGTAAAAGGAATTCACTGAAAAACCTTTACATCCCAACAACCACTTCGAAGAATCCTCATCTCCAGAAAGCAAGACATCACTACAACGGGTAATGAGGTCATTATAAGCCTCTCCTATATCACCAATAAGTCTTCTTCTGAACGTAAGCGACTGAAAGTTGGAGGAGATGACATTATGAACTGTGATATCCTTGTCATAAACGAATTCAAACAAGTTAGGGTACTTGTCAGTCAATTTTTCATTACCACACCAAATGTTTTTCCAGAAACTGGAGCTCTTTCCATTACCAATATTTTTTTACAATAATTATAATATTTGTCTCGAACTGAGAGGATACCTTTCCAGAAGTGAGAATCAGAAGGTCTCTTCTTCACAGAAATGATAGGTCTATTTTTAACATACTTGTTATGAACAATGGTTTGCCACAAACCACTAGAATTTTCTAGTCTCCAAAACCACTTCGCCAGCAAAGCTTCATTCATTTTTTGTAAATCTAGAACACCAAGACCACCCATATTTTTGGGAGAACTGACTAAATTCCACTCAGCCAAATGGTATTTTTTCTGATTGTGGCCACCCTGCCATAATAACCTTTTTCTAAAAATATCCATTTTTTTCAACACACCTTTGGGGCATTTGTACAAAGAGAGCATGTACATGGGACATTGGTGAGACTGCTGTTGATCAAAACTAATCGACCACCCAGACTAAGGAAACGACCTTGCCATGAGCCCAATTTGCTCTCAATTTTTTCTACTATGGGATCCCACAAAGATTTGAACAGCCTTTTGTTATCAATTGGGACCCCTAAGTATTTCATAGGGAGGCCACTTGGAGGGCAAGTAAAGATGCCAGCATACAAATGCTCTCTATTAATATAATTTCCCAAGCAAATAATTTCACTTTTATGAAAGTTAATCTTAAGGCCAGACATCTGTTCAAAAATACAGAGAATAAACTTCAGATTTCTAGCATTTTCAAGATAATCTTGCAGCAAAAAATAGTGTCATCAGCATATTGTAAACAGCAACAACCACCAGAAATAATATGTGGGATGAGACCTTTGATAATACCTTCATCTTTAGCTTTTTGAATCAAGCAAGCAAGACCATCAGCTGCCACATTAAAAAGGAGTGGGGAAAAAGGATCACCTTGGCAAACACCCTTATGTGTTTTAAAATAGGGACCAACCACATCATTAGTTCTGATAGCAACTTTACCACCTTTCACAGTCTTCAGCACCCAATCACTCCATTTATCACCAAAGCCTTTCTTAATCATCATATTATGAAGATATTTCCAATTAACCTTGTCATAAGCTTTTTCAAAATCAACTTTAAAAATCACTCCATTCTGTTTCTTCCGTTTTACTTCATGGATAATCTCATGAAGTGAAAGGACACCATCTATGATATATCTTCCTTTGATAAATCCATACTGGAGGTCACTAATCACAGAGGTGATGCAGCGAGCCAACCTATTAGTCAGAACTTTGGTAATAATTTTGTAACATACGTTAAGCAAACAAATAGGTCGAAAGGCTTTAATATCAGTCGCATCAGGGACGTCTGGGATAAGAGTGACTATCCCAAAATTAAGTCTCTCAATATTAAGTGAACCATCATGAAAGGAATTAAAGAGATTAAACAAATCACTTTTAATGACTTCCCAGAATTCCTGAAAAAATTCAGAAGGGAAACCATCAGGACCCGGAGCACTGTTGTGTTTCAGAGCAAACACCACTTCTTTGATCTCCTCCAAAGAGAAAGGACTAATAAGAAGGTTTCTGTCTCCCTCCTCAAGCTGCTTCATGTCCAAATTAGCCAAAGAAATACTTGAATCTTGAGAAGGGCCAAAGAGATCTTTATAGAAAGAAGTCGCCAGTTGGTTAATGCCATGATCATCATGTGCCAAAATATCACCATGATAAAGAGTTAAGATCTTAAGTTTCCTCTTTTTATGCTTGGCTAGAAAATGGAAGTACTTAGAGTTCTCATCACCGTCTAACAAGAACTTATCTCTAGCTTTCTGTATGAGGCTAATGTTTTCCTCATCAACAATCTTCTTGAGGTTAGATTCCAGGTCAAGTTTCACAAATCTATCAGCATCTGACAAACCCGAAGTCTCACTGATTTTATCAAGGGTGTCAATTTTTTCAATCAGATATTTTTTCAGCTTCTTGTAGTGACCTACAATATTATTATTCCAACCTTTAAGCTTTTGTCTCAGACATTTCAGTTTCAGCTTCCACACATCAAGGCTATGGGTCGCACCCACTGGGAGAGACCAATTACTTTTCACTAAGTTGTGAAAGTCCAGTCTAAGCTTCCAGCACAGCTCGTATCTAAAGTCCTTACGCGCAATGGAGATAGCATCAGTTTGAAGACAAAGGGGAGCATGATCCGAGAAGGATCTATTCAAACCACGAACACTGATATTGTTATAAGCAAGATCCCAGTCAGGACTGGCCAAAAATCTATCTAACTTTTCAAACGTAGGATCACTACGGTTGTTAGACCACATATACAATCTATTTTTCAATTCAAATTCCACTAGACCATGATGGTCTATGATACTATTAAACAAGGAGCTCCACTTACTGAGGCTGCCCGGTTTATTTTTTTCCTCAGCTTTTCTGAGGATGTTAAAGTCACCACCAATAAGCAGGGGGACCTGACTTCTCGAGCAGACCGCAGACAGTTCACTGAGAAATCGGCTTTTATGTTCCTTTTGAGCAGCCCCATACACATTGACAAAATTCCAAATAAGATTTTTTTCTCTGTGGAGAACAAGAGTGCGAGTCAAAAATTCTCCAGCTTCAAATTCTCTGACATCAAACACCTCAGAGTTAAATCCCACTAAAAGGCCACCCGATCTCCCATTAGGAGGAGAGGAAAACCATGCAAAAAGTTTGTTACCAGCAAGCGAGGACAAGAGAGAATCATTGAAATGATATTTTTAGTTTCCTGTAAACCAATAAAATCAACCTTTTCCTCTCTAATGATTTCTCTCAAGAAATCAAACTTAGTACTCTGACCCAACCCCTGACAATTCCAGATAAGGCCAATCATTTTTAAATCGGATCTGGGGGAGGTCAGAAAGGTCAGACACCCAATTTTTAGTAGATGTATATCTACTTTTTGGGGAAGCTTTTCTTTTGGTTGTTTTTTCCGATGTTTTATTTTCCTTCCTTTTCTTAAAATCATAACATCAAGGAAATCCTGATCATTGTTTATATCTGAATCATCATGGACACTGCTATCCACATCTTTGTGATCATCAATGAGGGGGACCTCCAAATTTGAAGTATTATTTTTTTTACAAGCTTGAATTGCCAGAATTTTTTTTGGAAAGTTCCAGCTCTTTGATCAACTCCAGATTATCTATTGCAGCAGTTTCAGAAGGACCCAAAGAAACTCCTAATTTATTAGCTATATCTAGCAAGTCAACATTATTAGAATCAAGCAGAGAAAAAGAGTTAGTATACATACCTTTGTTAAGGAAGGCATCTTTGGCTTCAGCTCTGGAGATAGCTTTATCGGCCACCTTCACATCATCATTCTTCTCCAGCCTTGAGCTTTTTCTGATGCCATCAGAGATGTTGATGGGCATGTCCAGAGATTTTTTACCTTTCACATCCTGTAAAACCTCATCATTGGGGGGGATCGAGATCATAGCACCAATCTTGGACTGAAAGTCTGTTTGATCCTCCTCCATGTCTTTAGCAAATTCTTCAAGATCTTGAGAACTCAGCAGATCATCTTCATTTGGGTCAAAATCCACTTTCTCATCACTGAGGTTATCAAGTTTCTGATCCTCATCAGGAATATTTTTGGAAATCTCAAGGTTGGGTTCAGAAAGTTTGGCAGACTCTTTGCCTTGAGAAGAAGACTCCCCTAATTTGGGATTAGGAGTAAGATCAGTATCCTGGGTTTCTTCTTCCACATTTTTAGGTTTTTTCCCAGATTTGTCAAATAATGGGTCATTGGTCCCATGAATTTGAACAGAAGCTCTCTTGCCCAGGTTCACTGAATCATCATTCCAACCCTCATCATAGATTGATTCAATTCTAAAGAAGATATCATACAGGAAGGGCTTGACTGCCACTTCCACCATAGGTGGAATCATAGCCACACTTTTTATGTGGATTTTGAATCTCACAATATCATCAGAGTCCAAGGACATGAGGTCAACTTCCTCAACAGCCCCAATCATTGAGCCAATTTCGCAAATCAACTGATAATTTTGTAGTTCCTCAGGGACATTCTCAGCAATAACCCACACAGTATGAAGTCTAGATTTGGGCTTGGCCCGAGAACTCCAAGGCACAACAACAATCTTGGCACCAGACATCTTCATCTTAAGCTCAGGGAAACTTATCATTTCATCAAGGCATTCTTGAGAGGGGAATTGCATCAGAAATCCAGAATGACATTTAGTAGCCTTCCACATCTTACCCCAAGGGAAATGGAAACCAAAATCTCTTTCAAGATCTTCTGTCGAAACCAACCCCTCAATCACTTTAACCAGACCGATGAAAACCCTTTTTGGTTTTTTGGTCAATGGTTTAGCGAAATGAGACAAGTAAAACCCTAATCCATCAGCAGCCATACCAACTATGGGCATGGTGGGTTTGTTTTGCTTAGGTAGAACACAACGAGATGTAACATGAGTCTTCTTACGGCATATATCACACCACAATGCGTTAAAGCAATTTCTAGCATGATGCCCTTCAACACCACATTTCTGACAGAAAGTAGGACGAACAAGATCGACATCTTTCTTCAGAGGTAAAGGAGAAACGATAGGGTTACCTGTTTGAGTTCCTTCGCCGGGGAAGTGAGAGCACCTAGAGGGGGGGGGGTGAATAGGTGATCCTGTAAAACTTAAAACTTAAGCCACAAAACTTGGTTAAGTGTTAGCACAATAATTACCAAGTGGCTAGAGAGAAGATCTTGCACAATACGATAACCACAAAGAGTTCAACACAGAGAAGACACAGTGGTTTATCCCGTGGTTCGGCCAAGTACAAAACTTGCCTACTCCACGTTGTGGCGTCCCAACGGACGAGAGTTGCACTCAACTCCTCTCAAGTGATCCAATGATCAACTTGAATACCACGATGTTTTGCTTTTCTTTTCTTATCCCGTTCGCGAGGAATCTCCACAACTTGGAGCCTCTCGCCCTTACACTTTTGATGTTCACAAAGAATCACGGAGTAAGGGAGGGATGAGCAACGCACATAAGACTCAAAAATCAGAGCAACAACACGCACACAAGTCGCAACAAGAGCTCGCAACACAACCCAATGAGTTTACAACTCAACTAGAGCTCTAGATGCTATCACAAAGAAACAAATGCGTGGAATCGAAGTCTCGGTGCTTAGGATTGCTTTGAGTATGCTTGGTGTTCTCCTCCATGCGCCTAGGGGTCCCTTTTATAGCCCCAAGGCAGCTAGGAGCCGTTGAGAGCAATCTGGGAAGGCAAATCTTGCCTTCTGTCGTCTGCGCACCGGACAGTCCGGTGCACACCGGACACTGTCCGGTGCCCGATTTCTTTCCTTAACTGGCGCAGTCGACCGTTGGCAGCCAGAGAGCCGTTGGCGCACCGGACAGTCCGGTGCACCCTTCTAGTCATTGGCTCGGCCACGTGTCCCGCGCAGATCGCGCGGCCGACCGTTGGCCCGGCCGACCGTTGGCTCACCGGACAGTCCGGTGCACACCGGACAGTCCGGTGAATTATAGCCGTACGTCGCCGGTGAATTCCCGAGAGCGGCCAGTTCGCTCGAGCCAGCCTGGCGCACCGGACACTGTCCGGTGCACCACCGGACAGTCCGGTGCTCCCAGACTGAGCAGAGTCTTGGCTGCTCGAGCCAAGACAATTCCAATTCGATTTTTCCTGTTTCCACCACTTAGACATAATACATTAGTCTCTAAAACAATGTACTAAGTCTGAGAAACATACCTTTATCCTTGATTTGTACTTTGTCCACCATTTTACACTTAGGCACTTGTGTTGGACACTAAATTACCAAAATACTTAGAGATGGCCCAAAGGCACATTTCCCTTTCAGGAAGGGGACAACAGACCCTCTTGTTGCTCAGCTTTTCCGAGTGTAGGCTTCAACTTCCAACTGAGGTTTCTTGCCCTGTTCCAAGATTGAGGCCCCCGCGGATTCTCTTTAGGACCCCATCGATCCCACTGGGGGTTCTGAGGATTCTTGCCCTTCGGATCCATCGCAGAGTCTTTCGAAGGACTTCAAAAACCACCAGAACCCAGACGAGGCCACTCCTCTTCAACCACCAGCGGGCGAAAGGACGAAACACACCACCCTCCGCTAAAACTAGACCTCGCCGAGACCGGGAGCGACCAGAGATGCGAGAGGAAGGCGGCGCAATGGGGAAACAAGTGCGATCCGATGAAATCCAAGGGAAACCCTAATCTGGATGTAGGGTTTTCAGGCGGAGTAGTCGGTGGGGGAGACGACTCGCGCGTGGAGAAGTGAGACCGAGCAGGGAGCGGCGACACCCCCGTGCTCCACCCAACCCAAGTCAATCGCGGATCCGAGGGCCGTTCCGCAGCGCGAGACGGGGCACTGTAGCCCTAGGCCAGGAGACACCGCGGGGAAACCGGCCCAACATCAATTACCCGCGCGACAACACACCAATCGCCATAGGAGGGAGGGGGAATGGCACGGGAGTAAGAAGGGTCGGCCCAGGGGACCGAACGCCATTTTTTTTTGCCTTGCGCCGCATCCGACTAGCCGGCCACCGTGGTCGTTTGGACTTGATTTGATCAGAGAACCTTGAAATAACTAAATTAAGAAGTTTAAATTAATAACACTTGGTGTTAATATATGTTTATCTCAAAATTGGAACTCTATAAATTGAAGAACAACAAGTTTGGTAAATTTTAGTATGTTTGCTTCTCTGATTGGTCCAAGTAAGTTTAGTTTGGGGCTCTTGTAGCAAGGTTTGGTAATATGGAAGTATGTGTATACTTAGCAGATGCTTGTTTTAAAGTATTTATACTTCCTACCTCTCCTTTATGAAAGTTTGCATCTCATACCATTACATAAGCATGCATGTACTTGTAATTGATTTGTAGAGCACCTAGAAGATGAAGTTGAAGTGGAAGTAGAAGGAGAACAAATTCCCCAACCAGAAGCTTCTACATCTGAAGTTCCTCCTGAAGGTCCTTCTGAAGAACCTCCTCCTGAGAACAGGGCTTATTTTGATATCTGTGGTGAGGTGGTAGTGTCTCCTCCACATCAAGGCAAGCCTCGGTGCATTTAACCAATTTCCTTGCATTTTCAAAGCTTTTATCACTTATATGATGCATTAGGTGATAGGAGTTGAATGATTAAACACTTGTTGCATAAATCATTCCTTGGAATATTCCACCGCCACCACAATGGAGCCAGTTTGCATCCACACTAGCTCTGCCACCACAGTTCAACACCCCTCCGACACATATACCGACACCTAGAGATAGGGTACGTTTGATAACTCTCGATGAATTTATACACTTGTATACTTTTTGATATTTGCATTTAACGTGTTGATATTTGCTAACTTGCATAGGTTATGCTCGAAGCGTGTGGTAGTGGGTCTGATCCCACAGCAGGGACTGGATTTGTTGACTCCCTCTTCGCGTTCCCTTCTCCTGGTGGTGGTGGCGGCAGCGGTCAAAGCTCTAACCACCCAAGTGGTGGTTATCTCTAAACACTTGAACTCGTGCACGCTATGTTTCTTAACTCGTTGACTCTATGTTTTTTGCGAACTAAACACTTGAACTTATGTCGTACTTTCTATTTGAAATGTTTGTGTAAACTATGTTGGTGAATGTTATGTTTGTAATTCGTGAATTGATTATGAATGCATGTGTTTGTAATGTGTCTGTTCTGTGTGATATATATGTTATGTGTGCAATTGTGCAGAAATAGTGACCTAATTTAGTGCTGGTTTTGTAGCAGTATAGGGTAATTCTCGTCGGCCCAGTTAATTCCCGTCGGCTATGGTTGAACCGACGGGAATTAACAATTAATTCCCGTCGGCCAGGTAGGGCCGATGGGAATTAATTAGTAACTCCTTTCGGCTATGTAGGGCCGACGTGGATTAATTAATAACTCCCGTTGGTTGTCCTGGCCGATGGGGATTAAGTATTCCTGTCAGCGACCGACAGGAATAATCTTATCCCCGACATCTGACGCCTGTCGGCTTACAACCGACGGGAATAAGCCCTAAACCGACGGGAATTAAGTGTTTTCCTGTAGTGATTGGTCATCGACTAGAGACTCCTTTACCTGACCCACATATTTTTCCTTCCATAGATCATATTCTCGGATTTCTGGTCGAGCCCATTTCTTCGTCAAAAATCCATAGGTGTTAGCCTTTGGTATTACTGAAAACGGTCGTTCTTGGCCATTTTGGTCAAAAATTTGGGTCGTATGCGCATTGATCATCGACGACATTCTCATACACCTTACCCCACAAATGTTTTCTTGCCATAAATCACATTATTGGATCTTTGGTGGAGACCATTTCTACGTCGAAAATCCATACGTGTTAGCCTTTGGTATTAGTGAACACGGTCGTTCATGGCCATTTTCATCAAAAATGGGGGTTGTACGACCATTGATCATCGACCAGAGAATCCTTTACCTTACACAACATATTTTTTCCTTGTCATAGATTACATTCTTGGATTTCTGGTGGGGATTGTTTCTTCGTCAAAAATCCAGAAGTGTTAGCCCTTGGTATTACAGAAAACAGTCGTCCTTGGTCATTTTGGTCAAAAATTGGGGTCATATGCGCATTGATCATCGACGAGAGTCTCATACACCTTACCCAGACATGTTTCCTTACCATAAATCACATTTTTTGGATCTTTGGTGGAGACCATTTCTATGTCGAAAATCCATAGGTGTTAGCCTTTGGTATTACTAAAAACAGTCGTTCATGGCCATTTTAATAAAAAATTGGGGTTGTATGGCCAACAATCATCGATAGAGGCTCCTTTACCTCACCCCACATATATTTCCTTACCATGTATCACATTATTGGATTCCTAGTAGAGACCATTTCTTTGTCAAAAATTCATAGGAGTTAGCCTTTGGTATTACGAAAACGGTCGTTCTTGACCATTTTGGTCAAAAATTGGGGTCGTATGCGCATTGATCATCGACGAGAATCTCATACACCTTCCCCACACATGTTTCCTTGCCATAAATCACATTCTTGGATCTTTAGTGGAGACCATTTCCACGTCAAAAATTCATAGGTGTTCAGCCTTTGGTATTACTGAAAACAGCCGTTCATGGCTATTTTTGTTAAAAATGGGGGTTGTATGGCCATTGATCATCAACTAGAGGCTCATTTACCTTACCCCCACATATTTTTCCTTCCATAGATCACATTATTGGATTTTCCGGTGAAGACCATTTCTTCGTAAAAAATCTATAGGTGTTAGCCTTTGGTATTACCGAAAACGGTCGTTCTTAGCCATTTTGGTCAAAAATTGGGGTCATATGCGCATTGATCATCTACAAGAGTATCATACACCTTACCCAACACATGTTTCATTTCCATAAATAACATTATTTGATCTTTGGTGGAAACCATTTCTACATCGAAAATACATAGGTGTTAGCCTTTGTTATTACTGAACATGATCGTTCATGGCCATTTTCATCAAAATGGGAGTTGTTTGATCATTGATCATCGACCAGAGGCTCCTTTACCTTACCCCACATATTTTTTCCTTGCCATAGATCACAATATTGGATTTCAGTTGGAGACCATTTCTTAATAAAAAATCCATATGTGTTAGCCTTTGGTATTACCAAAAACAGTCGTTCTTGGCCTTTTTGATCAAAAATTGGGGTCGTATGCCCATTGATCATCGACGAGAGTGTCATATACCTTACCCCACACATGTTTCCTTGCCATATATCACTTTTTTGGATCTTTGGTGGAGACCATTTCTACGTCGAAAATCCATAGGTGTTAGCCTTTGGATTGCTGAAAACGGTCGTTCATGACCATTTTCATCAAAATGGTGGTTGTATGGCCATTGATCATCGACCAGAGGCTCCTTTAACTTACCTCACATATATTTCCTTGCCATAGGTCACATTATTGGATTCCATGTGGAGACCATTTTTTCGTTAAAAATCCATAGGTTTTGGCCTTTGGTATTACCGAAAACGGTCGTTCTTGACCATTTTGGTCAAAAATTGGGGTCGTATGCGCATTAATCATTGACGAGAGTCTCATACACCTTGCGCCACACATGTTTTCTTGCCATAAATCCATAGGTGTTAGCCTTTGGTACTACTAAAAACAGTCGTTCATGACCATTTTTTTGTCAAAAATAGGAGTTGTATGACCATTGATCATCGACTAGAGACTCCTTTACCTTGCCCCACATATTTTTCCTTACATAGATCACATTCTTGGATTTCTGATGGAAACCATTTCTTCGTCAAAAATACATAGGTGTTAGCCTTTGTATTACCGAAAACAGTCGTTCTTGACCATTTTGGTCAAAAATTGGGGTCGTATGCGCATTGATCATCGACGAGAGTCTCATACACCTTACCCCACACATGTTTCCTTGCTATAAATCACATTCTTGGATCTTTGGTGCAGACCATTTCTACGTCAATAATCCAAAGGTGCTAGCCTTTGGTATTACTGAAAACGGTCATTCATGGCCATTTTTGTCAAAAATGGGGGATTATGGCCATTGATCATCGACTAGCGGCTTCTTTACCTTACCCCACATATTTTTCCTTCCATAGATCATAATCTTGGATTTCTAGTGGAGACATTTCTTTGTTAAAAATCCTTAGGTGTTAGCCTTTAGTATTACCGAACACGGTCGTTCTTGGCCATTTTGGTCAAAAATTTGGGTCGTATGCGCATTGATCATCGACGAGAGTCTCATACACCTTCCACCACACATGTTTCCTTGCCATAAATCACATTATTGGATCTTTGGTGGAGACCATTTCTACGTCGAAAATCTATAGGGCCCCGTTTGTTTTCTTTCATTTTGAGGAATTGGAATCTTACTAATGGAATAGACTATTTTTTTTAGAACGTGACATTCCACCACTTTCCAAAGTTATCATATAAGCCTATCTCAAATTCATGGGGTGAGAGATGGAAATTGATTCTATAGATTTACATGTTATTTTTCCGATGTACAGCTTATATCACATTCGTGTACTTGTTTCGCTATAACATAAATGTAGTATATAACTATCTCTCTCATATTATTTAGGATAATATACAAATATATTACATATATAAATATATAAACTTAATTAGTTTTGTCTAAATTATAATTATTAAAATGGAATTCAATTCCAACTAAACAAACGGGACCTAGGTGTTATCCTTTGGTATTACTGAACACGGTCGTTCATGACCATTTTCATCAAAAATGGGGGTAGTATGGCCATTGATCGTCGACCAGAGGCTCCTTTACCTTACCCCCACATATTTTTTCCATGCCATAAATCATATTCTTGGATCTTTGGTGGAGGCCATTTCTACGTCAAAAATCCATAGGTGGTAGTCTTCGGTATTACTGAAATTGGCCGTTCATGGCCATTTTTGTCAAAAATGAGGGTTGTATGGCCATTGGTCATCGACTAGTGACTCCTATACCTGACCCCACATATTTTTCCTTCCATAGATCATATTCTTGGATTTCTGGTCGAGACCATTTCTTCGTCAAAAATCCATAGGTGTTAGCCTTTGGTATTACCGAAAACGGTCGTTCTTGGCCATTTTGGTCAAAAATTGGGGTCGTATGCGCATAGATCATCGACAAGAGTCTCATACACCTTACCCCACACATGTTTTCTTGCCATAAATCATATTATTGGATCTCTGGTGGAGACCATTTCTACATCGAAAATCCATAAGTGTTAGCCTTTGATATTACGGAACACGGTCGTTCATGGCCATTTTCATCAAAAATGGTGGTTGTACGACCATTGATCATAGACCAGACGCTCCTTTACCTTACACCACATAATTTTTCCTTGCCATAGATTACATTCTTGGATTTCTAGTGGAGACCATTCCTTCGTAAAAAATCCAGAAGTGTTAGCCTTTGGTATTACCGAAAACGGTCGTCCTTAGCCATTTTGGTCAAAAATTGGGGTCGTATGCGCATTGATCATCGACGAGAGTCTCATACACCTTACCCCAAACAAGCTTCCTTGCCAAATATCACATTCTTAGATCTTTGGTGGAGACCATTTCTACGTCGAAAATCCATAGGTGTTAGCCTTTGGTATTATTGAAAACGACCGTTCATGGCCATTTTCATCAAAAATGGGGGTTGTATGGCCATTGATCATCAACCAGAGGCTCCTTTATCTCACCCCACATATGTTTCCTTACCATATATTACATTATTGGATTCCTGGTGGAGACCATATCTTCGTAAAAAATCCATAGGTGTTAGCCATTGGTATTACTAAAAGTGGTCGTTCTTGGCCATTTTGGTCAAAAATTGGGGTCGTATTGTCACACCCGGATTTAAGGGCCAACCTGGGCACGTCTCAAATGTGTGCTAGGATTAAGTCTCACACATATGATGACTCATGGTACAGAAATCAATGTCACATCTTTATTATATAATAGAAGTTCTATACAATATAACTAAAATATATTACATCATGTGACGACAATGATCCTCCACAATCCCTAGTTGATTGGGAGACGACGACCTAGATCTCTTCGAACTCATCTTCATGATCCTTCTCTTCTGGATGCACCTGTTCTTAACCTGGGGAGTTTAGCAAGGGTGAGCTCCCATACGGTCATCGCTCAACAAGTTATGGGGAGACAATGTAGTGTAAGGCTTACCAAGGAGAATGGTTAAGGCTGAGCATTACTTTTAACAAGCTGGTCAAAATTTTATTATCAATTACTAAATATAAGTGTATACCAACCCAATTAAATAATTGATCACAATTAATAATAAATCCCACAATGCAATGCAAATGACAGATTAAGTTTAATTCCATAAATTACTCATGTGAGGGTCTGAGCACGACTGATATACCAGTTTTACACTCTGCAGAGGTTGCACATCTTTACCCACAAGACGTGTTCCCTTTGTCTCCTCGGGTTGATCGGACCCTTAAATACTGCCAAGGTGAGTAGGCGAGGGTACACTGCGAGGCCTTTACAAAGTTCCACTAGAGGAGAGAACCCGCTACGGATTCCGGGCCGAAGGCGATATAGGAATCCCTCGTCCGAAAAGCTAAAAAGACAGTCCGATCCGAGGACCTCCCTATACCTGCACAACTCCACCCCGCTTGCCCCTTTCGGGAAAGGATTAACTCACACTAGCTTTCCTAATTAATCAGTCAAGGGCGTCCCATTCCACCCTTGTGGTAGCACTGTTTTCTCGGGTGGTCGCTCCATGTTCCAATTAACAAGATGATCTTATCATGAACAATAATTAAACGAAACATGATCATAATTCAGATATAATATTAATCCCAAAACCAGGTAGAGCATAGCAAGATTACCCAATAATTCATTTGTATGCAAGGTGTAGGGTAAACAATACTAGGTAACCTATTAGGTCCCATCAGCTTAACCTAACAATGCCACGGTGATTAAGAATCCTGAACATTATTAGGTCAAAGAAAGTGATCAAGAACACAACTTGTCTTATACTAGCGATAACCTTGTTGTCCAGATGCTGCCCCAAATGTTGGGCTTCAGGTTCCTCGTGATATCGCTTCTACTTGTAGCAATACATTCAAATAAGCAAATAATGGATATAATAACATTACACCAAATCATGGAAATAAACCACACAATAATATTATACGCGTCGCTACGAGATCGTAGGTTTAAGAACCACTCAAATCGGAGTTAAAACAAATAAGTTATGAATTTTCTAATATTTATCGAATTAATTCTACTCCAAAAATCATTTTCGGATATATATATATATATATATATATATATATATATATATATATATATATATATATATATATATATATATATATATATATATATATATATATATATATATATATATATATATATATATATATATATATATATGCCAGCTATTGTTTTGAGGGAGCGCACTATTACTGGAAAGGTCAGGGGCTAAAACATTAAAAACAGGACCTATTTCTAATGATTTCTGAACGTAACTAGATGGCGGGTTATTTTATAACAATTGCAGGGTCTCTTTAGTAAAACTGTGTGGCCGAAGGGGTATGGGCGCAAATAGGCCGTCGGATTGGAATGCTACGGCTAGGATTAGATCAACCCGAGTATAAACTGGTATTCAATCTCAGTCATCCGATCAAAGATATACAGTTGGGCTGGTAGAGATGGAGTTGGGCTGCAGGCGCGATTTCAGCCCAATAGCAGGTAAGTTCCTTTCTCTTTTTTCCTTCCATTTTTTGTTTTATTTCTTTTCATTACTATATTCAAACCTCAAATTCAATTCTGGACTACAAATTTAAATAAATGCAACAATACAAGAACACCAGCTTGAGATGCAAAGTTTATCTAAGTGATTTGATTATTAACTATTCTATTCTTTTAGATAAATGCCTCTCGCAGTATTTCTTTTTAAGAAATTGCTATTTTGAATGTGTAACTAATTTAAAAGTATATTCATCAATTCAATATTCATTACTTATTCAATTTAAGGGAAGATATATCCCAATGAAGAATCTTTATTAAGAAAAACTTTTACTTTAATCTCTCTTTTGAAAGGTTCCTAAATACCTACTCCATAGACAAATAGTACCATTAATCAAATAATTGGGGAACTTTGTTTTAGTTTTCAAATTGATCTTCAGTTTTAACTACCAACACTTTGATATTACCATTTTATTATCATTATTATTATAGGAAGGGACACTTCCAATGTATGTCATTAAAAGACACTTTATTTGGTCCTTTTTAGAAAAGAAAAAAATGACTAAATCCAAAACCAGGATATTGGGTGTTACAAATTATATCCCCTTTAAAAATAATCTCGTTCTCGAGATTACCTAAAAAAGATGTAGATAGCTTTGTGTGTGGTTTAGCTTTTAGTTTCCAATTAGTTTTAATGCCCCCATGGGTTTCGTTCTTTTCATTAGCGGGGGTGGCTTAGGAAAACATGGGCATACTATGTTTTTAGCTAATAAGTAAGATTAGAAAAGATTAGGATAAGATAAGGTTTAGGCAAGGAAAACTTCTATTCCGGATGGTGGATCCTGTGTTATTTGGAGATCTTGTCTGGCTTCTGTCCTTGCTTAATGAGGTTGATCTATCCCTTCTCCGGTCTTGGTGTCTCCATTCGAGTTAGGGAAGTATAGTTAAGATAGCTGGAGGTACATGGGTTAGAGCATCTCCAACAGAGGTCTTAAACTGAGTTCTAAATATAAATATAGGACTCAAGTCATAAAAACTGTCTCCAACAGGAGTACTAATTTACTAACTTTTGTCAAATAGATTAAGGACTCGGTGGTTGGGGTCCTAAATATGATACCCATCGACCTGGGCCCTATCTTTCCATTTTCCTCTAAACCAACTGATCGAAACTGCTGTTGGAGTTAAAAAACAGAAAAAAGGACGCCAACACTTTGATGGTAAGGGTAAAAACCAGAAAACACTTTATTATAGGGTCCACTGTTGGAATTTAAAAATTTAATTGAGCCCTATACATTTTAAATCAGGTTCTATTTCAAAATTTAGGACTCTTGTTTAGGACTTAATGTTGGAGATGCTCTTAGGTAGGTCAAAATTTTGTTTGTTGTTAGGTTGGAATAGATAGATTATGCAACCTATCATGAATCTGTTAGGTCAGGCAGTTGTGCATGGCCGAGTTGGTCTAAGGCACCAATTTAAGGATTAAGTGAACTAGGTTGAAAAGAGTTTCTAGGAATAGAGTTTAATCTATTAACTAATCTAGGTTAATTTGCTCTTCCCATTAGATAGGTGCAAGAAATATGAGCCGATTAGACTAGATCTTATTAGATTAGGTTAGATCTGATTAGTTTTGATTAGATTGGACTAGTATTAGGTAAGACTAGATTAGATTAGGTTGGACTAGTTCTAATTAGATTAGTTCAAATTAACCATATTAGATTAGATCACATTAGTTCACATTAGTTTAGATGGGATCCAGATTAGATTGGATATGACTAGATTAGATTAGACAAGATCTAATTAATTTGGATTAGATCATGGTTGTTACTCTAGGGTGGGATAAGTATGCTTATCAGGACAAGATGAATCTATTAGGATAAAGATAGAGTCTTTTACAATAAGGTGGATCTATAAGGTGGATCTGTTTTTTTGGATATTTTATCTTTCTAATTATATTTTTATGTATATATATATTTAGATGCAATCGTGGACATTACTTCACAACTCATCACACTCAATCAAAGAGTCAAATCAAACAGGTGGCATAGGAACAAACATTCAAGCGCAAATATACCTATAAGAATACTTTTTTCTAGGGTTACGTCTCCTATTTCTTAGGGTCACTTTGTGTGCAGAATTTCAAGGTGTGAAATCCACTTTTGTCGTTAGAGAAGAGGAGATAAGAATAGTCAAAGTAAAGCAGCAATAGATGAGAAAATGTCAAGGAAAGTTTAGAAAGAATCAGAGTAGCAAAGGTAAGTAGATAAGGGTTGTCTAGGTCTATCTAGGTTACGTCCTACAGTCAACATTGCTCCAATCCTACTTCTATCACACCCGGATTTAAGGGCAAACTCGGGCGCGTCTCAAATATGTGCTAGGATGAAGTCTCACACATATGATCACTCATGGTACAAAAATCAATGTCACATCTTTATTATATTATAGAAGTTCTATACAAAATAACTAAAATATATTACATCATGTGACGACAATGATCCTCCACAATCCCTAGTTGACTAGGAGACGACGACCTAGATCTCTCCGAACTCATCTTCATGATCATTCTCTTTTGGATGCACCTCTTCTTAACCTGGGGAGTTTAGCAAGGGTGAGCTCCCATACGGTCATCGCTCAACAAGTTGTGGGGAGACAGTGTAGTGTAAGGCTTACTAAGGAGAATGGTTAAGGCTAAGCATTGCTTTTAACAAGTTGGTCAAAATTTTATTAGCAATTACTAAGTATAAGTTTATACCAACCCAATTAAATAATTGATCATAAATATTAATAAATCCCACAATGCAATGCAAATGACAGATTAAGTTTAATTCCATAAATTACTCATTTGAGGGTCCGAGCCGCTCTTGACCGTGAGCATGACTGATATACCACTTTTACACTCTGCAGAGGTTGCACATCTTTACCCACAAGATGTGTTCCCTTTGTCGCCTCGGGTTGTTTGGACCCTTAAACACTGCTAAGGTGAGTAGGCGAGAGTACACTGCGAGGCCTTTACAAAGTTCCTCTAGAGGAGAGAACCCGCTACGGATTCCGGGCCGAAGGTGATATAGGAATTCCTCGTCCGAAAAGCTAAAAAGACAATCCGACCCGAGGACCTCTCTATACCTGCACAACTCCACCCCGCTTGCCCCTTTTGGGAAAGGATTAACTCACACTAGCTTTCCTAATTAATCAGCCAACGACGTCCCATTCCACCCTTGTGGTAGCAATGTTTTCTCGGGTGGTCGCTCCATGTTCCAATTAACAAGATGATCTTATCATGAACAATAATTAAACGAACAATAATGATGGAACATGATCATAATTTAGATATAATATTAATCCCAAAACCAGGTAGAGCATATCAAGACTACCCAATAATTCATTTGTATGCAAGGTGTAGGGTAAACAATACTAGGTAACCTATTCGGTCCCATCAGCTTAACATAACAGTGCCACAGTGATTAAGAATCATGAACATTATTAGGTCAAAGAAAGTGATCAAAGACACAACTTGTCTTATACTTGCAATAACCTTGTTGTCCAGATGCTGCCCCAAAAGTTGGGCTTCAGGTTCCTCGTGGTCTTGCTTCTACTCGTAGCAATTCATTCAAATAAGCAAATAATGGATATAATAATATTACACCAAAACATGGAAATAAACCACACAATAATATTCTACACGTCGCTACGAGATCGTAGGTTCAAGAACCACTCAAATTGGAGTTAAAACAAATAAGTTATGAATTTTCTAATATTTATCGAATTAATTCTACTCCAAAAATCATTTTTGGATTTAGATATATAATAAAGATGTGACATTTGGTGGATCTTTGGTGGAGACCATTTCTACGTCAAAAATTCATAGGTGTTAGCCTTTGGTATTACTGAAAACGGTCGTTCATGGCCATTTTCATCAAAAATGGGGGTTGCATGGCCATTGATCATCGACCAGAGGCTCGTTTACCTCACCCCACATATTTCCTTACCATAGATCACATTATTGGATTCCTGGTGGAGACCATTTTTTCGTAAAAAATCCATAACTGTTAGCCTTTGGTTTTATCGAAAACGGTCGTTCTTGACCATTTTGGTTAAAAATTGGGGTCGTATGCGCATTGATCGCCGAGGGTATCATACACCTTACCCCAAACATGTTTCCTTGCCAAATACCACATTCTAGGATCTTTGGTGGAGACCATTTCTACGTCGAAAATCCAAAGGTGTTAGCCTTTGGTATTACTGAAAACGGTCGTTCATGGCCATTTTGATAAAAAATGGGGATTGTATGACCATTGATCATCGACCAGAGGCTCCTTTACCTCACCCCACATATGTTTCCTTACCATAGATCACATTATTAGATTCCTGGTGGAGACCATTTCTTCGTAAAAAATGCATAGGTGTTAGCCTTTGGTATTACCGAAAACGGTCGTTCTTGACCATTTTGGTCAAAAATTGGGGTGGTATGCGCATTGATCGACGAGGGTCTCATATACCATACCCCAAACATGTTTCCTTGCCAAATACCACATTCCTGGATCTTTGGTGGAGACCATTTCTTCATCGAAAATACATAGGTGTTAGCCTTTGGTATTACTGAAAACGGTCGTTCGTGGCCATTTTGATAAAAAATGGTGGTTGTATGGCCATTGGTCATCGACCAGAGGCTCATTTACCTCACCCCACATTTGTTTCCTTATCATAGATCCCATTATTGGATTCCTGGTGGTGACCATTTCTTCGCCAAAAATCCATAGGTGTTAGCCTTTGGTATTACCGAAAACGGTCGTTCTTGACCATTTTAGTCAAAAATGGGGTTGTATGCGCATTGATCATCGACGAGGGTCTCATACACCTTACCCCACAGATGTTTCCTTGCCATAAATCACATTCTTGGATCTTCGGTCGAGACCATTTCTACGTCAAAAATCCATAGGTGTTAGCCTTTGGTATTACTGAAAACGGTCGTTCATGGCCATTTTCATCAAAAATGGGGGTTCTATGGCCATTGATCATCGACTAGAGGCTCCTTTACCTTACCCCACATATTTTTCCTTGCATAGATCACATTCCTGGATTTCTGGTGGAAACCATTTCTTCGTCAAAAATCCATAGTTGTTAGCCTTTGATATTACCGAAAACGACCGATCTTGGCCATTTTGGTCAAAAATTGGGGTCGTATGCATATTGATCATCGACGAGAGTCTCATATACCTTGCCTTAAACATGTTTCTTTGCCAATATCACATTCCTGAATCTTTGGTGGAGACCATTTCTACGTCGAAAATCCATAGGTGTTAGCCTATGGTATTACTGAAAACGGTTGTTCATGGCCATTTTCATCAAAAATAGGGGTTGTATGGCCATTGATCATCGATTAGAGGCTCCTTTACCCCACCCCACATATGTTTCCTTACCATAGATCACAGTATTGAATTCCTGGTGGAGACCATTTCTTCGTAAAAAATCCATAGCTGTTAGCCTTTGGTATTACCGAAAACGGTCGTTCTTGACCATTTTGGTCAAAAATTGGGGTCGTATGCGCATTGATCGACGAGGGTCTCATACACCTTACCCCAAACATGTTTCCTTGCCAAATATCACATTTCAGGATCTTTGGTGGAGACCATTTCTACGTCTAAAATCCATAGGTGTTAGTCTTTGGTATTACTGAAAACGGTCGTTCATGGCCATTTTGATAAAAAATGGGGGTTGTATGGCCATTGATCATCGACCAGAGGCTCCTTTACCTCAAACCACATATGTTTCCTTACCATAGATCACATTATCGGATTCCTGGTGGATACCATTTCTTCGTCAAAAATCCATAGGTGTTAGCCTTTAGTATTACCGAAAACGACCGTTCTTGACCATTTAGGTCAAAAATTAGGGTCGTATGCGCATTGATCGACGAGGGTCACATATACCTTCCCCAAACATGTTTCCTTGCCAAATATCACATTCTTGGATCTTTGGTGGAGACCATTTCTACGTAGAAAATCCATGTCTTAGCCTTTGGTATTACTGAAAACGGTCGTTCAGGGTCATTTTGATCAAAAATGGGGGTTGTATGGCCATTGATCATCTACCAGAGGCTCCCTTACCTCACCCTACATATGATTCCTCCCATAGATCACATTCTAGGATTTCTGGCGCAGACCATTCTTTCATAAAAAATCCATAGGTGTTAGCCTTTGGTATTACCGAGAAAGGTCGTTCTTGGCCATTTAGGTCAAAAATTGGGGTCATATGCGCATTAATCATCGACGAGAGTCTCACACACCTTACCCCACACATGTTTCCTTGCCATAAATCACATTATTGGCTCTTTCGGGGAGACCATTTCTACGTCGAAAATCCATAGGTGTTAGCCTTCGGTGTTACTGAACACGGTCGTTCATGGCCATTTTCATAAAAAATGGAGGTTGTATGGCCATTAATCATCGACCAGAGGCTCCTTTACCTTACCCCACCTATGTTTCCTTGCCATAGATCATATTATTGGATTCGTAGCGGAGACCATATCTTTGTCAAAAATCCATAGGTGTTAGCCATTGGTATTACTGAAAACGGTCGTTCATGGCCATTTTTGTCAAAAATGGGGGTTGTATGGCCATTGGTCATTGAATAGAGGCTCCTTTACCATACCCCACATATTTTCCTTCCATAGATCACATTCTTGGATTTCTGGTGGAGACCATTTCTTCATCAAAATTCCATAGGTGCTAGCTTTTGGTATTATCGAAAATGGTCGTTCTTGGCCATTTTGGTCCAAAATTGGGGTCATATGCACATTGATCATCGACAAGAGTCTCATACACCTTACCCCTCACATGTTTCCTTGCCATAAATCACATTATTGGATCTTTGGTGGAGACCATTTCTACGTCGAAAATCCATAGGTGTTAGCCTTTGGTATTACTGAACACGGTCGTTCTTGGCGATTTTCATCAAAAATGGGGGTTGTATGGCCATTGATCATCGACCAGAGGCTCCTTTACCTTACACGACAATTTTTTACTTGCCTTAGATCACATTCTTGGATTTCTGGTGGAGACCATTTCTTCGTCAAGAATTCGTAGGTGTTAGCATTTGGTATTACCGAAAATGGTCGTTCTTGGCCATTTTGGTCAAAAATTGGGGTCATATGCCCATTTATCATCGACGAGAGTCTCATACACCTTACCCCACATATGTTTCCTTGCCATAAATCACATTCTTGGATCTGTGGTGGAGACCATTTCTACGTCGAAAATCCAATGGTGTTAGCCTTTGGTATTACTGAAAACGGTCGTTTGGCTATTTTAGTGTGTCGCCATTGATCATCGACCAGATGCTTCTTTATCTTACCCCACATATGTTTACTTGCCATAGATCACATTCTTGGATTTCTGGTGGAGACCATTTCTTCGTTAAAATCCATAGGTGTTAGCCTTTGGTATTACTAAAAACGGTCGTTCATGGCCATTTTGGTCAAAAATGGGGGTTGTACGACCATTGGTCATCGACTGGAGGCTTCTTTACTATACCCCACAAATTTTTCCTTCCATAGATCACATTCTTGGATTTGTGATGGAGACCATTTCTTCGTCAAAAATCCATAGGTGTTAGCCTTTGGTATTACCAAAAATGGTCGTTCTTGGCCATTTTGGTCAAAAATTGGGGTCATATGCGCATTGATCATCGACGAGAGTCACATACACCTTACCCCACACATGTTTCCTTGCCATAAATCACATTATTGGATCTTTGTTAGCGACCATTTCTACGTCGAAAATCCATAGGTGTTAGCCTTTGGTGTTACTGAACACGGTCGTTCATGGCCATTTTCATCAAAAATGGAGGTTGTATGTCCATTGATCATCGACCAGAGGTTCCTTTACCTTACCCCACATATGTTTCCTTGCATAGATCACATTATTGGATTCCTAGTGGAAACCATTTCTTCGTCAAAAATCCATAGGTGTTAGCCTTTGGTATTACTGAAAACGGTCGTTCATGGCCATTTTTGTCAAAAATGGGGGTTGTATGGCCATTGGTCATTGAATAGAGGCTCCTTTACCATACCCCACATATTTTCCTTCCATAGATCACATTCTTGGATTTCTGGTGGAGACCATTTCTTCATCAAAATTCCATAGGTGCTAGCTTTTGGTATTATCGAAAATGGTCGTTCTTGGCCATTTTGGTCCAAAATTGGGGTCATATGCACATTGATCATCGACAAGAGTCTCATACACCTTACCCCTCACATGTTTCCTTGCCATAAATCACATTATTGGATCTTTGGTGGAGACCATTTCTACGTCGAAAATCCATAGGTGTTAGCCTTTGGTATTACTGAACACGGTCGTTCTTGGCGATTTTCATCAAAAATGGGGGTTGTATGGCCATTGATCATCGACCAGAGGCTCCTTTACCTTACACGACAATTTTTTACTTGCCTTAGATCACATTCTTGGATTTCTGGTGGAGACCATTTCTTCGTCAAGAATTCGTAGGTGTTAGCATTTGGTATTACCGAAAATGGTCGTTCTTGGCCATTTTGGTCAAAAATTGGGGTCATATGCCCATTTATCATCGACGAGAGTCTCATACACCTTACCCCACATATGTTTCCTTGCCATAAATCACATTCTTGGATCTGTGGTGGAGACCATTTCTACGTCGAAAATCCAATGGTGTTAGCCTTTGGTATTACTGAAAACGGTCGTTTGGCTATTTTAGTGTGTCGCCATTGATCATCGACCAGATGCTTCTTTATCTTACCCCACATATGTTTACTTGCCATAGATCACATTCTTGGATTTCTGGTGGAGACCATTTCTTCGTTAAAATCCATAGGTGTTAGCCTTTGGTATTACTAAAAACGGTCGTTCATGGCCATTTTGGTCAAAAATGGGGGTTGTACGACCATTGGTCATCGACTGGAGGCTTCTTTACCATACCCCACAAATTTTTCCTTCCATAGATCACATTCTTGGATTTGTGATGGAGACCATTTCTTCGTCAAAAATCCATAGGTGTTAGCCTTTGGTATTACCAAAAATGGTCGTTCTTGGCCATTTTGGTCAAAAATTGGGGTCATATGCGCATTGATCATCGACGAGAGTCACATACACCTTACCCCACACATGTTTCCTTGCCATAAATCACATTATTGGATCTTTGTTAGCGACCATTTCTACGTCGAAAATCCATAGGTGTTAGCCTTTGGTGTTACTGAACACGGTCGTTCATGGCCATTTTCATCAAAAATGGAGGTTGTATGTCCATTGATCATCGACCAGAGGTTCCTTTACCTTACCCCACATATGTTTCCTTGCATAGATCACATTATTGGATTCCTAGTGGAAACCATTTCTTCGTCAAAAATCCATAGGTGTTAGCCTTTGGTATTACTGAAAACGGTCGTTCATGGCCATTTTTGTCAAAAATGGGGCTTGTATGGCCATTGGTCATCGACTAGAGGCTCCTTTACCATACCCCACATATTTTTCCCTCCGTAGATCACATTCTTGGATTTCTGGTGGAGACTATTTCTTCATAAAAAATCCATAGGTGTTAGCCTTTGGTATTACCGAAAACGGTCGTTCTTGGCCATTTTGGTCAAAAATTGGGATCTTATGCGCATTGATCATCGATGAGAGTCTCATACACCTTTCCCCACACATGTATCCTTGCCATAAATCACATTATTGGATATTTGGTGGAGACCATTTCTACGTCGAAAATCCATAGGTGTTAGCCTTTGGTGTTACTGAACACGGTCGTTCATGGCCATTTTCATCAAAAATGGTGGTTGTATGGCCATTTATCATCGACCAGAGGCTCCTTTACGTTACCCCACATATGTTTCCTTGCCATAGATCATATTATTGGATTCCTAGTGGAGACCATTTCTTCGTCAAAAATCCATATGTGTTAGCCTTTGGTTTTACCAAAAACGGTTGTTCTTGGCAATTTTTGCCAAAAATGGGGGTTGTGTGGCCATTGATCATCGACTGGAGGCTCCTTTACCATACCGCACATATTGTTCCTTCCATAGATCACATTCTTGGATTTCTGATGGAGACCATTTCTTCGTCAAAAATCCATAGGTGTTAGCCTTTGGTATTACCGAAAACGGTCGTTCTTGACCATTTTGGTCAAAAATTGGGGTCGTATGCGCATTGATCATCGACGAGAGTTTAATACTCCTTAACCCACACATGTTTCCTTGCCATAAATCACATTCTTGGATCTCTGGTGGAGACCATTTCTACGTCAATAATCCATTGGTGCTAGCCTTCGGTATTACTGAAAACGGTCATTCATGGCCATTTTTGTCAAAAGACGGGGTTGTATGGCCATTGATCACCGACTAGAGGCTTCTTTACCTTACCCCACATATTTTTCCTTCCATAGATCACAATCTTGGTCAAAAATCCATAGGTGTTAGCCTTTAGTATTTCCAAAAACGGTCGTTCTTAGCCATTTTGGTCAAAAATTGGGGTCGTATGCGCATTGATCATCGACGAGAGTCTCATACACCTTACCCCACACATGTTTCCTTGACATAAATCACATTCTTGGATCTTTGGTGGAGACCATTTCTACGTCGATAATCCATAGGTGTTAGCCTTCGGTATTACTGAAAACGGTCGTTTGGCCATTTTAGTTTGTTGCCATTGATCATCGACCAGATGCTCCTTTATCTTACCACACATATGTTTACTTGCCATAGATCACATTCTTGGATTTCTGGTGGAGACCATTTCTTCGTAAAAAATCCATAGGTGTTAGCCTTTGGTATTACCGAAAACGGTCGTTCTTGAACCTTTTGCTCAAAAATTGGGGTTGTATGCACATTGATCATCGACGAGAGTCTCATACAACTTACCCCACACATGTTTCCTTGGTATAAATCACATTCTTGGATCTTTGGTGGAGACCATTTCTACGTCAAAAATCTATAGGTGTTAGCCTTTGGTATTACTGAAAACAGTCGTTCATGGCCATTTTTGTCAAAATGGGGGTTATATGGCCATTGATCATCGACTAGAGGCTCCTTTACCTTACCCCACATATTTTTCCTTTTATAGATCACAATCTTGGATTTCTGGTGGAGACCATTTGTTGGGGACTTGTCCTTAAATGCTATGAATTAAGAACAAGGCAACATAGAAATTGTTAAACGTTAAAGTCCTTCGTCCTTCGAAGCATTACTTCCCTCAGGATATAATGAGTCTTGGACAAAGGTTATGAAGGACATACCTTCATCAGTACAACAAATAATGAAGAAGGATTCATACAGAGTATGAATAATAACATAAACACTCAAATATTATCATTAACTCATTTCTATTTTATTATTATGGAAAAATACAAATGATAACGAATTACAAATGTACCTTCGGCTTGAAAGAAGGCAAAAGTACAAGCGTGACGCACAAGCAAATGCCCAGTCAGCGTGAACAGTACAGGAGCACTGTTCATCTATTTATAGGCATGGGACGCAGCCCATGTAAAATTACACCCATGCCCTTTACATTTGCTAATAACTCTATAGTAATTTATCGGGGTCTAAATAGCCTTTTCCCCTTTAAGTCGGTTTCCTTTTCTGCTATCCTGCCGAAGCTCTCCTGCGCATAGCTTCGGCTCTGCGCCACCCTTCGTATCCTTTGTGCTTCTTCACACTGTGGTTTTGACCTAAGTCCGAAGGTACCTGTTCATGTATCATACTCCAGAAACATTGTTAAATCATGTTTTTGAGGACCTTCGGAAGCCGAAGGCCCCCAACAGTAGCCCCTCGCAATATTAATTTATTAGAATGATAAATTCAGATTACGATATGGACGAAGGCCTTAAGCCGAAGGTCCGAAAAAACACCTTCCCTTTGCTAGAATAGCAACAGTCAATGACAAGCGGGGCCCTCCCACTTGCAACGCACTAGGCGTATAAATAAGAGCACACCGCGAGCTCATTTGGCACGCTTTCTTGCCATCTGCTCGCGCTTTCCCAATTTTTAGCTCTTGCATACCAACGCTTGCTTGGTTTTTTAAATTTTTTAAGCTTTGGCTTTGAGAACACCTTTTTCCAACATTTCCGAAGATGTCTGAAGATAAAAAAGCTGCTGCCGAAACAAGGCTTAGTCTTCCTGAGGAGAAGAATCTTGGGTTTCTTGAATTAATAGCAAAGACAAATATAGAGAAGATCACTAAGGAGATTTTAGAAGGTCTATCTGAAGACACTGGTGATAGTGACAGTTATGATGTGGAAAGTGGGGGCGAGGACTCCGAAGATCGACCGTGGCGACCAAGTCACGCGGTCTTCGGGAAATCAACTATTAAGCAGAGTCATCTTGACAATATGAGGGGAAGATATTTCCGAGATATGTCTCTGGTGAGGGATGACAATGGAGACAAGACTGCTCCTACTCCCGAAGAGAATGAAGTGGTGATCTTCCGAAGCTTTTTCAAGGCTGGGCTTCGGTTCCCCCCTAAGCAGTTTTGTGGTTGAAATTTTGAAGATATTCCAGATTTTTCTTCACCAAATTACTCCCGAAGCTATCATAAGAATGGGAATCTTCGTATGGGCTGTGAGGAGTCAGGGCTTGGAGCCAAATGCAAAAAGTTTCTGCAGTATGCACGAACTGTTATATGAGACGAAACCCTGGGGCAAAGAGCAATACCATAATAACTTTGGCTGCTATAGCTTCGTTGCTCGCTCTGGGTCAAGCTGCCCCGTTGAAAGGGAAATGTGCCCTTGGGCCATTTCTAAGTATTTTGGTGATTGAGTGTCAACACAAGTGCTTAAATGAAAATCTATGCCCATGAATGGACAAAATCTATGCGCTAACACTTAACAAGTTTTTGTGGCTATAAGTTTAAGTTTCACAGGATCACCTATTCACCCCCCCTCTAGGTGCTCTCACCCGTGCCGACTTTTCGGAAGAGATGGCCCGGAGATTGGATGAAGGAATGGTTCTATGTGAAAAATGATTTAAAAGCACGAGAGGATATTAAGGAAATCACCATGCGTCCTATCTGGCAGCGTTTCAGCCTCCAGAAACCAAAGGTGGAAATTGATGAAGCAGCCGAAGAATGCCGAAAGGCCTTTGTCATAGTTTGCTCTTTCATCGGGACAAGGGATTTAGTACAGGAACACATAGCCTTCAGAGTGTGGCCGCTTGTAGAGAAATGAGAAATGCCAAAGGAGACTATCAACAAATCTGACGAAGGTGGGCTGGTCAGGTTGAAATACACCTTCAGATATGAAGGTAAGTTTGTTGAGCCAGATGATGATTGGCTGAAGTGTATCGAAGCTACAAGCGATGAATTGCTTGGGCCATATTCAAAGGCAGAAGATAATGCGCTATCTGCGGCCTTCGGAGGCCGGAAGAAGAAGAGGCTGAATAGAGTCTTCGACGCTATTGGGTTTATGTACCCTGATTACCGCTACCCGTCGCGGGGGCAGAAGAGGAAGAGTGCCACTTCTGGAAAAGATGCTGCTCCAGCTGCTCCAAGCGAGCCCACGCCGAAGAGGAAAAAGGTGAAGGTCCTTACTCACCGGCCGTGATATATTGAGCTGGCCGAAGTGCCCGAATTTGGCGGCGAGACCTCTTCGGCTGCTGAAGCCAAAGAACTTACTTTTACATAGAAGATTGAAGAACTGGCTGTAAGGCCGAAGGTTAACAAAATTGAAGAGTCTGGAGTCGAAGACAAAATATCAGTTTTGAGCCCTTCGGCAGAAGTAACCGTGCCGAAGACACAAAAAGATCTTATAGCGACCCCAAAAAGGAAAAGGATGGTAAATGTACTAGATGTGCTGGAGACAATAAAGTCTTCAAGCACCACTCCGAAGAAGACTGCCGAAGCGCCGAAAACGCAAGTTGAGACAAAAACATCCGAAGACGAAGCTGCAAAGAGCCAGACCGTGGCCGAAGCTGGGCCTTCAGAGCCCGCCAAGGAGAAATCCTTGGAAACCGGAGAAGAAACGAAAAAAGAGGCTACAAAGCAAATTCTGCCTGAAAAAACTCTCTCTTCAACTCCCGAAGCATCTTCCAGAGTACCTGATTATATTGTACGACATGCTCCGGGCAAAAGGCTATCTGAAGAGGAAAAGCGAGAAGCTCAACATTATGCCCAAAAATTAAAATATCCAAAGGGGGCATTAATATTCAACGGCAGCGGAGAAGAAGATTTCTTGTATTGTCTCACAGACAGCAAGGAAATTTCTGTCTGCCGGGAGATGAGCAAAAGCTTCAGATTCCCGACGCTAGAAGATGGGCTTTCGATGCTATCGAAAGATGAACTGGCTGACAGCTTAGCATATAACAGCTTAAAGGTATGAGAATGAATTTTTTGTATTAAAAAACCAAGATTTGTTTTATTTGCTTACACTTAATATCACACTTCTTTTTGCAGGGTCTGATTCTTAGCAACGCCCTCAGGGCGCAAAAAAGTGCTGAAGACGAAGGATGCACTATAGCTTTGAACAACCTTCGTTCCGAAGTAATTGAACTAAGGAACGAAGGTCTTGAGAAAGATAAAATATTAAACTCATTGCTGAATAAAATAAAAGAAGACGAAGCTACTTCCAAAGCCCAAGCTGAAGCCCAGAAGTGCGAAATTGAAGATCTTCAGAAACAGCTGGCTGAAGCGAAGTTAAAATGTGCTATTGCCGAAGCTGACCGAGACGCTAGTGACTACTGGAAAAATTACTGGGAAAAAACAGTTGTGGAGCTTCGTTCTTCAAAAAAAAGATGCTATGAAAAATCTGTAGCATGTGTACAAAGGATAAAAACCAGCTTCGCCAATATTGGCGCATATTCGAATGAAGGCAACTTCGTACTGGGCGATCCCGAAGGTCCAATCGACTGGATCAACGGCGAAGCCGAAGCCTTTGAGGAAGTTTTGAGTGGTCGTGGAGATGTCTGCGCCTTCTCAGGTGCCAGGGAAATTGCGGCTATTTTGGAGAAGGCAGGATGCGAACATGTGAAGATTCTGGCCCAATCCGAAGCTGCGTTCTCTATTGAAGATACAAAAGACCCCTCGGCCGAGGCAAGCTTAGTTGGCGGAAAGTTTTTTACCGACATCTGGGAAAATGGTGGCCGTGGGATGGCTCACGAAATTATAAAGAAAAGTGAAAAAGATACTCACGATGCTAGAGAAGCAGCAAAGGCAGCTGAAAAAACTGCAGAACTTGAAAGGCGGATAGGTATTACCTAATTGCTTTTGACTTTATGTTTTATTTCTGTGACTTCGAACTTATTTATGTTTTGTATCGCAGCTGAACTATCTCCTCCCCCGGAGCCTTTCGAGTCATTGGCCGACCCCGAAGCAAAAAAGGAAGATGAAATTACAAAGATGGCCGAAGCTATTATGGACGAAGCTGTGACTCAACTACTAAACGAAGCTGCTGAAGCAGTTTTAAAAGAAGAATAGCTATTGTTGTAGAAACATTTGGAATATTGATGTAATATTTGCTGAACAAAGTGTGTAATATTTTACAGTTTTGAATGTAATATATAAGCTGTTTGTAATCCAGTTCTTTACGATGCATGAAACTTTACGTATATACCATTTTTGAGCCTTCGGCGAAAAAACACATTCCCTTCTTTTCATGCTTCGTGAAGAATACCCATATTCCATGAAAATATTTTGCTTCGTAAGCAATAGATCTTCTTTGATATTAGAGTTGACGAAGCTGTACTTATTTTGTGCCTTGGCACAACTTCTTCGAAACAATTTCCGAAGATTAATATTGTATCCCCTTCTTGTGCCATTGATGCAGTATGATGTATGATGTCATGTTATGCGAATGATGTGATGATGTTATGCTATACAAAAATGATATTTGTGCTGAAAATACACACACATTCCCACAGTAAAATACACAACCTTTTTGCCGTTTATTTTTCGGCTTCACCGCTTATTTTTCGGTGTATCAGCGCTGACTTTTCACTGTAAGCCTCCCTTAGGAGCTTCTTCGCCTTCTACTTCGGCGGTATCAGCGTTGACTTTTCGCTGTAAGCCTCCCTTAGGAGCTTCTTCGCCTTATATTTCGGCGGAATCAGCGTTTATTTTTCGCTGTAAGCTCTGCATTCCCTTTGGAACGACTTTTGAGCAGAAAACTTACGTTGCGCTCCCTTAGGAACGACTTTTTGTTGCTTCGGTCAAACTTACGCTGCGTTCCTTAGAACAACTTTTTGTTGCTTCGGCACAACTTGTAATATAATTGTGAATCCCACGCTCTTGAGAACGACGTTCGTGATTCACCAACTTTTGGAACTTCGTGAGTCTGTGAAGAAGGTTTATTATATTATGACAATTACGAAGCTATTACAAGGAATTGAAAACAACAAAAGAACTAGGCTTTCAATGATTGTTCTTTATTAAAAGAAAATGATGATGAATGCAAAAACTGTTTTAGAGGTAGGATATCTACTAGTAGATGTGATTCGATTCTGGCACAGTACTGTTGACTGTGCGAGCTTCGGACTGTTCCATGAATTCTCGCTGCTGGTGAGTGTGCTGGCTCCCTTCTGGCTGCTGGCCTTGGGGATATGCGGGTTGCATTGGTGGTGGAGGTGGAGGCTATTGCCAAGATGCCTGAGATTGGCTTGCCGAAGCAACAGAAACTGCAGGATGGCTACCCACATACTCTGGTATGTACGGTGAATGATACGAAGCAGTATGCATAACTTGCTTTGGCTGGTTCTGTTGAGCTGCAGCTTCTGCTATCTCCTTCTGTTTCTGGATGGTGACATGGCACATCCTTGTAGTATGGCCCTTGTCCTCACCGCAGAATAGGCAATAAATTTTCCTGGACTGATCCCCAAATCTTCCACCGAAGCCCCTTGCGCCTCTGCCCCTTGGAGCTGGAGGCCGAGGATAACTTTGTTGCTGCCCCGAAGCCTGGGAGGAATATTGCGGCCTCTGCTGCTGACCTCCTCTGTCGTCATTCTGAGTAGAGTGGATTGATCTGACGTGCCTTGGGTGGACTCTTCCTCCGAAGCCCCTAGTGATTTCGGAGAACCTGTAAGCTTCCTCCCTTCTCTGCCGAAAGTCATTATCAGCACGGATGTATTCATCCATCTTCTGAAGCAATTTCTCCAGGGTCTGAGGGGGCTTCCTAGCGAAGTATTGGGCCGCAGGTCCTGGCCGAAGCCCCTTGATCATGGCCTGAATGACAATTTCATTGGGCACTGTTGGCGCTTGTGCTCTCAGACGCAAGAACCTTCAGACATACGCCTGAAGGTATTCTTCGTGATCTTGCGTGCACTGGAACAAAGCTTGAGCGGTAACCGGCTTCGTCTGAAACCCTTGGAAACTGGTGATCAACATGTCCTTCAGCTTCTGCCATGATGTGATCGTTCCTGGCCGAAGAGAGGAGTACCAGGTTTGTGCAACATTCTTGACTGCCATGACGAAGGATTTCACCATGACTGCAGTATTGCCACCATATGAAGATATGGTAGCTTCGTAGCTCATCAGAAACTGCTTCGGATCTGAGTGTCTGTCGTACATGGGGAGCTGGGGTGGCTTGTATGACGGGGGCCAAGGTGTAGCCTGCAATTCTGCTGACAGAGGAGAAGCATCATCAAAAGCAAAATTTCCATGATGGAAATCCTCATACCAATCATCCTCGTTGAAGAAGCCCTCTTGGTGAAGCTCTCTGTGCTGGGGCCTTCGTCAATCTGCCTTTGTAGGTCAGCTAGCCGAGCCATTTTTTCCTTCTTCTGCACTTGCTGATGAAGCATCTCCATATTCCTGATCTCTTGTTCTAGCTCATCCTCTTGGGGTGTTGGACTGGTGGCCTTCCTCTTCTGGCTTCGGGCCTCTCGAAGAGAAAGGGTCTCCTGGTTCGGGTCCAGCGGCTGCAGAGCGGCCTTCCCTATTGCTGAAGCTTTCTCTGGCGGCATGACGAAGGTCGATGCTTGCCGAAGGTGGTCAAAAAAGGTTCACCGGAGGTGTGCGCCAATGTTGGGGACTTGTCCTTAAATGCTATGAATTAAGAACAAGGCAACACAGAAATTGTTAAACGTTAAAGTCCTTTGTCAGTACAATAATTAATGAAGAAGGATTCATACAGAGTATGAATAATAACATAAACACTCAAATATTATCATTAACTCATTTCTATTTTATTATTATGGAAAAATAGAAATGATAACGAATTACAAATGTACCTTCGGCTTGAAAGAAGGCAAAAGTACAAGCGTGACGCACAAGCAAATGCCCAGTCAGCATGAACAGTACAGGAGCACTGTTCATCTATTTATAGGCACGGGACGCAGCCCATGTAAAATTACACCCATGCCCTTTACATTTGCTAATAACTCTATAGTAATTCATCGGGGTCTAAATAGCCTTTTCCCCTTTAAGTCGGTTTCCTTTTCTGCCATCCTGCCGAAGCTCTCCTGCACATAGCTTCGGCTCTGCGCCACCCTTCGTATCCTTTGTGCTTCTTCACACTGTGGTTTTGACCTAAGTCCGAAGGTACCTGTTCATGTATCATACTCCAGAAACATTGTTAAATCATGTTTTTAAGGACCTTCGGAAACCGAAGACCCCCAACACCATTTCTTCGTAAAAAATCCATAGGTGTTAGCCTTTCGTATTACCGAAAATGGTCGTTCTTGGCCATTTTGATCAAATATTTGGGTCGTATGCGCATTGATCACTGACGAGAGTCTCATACACTTTACCCCAAACATGTTTCCTTGCCAAATATCACATTCCTGGATCTTTGGTGGAGACCATTTGTATGTCAAAAATCCATAGGTGTTAGCCTATGGTATTTCTGAAAACGGTCGTTCATGCCCATTTTCATAAAAAATGGGGGTTATATGGCCATTGATCATAAACCAGAGGAACCCTTGCCTCACCCCACATATGTTTCCTTACCATAGATCACATTATTGGATTCCTGGAGGAGACCATTTCTTCGTCAAAAATCCATATGTGTTAGCCTTTGGTATTACCGAAAACGGTCGTTCTTGACCATTTTGGTAAAAAATTGGGGTCGTATGCGCATTGATCATCGACGAGGGTCTCACACACCTTACCCCACACATGTTTCCTTGCCATAAATCACATTCTTGGATCTTCGGTGGAGACCATTTCTACGTCAAAAATCAATAGGTGTTAGCCTTTGGTATTATTGAAAACGATCGTTCATGGCCATTTTTGTCAAAGTTGTATGGCCATTGGTCATCGACTGGAGGATCCTTTACCATACCCCACATAATTTTCCTTCCATAGATCACATTCTTCGCTTTCTGGTGTAGACCATTTTTTCATCAAAAATCCATAGGTGTTAGCCTTTGGTATTACCGAAAATGGTCGTTCTTGGCCATTTTGGTCAAAAATTGGGGTTGTATGCGCATTGATCATCGACGAGAGTCTCAGACACCTTACCCCACACATGTTTCCTTGCCATAAATCACATTATTGGATCTTTGCTGGAGACCTTTTCTATACGTCAAAAATCCATAGGTGTTAGACTTTGGTGTTACTGAACACGGTCGTTCATGGCCATTTTCATCAAAAACGGAGGATGTATGGCCATTAATCATCGACCAGAGGCTCCTTTACCTTACCCCACATATGTTTACTTGCCATAGATCACATTCTTGGATTTCTGGTGGAGACCATTTCTTCGTTAAAAATCCATTGGTGTTAGGCTTTGGTATTACCAAAAACGGTCGTTCTTGACCATTTTGGTCAAAAGTTGGGGTCGTATGCGCATTGATTATCGACAAGGGTCTCATACACCTTACCCCACACATGTTTCCTTGCCATAAATCACATTATTGGATATTTGGTGGTGACCATTTCTACGTCGAAAATCCATAGGTGTTATCCTTTGGTGTTACTGAACACGGTCGTTCATGGCCATTTTCATAAAAAATGGTGGTTGTATGGCCATTGATCATCCACCAGAGGCTCCTTTACCTTACCCCACATATATTTCCTTGCCATAGATCACATTATTGGATTCCTAGTGGAGACCATTTCTTCGTAAAAAAATCCATAGGTGTTAGCCTTTGGTATTACCGAAAACGATCGTTCTTGGCCATTTTGATCAAATATTGGGGTCGTATGCGCATTGATCATCGACGAGAGTCTCATACACCTTACGCCAAACATGTTTCCTTGCCAAATATCACATTCCTGGATCTTTGGTGGACACCATTTCTACGTCAAAAATCCATAGGTGTTAGCCTTTGGTATTTTTGAAAACGGTCGTTCATGCCCATTATAATCAAAAATGGGGGTTGTATGGCCATTGATAATCGACCAGAGGCTCCTTTACCGCACCCCACATATGTTTCCTTACCATAGATCACATTATTGGATTCCTGGTGGAGACCATTTCTTCGTCAAAAATCCATAGCTGTTAGCCTTTGGTATTACCGAAAACGGTCGTTCTTGACCATTTTGGTCAAAAATTGGGGTCGTATGCGCATTGATCATCGACGAGGGTCTCACACACCTTACGCCACACATGTTTACTTGCCATAAATCACATTCTCGGATCTTCGGTGGAGACCATTTCTACGTCAAAAATCCATAGGTGTTAGCCTTTGGTATTACTGAAAACGGTCGTTCATGGCCATTTTTGCAAAAATGGCGGTTGTATGGCCATTGGTCATTGACTGAAGGATCCTTTACCATACCCCACATATTTTTCCTTCCATAGATCACATTCTTGGATTTCTGGTGCAGACCATTTTTTCATCAAAAATCCATAGATTTTAGCCTTTGGTATTACCGAAAATGGTCGTTCTTGGCCATTTTGGTCAAAAATTGGGGTCATATGCGCAATTATCATTGACGAGAGTCTCATACACCTTACCCCACACATGTTTCCTTGCCATAAATCACATTATTAGATCTTTGGTGGAGACCATTTCTACGTCGAAAATCCATAGGTGTTTGCCTTTGGTGTTACTGAACATGGCCGATCATGGCCATTTTCATCAAAAATGGAGGTTGTATGGCCATTGATCATCGACCAGAGGCTCCTTTACCTTACCCCACAGATGTTTCCTTGCCATAGATCACATTATTGGATTCCTAGTGAAGAACATTTCTTCGTCAAAAATCTATATGTGTTAGCCTTTGTTATTACTGAAACGGCCGTTCATGGCCATTTTTGTCAAAAATGGGGGTTGTATGGCCATTGGTCATCGACTATAGGCTCCTTTACCATACCCCACATATTTTTCCTTCCATAGATCACATTCTTGGATTTCTGGTGGAGACCATTTCTTCATAAAAAATCCATAGGTGTTAGCTTTTGGTATTACCGAAAACGGTCGTTCTTGGCCATTTTGGTCAAAAATTGGGGTCATATGCGCATTGATCATTGACCAGAGTCTCATACACCTTACCCCACACATGTTTCCTTGCCATAAATTACATGGATATTTGGTGGAGACCATTTCTACGTCGAAAATCCATAGGTGTTAGCCTTTGGTGTTACTGAACACGGTCGTTCACGGCCATTTTCATAAAAAAATGGAGGTTGTATGGCAATTGATCATCGACCAGAGGCTCCTTCACCTTACCCCACAGATGTTTCCTTGCCATAGATCACATTATTGGATTCCTAGTAGAGACCATTTCTTCATAAAAAATCCATAGGTGTTAGCCTTTGGTATTACTGAAAACGGTAGTTCATGGCCATTTTTGTCAAAAAAGGGGGTTGTATGGCCATTGGTCATCGACTAGAGGCTCCTTTACCATACCCCACATATTTTTAATTCCATAGATCACATTCTTGGATTTCTGGTGGAGACCATTTCTTCATAAAAAATCCATAGGTGTTAGCTTTTGGTATTACCGAAAACGGTCGTTCTTGGCCATTTTGGTCAAAAATTGGGGTCATATGCGCATTGATCATCGACGAAAGTATCATACACCTTACCCCACACATGTTTACTTGCCATAAATCACATTATTGGATATTTGGTGGAGACCATTTCTACGTCGAAAATCCATAGGTGTTAGCCTTTGGTATTACTGAACACGGTCGTTCTTGGCCATTTTCATCAAAAATGGTGGTTGTATGGCCATTGATCATCGACCAGAGGCTCCTTTACCTTACCCCACATATGTTTCCTTGCCATATATCACATTATTGGATTCCTAGTGGAGACCATTTCTACGTCAAAAATCCATAGGTGTTAGCCTTTGGTATTACTGAAAACGGTCGTTCATGGCCATTTTTGTCAAAATGGTGGTTGTATGGCCATTGATCATTGACCAGAGGCTCCTTTACCTTACCCCACATATGTCTCCTTGCCATATATCACATTATTGGATTCCTAGTGGGGACCATTTCTACGTCAAAAATCCATAGGTGTTAGCCTTTGGTATTACTGAAAACGGTCGTTCATGGCCATTTTCATAAAAAATGGTGGTTGTATGGCCATTGATCATCGACTAGAGGCTCTGTTGGGGACTCGTTCTCAAATGCTATGAATTAAGAACAAGGCAACATAAAATGTTAAATGTTAATGCCCTTCGTCCAATGAAGCATTATTCCTTTAAGGATTAATGAACTTCAGACGAAGGTTAAAGACGATACAATTACGAAGGTTAAATCTTCGTAATTGAACTTTAATAGATTATGTAAAGTAATACGAAATATGAAGCATCAAAGAAAAATAAATCATAAATGAACAACATTACTTCCATATTATATCAACTTAATGTATTCAAGTATTATATACAATTATACCTCTGCCTTGGCAAAGATTGATTCCCGAATGATGCGATTGCAATTACAGGAATGCGTGAACAGTAAAGGAATACTGTTCACTATTTATAGACATGGGACACAGCCTGTGAGGAATTACAATTATGCCCCTCATAAAAGTTTACAACAACGACTCAAACATTTATGGACTAAAAGGTCATTCTACTTTTAAGTCGGTTTGTAATTCCGAAGCTTCATGAAGAGGAACCTTCGGTCATCACATGCGGACAGCTTCAGCCGAAACTGTTTCTTCCTGTAGGACCTTCGGCGACGAAGCATGGTCCCAACAGTAGCCCCTTCGCGGTGCTAGATCGTTTTTCGTAACGAGCTTGATCCGTGAAAAAAGTCTCTTAGGCTTCAGGAAGCCGAAGGTCCGAAAAACACCTTCCCTGAGCTCGTTGTCGAGAAACGATTCAGTTTCCAAGCGCGTAGCGGTCCCACCCTGCAGAGTTATTATTTGGTCTCTGCGGTCCACCGCGCAGCGGGTGCAAGCAACTGTTCGCCTGGTGTAAAAATCCTGACGATTCACCTTCTTACCTGCAGCACTATATAAACAGACGGGTAGGTGTGAAGTTACCACAGCATTCATTGTTATTGCACTGTTTTGCTGCCAAAATTTTTAACCATAGCCGAAGCTTGACTCTCGCAATCAAACGAAGCTCCAGTTTAAAGCCTACTTCATCAGAAGAAAAAACTTCGGAAGAAAAAGCTTTTAGTTCCCAAAAAATTCAGAATTAAATGGCCAGAGTGCGCTCTACCGCTAGGGTTGAGCGTGAGGGAGGCGAAGCTGAAGGATCAGAGACTGTTCCTATCTCCGAAGCGATGCAACGATCTGGACTGGTGACCTCGGAAGCAATCCGTACTGCCGAGACAGAGCATACTGTTGCCGAGACAGAAGAAGTTGTTGCCGAAGCGGAAGAAGGAAATATTGAGGAAGCTGATCCTGATGATGATTACCATATTGCCGTGCCAAGCAAACCCAGCCACTTGGACTTCGGAACGTCGACTGTCTTCAAGGCTGATCTCTCCAAGATGGTGAAGTCGGGTTATTTCAGTGAGAATGAGAAGAAGCTACTTCGCTTCGGGGGGGAAGAAACTACCCCGAAGCCAGAAAAGGATGAAATAGTCATTTTCAAGAGCTACCTAAAGGCTGGGTTGAGATTTCCCTTAAATAGGATGATCTCTGATGTGCTGCAAAGATTTGGCATCTATTTTCACCAACTGACTCCCAACGCGATTGTCAGGCTCAGCGTCTATATTTGGGCTCTCAGAAGCCAGGCGGTGGAGCCATTTGCCGACAGCTTCTGTCGAGTTCATGAGCTGCATTACCAAACAAAAGCTAGAAAAGATGGATTGCATGAAAATTTTGGTTGCTATAACTTTGCTTATCGGAAAACCACGAAGTTTCCCGTGATCAGCTACCGAAGCAAATGGCCGGCAGGCTAGAAATCAGAATGGTTTTATGTCAAAGTTGACGAAGATAAAGAGAAGCTGGTTCAGAGCCCTCTTGAACTAACCTTCGGAGAAACAAGACCCCGATGCAGAATGGAAGTAGAAGGTCCAACTTGGGCTGCACTGGGCGAATTCAAAATTATTACAGAACATATTGGCACTAGAGATTTAGTGCAAGAATTCCTGGCCTTCAGGGTTTTTCCAACTATGAAAGAGTGGACAATGCCGAAGCTTAAAGGGGAAAAGAAAAAGGGGGAACTCGTCCGACTGCCCTACCATTATAAGTTCAAGAAATACTTCAAAGTACCCTGCCAAGAATGGCTTGATACAATTGAAATAATGAGCAATGAAATTCTTGGAAATTACTCTAAAAAAGAGGACCAACTAATGACAGCGGCCTTCGGCACCCGGCCGAAACGAAGGCTAAACAGAGTACTTGATGCCATAGGATTTGAATATGCTGACTACGGTCGACTGGGCGGAGATGCTGGGGGCCCGAAGCGAAAAAGGATTGCTAGCACTACTGACGAAGAAGTCGTCAAGGCAGCAAAAAAGAAAAAGAAAGATTCTGATAACATTAGCGCTGAAGAGTTAAATCCTGAGCCGAAGGTGCCTACGGCAAAAAAGAGAAAAAGTGCATCCCCAGAGCCAGAAACGCCGGTCCAAGAAGAAGACACTCCTGCTTCTCCTTCTGCTATTGAAGTAGAAGAAATTATGAAGGTAATGACTGAACCTTTGCCTTTCAGGCTAAGTCCGCTGGCACTGGAACTGACGAAGTTTTTTCAGAAGGACAAGGCAGCTTCGGCAGTAGAAAGTCCTGCGAAGCCAAAAAAGCGGAGAATTATTCAAGTAACAGATGTGATCCATCAGACGCCGCCACCGGCAATGGTGTCAAAAATTGTTTTTGCTGAAACTGCCGAAGCCGAAGCTACTGAAATGAAAACTGCTGAAGCTGAATCCGGCGAAGCCGAAACTACCGGGGCCGAAGCCGGGGCCACCGAAGAGTCGAACCTGGAAACCACACTTGAGGTTATTGACAACATACTGCTGAAAATGGCTGAAGAGGAAGCCACCGTGGCTACAGTGAATACGGCAACTGAGAAGGGGAAAGAACAAATTGATGAAATTTCAGAAGAAGAAGATTTTAACTTTCAAGATTTGCTCGGACAAGAATTAACGGACGCCGAAAAAGAGGAGTTCAAAAAATATGCCATATCTTGTGGATACAAATCAGGGGCTATGCTTTTTGGTGGGGTCAACGAAGGGAAATTAAGATGCCTTTGGAACCGCACCGAAGCCAAAATTGTTAGAACCCTTTCCAAAAGCATTGGCTTGCCGAAGCTGGAAGCAGACTTATGCCGTTACCAACGACAACACATCGCCGGAAGTTTGCTTTATGCTAACTTCAAGGTAACGAATATTTTTATTATTTTATTACTATTATTATTTAACTTTTTGGGTCGTGTTCTGACGAAGATCATTTCGACAGAGCATATTATTAAGCAAAGTTCTGAAGATGCAACAAGATCTGGAGGAAGAGAAAAACAAAACCGTCATTCAAGATTTGGCTCAAAAAGTTGAAAATCATGAAGCCAATCTGAAAAAGAAAGACTTCGCAATTCAAGATCTTGAAATTATGGTCAAAGAGCACGAAGGTGCACTAGAAAAGAAGGATTTCATTATTCAGACCATGGAGGGCTCTTTGGCTGAAGTCCAAACTGAAAATGACAAATTAAAGAATGAATTGCTCCGTCAATCAAAAAAATTCGAGCAAGATAAGAAATATTTTGAAGCGAGCCTAAAGACTGAAGTGGATAAATACTCAAATTTGCAGAAATCCTTTACAGAACTTCAGGAGAAATGCTTAAGCTTCGGCATCTGATGTGTGCAGCGGCTGAAGGACGTGTTTCACTCTGTCGGAGCTAGCTCTTCAAAATTTACACCTTCAGCTGAAAACCTGCCAAGAACATTAGAACATATTGAAGGCGAAGTTGATGCCCTTGACGAAGTTATTGGTGGGCACGCTGACTTCTGCGCCCTGGTAGCTTCTCGGGGCACAGCTGCTGCTTTTTTGAAGGCTGGCTGCACACATGGAAACATTGTGAACAGACCAAACTTCAGCTTGTCAGCTTCAGATTTGTTAGATATTCCAAGCTTAGCCAGAAGCATCGGGAATAGATTCATGACCCAGATCTGGGTAAGTGGCGTGCAGAAAATGGCAGGCGACGAAGCTCGAAGCCATCTTAAGCCGGTAAAAAACTTATGTTTGTTACTTTTACCTTCTTCTTTGAAATTTATATCTTTCTTACTGTGCTGTTTGATATATACAGGATGACGAAGCTGAAGATTGACAATGCTGAAGTTTGACAAAACTGAAGACAAAGCCTTAGCTGAAGCTTGAAATTGCTTATACTGTGCTTACCTGCAAAAATTCTTGGAGAAACTCTTGTAATATAGATATGGAATAACTTATTTAAATTTGTACATACCTTGTAATATATTCTGTCTCCTTTAACCGCATCCAGTCTGCTTTTTTGTGGACGAAACTTGTCTTTTGAGCCGAAGGCGAAAAACACCTTCCCTTCTTTTCGTACACAACGAAGCATAGAAAAAAATTTTCCTTCGAATCTTTTCTTTTTTTTCTTTCTGAAGCACCTATCTTTTTTGTGTAGCGTGATGATGATTCTATATATGTCTAAATGGATGTTTATGAATGCAAATGACATGATGATATGTTATGTGCAAATGAATATTAAGACACGTTCAAAAAACCATAAGCACAGCCCTTCGTCCCCTCAAGAATGATAAAAATCTTTTTGCCGTTTACTTTTCGGCTTCACCGTTTACTTTTCGGTATATCAGCGTTGACTTTTCGCTGTAAGCCTCCCTTAGGAGCTTCTTCGCCTTTTACTTTCAGCGGAATCAGCGTTTATTTTTCGCTGTAAGCCTCCCTTAGGAGCTTCTTCGCCTTTTACTTTCGGCGGAATCAGCGTTTATTTTTCGCTGTAAGCTCTGCATTCCCTTAGGAACGACTTTTGAGCTTCTCCCTGTTTTCTTTTCTTCCTTTTTGCACTCGAGGGTGCGTTCTCAGCTTTTACATTTACATTTTTGGGGGATATCACTCTTATAGAATTGAAATAAGGAAAAGAAAAATTACATGTTATGGCCCCATTAAAAACCTTTCTCCCCCTTTGGAAAGGAAAAGGGTGCCACAAAAAAGAATATAAAAAATTATATCAAACTAAACATAATATCTCCGAAGCTCATCCGCATTCCACGATCTAGGAATGTCATTGCCGTCCAAGTCCTTCAACCTGTAGGAACCAGGTCTTGACGAAGATACTACCAAAAAGGGGCCTTCCCACTTCAGCTGTAATTTGCCTACTGTTTCAGGGTTAGCTACTCTTCGAAGTACCAAGTGCCCTGGTTCAATGTTCTTCAACTTGACCTTTCTATCTCGCCATTTTATTGTTTCAGCTTGATACTTATTGATGTTTCCATAGCTTGGAGTCTGATCCCTTCAATAGCATCTTTTTCTACGGAGCAATCAGCTTCGTGTTCGCCCTGTACCGAAGCTACTATCCTTATTGATCCTGTTTTAGCCTCTTCTGGGGTTATTGCTTCGTCACCAAACAATAGTTTAAAGGGTGTAAAGCCTGTTGATCTTGAGATGGTTGTGTTATGACTCCACACCACTTTGATTATCTCGTCTGGCCATTTTCCCCTCGGCTGATTAAAGATTGACTTCATTATTCCTGTCATTATGATCCCATTAGCTCTTTCAACAAGTCCATTTGATTCTGGGTGTCAGACTGATGCAAAATGGATCTTCGTGCCGATTTGATTACAAAATTCTCTGAAGGCTTCAGAATCAAACTGTGTCCCATTGTCCACAGTGATAGCCTTCGGCACTCCGAAGCGACAAACAATGTTTTGCCAGAAAAACTTTTGAATAGTAAATGAAGTTATTGTGGCTAAGGGCTTCGCCTCAATCCATTTGGAAAAATATTCCACTGCCACCACCACATATCTTAAGTTCCCCTATGCTGGTGGTAATGGACCTAGCAAATCCATACCCCATCTTTGCAATGGCCAAGTGGGTTGTATTAATTGAGTTAAAGACGAAGGTTGTTTTTGATCTCTTGCACATTTCTGACAACCTTCGCACTTTTGAACTAAATCCGCTGCATCCGAAGCTGCCTTTGGCCAATAAAATCCTTGGCGAAAAACTTTCCCAAGCAAGGGCCTAGATCCAATGTGAGATCCACACAGACCTGCATGTATGTCCTTCATTAACTCTATACCTTCGGATCTGGATAAGCACTTGAGTAATGGGGAACAGACCCCGCGCTTGTATAACTCCCCTTCTATTATAACATATGGTCGAGCTCTTGCTTCTATTCTCCTGTTATAAGCTTCATCGTCTAAAAGAAAATTACCCTGAAGGAAAGAGATGATCTCAGTTCTCCAATCTTCACTATAAACAGGGGATATGTTAAGGATTGCTCTTTCAAGAAGCTCGACTGAAGGTGCTTTTATTGTTTCAAAAAACACTTCCGAAGGTACAGGCAGCCCCTGGGCTGCTGACTTAGCCAATAGATCAGCGTATTCATTTTCTCCACGAGGAATATTTTTGACAGAGAAACCTTCAATGGAAGCCTCAATCCTTCGGACTGTATCTAGATATTTTTCAAGCTTCGGGTCTCTTGCTTTGTAACTTTTGTCAATATGACCAGAAATAACTTAGGAATCAGTTTTAAGGGTGGCCCTTCTGATTCCCATTGCCTTTAATTTCCGAAGACCCAAAAGCAGAGCTTCATACTCGTCGATGTTATTTGTGCAACTAAAATCAAGTTTTGCCGCATAACAAGTTTTAACTTTGGAAGGTGAAACCAACACAGCAGCCGCTCCTGCTCCGAAGGTTCCCCAAGACCCATCGCAAAACACTGTCCATGCTTTGGCGTCTTTATTTGTTTCTTCCTCCTGAGCCCCTGGTGTCCAGTCAGCAATGAAGTCTGCTAACGCCTGGGACTGAATCGAAGATCCATGAACATATTCAATACAAAATTCATTGAGCTCTGCAGCCCATTTTCCAATCCTTCTAGTAGCTTCTCGGTTCCTCATAATATCCTTCAGAGGTTGTGAAGAAGGAACAATTATGTTGTAAGCTTGAAAATAGTGCCGAAGCTTCCTGGAGGCCATCAAGACAGCATACAGTACCTTCTCCAACTCTGTATAATTTTTCTTTGACAAACTAAGAACCTCGGATACAAAATATATTGGGGCCTGCCTCTTAACCTGGCCTTCAAGCTTCTCTTGAACAAGTGCTGCACTTACCGCTGAGTGCGAAGCTGCCACATATAATAACAAAGGAGCCCCTGGCGTAGGTGGAGTTAGTGTTGTCAGATCTATCAAATACTGTTTCAGCTCTTCAAAGGCCTTCTGCTAGATTGGTCCCCATTGAAAGACTTTGGCTGACTTCAGCACTTCGAAGAATGGTAAGTTTCTTTCTGCTGATCTGGATATGAATCTATTGAGAGATGCCAGCCTTCCTGTCAATCTTTGAGCCCCCTTTTTTGTACTTGGTGGCTCCATTCGAAGTATAGCTTCGATTTTGCTTGGGTTGGCCTCAATTCCCTTTGTTGAAACTAAGCAACCAAGAAATTTCCCCTTCTTTACTCCGAAGACACATTTTTCTGGATTCAGCTTTAGACCAACCTATCTAAAATTAGCAAAGGTCTCTTGTAAATCAGCAATGTGGTTATCCTGCTTCGTGCTCTTTACAATGATATCATCAACATAAGTTAGTACATTCCTGCCTATCTGAGAATGGAGAACCTTTGCTGTCATTCTGCTGAAGCTTCCTCCAGCATTCTTAAGCCCTTCAGGCATCCGAAGGTAACAGTATGTCCCACTAGGGGTTATGAAGCTGGTTTTTGGTTCATCCTCCTTCTTCATCCAGATTTGATGATAGCCTGAATAGCAATCTAGCAAACTCATAAGTTCTGATGAAGCTGCTGCATCGACCAGAGAATCTATCCTTGGCAATGGGAACTCATCCTTCGGACAGGCCTTATTGAGATCAGTAAAATCGATGCACATTCTCCATTTACCATTGGCCTTCTTCACCATAACAGTATTAGCCAATCATTCTGGGTATTTTACCTCTCTAATAACTCCGGCACTGAGGAGTCGTTTCACTTCATTCCGAGCCCCTTCGGCCTTGTCATCAGACATCTTCCAAAGCCTCTGTTTCCTGGGTCTGAAGGATGGATCTACGTTAAGCGAGTGCTCAATAACATCCCTGTTAACTCCGCAAAGATCATTAGCTGACCAAGCAAAAACATCTTTATTGTTGAACAAAAACCTTATCAAGGTTTTCTCCTGCTCTTCGGACAATTGAGATCCCAATAGCACATTCTGCTATGCTATATCCTCACATAAGAGCATGGGTTTCGGCTGGTCAGCCAAAGCAGCTTTTTCCCTTCTGAACTTGTATTGCTCACAAGCTTCAGTTCCATCTATATTATGGATTGCTTTTGAGTCTGTCCAATTTCCTTCGGCCCTTCTGGCAGCTTCTTGACTTCCATGAATAGCAATGGGCCCTTGGTCCGAAGGTATCTTCATGCAAAGATAAGCTGGATGCAGAATTGCTTCGAAGGCATTAAGAGTACCACGACCAATGATTGCATTGTAAGGGTACTCCATGTCAACAATATCAAACATAACTTGCTCAGTCCTTGTGTTGTTGATGAATCCGAAGGCCACTGACATTGAGATTTTGCCGAGTGCTACAATCTGCCTTCCTCCGAAGCCGCAAAGGGGATGTGTGGCATCAAGAATTTTATCTTCGGGCTCTTGCATCTGTCTGAAGGCCTTAGCAAATATGATATCAGCTGCACTGCCTGTATCAACCAAAACATTATGGACCAGAAATCCTTTGATAACACAAGAGATAACCATAGCATCATTGTGTGGGTAATCCTTGAGTTGAAGGTCCTCTTGGGAGAAGGTAATAGGAATGTGAGACCATCTTGACTTGATGAAGGGTCCTTGTACCCCGACATGTTGTACCCTTCTCTGTGCTTCCTTCTTCTGTTTCTTGTTGGCTGGTTCTGAACATGAACCGCCTGTTATCGGAAGTACCAGCTTCGGAACCGAAGCAGCTCTAGCTCGAATATTGAACGAAGCCATCAGTTCAGAAAAGTGGAAGTGAGTTCACCGGAGGTGGGTGCCAATGTTGGGGACTCGTTCTCAAATGCTATGAATTAAGAACAAGGCAACATAAAATGTTAAATGTTAATGCCCTTCGTCCAATGAAGCATTATTCCTTTAAGGATTAATGAACTTCGGACGAAGGTTAAAGATGATACAATTACGAAGGTTAAATCTTCGTAATTGAACTTTAATAGATTATGTAAAGTAATACGAAATATGAAGCATCAAAGACAAATAAATCATAAATGAACAACATTACTTCCATATTATATCAACTTAATGTATTCAAGTATTAGATACAATTATACCTCTGCCTTGGCAAAGATTGATTCCCGAATGATGCGATTGCAATTACAGGAATGCGTGAACAGTAAAGGAATACTGTTCACTATTTATAGACACGGGACACAGCCTGTGAGGAATTACAAATATGCCCCTCATAAAAGTTTACAACAACGACTCAAACATTTATGGACTAAAAGGTCATTCTACTTTTAAGTCGGTTTGTAATTCCGAAGCTTCATGAAGAGGAACCTTCGGTCATCACATGCGGACAGCTTCAGCCGAAACTGTTTCTTCCTACAGGACCTTCGGCGACGAAGCATGGTCCCAACAGGCTCCTTTACCTTACCCCACATATTGTTCCTTGCATAGATCATATTCTTGGATTTCTAGTGGAGACCATTTCTTCGTAAAAAATCCATAGGTGTTAGCCTTTGGTATTACCGAAAACGATCGTTCTTGGCCATTTTGATCAAAAATTGGGGTCGTATGCGCATTGATCATCGACGAGAGCCTCATACACCTTACCCCAAACATGTTTCCTTGCCAAATATCACATTCCTGGATCTTTGGTGGAGACCATTTCTACATAAAAAATCCATAGGTGTTAGCCTTTGGTATTTCTGAAAACGGTCGTTCATGCCCATTTTCATAAAAAGTGGGGGCTGTATGGCCATTGATCATCGACCAGAGGCTCCTTTACCTCACCCCACATATGTTTCCTTACCATAGATCACATTATTGGATTCCTGGTGGAGACCATTTCTTCGTCAAATATGTGGGGTATGGTAAATGAGCCTCCAGTCGATGACCAATGGCTATACAACCCCCATTTTTGACAAAAATGGCCATGAACGACTGTTTTCAGTAATATCACATATTCTTGCATTCTTGGATCTTCGGTGGAGACCATTTCTACGTCAAAAATCCATAGGTGTTAGCCTTTGGTATTACTGAAAATAGTCGTTCATGGCCATAAATCACATTCTTGGATCTTCGGTGGAGACCAGTTATACGTCAAAAATCCATAGGTGTTAGCCTTTGGTATTACTGAAAACAGTCGTTCATGGCCATTTTTGTCAAAAATGGGGGTTGTATAGCCATTGGTCATCGACTGGAGGCTCATTTACCATACCCCACATATTTGACGAAGAAATGGTCTCCACCAGGAATCCAGTAATGTGATTTATGGTAAGGAAACATATGTGGGGTATGGTAAAGGAGGCTCTAGTCGATGACCAATGGCCATACAACCCCCATTTTGACAAAAATGGCCATGAACGACCGTTTTCAGTAATACCAAAGGCTAACACCTATGAATTTTTGACGTAGAAATGGTCTCCACCGAAGATCCAAGAATGTGATATATGGAAAGGAAACATGTGTGGGGTAAGGTGTGTGAGAAGCTCGTCGATGATCAATGCGCATACGACCCTAATTTTTGACCAAAATGGTCAAGAACGACGTTTTCGGTAATACCAAAGGCTAACAACTATGGACTTTTGACGAAGAAATGGTCTACACCTGGAATCCAATAATGTGATCTATGGCAAGGAAACATATGTGGGGTGAGGTAAAGGAGCCTCTAGTCGATGATTAATTGCCATACAACCCCCATTTTGATGAAAATGGGCATGAACGACCGTTTTCAGAAATATCAAAGGCTAACACCTATGGATTTTTGACGTAGAAATGGTCTCCACCAAAGATCCAGGAATGTGATATTTGGCAAGGAAACATGTTTGGGGTAAGGTGTATGAGACTCTCGTCGATGATCAATGCGCATACGACCCCAATATTTGATCAAAATGGCAAAGAACGACCGTTTTCGGTAATACCAAAGGCTAACACCTATGGATTTTTTACGAAGAAATGGTCTCCACTAGGAATACAATAATGTGATCTATGCCAAGGAAATATATATGGGGTAAGGTAAAGGAGCCTCTGGTGGATGATCAATGGCCATACAACCACCATTTTTTGATGAAAATGTCCATGAACGACCGTGTTCAGTAACACCAAAGGCTAACACCTATGGATTTTCGACGTAGAAATGGTCTCCACCAAATATCCAATAATGTGATTTATGACAAGGAAACATGTGTGGGGTAAGGTGTATGAGACCCTCGTCGATGATCAATGCGCATACGACCCCAATTTTTGACCAAAATGGTCAAGAACGACCGTTTTCGGTAATACCAAAGCCTAACACCTATGGATTTTTTACGAAGAAATTGTCTCCACTAGAAATCCAAGAATGTGATCTACGGCAGGTAAACATATGTGGGGTAAGGTAAAGGAGCCTCTGGTCGATGATCAATGGCCATACAACCTCCGTTTTTGATGAAAATGGCCATGAACGACTGTGTTCAGTAACACCAAAGGCTAACACCTATGGATTTTCGACGTAGAAATGGTCTCCACCAAAGATACAATAATGTGATTTATGGCAAGGAAACATGTGTGGGGTAAGCTGTATGAGACTCTCGTCGATGATCAATGTGGCGGAACCGCCCGAATTAATCCAACTTAAGTGTCCAAGTCTCACCTTAGAGGCTAGACCACACTTAAATTGGAATAAAACGCCAGTCCCTCGGATCTAGTCCGACCAGGCCACTAACAAGATCAAGTACCACGTACTCACTCGAAGGTGAGGCACAGAGCAAATGCAATAAAGCATAAAATGATACATTAAAAAAGTACTTAAGATTATTACAACATCATCGGAGTTTTTCAAAAGTAGTGATCAGTGTTCGGAATGCAACGGAATATAACTAACGGTAAATAAATGGAGGGATGGGGAAGCCTGGCCCATCACTCTTCATGCTCCTCCCCTACAGATGTAGGGTCCCACTCGAATGTCCAATCTGGTGGCAAGATGGACGACCAAGTCACTCCAGCAACCATATCCTCCAAGGAACCTGTAAAAATTATGCCACAAGCAAGGCTGAGTATACTAATACTCAGCTAGACTTACCCGGTATGAGGAGTTTACTCCTCTACCTCTAGACATGCAGCTGTTTGGCTGAGGGGTTTGGGTTGCCAAAAGCACTAGCTGAGTCTAAAATCAAGTTTTAGCTTTTCAAGTTTTAGTGTGACTCTCTTAAGACTAAATGTGTACCTAGCTAATCATACATGGTATCAAGCATTTTAGCAATCAACATCTTTTGCCAGTTAACACATTTCCACTTTTTACTCAATGCAGTACAATGGATCAGGCAGTCTCATTAGCTGCGAGAAGCAAACGATTCGAATCGAGTTTTTAAACCTTGCAAGGAAAACCTAAACACACGACGTGGCGAGGCACTCTGTCCCCACACACATCAACCATCCCCATCGATTCCCCGTCAACAGAACAGGGCTCACCGCCTTGGCGTACAATGCCTCACTGACCTCGACTGCCGTCGTGCAGTGACTGCACTTGTACACACCATAACCGGAATGGGAGACCACGTCTCAGGTCGCGTGAGGGGTAAAGTCTGCTGCCAGGTTCACTCAAGTACTAGGCTTACCGATTTACCATATTTATCGGCATGTGTTTAGTACGTTCAAATGCTTGACACAAGTATCCGCACGTTAATCCTTTTCCAATTTTCGTCTCGTAAACAACGCATCCCCATGAATCTGTGTCCACAGACCATCATCATTCTGTTATCAAAATGGATACAACCAATTCCTGACCTCGCGCGAGTGCTAGAAAAATCACTCGACTTCTACCGAGATCCCTAATTAGCAAAGCAGCTACTCGACCTAGCATACTAGTATCCATCTCAAAAAGGAATCCTGAGTTCATGCAACTAGGGTTTTAGGCAACTCCTACACTTAAGTGCACAGTACAAGCCTACAAACATTAAGTGCATCAAAATAGCGTCTATATAACGGTTATGCATAAAACCGGGGCTTGCCTTCCAAAGCTGGGGCAGGCAGATCCTCGATGACAGACTCTGGTGCTGGCTTCTGGACTACCTCCTGAGCAACTCCTTGCTCCGGGACGAGGATGTATTCTCCTTCAGCGAGATTACAATCTATCGAATGCAATGAATAAGGTACATATATATTAATGATATGGCAAGTTGTAAATGCGACGTATGGTGAAACAGTATTAAAATAGTGGGTACACTAGGGTTTTCTTTATCGGCCTTAAGGGTTTCATCCACTCATTTTAGGGTTGTGAATGAACTTAAAATTTTTGTCATCCCTTGGATGTTTGTTTGGGCTCTTGGAGGATTTAATTATGCACCACTAATTTCTCCCATAATTTCCGTTTTTACTTACTATTTTGCTTCTTATTGAGTGCTTTTGAACTACCATGTCAATTTAGATTTTTTAAAAAAAAGTTACAAAAATTACAGTGGGTAAATATTGATCTCTGCAGTTCACTCTACAAATTTGAGGTTGAACTTAATTTAGGTATTTCTTGTGCAAAAAAATAACAAAAGTAAGGGTAAAAGGGCACCTTACACTATAGCTTTGATTTGGGTGAGGTTTCTGGACTAAAATTTATTTTTGCTAAGATCCATGGGTGATGATAAGTCTCTGTGCCAAAAATTACAGAAAAAGACCCATTGGGTATTTAGTTGTGATTTTCTAAAGTTTAATGTCAAAAAGGTACTTATAACTAACTTGTTATTTGAAAAATGTCAAACAACGAAACTTATATTTTTCTTAGATTAATACTAGCATATTATTAGTTATCCAAAGGATTGGGGTGGGTTCTCTATAAGGTTATTTTTCTAGGATTTTTCTAAGTTTTCATTGTTTTCATAAAATAAAATGTGGTGCATTTCTTTTGTACTAACAGAGGGCTCCACAAAACTTTCTAGTGAACCATGTTATTAAAGTAAGCTAGAAAAAATGTGGTTGGCCTCTGGTTCTTATTTTAAACTCCCTTTTTAATTTTCTTTAAGTTTGAATCAAAGCAAGTTTTAATGGAAAACCCCTCCCTAATTTGGTGTACTGAGGGGTTTATTATTTTTAAACAGGCTAGTTAGTGGTTAAGTATCTCTCTAATTTTTCTTAACCTCAGTCCAATAGTATAGCTATTTTCCCTTCTTTATTTAGCTTTTAGCTAGTTTACTATTTAAATCAAAACTTTAAAATTTCTTACAGTACTTAGGGTGTTTGGTATTTTTCCTAAGTAGTTCATATTATTTAGAACCTAGCAAAATTAGTTTGACCATATTTGGCTAGATAAAATTGGAGTTATGAATTTTGTAAGCTCTGCCTGCATTTAAAAGGAAAAGGTTTAAAGGGTTTAAGGAAAAACCAATTTACACCGAGGCCCCTGGGTTATCCCTTAACTATTTCTTTAAACCATACCCCTGCAGGACTATTCCTCTGAGTCACTGACTATGCAAAACCCCCCGGCTTCTTCTTCTTTTCAACTGAGCTCCCTTTCCCCTTGAAACAGTACCCGCGGAGAGGAAAAAGGGTGGCGCAGCTTACCGGTGGCGAGGGAGGTCCGGTGAAGGGCGGGGTTAGATCCGGGAGGTCCTGGCGATCACGTCGAGGGGCGACTCATCGACGGTGATGGCCTGAATCGGTCTAACCACATGCGCAGGTAGTCGGGCTCGGCGGCGGCGTGCGTTCCGGCCTGCTCACGGCGGTATTGTTCAATCCAGTGGCACATGAAGCTTCACGGGGTGCTAAGGACTCTATAGGTGCACGGAATCAACGAACGGCTTACCGTGGAGCTCGGTCTACGTGTGTCGACGGTCGGTTGAAGTCCGACGACGTCGATCCGGCGTCTCCGGTGAGGTAAAGTCCAATCCCTGGCTCTAGAAGCTTCACCGAGGTCCGTAGAAGCTAACCCGAGGGTTGGGCGGGGTGAGGAGTGGCTGGGTTGGCCGGTCTATGGTGGCCGTGGCTTGCGCGGCCGCTGGCACCTCGCTGACGGGGCAAACTCCAGCGAACTTGAGCTCGGGTTGGGTCAGTGACGCACAGGGGTGTACAGTCGAGGCCGGGATGGCTTTTATAGCCGCGGGCGCGGGCGCGAGCACGGGCACGAGGTTGGCACGGCGCGGGGCTGCGCGCGTGGGCGGAGCGCCGAGGGCGTGCTCTGGCGCGCTAGAACACGTCGAACACGTGTGCGTTTGTTTCTACCCTTGTTCAAACACCTGCTGGGATCACAAACGTGCGAATCTCGCCAAGGGTCTTGTGCAAGATTTCTTCCTGGCACCTAGGGCTAGCTAGTTTGTGTGAGTTCCAAGGGAAGATCTACCCTAGATCACAAGATATGTGGGCGCCAAGTCAGGTCTGTCGGCACTGTTCATCCCGAGACAAAACTGATGTCAACCCTTGTCAAATGGTTGTGGTAACTTCACACCTACCCGTCTGTTTATATAGTGCCACAGGTTGGAAGGTGAATCGTCAAGGTCTTCTGCACCGAACAAACAACCACCCGCACTCACTGAACGGTGGGCCACAGAATCCGAGAAGGTGAATCACCAGGGCACGTGTAACTGCTGCAAGATGGGGCCACCTCGCGCACGGATTATTTTAATCGTTTCTCGAACGAGCTCAGGGAAGGTGTTTTTTGGTTCTTCGGCATCCCGAAGCCTAAAAGATTTTTTCATGGATCAAGCTCGTTACGAAAAACGATCTAGCATCGCAAAGGAGCTACTGTTGGGGGGTATTCTTCGTAGCCGAAGATCCTAAAGAAAGAAACACCTTTGGCAGATCCTCTCAAAAGCAGTGCCGAAGCTATCGCCTATAAAGCTTCGGCACAGTGACATGTCTCAAGACGAAGGGGTGAATCGACTTAAAGATGAAATGACCTAAAGACCCATGATATTCTGTCTCATTATTGTAGTTGATTGTAAAGGGCATAAATATAATTATACACAGGTTGCGCCCTGTACCTATAAATAGGTGAACAGTACCCCTGTACTGTTCACGCAATCCTGTAATTGCTGGCACATTATGCTGGAATTATTGCTTTCTGCCAAGGTGAAGGTATAAATGTACCTAAATATTATGTTTTAATATTTAGGTTTGTATAATAAAATATATGAATAATCTTATGTGTTTTTGATATATCATTCCCTTATGTTTCATATTTTTATATTTCATCCTACATTGTTCTATAACTTTAATCGCGAAGGTATGACCTTCGTGATATCGTGCTCATGGCCTTCATCCGAAGTTCATTAAATCCTTGAGGAGATAATGCTTCAGTGGACGAAGGGCATTAATATTTAACATTTTATGTTGCCTTGTTCTTAATTCATAGCATTTGAGAACAAGTCCCCAACAGTTACCGCATTGAGAGGGCGGTAATCAACACACAATCTCAGACTCTCATCCTTCTTCTTCACGAATAAGGCCGGACATCCCCATGGTGAAGTACTGGGGCGAATGAATCCCTTGTCCAACAACTCTTGTAACTGCTTTTTCAATACTGCCAACTCTGCTGGAGGCATCCTATAGGGTCTTTTGGATATAGGTGCAGTCCCGGGTTGCAGCTCTATTGCAAACTCTATGTCTCTATCGAGCGGCATCCCTGGCAATTCATTTGGGAAAACATCTGGGTACTCAGACCATTGGAATCCTCTCGACGGGTGACTCTATCAGGGCGAAGGCACAGGAACGGGTACAACCCTGGTTAGGAAAATATAACGTGATTTCACCACAAGTAGGTGAGTGTACCTCAATGGCCCTTGCTGCGATATCAATCACTGCCTGATGCCTTGATAACCAGTCAGTTCCTAAGATGATATCCACACTATCCAATCCTAAGATAAGGAGGGTGGTTTTAATTACAAGACTACCAAATTTTATAGGCACATGTGTGTTGATTTGATAGGTGGCAACCCTGCCTCCTGGTGTTGAAATTGTAATGCCCCCATTTGTGTGATGAAAAGGTAACTGGCATTTTGCACTAAATTTTGCACTGATAAAACTATGTGATGCACCCGAATAAAAAAGAATGACTGCAAGATAATTCAAAACGGAAAAGATACCATTCATGACGGGTGCTCCCTCTAGAATGTCAGCCAACGTGGTGAAGTTCAGCTTGCCTTGCCTCACTTGCACCCTCTGCCTCTTGCCTTGATTCTGATTTGAATTCTGCCCCTGCCTCTGCTGGTTCTTGGGGCAATTCTTGGCGTAGTGTCCAATGCTGCCACAAGTGAAACATCTGTTGTCATTGGCCTGACGGTACTGCTGTTGTGGCTGGTTGTTGTTCCTCTGAACTGGGGGTTGAGAGCGGTTGGGTGCCTGCTGCTGTTGTGGTCAAATCACACATCGTCCTTGCTGCTGCTGAGGTCCCCTACTCTGAGTGTCGACACAATCCTGAAGCGTTGAGGCTGAGCTAAAGGTCCTACCATAGGGGTCTTCCTCTTCTTTTCTGCCTGACGGGCTGTGATGCAGTCTTCCTGAGAAATGGCCATATTGACTAACTCATTGTAGCTGTTGGCCCTTACTGTGTTGAGACGGTCATGGAGCTTAGTACTAAGGCCCCTCCTGAACGTATCCCTCTTCTTCTCATCTATGTCGGCATGATAGCCTGCGTACTGACACAGGTCATTGAAGGCTTGGGCGTACTACGACACGGTACGACTCCCATGGGTGTGTGCCAGAAACTCATTGAGCTTGCGGTCCATGATGCCCGCTGGTACGTGATGTCCTCTGAATGCTGCCTTGAACTCTCCCCACTCAACCACGTGGCCAACCGGCTGCATAGCTAGGAAGTGATCCCACCATGTCCGCGTGGGTCCGCGAAGCTGCTGGGTGGCGAAACGGACCTTGGCCACATCTGAACAAACCCCATTAAGCAGTGGGAATTTGGATTCCACCACCCTGAGCCACACATCAGCATCAAGTGGGTCCTCTGCCTAAGTGAACAACGACGGCTGAGTGATGAGGAACTCCTGATAGGTGGCCACTGCTGGGGGACGTTGATGGTGATCGCCACCACCATAATGCTGGGGTGGAGGCTGACGCTGAGCTAACTGTCGCAGAATCTCATTCTGCTGAGCCATCAGCTCTTGAATGGTAGGCAGCGGCTGTGGTGGAGGAATGCGCTCATTCTGTCCACGGCGCTTTTCCTGCCATCTGAAATTTAGGATGCTCTTAATATCATACTTTTGAAATCAGGGATTGCATATGGTAAGAGATTTTTAATGACAAGGTTTGTAAAATGTCAAACATGTCCTTGCATTCTCACAGGAGGTATCACATGACATAATTCCCTTCATAACTTAAAATAGTAATTATCCATCATTCATCAATCCAAAAGAGTTTTCTAACAGTTACAACAGTGTTTAAAATACTCGACTCTCTCTAGCCTAGTACCTCAAAGGTGCAAAAGCTAAGCTAGATTCAAGGAGTTCTACTGCCCCACACTTCTATCCCAATCTCTGAAACCTAATGGGCAAACGAGGCAACACTAGACTCAGGGGAAGGTGGTCTCCCTGAGCCAGCAGTGTCCAAGCTGGATGCGGGCTCCGGCTCCTCTCCTCCCTCGATGTCGACATCCTCATCGGCCCCTTTTGCCTCCATGTCTTGAATTTCTGATGGTGCATATCCAGATGCTGGTTGGCTTCCTCAAGCTGTTGCTGCGTGGTCAGGAGCTGATCCTCTAGAACCTCGATGGTGTTCTCGCTGGCCCCTACCTGATCCTCAAGCTCTTGGATTTGAGTGGCCATCTGCTCCACCTGGAGGTCCTTTTCCACCAGCTCAGTGGACAGGTCTACCACAAGGTCCTCCCTGTTATCCAGGGTGATCTTGGTAGACTCCACGATTCCCATCAGCTGGGACATTGCCTCACCACGCACTGCTTGCAGACAATATAGGGCATTCATGCACCGCACCATCAGGTGAGCAGTCTGCCCCGGGTAAAGAGCCCACACATCCTTGGCATGCTCCACTCGATCCTTCCACATTGGGTCATCCTCCTTCTCGGCGGGGAACAAGCCAATGGGATGAGTTGATAGCTCCAAGGGGTGAAAGCCACAAAAGGTCGTTAGCACGTGGAGAGCGATGTACTCGATAGTATCCTCAGCCCTGAAACCGAAAGACTCGGAGTCCAACGAACGCCAGCCCGGCTGCAAGGGATGAGGCTCCAAAGTCATCCTCACCCAACAGCGGGGTACCCGGTGCTCCTTGAACAGCTGCACCGCGTATTGGGGAGGCATGGCATAGCCAGCTCCCTGCAGTACCTCCCACAAAATACGGGGAAAACCCTCTCGTGCAAGTCCGTCCGTGTGGGAATGTGCGTTCCCTCCTTCCGAGGATTCATGAGAAGTCATCTGTGTAAGGGTAAGCGTAAGCGAAAAATAAGAATTACCAAAATAAAAATAAACTAGTGCTTGGCTTTCCCAAGGTTAATTAGAGACCTTTGATGTCGGATTGAATTTTTATTACGGGTATCTCTTGATTTTATAGCTTTTTATTGATATTGTCCTTTTTACTAAGTAGCTAGAAAAATGATGCATGTATGCTCGTCCTAAGCGACCTCACATCAAGCTTATACAGATAGAGAATCCTCCACCCATTATCATAGCAGCCTATATGGCACATTCAAATAGCCACCTAGCTACCCATATAGTATCCTAAGGCTTCACGTTCTATGTTCATCCTTATCATCTTACCGATCTATCCAACATTGGTTTCTAACAAGTTTTACTTTTTGAAAAGGTTGGTAATTACGATTTATTGATTCCTCTGTGGTGGTACAAGCTCCGATACCAGCTGTGGCGGAACCGCCCGAATTATTCCAACTTAAGTGTCCAAGTCTCACCTTAGAGGCTAGACCACACTTAAATGGGAATAAAACGTCAGTCCCTCGGATCTAGTCCGACCAGGCCACTAATAGGATCAAGTACCACGTACTCACTCGAAGGTGAGGCACAGAGCAAATGCAATAAAGCATAAAAACCATACATTAAAGAAGTACTTAAGATTATTACAACATCATTGGAGTTTTTCAAAAGTAGTGATTAGTGTTTGAAATGCAGCGGAATATAACTAACGGTAAATAAACGGAGGGATGGGGAAGCCTGGCCCATCACTCCTCATGCTCCTCCCCTGCAGAGGTAGGGTCCCACTCGACTGTCCAACCCGGTGGCAAGATGGACAACCAAGTCACTCCAGCAACCATATCCTCCAGGGAACCTGTAAAAATTATGCCACAAGCAAGGCTGAGTATACTAATACTCAGCTAGACTTACCCGGTGTGAGGAGTCTACTCCTCTACCTCTAGACATGCAGCTGTTTGGGTTGCCAAAAGCACTAGCTGAGTCTAAAATCAAGTTTTAGCTTTTCAAGTTTTAGTGTGACTCTCTTAAGACTAAATGTGTACCTAGCTAATCATACATGGTATCAAGCATTTTTAGCAATCAACATCTTTTGCCAGTCAACACATTTCCACTTGTTACTCAATGCAGTACAATGGATCAAGCAGTCTCATTAGTTGCGAGAAGCAGACGATTCAAATCGTGTTTTTAAACCTTGCAAGGAAAACCTAAACACACGACATGGTGAGGCACTCTGTCCCCACACACATCAATCGTCCCCATCGATTCCCCGTGAACAAAACAGGGCTCACCGCCTTGGCGTACAATGCCTCACTGACCCCGACTGTCGTCATGTAGTGACCACACTTGTACCCACCATAATCGGAATGGGAGACCAGATCTCAGGTCACGTGAGGGGTAAAGTCTGCTGCCAGGTTCACTCAGGTACTAGGCTTACCGATTTACCATATTTCTCGGTATGTGCTTAGTATGTTCAAACGCTTGACACAGGTATCCGCACGTTAATCCTTATTCCAATTTCTGTCTCGTAAACAATGCATCCCCATGGATCCGTGTCCATAGACCATCATCATTCTGTTATCAAAATGGATACAACCAATTCCTGACCTCGCGCAAGTGCTAAAAAATCACTCGACTTCTACCGAGATCCCTATTTAGCAAAGCAGCTACTTGACCTAGCATACTAGTATCCATCTCAAAAAGGAATCCTGAGTTCATGCAACTAGGGTTTCAACTCCTATACTTAAGTGCACAGTACAAGCCTACAAATATTAAGTGCAGTAAAATAGCATATATATAACGGTTATGCATAAAACCGGGGCTTGCCTTCCAAACTGGGGCAGGCAGATCCTCGATGGCAGGCTCTGGTGCTGGCTCCTGGACTACCTCCTAAGCAACTCCTTGCTCCGGGACGAGGATGTATTCTCCGTCAGCGAGATTACAATCTATTGAATGCAATGAATAAGGTACATATATATTAATGATATGGTAAGTTGTAAATGCGACGTATGGTGAAACAATATTAAATAGTGGGTACACTAGGGTTTTCTTTGTCGGCCTTAAGGGTTTCATCCACTCATTTTAGGGTTGTGAATGAACTTAAATTTTTTGTCATCCCTTGGATGTTTGTTTGGGCTCTTGGAGGATTTAATTGTGCACCACTAATTTCTCCCATAATTTCCTTTTTACTTACTATTTTGCTTCTTATTGAGTGCTTTTGAACTACCATGGCAATTTAGATTTTTTTAAAAAAAGTTACAAAAATTACAGTGGGTAAATATTGATCTCTGCAGTTTACTCTACAAATTTGAGGTTGAACTTAATTTGGGTATTCCTTGTGCAAAAAAAATAACAAAAGTAAGGGTAAAAGGGCACCTTACACTATAGCTTTGATTTGGGTGAGGTTTTTGGACTAAAATTTATTTTTGCTAAGATCCATGGGTGATGATAAGTCTCTGTGCCAAAAATTACAGAAAAAGACCCATTGGGTATTTAGTTGTGATTTTCTAAAGTTTAATGTCAAAAAGGTACTTATAACTAACTTGTTATTTGAAAAATGTCAAACAACAAAACTTATATTTTTCTTAGATTCATACTTGCATATTATTAGTTATCCCAAGGATTGGGGTGGGTTCTCTATAGGGTTATTTTTCTAGGATTTTTCTAAGTTTTCATTGTTTTCATGAAATAAAATGTGGTGCATTTCTTTTGTACTAACAGAGGGCTCCACAAAACTTTCTAGTGAACCATGTTACTAAATTAAGCTAGCAAAAATGTGGTTGGCCTCTGGTTATTATTTTAAACTTCCTTTTTAATTTTCTTTAAGTTTGAATCAAAGCAAGTTTTAATGGAAAACCCCTCCCTAATTTGGTGTACTGAGGGGTTTATTATTTTTAAACAGGCTAGTTACCGAGGCCCCTGGGTTATCCCTTAACGATTTCTTTAAACCATACCCCTGCGGGACTATTCCTCTGAGTCACTGACTACGCAAAAACCCCCTGGCTTCTTCTTCTTTTCAACCGAGCTCCCTCCCCCCTTGAAATAGTACCCACGGAGAGGAAAAAGGGTGGCGCGGCTTACCGGCGGCGATGGAGGTCCGGTGAAGGGCGGGGTTAGATCCGAGAGGTCCTGGCGGTCACGTCGAGGGGCGACTAGTCGACGGTGATGGCCGGAATCGGTCTGGCCACGTGCGCAGGCGGTCGAGCTCGTCGGCGGCGTGCGCTCCGGCCTGCTCACGGCGATATTGTTCAATCCAGTGGCACAGGAAGCTTCGCGGGGTGCTAAGGACGCTATAGGTGCACGGAATCGACGAACGACTTACCGTGGAGCTCGGTCTACGTGCGCCGGCGGTCGGTTGATGTCCGACGACGTCGATCCGATGTCTCTGGTGAGGTAAAGTCCAATCCCCGGATCTAGAAGCTTCACCGAGGTCCATAGAAGCTAACCTGAGGGTCGGACGGGGCGGGGAGTGGCTGGGTTGGCCGGTCTACGGTGGTCGTGGCTTGCGCGGCCGCTGGCACCTCACTCATGGGGCAAACTCCGGCGAACTTGAGCTCGGGTTGGGTCAGTGACGCGCGGGGGTGTACGGTCGAGGCTGGGATGGCTTTTATAGCCGTGGGCGCGGGGTTGGCACGACGCAGGGCTGCGCGCGTGGGCGGAGCGCCGAGGGCGTGCTCTAGCACTCCAGAACGCGTCGAACACGTGTGTGTTTGTTTCTGCCCTTGTTCAAACGCCTGCTGGGATCACAAACGTGCGAATCTCGCCAAGGGTCTTGTGCAAGATTTCTTCCTGGCACCTAGGGCTAGCTAGTTCGTGTGAGTTCCAAGGGAAGATCTGCCCTAGATCACAAGATATGTGGGCGCCAAGTCAGGTCTGTCGGCACTGTTCATCCCGAGACAAAACTGATGTCAACCCTTGTCAAATGGCTTTGGCTTGGGTTCAAATTTTTCCAAGGTGTGCCTTAAGTAGTTTGGCCACTTTTTGTTATTTGGACCAAGGGGTTTTGGCGCCAGCACAAAGGTGAACACCTTTGATCTTTGGGCTAGGGTGGTTTTGGGGACTTAGAGAAATTTTTGATGGCTCTAGTGTGCTTTCCACTTAGTGAACTATTTTGAGGTTTTTGTTGGGCCTTTTTGCAACACTTCTCTTAATAATTTTTGTAGCTTTACTAATACACTTCATCTTTAGTAAAGGTCCCTTTTTATGTTTTGAGAGCACCTAGAGGGGGGGGTGAATAGGTGATCCTGTAAAACTTGAACTTAATGCCACAAAAACTTGGTTAAGCGTTAGCACAGTATTGCCAAGTGGCTAGAGAAGAGTCTTAGCGAAACACAATAACCACAAGAGAATCAACACAGGTAGACGCAGTGGTTTATCCCGTGGTTCGGCCAAGTACAACACTTGCCTACTTCCACGTTGTGGCGTCCCAACGGACGAGGGTTGCAATCAACCCCTCTCAAGCGGTCCAAAGACCCACTTGAATACCACGGTGTTTGCTTTTCTTTTCTATATCCCGTTCACGAGGAATCTCCACAACTTGGAGTCCCTCGCCCTTACAAAGATGTTCACAAAGAAGCACGGAGTAAGGGAGGGATTAGCAACTCACACAAGACACAAAGATCACAGCAAATACGCACACACAAGACCCAGACTTAAGCTCAAAAGACTAGCACACTAGAACGGAGCTCAAATCACTAGAATGTCGAACAAGTGCGCAAGAATGGAGTGTGAGTGATCAAGAGTGCTCAAGGAATGCTTGGTGTTCTCCTCCATGCGCCTAGGGGTCCCTTTTATAGCCCCAAGGCAGCTAGGAGCCGTTGAGAGCAATCCGGGAAGGCAATTCTTGCCTTCTGTCGCCTGGCGCACCGGACAGTCCGGTGCACCACCGGACACTGTCCGGTGCGGATTTCCTTCCTTATTTGGCGAAGCCGACCGTTGGCAGCCTTGGAGCCGTTGGCGCACCGGACACTGTCCGGTGCACACCGGACAGTCCGGTGCCCCCTCCCGACCGTTGGCTCGGCCACGTGTCTCGTGCAGATCGCGCAGCCGACCGTTGGCCCGGCCGACCGTTGGCTCACCGGACAGTCCGATGAATTATAGCCGTACGCCATTAATTCCTTCCCGAGAGCAGCAAGTTCACCTGAGCCAGCCTGGCGCACCGGACACTGTCCGGTGCACCACCGGACAGTCCGGTGCACCCAGACAGAGCTGCCTTTGGCTGAAACAAAGCTATCTCTCTCCAATTCGATTTCTCCTGTTTCCAGCACTTAGACACAATACATTAGTCACTTAAACAATGTACTAAGTCTGAGAAACATACCTTTATACTTGATTTGTACTTTGTCCACCATTTGACACTTAGGCACTTGTGTTGGACACTAAGTCACCAAAACACTTAGAAATGGCCCAAGGGCACATTTCCCTTTCAATCTCCCCCTTTTTGGTGATTAATGGCAACATAACATAAAGAAAGTAGAACAAGTACAAAATCAATTCAAATAAGAACTCAAATTTGTTTTGAATCAAATTTGGCATATATGGATCATTCTTTGCCACCCCTTGGTTTGTTTTTGCAAATCAAACTCAATTTCCTATCTCTAAGTCAAACACACATGTTGAAACATAAAGAGAGATATTTCACGAGAAATTGATCAAGGATTCAAAAACTCCCCCTTTTTCCCATAATTAAACCTTCTCCCCACAGGAGACCAACTTTTGACAATAAGAGCAATTAAGAGTATTTGACAAACAAAAACTCTAACTCTATTATTTTCAAAATTCACAAGTGGTAGCTGATCCATTTATTGCTTTGGCCTTATTTTCTCCCCCTTTGGCATCAAGCACCAAAACGGGATCAATTTTGGCCCTATAACCCCATTGCCTCACCAAAATCTTCAACTTAGAGTAAAAAGGCAATAAGAGTACAAAGATGAACTTGGAAGAAGTTACTCTTTCATCGGAGTGCAGTGGAAGTCTTGCATGGTCCAAGTCCACCTTTTCCCTTTCAAACCACCTTTGAGACTAAATTAAGCAAACTCAAGCACACAGTTAGTATCAAAGGGTCAAGTTGTAGCACATCTCCCCCTAAATTTGTGCATCACTTGCAAATGGACTTGTAAGGTCCGGGGAGTGCTTGTACAACTTGAGCACCATAAGTAAACAACAAAATGAATAAGAAGCATGATCAAAGGCATAAACACATGTATGCTATAAATCAATCCAAGTTCCGCGAATCTAAGACATTTAGCTCATTACGCAACTTGCAAAAGGTCTGCTCATCTAAAGGCTTGGTAAAGATATCGGCTAGCTGGTTCTCGGAGCTAACATGAAACACTTCGATATCTCCCTTTTGCTGGTGGTCTCTCAAAAAGGGATGCCGGATGTCTATGTGCTTTGTGCGACTGTGTTCAACAGGATTATCCGCCATGCGGATAGCACTCTCGTTATCACATAGGAGTGGGACTTTGCTTAGATTGTAGCCAAAGTCCCTGAGGGTTTGCCTCATCCAAAGTAGTTGCGCGCAACACTGTCCTGCGGCAACGTACTCGGCCTCAGCGGTGGATAGGGCAACGGAAGTTTGTTTCTTAGAACTCCATGACACCAGGGACCTTCCTAAGAATTGGCACGTCCCCGATGTACTCTTCCTATCGACCTTACATCCAGCATAGTCGGAGTCTGAATATCCAATCAAGTCAAAGGTAGACCCCTTTGGATACCAGATCCCGAAACAAGGCGTAGCGACTAAATATCTAAGAATTCGCTTCACAGCCACTAAGTGACACTCCCTTGGATCAGATTGAAATCTAGCACACATGCATACACTAAGCATGATGTCCGGTCTACTAGCACATAAATAAAGTAAAGACCCTATCATAGACCGGTATGCTTTTTGATCAACGGACTTACCTCCTTTGTTGAGGTCGGTGTGTCCGTCGGTTCCCATCGGAGTCTTTGCGGGCTTGACGTCCTTTATCCCAAACCGCTTGATCAAGTCTTGCGTGTACTTGGTTTGAGAGGTGAAGGTTCCATCCTTGAGTTGCCTCACTTGGAACCCAAGGAAGTAGCTTAACTCGCCCATCATCGACATCTCGAATTTCTGAGTCATCACCCTGCTAAACTCTTCACAAGACTTTTGGTTAGTAGAACCAAATATTATGTCATCGACATAAATTTGGCACACAAAAAGATCACCATCACAAGTCTTAGTAAAAAGAGTTGGATCGGCTTTCCCAACCTTGAAAGCATTAGCAATTAAAAAGTCTCTAAGGCATTCATACCATGCTCTTGGGGCTTGCTTAAGTCCATAGAGCGCCTTAGAGAGCTTACATACGTGGTCGGGGTACCGTTCATCCTCGAAGCCAGGGTGTTGCTCCACGTACACCTCCTCCTTGATTGGCCCGTTGAGGAAAGCGCTCTTCACATCCATTTGGAACAACCTGAAGGAATGGTGAGCGGCATATGCTAGCAAGATACGAATGGACTCTAGCCTAGCCACAGGAGCAAAAGTCTCCTCAAAGTCCAAACCTGCGACTTGGGCATAACCTTTTGCCACAAGTCGTGCCTTGTTCCTTGTCACCACCCCATGCTCGTCTTGTTTGTTGCGGAACACCCACTTGGTTCCCACAACATTTTGCTTGGGACGAGGCACCAGTGTCCAAACTTCATTTCTTTTGAAGTTGTTGAGCTCCTCCTGCATGGCCAACACCCAGTCCGGATCTAGCAAGGCCTCTTCTACCCTGAAAGGCTCAATAGAAGAGACAAAGGAGTAATGCTCACAAAAATTAACTAATCGAGATCGAGTAGTTACTCCCTTGCTAATATCACCCAAAATTTGGTCGACGGGATGATCCCTTTGAATCATTGCTCGAACTTGGGTTGGAGGTGCCGGTTGTGCTTCTTCCTCCATTACATGATCATCTTGTGCTCCCCCTTGATCACATGCCTCCTGTTCGTCATCTTGAGTTGGGGGTTGCACCATTGTTGAGGAAGAAGGTTGATCTTGCTCATCTTGTTCCTGTGGCCGCACATCTCCAATCGCCATGGTGCGTATTGCGGTCGTTGGAACTTCTTCTTCATCTACATCATCAAAATCAACAACTTGCTCTCTTGGAGAGCCATTAGTCTCATCAAATACAACGTCGCTAGAGACTTCAACCAAACCCGATGATTTGTTGAAGACTCTATACGCCTTTGTATTTGAGTCATAACCTAACAAAAACCCTTCTACGGCTTTGGGAGCAAATTTGGAATTCCTACCCTTCTTCACTAGAATGTAGCATTTACTCCCAAAAACTCGAAAATACGAAACATTGGGTTTGTTACCGGTTAGTAGCTCATACGACGTCTTCTTGAAGAGGCGATGAAGGTAGACCCTGTTGATGGCGTGGCAAGCCGTGTTCACGGCTTCCGACCAAAAGCGCTCGGGGGTCTTGAACTCTCCAAGCATCGTCCTCGCCATGTCTATAAGCGTCCTGTTCTTCCTCTCTACCACACCATTTTGCTGTGGTGTGTAGGGAGCGGAGAACTCGTGCTTGATCCCTTCCTCCTCAAGGTACTCCTCCACTTGAAGGTTCTTGAACTCGGACCCATTGTCGCTCCTAATCTTTTTCACCTTGAGCTCAAACTCGTTTTGAGCTCTCCTTAGGAAGCGCTTGAGGGTCCCTTGGGTTTCAGATTTATCCTGCAAAAAGAATACCCAAGTGAAGCGGGAAAAGTCATCAACTATAACAAGACCATACTTACTTCCTCCTATACTTAGATAGGCGATGGGTCCAAAGAGGTCCATGTGAAGCATCTCCAAAGGTCTTGATGTGGTCATCACATTTTTGGTGTGATGAGAGCTTCCCACCTGTTTGCCTGCTTGACAAGCTGCACAAGGTCTATCTTTTTTGAATTGCACATTAGTTAAACCTATCACTTGTTCTCCTTTTAGAAGCTTGTGAAGGTTCTTCATCCCCACATGTTCTAAGCGGCGATGCCACAACCAGCCCATGCTAGTCTTAGCAATTAAGCATGCATCTAGACCGGCCTCCTCTTTTGCAAAATCAACTAAGTAAAGTTTGTCGTCTAATACACCCTTAAAAGCTAGTGAACCATCACTTCTTCTAAAGACAGACACATCTACATTTGTGAATAGACAATTATATCCCATATTGCATAATTGACTAACAGATAACAAATTATATCCAAGAGACTCAACTAAAAACACATTAGATATAGAGTGCTCGGATGAAATAGCATTTTTACCTAACCCTTTTACCTTGCCTTGATTCCCATCACCGAATATTATTGAATCTTGGGAATCCTTGTTTTTGACGTAGGAGGTGAACATCTTCTTCTCCCCCGTCATATGGTTTGTGCATCTGCTGTCGATAATCCAGCTTGAACCCCCGGATGCATAAACCTGCAAGGCAAATTTAGGCTTGGGTTTTAGGTACCCAACTCTTGTTGGGTCCTACAAGGTTAGTCACAATGGTTTTAGGAACCCAAATGCAAGTTTTATCTCCCTTGCATCTTGCCCCTAATTTCCTAGCAATTACCTTCCTATCCTTTCTACAAATGGCAAATGAAGCATTGCAAGCATGATATATTGTAGAAGGTTCATTAATTTTCCTAGGAACATTAACACCATTTCTCCTAGGCATGTGATTAATAGCATTTCTCCTAGCTACATTTCTACCATGCATATAGGAAGAACTAGAAGCAAACATAGCATATGAATCATAAACATGTGAATCAAAAGCATCATAACTTCTATTTGCATTTCTAGCATGTCTCCTATCATGATACATAAAAGCATGGTTCTTTTTAGCACTACTAGCCATAGGGGCCTTCCCTTTCTCCTTGGCGGGAATGGGAGCCTTATGGCTTGTCAAGTTCTTGGCTTCCCTCTTGAAACCAAGTCCATCCTTAATTGAGGGGTGTCTACCAATCGTGTAGGCATCCCTTGCAAATTTTAACTTATCAAATTCGCTTTTGCTAGTCTTAAGTTGGGCATTAAGACTAGCCACTTCATCATTCAATTTAGAAATTGACACTAGGTGTTCACTACAAGCATCAACATTAAAATCTTTACACCTAGTGCAAACCACAACATGTTCTACACAAGATGTTGATTTATTAGCTATTTCTAACTTAGCATTCAAGTCATCGTTTATGCTTTTTAAACTAGAAATAGAGTCATGGCATGTAGACAATTCACAAGAAAGCATTTCATTCCTCTTTATTTCTAAAGCAAGGGATTTTTGAGCTTCTACAAACTTATCATGTTCATCATATAAGAGATCCTCTTGCTTTTCTAGCAATCTATTCTTATCATTCAAGGCATCAATCAATTCATTTATTTTATCCACCTTGGTTCTATCTAGACCCTTGAATAAACATGAATAATCTATTTCATCATCATCACTAGACTCATCCTCACTTGAAGAAGCATAAGTACTAGTGTTACGAACGCTTACCTTCTTATCCCTTGCCATGAGGCAAGTGTGATGCTCGTTGGGGAAGAGGGATGACTTGTTGAAGGTAGTGGCGGCAAGTCCTTCGTTGTCGGAGTCGGACGACGAACAATCCGAGTCCCACTCCTTGCCAAGATGTGCCTCGCCTTTTGCTTTCTTATAGTTCTTCTTCTTATCCCTCTTGTTCCCTTGTTCCTGATCACTATCATTGTCGGGACAATTGGCAATAAAATGACCAACCTTACCACATTTGAAGCATGAGCGCTTCCCTTTTGTCTTGGTCTTGCTTGGCTGCCCCTTGCGACCCTTTAGCGCCGTCTTGAAGCGTTTGATGATGAGGGCCATCTCTTCATCATTGAGCCCGACCGCCTCAACTTGCGCCACCTTGCTAGGTAGCGCCTCCTTGCTCCTCGTTGCCTTGAGAGCAATGGGTTGAGGCTCATGGATTGGACCGTTCAACGCGTCGTCGACATATCTCGCCTCCTTGATCATCATTCGCCCGCTTACGAATTTCCCAAGAACTTCTTCGGGCGACATCTTGGTGTACCTAGGATTTTCATGGATATTGTTCACCAAATGTGGATCAAGTACAGTGAAGGACCTTAGCATTAGACGAACAACGTCGTGGTTCGTCCATCGTGTGCTTCCGTAGCTCCTTATCTTGTTGATGAGGGTCTTGAGCCGATTGTATGTTTGGGTTGGCTCCTCTCCCCTGATCATTGCGAATCTGCTAAGCTCGCCCTCCACCAACTCCATTTTGGTGAGCAAGGTGACGTCGTTCCGCTCGTGTGAGATCCTGAGGGTGTCCCAGATCTGCTTGGCATTGTCCAAGCCGCTCACCTTATGATACTCGTCCCTGCACAGGGAGGCTAACAACACAGTAGTAGCTTGTGCATTTCTATGAATCTGTTCATTGATAAACATAGGACTATCCGAGCTATCAAATTTCATTCCACTCTCCACAATCTCCGATATGCTCGGATGGAGAGAGAACAGGTGACTACGCATTTTGTGGCTCCAAAATCCGTAGTCCTCTCCATCAAAGTGAGGAGGTTTGCCAAGTGGAATGGAGAGCAAATGAGCATTTGTACTTTGCGGAATATGAGAGTAGTCAAAAGAAAAGTTCGAATTAACCGGTTTCCTTCTCTCGTAGTCGTTGTCGTCGTTGTCCTTTTGGGAAGAAGTGGACTCGTCGCTGTCGTCGTAGTAGACGATCTCCTTGATGCGCCTTGTCTTCTTCTTCTTCCCATCCTTTCGTCTGTGGCCCGAGCCTGAGTCGGTAGGCTTGTCATCCTTTGGCTCGTTGACGAAGGACTCCTTCTCCTTATCATTGATCACGATTCCCTTCCCCTTAGGATCCATCTCTTCGGGCGGTTAGTCCCTTTCTAGAAGAGAACGGCTCTGATACCAATTGAGAGCACCTAGAGGGGGGGGGGTGAATAGGTGATCCTGTAAAACTTGAACTTAATGCCACAAAAACTTGGTTAAGCGTTAGCACAGTATTGCCAAGTGGCTAGAGAAGAGTCTTAGCGAAACACAATAACCACAAGAGAATCAACACAGGTAGACACAGTGGTTTATCCCGTGGTTCGGCCAAGTACAACACTTGCCTACTTCCACGTTGTGGCGTCCCAACGGACGGGGGTTGCAATCAACCCCTCTCAAGCGGTCCAAAGACCCACTTGAATACCACGGTGTTTGCTTTTCTTTTCTATATCCCGTTCACGAGGAATTCCACAACTTGGAGTCTCTCGCCCTTACAAAGATGTTCACAAAGAAGCACGGAGTAAGGGAGGGATTAGCAACTCACACAAGACACAAAGATCACAGCAAATACGCACACACAAGACCCAGACTTTAGCTCAAAAGACTAGCACACTAGAACGGAGCTCAAATCACTAGAATGTCGAACAAGTGCGCAAGAATGGAGTGTGAGTGATCAAGAGTGCTCAAGGAATGCTTGGTGTTCTCCTCCATGCGCCTAGGGGTCCCTTTTATAGCCCCAAGGCAGCTAGGAGCCGTTGAGAGCAATCCGGGAAGGCAATTCTTGCCTTCTGTCGCCTGGCGCACCGGACAGTCCGGTACACCACCGGACACTGTCCGGTGCGGATTTCCTTCCTTATTTGGCGAAGCCGACCGTTGGCAGCCTTGGAGCCGTTGGCGCACCGGACACTGTCCGGTGCACACCGGACAGTCCGGTGCCCCCTCCCGACCGTTGGCTCGGCCACGTGTCTCGCGCAGATCGCGCAGCCGACCGTTGGCCCGGCCGACCGTTGGCTCACCGGACAGTCCGGTGAATTATAGCCGTACGCCATTAATTCCTTCCCGAGAGCAGCAAGTTCATCTGAGCCAGCCTGGCGCACCGGACACTGTCCGGTGCACCCAGACAGAGCTGGCTTTGGCTGAAACAAAGCTATCTCTCTCCAATTCGATTTCTCCTGTTTCCAGCACTTAGACACAATACATTAGTCACTTAAACAATGTACTAAGTCTGAGAAACATATCTTTATACTTGATTTGTACTTTGTCCACCATTTGACACTTAGGCACTTGTGTTGGACACTAAGTCACCAAAACACTTAGAAATGGCCCAAGGGCACATTTCCCATTCATGTTTTGATCATTTGCCCCCTCTTTCCCCTTTAATCCCATGGTTAGGGTTTAAGGGCTTAAGAAGGAACTAGGGTTTTAGAATCTTGGCTGTGGGTGAACTTTGTATGAAGGATAGGATTTCTTTCCTCACTACAAGAAACTAATAAAAGTTCGTGGGTTAATTTAAGAACGTGGGTACCGACGTTCTTAACTGAGTTATGTTCGTGGGTTAATTTAAGAACATGGGTACCCACGTTCTTATATTAAATTCGTGGGCCCGTGGAAAAACCGTCGAACTTATATTATTACGAACGTGGGTACCCACGTTCTTAACTTAAATTCGTGGGCCATGTGGACACCGTCGAACTTAACCTAAAACCTAAATTTCACCCACCCCGCGCGTCTGTCTTTTTTTCCCTGTCGACACCGTGCGCGCGCCCGAAGCTACCCGCCTCACCGCTAGCCTGCCGCCACAACCTCGCAGCGCGTGCCCCGCCTCTACCCCGCGCCCGCCCCGCCGCCCCACCGCGCGCAGGCTCGCGCGCCGCCACCAGCTCGGCCAGCCCTCGCCACCGCCGCCGCCAGAAACCGGCCGCGCACGTCCCTCCGGCACCCGCGCGCGTCCCGACGCCTCGCCGGCCCACCGCGCCCACCCCGCCAGCGCCCCGCCTCCGCCTGCTCACGCCCCAACGCGCGCCATCTTCTCCCCCCGCTCCGCTCTCCGTCGATGGAAGGGTCGCTATTGCCGTTGCCCTCTCCCTCGCAGTCCATGTCTGTCGATGGAAGGGTCGCTACAGCCCCTGCCCTCGCCTCCGCAATCCATGGCACCCCCTCCCCGAGACGTGCCCACCTAGAGAGCCGCTCGCTCACCTTGCTACCCGGCCCACACTCGTCTCGTTCTCCTCATCCCGGCGCTCCTACTACTCCCCTCCATGGCGCGCAGGTACACCTCCTCGTTCCCCCACCTGCCTCCCTGTTCCACTTCTGTTGCCTCCTTACAGGCAAAAGCTCTGTGGGGTCCCTTTGCTGCGTGGGGGACGAATCAGCGAGGGCGCTTAGCGTCGGCGAGGAGCTCATGGCCAAGAGACCATGCCGTTGGGTGTACAGGATCGACGGACTGCCCTATCTGTGTGGTACGAAATCAAGATCTGTTGGGGGATAGGCTCTGTTGGTGTTCAATTTGCTATCTTGTTTTAGTTCTTGCTTGTTTCGATAGCCATATTAATTTTCGTACTGATCTGGTAGGGTTTTGTTTCCCCTGCGAGGCGATTTCCTTTTTCTCTGTTGTGGTTGGGGTTGGGTGGGGTTAGGTTTGGTTAAACAATTCCCCTTTTGGATTAGAGGGGACAGGGCAATGAACTAATTTGCCAACTCAAGCCCTTGCTGTACACATGATTTAATCATGGGTTACGACACATGTACCTTTCAGATCGCTTGCAAAAGGTTGTTTAGCTATCCTATTAGACATGTGTAGTTCATTACTTATTCGTCGGATGAAGATGAAGTAATGGAGGAGATTAGGTTGGGGCCAAAAGGCGGTCTCATGTACTGCATGGAGTATCCTATTATTTTTGCAGTGTCTTTGTTCATTCTATAGGCTGCCATATAAGCCCATCGTTTCCTTTGGCTTTTTCCATACGTGATTAGCCGTACCTGATTTTGTCTCCATTCATGTTTGTGGTTCGCTTTATTACTTAACTATTTTCTGAGGTATATTTTTTTTTGTAAAAAACGGATTATAGATCTGTCATCCTTGTATAACCATCTGGTTTCTACATAAGTTTGATATCTAACACCAAGGCCAGACAATGATTGTATAACCATCTGGTGTCCGTATAAGCTTTGAAAATGTCATCCTTTTGCAAGCGATCAAATATCTTCTAGCATTATTATTCAGTTGGCAAGACTGGTCGCCAGAAGCTACTCAAGCAGAAAGGATGTGTTGTTTGCATCACGGGCCTTTAGTGCTTCAGGTAACCAAACCTTGCTTTTTCTCAAACTGGTTTGTTGTGTTATAGAACAAAAGGAAGAAAATTACAGATTGTTACAGTATTCCTGGAAGAAATACTTCCATTGCTGGACCATGGGTTACTTAATAAGTAGAATTTCTGGGCTCCTAATAAAGTACCATAATGTTCTGTTAGGACTATGTTTTTATGCAGCATAATCAGGTTATGAAGCACGAATTGTACATCAGCTTTCAAGTGCCAAGTTCAGTTACCTTGAATATTTTAAGTAATGGTATGTTGATTCCACTTTTATTAGTTCTTTGAGTTCCATTTCCAGCGCTGATCTTGATGCCTAATCAACTATTGAGAGCAGACAGCCATGAGCCTGAGACAAATGGAAATTACAAATTATTGCATGGATTATTAATCATCACATGCCATAGATAAATTCTTGTTGAACTCATGTGATATTTATGTTCTGAAAGATGCTTTAGCTTTCAGTTTGTATACCTGAGCAGATACTTCCTGATTAACTTTTCCCATGAAATCTTCACCAGCTCTATACTTTACCTTTTATATCAAAGAACTTCAGTTGTGATATCGGAAACCCATCTTTTCAGTGGCACTTGGTGCCAACCATGGAGTTCTTCACCATGAACCTTTCCTGTATAATTTAGGACCCTATCACTAGTGCTAGTCATGTTAGAGCTTAATGTGCATCACTATCTCATGAAAGGCACATGCATCACTATCTCATGAAAGGCACATGCAATTTAGGACCCTATCACTGTCCATTGTCGTCTCGCCACCGAAGTGCAGCACACCTCAATGAGAACTTATTCTATAAGATAAGTGATAATCTAGTTAATTTAGCTAAGCTGGACATAATCGTTTAAGCCGTTACTCCCTCCCGACCGTGGCGCCCACTCGGTTTTTCTTAGTGCGGTGAACATGTAAGGGAATGAAAAACATATAGAACAACTTAGGATAGCAACCCATAACTGAAAACATATATAACAAAAGTTATGGTACCCCAAGGTATAGCCAAAACCTCTGAAATGTCGAGTTCCAAATGTCTGAAACAGCATAACACCCACCTGACAGCCTAACATTGGAATCCACTTTTCTCCAAATTCTCAGTGACAACAGGCTGATTTTGATTCACATAATTTGCTCACCTAACACAGCTCTACAAGTTTGTTGCAGTATCCTAAGGCCAGATGCCCATAATTCAAGAGTTATGGTGCTCTAAAGTTGGGCAAACCTCACTGAAACATAGTTTCAGTTTAACTGAAACAGCACCTACAAAGTCTGACAGAGAATTTTGCAGCAGGCTATTCTCTAAATTCCATACAGTAGCAAGCCCATTCTTTGCACAAAACTTGTTCATCTACATCTGGTCTCTCATTTTGCTACAGAATCTTAACCCAAATCGCTTTGTATTTATTACCACAAGGCCCCAAAGTTGGGTAAAAACACACATATTCAGACTTAAATATTGTTCTAAGTCTGAATCCTAACACCTGACAGTTCACATTTTGGCCACCTTTACTCCCAAATTTATGTGGAACCAGGTCCATCTCCCTTTATCAAACTTGTTCACTTTACTATGGTCTACAACTTTGCTATGGAACCATTAGTCTAAATCTACATGAGTCAGTCACAAATGGGCTCCAAACTGAGCACCTTTCACTGAAATTCAGTTTTCAATAACTGAATATAATTCAGTTTCAGCCACAACACAGTGCCACTTTAAGCAGTTGTTACTCCAATTCTTGTATGGGATCATGTCCATCACCCTTTAAGGAAGTTGTTCACCAATATATGGTATTTAATTCCTCTACAAGCACCATAGTCTAAAACCTTATAGAACAGTCACAAATGAGCTCCAAAACAGCCATCAATACTGAATTCCAGATTCAGCTACTATTCACAATCTGAAAATTCAGAAACATAGTAGCACCACTTTGAACCACTCTTCTTCCTGGGTTCCAAATGCTTCTAGGGCAAGTTTCTTAATAAATTTTATACTCCTATAGTTCCTCTACAAGTTTTATATAGTGACCATTAACCAAAGCCTCTTGAATTCCAAACTACAATAGCCCAAAGTTTGCTCCAAATGCTGAAATTCAGACTCTGAATTTCTACCAAGTCTGAAATTCAGAAACTCTGTTAGCTCTACTTTGGACCAGTTTTTCTCTAAGTTCCAAATAGTTTTAGAGCTAGGTGACTCAACCAAACTTATACTCTTCATGTAGCTCTATAACTTTGTTATAATGACCACCTTCAAAATGGTTTTAGATCAGAAGTTGCAAGGGTTCAAATTTGACTAGTTTATATTATTTTCAGCAATTCTAAAATGAACCCAAAGCTGAATTTTTGTACTTAACTCCAAAATCTTCCACACAACTTGGGAATCTCCAAATAAGAAACTTATTCACTTTTCCAAGCTCTACAACTTTGGTATATGAACTTTTAACCAGTCCTTTATAGATTTTAAATTCCACTTTTGGGCTAGTTTAGGGTTTCAAATTTGACTCCTTCTCATCTATTGATTTACCAACTCAATCCATACTCCTAAAAGACAAGTGACTCCTTAATCTCAAATCCAACTCTAGTATATGAAGCTTATGTCAAAAGTGTCCTTGGTTTAGGAGTTGTTTTGTTTATCCACAATTCCAAGCAAGGTTTTGAAATCTCACTTAAGGTTTTTAAGGTTAATCCAGTTCCTCAATTAATTCTTCCACTTAACCCACCTTTGAAAGCAAAGTTGCTCTAGGTCCTAAGTCTTACCTTTAATACTTTAAATTCCATGCCAACTTATTACTTGCTCAAGAGTCGACTTTTCTTCCCATGTCTTAAGCAAAGTTCTTAATCTGAGCCATATACTCTAATACACAACACCATATTCATTGAAAATTTTTGACCTAGTGAATGCATTCTAGGTGTATCAAGCAAGTTAATGCAAATGCTTATGATGACATGTCAGAGTTTTAGTTCATGTAACACCAGGGGTGTTACATAAACAAACAAAACATGACACAAAATTTGACTGTTTCTTGGATTGCAGATAAACTACGCCTCTGCTCATGACAATGAAACACTATTTGATATTATTAGTGTAAAGGTATGGAACTTATCAGGATATCCAGGAAATTTACTGCAATTTATTTATTTTGGTATCAATTATCAATCTGCCAATCAATCATTTTCTTTTGCTTTCTTCAATAAACATTTATTGGCAAGACAGATTAGCATGAATGTTTTGTTACACTTTTTTTTACTGCTTGCAGTATTTTCTACCTTTTGAAATTATGCTTTATAGTTATAAACTAAACATGTATTTATGTGACAATTTAGTTTTCCAGAAACAGTTTTCCTCTTTATTTCAGAACATGATCTGGTACTTTGTGAAGTTTTTTGTTTGTTTGCTTGTGCAGACTCTGATGAACCTCTCAATTGACGAGCGATGCAGGAAAAATAATTTGTCCACAAGCATGATTGCATTATCCCAGGTGCTTTTGAAAGTTTTTACATTTTCTTCAATATGAATAGTCTGAACGTGTGGTGTGGCCTGTCTGATCTATCTAGCAGGTTTTATTTTTTTGTTTTCTTAATATCCCTGTGCTTTTCATGCATTGACCAATAACTTAGCGTTTGGAATAGGTTTCTCCTTTTTGTATCATTATGTACTTATGTGTACTTCCAGGGAATACCATATTTTTCATATACTGTACTAAATTGTTTGGACTAATAATAAAAACCCCGAAAAGATTTCTCATGGCTTTCCGCAATTGCAGTTAACTGCAAAAGGTCAGATCTTTATGCCTTTCACACACTGAAACTGCTCAGATATGGTTTTAAAATGGATGTTGTACTGCACAGTGTAATGAATATGCCAAAAGGGAAATATGATAATATGGCTGGTACCTTGGTACAGTCACCAAGCGGGTTCATGATAATACGTGTGATGTGTCTTGTCTAATTGACCGGTTTAGATCCTATAAGGATTTGCCACTTTGTGATGTAAGCTTAAGATGAATGCGAGTTTAGGTCATTACAATTCAACATTTCCAAAGCCCCATTTGTAATCTCACTCTGTTAGAAATAAGACAGTTCTTTTTTTTTGGAAAAAAACATTTTTTGCCCCATATGCATGTGCCTTTGATTTAATATGTGAACTGAGTACCCAGAGCTGGCACATGCTTCTATAAACTGGTCAGTGGTAACCAAATCTAAATTGGGCCATGTAATGTGACATACTGAGAACAGGTATCCTTTGCTGCAGGTTTGAACTTAGAAGATGGCCCTGCACACTCTGCCTCGACGTCATCTTCACCAGAGCAGACTACTGATGTTGATGGAAGTACCACTGGTGATGTCACCTTCTAAGTATAACTTGGGTAAACTTATTACCTCTTCCTCTTTTCCAAATGCTGGTTCGGTGTTATCCATGTTCTCAGCATTAACCTCTTAAAGTTCTGAAAAGACAAGGATGAATGCACACTGCACTTCCTACTGCACTTCTTTTGAACCTATCATGCAATGTCCTTCTGCTTGGGTGTGAGCTTCAAAAACACACTGAAATTTACTAAGCTAGTAGTTCATCTAAAAGAAAAGGTGTGTGCTCTGTTCTTTCTATCCAGCATAATTGGCTTCTAATTAGAGATAAACTCCAATACTAAGAACCTTCTGAGGAAGAAAAACAAGGCATTGAATGGTTACAGTTATGTTCTGTGTAATAATGGCTGTGTGGGAACCAGCATCCACCTTCCCTCTGAATGCAGTTTTAGCTAATCATGCTGGAACACAATTCCCATCCAATGTGATCTGAGTCTGCCACCTCTAGACATGATGATTGAAGCCAGGACAAACTTTGGTGATTTAATTTAAAGAGAAATAAATATTAAAGGTGGTTTGATTATTTGGACTACTCTCAATTAATAGCATTATCTTTGACAATGCTACCTGTAACTTCAATATTTGGAAAAGACGAAACAGGAGCTTAGCTTGGTGCGTCTTGAAATGAAGTTTGTTTTCACTCTCATGTTCATGTTCATGCACAAATATGGAAGCCACATTTTGTGTTTATCATGCTTTCCTATATCTTTGTGTACATGTGATTTAATGCCAGTTGTGTATTTATGAGAATTTTGGTTTATTTTGTAGGATTTCGGCTCTCATCAAGTGACTCCTCCCCCTCACGTTGACTTTGCGGACAGATGTCTCAATTCTAGTGGTGGAGCTACGAACAACAATCCGATGTCCTGATCGAGAGCGATGGAGCTAATGTTTGAACTTGTGAACTATGGATGTGAACCTGTGTGAATTTGTGAACTTATGTATTTGGACTTATGTGAATTTGCGAACTTATATATTTGGACTTATGTGAATTTGTGATATGAACATATATCAATGTGTTTGAAATCTGTATTGTATGTGATATATTGTGTTGCATGTGATATTATGTGTGTCTAATTTTACATTCTGTATTTTTTATTTTTTTCTGGAAAAGGGTTAAGAACGTGGGTACCCACGTTCTTAAGGTTAAGAACGTGGGTACCGTCGAACTTAATGGGCAGCCCTCGCCGACCCACGCACGACCCATAAGTTCGACGACCACGTGGCCCCGTCGAACTTAAGGTTAAGAACGTGGGTGTCGTCGAACTTATGGGAAAAAATTCGACGGCCCCCGTCGAACTTAAAAACCCACGTTCTTAAACTTAAGTTCGACGGTACCCACGTTCTTAATGTTAAGTTCGACGGTACCCACGTTCTTAACCTTAAGAACGTGGGGGCCGTCGAACTTACTTCTTTAAGTTCGTCCGAAAATCGCCGTCGGCTATATTCGTGGGTAAACCCACGTTCTTATGGTAAGTTCGACGGCCTATTACATTTTGTTCGACGGTTTTTCACCCACGTTCTTTAACCAGTTTCTTGTAGTGCCTGTTATGGTTAATGCTTATCTTAACCATGCCTCTGAACTTTGAGTTCCTTCACTTTCCATTTTTGCATAAAGTTTGAGTAGGACACAAATGTGCTTCTTTGGCCAGGGCTTTGGATAACACCAGGGGTGTTACAATCAATGCGCATACGACCCCAATTTTTGACCAAAATGGCCAAGAACGACCATTTTCGGTAATACGAAAGGCTAACACCTATGGATTTTTGATGAAAAAATGGTCTACACTAGAAATCCAAGAATGTGATCTATGGAAGGAAAATTATGTGGGGTATGGTAAAGGAGCCTCCAGTCAATGACCAATTATGGCAGAACCACCCGAATTATCCCAGCTTAAGTGCCCAAGTCACGCCTCAAGGGCCGTAACACACTTAAATCGGAATAACCCATCAGTCCCTCAGATCTAGTCTGATAGTGCCACTTAACCAGGATCAAATACCACATACTCACTCGAAGATGAGTCACAGAAGAAATACAATAAAACAGGAAAACCTCAAATTAAAGTACTGAATTATTACATAAATCGGAGTTTTCAAGTAAACTGAAATAGTTCATAAGATAAAATGCACCGGATAATCGATGTCGTCGGTAGCGAGGAATTGGGCAAGGCCTAGCCCACTACTCCTCTTGCTCCTCTCCCGTTGGAGCAGCATCCCACTCGACCGTCCAACTCGGTGGCAGGGTGGTAGGCCAAGTCACACCATCAACCATATCCTGAAGCGTACTTGCAAAAAATTATGCCACAAGCAAGGCTGAGTATACTAATACTCAGCTAGACTTACCCGTTGTGAGGAAACTACTCCTCTACCTCTAGACCATGCAGCTGTTTGGCTGAGGGGTTTGTTTTGCCAAAAGCACTAGCTGTATCTAAAATCAAATTTTAGCTTTTCAAATTCTAGCATTATTATCTTAACTAAGTTTGCTCCTTCTAAGCATACATGGTAACAAGCATTTAGTGCATACAACCAGTTATCTCATGTAACCTCATTTCACTTATTACTCGATGTAGTACAAGGGGTCAAGCAGTCTCATTAGTTGCGAGAAGCAGACGATTCGAATCGAGTTTTAACCTTGCAAGGTAAACCTAAACACACGACATGTCAGGGCACTCCGTCCCCACACATGTCAACCGTCCCCATCGATTCCCCGTTCGCGGCCAGGCCTCACCGCCTTGGCATACAATGCTCCACTGACCCCGGCCGCCGCCGTGCAGTGACCGCACTTGTACCCACCATAGCTAGCATGGGAGACCCAGTCTCAGGTCTCGTGAGGGATAAAGTCCACGCCCGGCTTTACTCAGATACTAGGTTTACCGGTTACCATATTTCCCGACATGTGTTTAGTACGTTCAAAAGCTTGACTCAGGTATCCACACATTAATCCTTAATTCCTTTTTCCCGTCTCATGGACGAGGCATCCTCCCTGGATCCAAGTCCATAGACCATTATAGATCCCGTTATCAAGATGAATACAATCAATTTCCTGTCCTCGCGCGAGTGCTAGAAAAATCACTCGACTTCTACCGAGATCCTGATTAGCAAAGCGGCTACTCGACCTAGCATACTAGTATCCATCTCAAAAAGGAATCCTAAGTTCATGACACTAGAGGTTTCAAGTAACTCCTACACTTAAGGTGCACATTACAATCCTACAAGCATTAAGTGTAGTAAAGTAGCATATATAGATACGATCATGCATAAAACCGGGGCTTGCCTTCAATAGCTGGGGCTGCGGGGAGATCCTCGATGGCAGTCTCGGGAGCTTACTCCTGGTCTTCCTCGTGGACAGCTTCTTGCTCAGGGGTGAGCACGTACTCTCCGTCAGCGAGATTGCAATCTAATGAATGCAATGAGTAAGATACATGCATGGTATGATATGCAATTTAGCAATTAAACTTGAATGGTGAATGATTAATTTAATAAGGTAGGGCTTAATCTTGCTACTTGAAGATTCTTGGGGTATACTTAGCAATTTAGGGTCAAGCTTAGTTAAACCAAATGGTAAGTCTATTTTGGTGTTCCACTGATTTCTAATTGAACTTATTGGAGCGAGGTTTATTTTCCTCTCTTCCTTTCTAATTCTTTTGTGCTTTTAAGGTGGGTTTGAACTACAAGTTAACTTAATAAATTTCCAAAACTTCTGCGAAAATTACAGTGGCTTCTTACTGGTGTATAAGTTTCTTTCTCAAAATTTGGGGTTCAAACAGTGAGGGGTTCTCTCTGTATAAAATTATCAAATATTAGGACAGAGGGGGTGTTTTGAACTACAACTCATTTTTAAGAGAGGGTTATTCTCTAAGACATATTTTTTCTGGCATCTAGATGTTATAACATGACCTTGTACAAATTTGTAGCCACTAATACTCATTAGTTATTTTACTATGATTTTCAAAAGTTCCTAGTCAAAGGGGTGCTTTCTACTACCACTATATTTGAAAAATATCAAACAACAGATTTCTGATTTTTTCTATCTTCTTCTTTGTGCAAGAGCAATCATTTTGAAGTTTGGCAACTTTTTGCTTAAGAGAAGGGTGGTAGGAATTATTTGGATTAAATGGCCTTTTTCATGAAGCATTGGCAATGGGTATTGTTTTACAGCCTTCAATTGGGTTTTGTATTTTTCTCTGGTGGCCTATTTCATTATTGATCTAGTAAAAATTTATTTGCCCATTATTGCACTCTTTTGGGCTTGCTTATGATTTAATTGAAGTATGGCTCAATACCAAGTTCTATTTGTTTACCCTACTTAAAATGATGGACTGAGATGTTTATCATTTTTGTAGCGGGGTTCTAGTAGTTACAAGTCCACTGGATTTTTATTAACAATTTTAAAGTTGTTTTCATAATTCTAATAATTGTTTTTCTAGTTTGGTTAGTGCTTAATAAAACATTTCACATGGAATCTGTTCTGGACTAGGGGTCCCTTTATTTTTCCTAGGTTCTCTGTTACTTAAGTGGACTGGGAAAAATAATTGCATTCACTGTTCATTATTTTCTAATGCCCTTCTGTTTTTCTTAAGTTTTGGGCAAAAATGGCTTTTAATAGATATCCCTACTTAAATCTTCAATACTGGGGTGTTCTATATTTTTAAACAGTGTCTAAATGGGGTTTGAATATCTACAAATTTTCTTAAGTTCAGCACAGAAGCATAACTAAGTTTCTTTAATTTAATAAGGTTTGGTCATTTTCCTTAATCAATTCCAAACTCTAAATATTAAAACAAAAAGCATGGGGTTCAGTATTTTTAATTGATAGTCCATAATATTTTGAATCCAGCAAAATTGGTTTGACTAAGTTTGGTGGAATATTGCTCAAGATATGAAATTTCTAAGTTCTCTGCTGAATTTAAAAAGCTTAAATAGAATTGGATAAAGGAAAAACAGTTTTGCGCTGGGGTCCCTGGCAAAAGATCTTAAGTGAATTACAGACACGTCCCCGGTGCACTATTCACATGAGTCTACGGCTCTGCAGATTACCCCCCTAGGGTTTCTGGAAATCGAACTCGCGGTCCTTCCCTAATGGAATAGTGGTCGCGGAGGAAGAAAGGGGTGGAGGGGCTTACCGACGGCAAGACTGCTCCGGTGAGGTGGTCGAGGGTGTAGGGGAGGTTCTGAGGGTCACGGCGATGTGTGGGTCGCCGTCGGGGATGGTCGAAGTCGGCAGGTCCACGTGCGCAGGCGAGGGAGCTCGTCGGCGGCGAGGAGTCCAGCCTAACCAGGGCGATACAGTTCAATCAAATGGGTCAGTGAGCTTCACAAGAGATCAAGGAAGGCGTGTGTGCAAGGAATCGGAGAATGGCTCACCGGATTGCTCGGTCTACGCGCGGCCGCGGGCGACCGAAGTCCGGCGAGGATGAACTTGGGTCTCCGGTGAGGTCCTGTCAGGTCCGAGTGCTTGGAAAGCTTCACAGGTCACTGGCGAAGCTAACCGAGAGGCCAGCGCAACTTGGACGCAACTGGAGCGGGCTGGCCATGGTGGCCGAGGCTTGGGCAGTGATGGCGGGTGGAGGAAAGGCTCGCCGGAGCTAAGGAGGGGCGTTTGGCCAGTGAGGGTGAGCACGGGGTGAGGTGAGGCGCGCCCGGGGGAGGCTTTAAAGGCGCGGGTGTGGCGGAACCACCCGAATTATTCCAGCTTAAGTGCTCAAGTCGCACCCTTAAGGGCAGCAACACACTTAAATAGGAATAACCCGTCAGTCCCTCGGATCTAGTCCGGTAAAGCCACTTATCCAGGATCGAATACCACTAGCTCACTCGAAGGTGAGGCACAGAGAAATACAATAAAGCATAATACCACAAATTTAATAAGTATCAATAGTGATTACATTATTGGAGTTTCAGAAATAATAACCATAAATTTTAATGCAGCGGAAATAACTAACGGAGAAGAACCGAGTAACATGGCGAAGCCTGGCCACACTACTCCTCCTGGTCCTCTCCTGCGGAAGCAATAACCCACTCGACCATCAATCCCGGTGGCGGGGATGGAGGCCAAGTCGCACCATCAACCAAATCGAGGAGGTACCTGCAAAAATTATGCCACAAGCAAGGCTGAGTATACTAATACTCAGCTAGACTTATCCGATGTGAGGAGTCTACTCCTCTACCTCTAGACATGCAGCTGTTTGGCTGAGGGGTTTGGTTTGCCAAAAGCACTAGCTGAGTCTAAAATCAAGTTTTAGCTTTTCAAGTTTTAGTATGATCCTTTTAAACTAGATGAGTACCTAACTAGTCATAAATGGTATCAAACATTATTGCAAACAACATCTTTTGCCAGTCATCTCATTTCCACTTATTACTCAATGCAGTACAATGGATCAAGTAGTCTCATTAGCTGCGAGAAGCAGACGATTCGAATCGAGTTTTTATCCTTGCAAGGTAAACCTAAACACACGACGTCCCCACACACATCAACCGTCCCCATCAATTCCCCGCCAGTAGAACAGGGCTCACCGCCTTGGCGTACAATGCCTCACTGACCCCGACTGCCGTCGTGCAGTGACCACACTTATACCCATCTTAACCAGAATGGGAGACCACGTCTTAGGTAGCGTGAGGGGCAAAGTCTGCTGCCAGGTTCACTCAGGTACTAGGCTTACCGATTTACCATATTTCTCGGCATGTGCTTAGTACGTTCAAACGCTTGACACAGGTATCCGCACGTTAATCCTTATTCCAATTTCATCTTGTAGACCACGCATCCCCATGGATCCGTGTCCACAAACCATCATCATTTCGATATGAAAAGTGGATACAATCAATTCCTGACCTCGCGCGAGTGCTAGAAAAATCACTCGACTTTTACCGAGATCCCTAATTAGTAAAGCAGCTACTCGACCTAGCATACTAGTATCCATCTCAAAAAGGAATCCTGAGTTCATGCAACTAGGGTTTCAGGCAACTCTTACACTTAAGTGCACAGTACAGGCCTACAAACATTAAGTGTAGTAAAATAGCATATATAAACGGTTATGCATAAAACCGGGGCTTCCCTTAATTTAACACTTAGGTAGTGTTTGCTGGGGGAGGTACTCACTTGGCGAGCATCCACTGGTCATGTCCATCCTTCCTTAGGTTGTCCACCAACTACATCTTGTGGTTGGCACCACATCACTTGCACGATCATCCTCTCTCGGTCCTAAATGAGATGCAAGATGCATATGTATGAATATAATAAAATAGCACAAGATACTTTAAGTACATGTTAGCGAATTAAACACTAAGTAGCGGGACATCATAAGCGACCGCACACACTAGAGTTAGCTACTACATATCATCGAGCGCACAACATTTAACACCACTAAAAGACGACAAACATTTTGTATATTTATGCAACACAAATACGACCCCACAAGTACGAGCGTTTATTTAATTTGCTACGGCTTTTCATTAGTTCTTCTATTTATCACACAAAAGCATCTTAGCACAAGTTTAACAGAGGGCATATGTATCAATGTCTATAGAATTCCTATATCACAATCAACTAGGGAAAGAACATATAAAACATGACATACATGTTATCTCAAGCTTAGCCATTACAAGTCTATGTCCGTTAAGTGCTAACTAAGCATTTTTAGCCAAAAGGGTGAACCAAACAATCAAGTGAGCACATGCAGATTTTTAGGACAGCAATACAATAGTCGCTCGTTTTAATCATAACTCATCAATTATTAATCTAAAAATAGCAAACTAGAACTTTTTGGAAAGCTTAAAAAGTGAACTATAACTTTGGTCTTTTCACCTCAACCTGATTCAACACTTAGCAAGGTCAAAAGGTGCAATCACATCAGCTCTGTCCAGATTTGGACAGATTCAGACTTGCAAATTCAAAAATTCACAACTGAAGATTCAGACATCCAAACAAAGTGATCTTAGACTTTCTGTAAAGGTAATAAAATTGTCTACATATCATTTATAAACATCTCAAGGTGATTCAATATTTAACTAAGGACAAAAGACACTAGAAGGCTTTGTTGTCCAGAATTGGACAGATTCAGTCTTCAGACTTTAAACATCCATAACTTAACCTTCAGATCACCAAAAAGAGTGATCCAAGACTTTTTGGAAAGCTTGAAAAAAGAAATACATAACTTCTATAATCACCAAGAATTGATTTAATGTTTAACTAAATCAAACAACATAGTTTTCGAAATCTATTCTGACAGTGGACAGAACACAGCAACCAGTTTGTAAAATTCATAACTCTTAAACTGTCAGACCTATGGTTGTGAAATTTTAACACCAGCAAGATAAGAAAAGCATCTACAACTTTCTTATAACGACCATGAACAGATTATAACACTAACTTAAGCAAACAATGCAGTTTCTGAAATCTGTACAGAATTTGGACAGATTCAGTTACTGAATTTGAAAAAAACATAACTCCTAAACGATAAGACTTATGCCTGTCAAATTTTAACACCAGCAAGATAATAAGGTTATCTACAACTCTTCTACACAACGTTTCCACATAAAACATAATTTAATTAATCAAACAAACAGCACAACAAAAACAGTGTGTGTAGTCCAAAACAACAATTAATAACTTTCAGCTTCTATATAATTCAAGAATTGCCATGGTTTAGAGACTTGAATTATTCTAACACTTTACCATTTGTTAAAGTTAAATTAATTAAATGAGGACTAACAAGTAGACTTACAATTTTTACTCAAGTCATTTAGTGCACTAAAATTACTACAACCAATTAACAACGCATTCTTCACGATGATCACCCAACAATTTGCGTTTTAAATTAGACATCACATGAGCACTACTACTTTTTACCCGCGACCATAATCATGCGTATCTAGACCAAAACAAGCAAATCACCGGGATTACGAGCTTAACTAAGGCCATCTAACAAGTTGATTAACCAGAGCAACAACCTAGGACGCTATACAACATACTCGTCGGCTAGCCTATTATTATCGAAATCCGAGACACAACATATATTTAACAATCACTTAACGAAATCGACTCATACTTAACATGAGTTGGTTAATCGCAGTGTTGGACTTAGCGAACCATTTTAGACATCACAACTCAAAAACATGGGTTGGAGCAGATTAATCAGCTTTTCCTAATCATTGCTCAACTTAAAGTTGTTAATACACAAGTCACTTAAAATGGCACATTTTTGGGATCTAACATAGAGGCAATTACACATGGCATAAAACTCCATAAGACTACATTTGCTACTGAAGGACCTAAAGCACTTATGTGCATATCTTAGCGGATTGTTCTTCAATTTTAACAAGGACCGACTTATGAACGCTACTCGCCTCTAATAATTATCGGGTTGCGATAACGCTCATACAAGATTTCTAATTGATCAACAAGACATGTATTTATCCCATGGGCATGGAATGTGATGATTGACAAAGTGAAGCATCACATTGCCATACAACAAAAATCATGACAACACCGATGGATACTATCCACTAACCGTTTGAAAAACTGAACTTACTCCTCGCTTGCCACTACATCACTCCTCAATCACATGACCATCATGCGCATACTTCACACGACTATATAATAGCGACCTAAGCGTAGTGTTACACAAGACATACATCTTCCTTCGTTGCGAGTATAACCATATTACGACATATACCCGCACACCTCAATCAATTATCTTACGCCACCACTATTATAATACACCACGGCACACACACACATACGCGTACTAATTCAATCCTCACATAACTTGTATTTCCAAACTTACTCATCACATAAATTTCCATCGATGCATTTCTCACAACATAACCGGCATTTTAAAAATTATCCTCACAGCAAACCACACATCAACAACCTCTTGTTCTCTAACCGCAAATGTGATCCTACCAACGTGTATAGCCAAAACATATTACACACATCCACATATATACATGCACCGCTCGACATCAACCAAAGCATATGTATTATAAACTATAAATCAATCAACCTGAACGAGTCATGACTAGACGCATGGGCTATCCACATGGCTCGACATTTCGTCGAACGGGCAAGGCGCGAAGCGCGGCATCGACCACTAGCACGGGTTTCGACGACGTCACAGAGGGGGCTGCGCAGCGAGCACGAGAGAGACAACACGCGACGAAGGGAGTGGAGAACAAACGGGAGGGCTGCTGCTCTCACGGCAAGCCGGGAGAGGGAATTAGGGGCGCTGTCCCTGGGAGGGAGAAGAGCTCCTGCGCATCGGGGGGAGGCTGCTCGCCTTAGACGACGGCGGGCTCACTGCGGCTGTTGTTTTGTGGGGAAGAGGGGAGGAGAAGGGGCCTGGTCGGCATTGCTCCTGCTGCTTTCCATGGGGAAAAAATGCAGGGCGCAGGGGACAGCAGGGGTGCTTTGGCATGCTGGGGAAGAGGGGCGCTCTGCTGCTGCTGCGCGAGGGAGAATGAAAAGGGGCGTCGAGGAAGCTGGAGCCGAGGGGGAGAAGAGCGCTACTGCTGGGCAGCCATGGAGCAGGGAAAAAGGGGCGCCCTGCGCAGAGGAGAGGAGGACGGGCGTCGTCGCTGGAAAAGACAGCAGGGGGAAGGGCACCATGGGAGTGAGCTCGGAAATCTGGGCGCCATCCATGGAAGCTGCTACCGCTGCTTTGTGTAGTAGCTCGGGCATGGGAGGAAGAAGGGCAGGGGACACCATGGGAGGAGCAGGGAGGGCGCCGCACAGCTGGAAAAGGGAGCTCGCAGCCACGGGGAGAGGTGGAGCTGAGCCCCCTGCGCGCTGGCTGCTGTGCGTTGGAGGAAGAAGGGCTGCTGCGTGAGAGAAGAAGACAGGGAGGAAGAAAGTGATGGCTAGGGGGTAGATGAATAAAAGCCAAGTGCAAGTGAGGGGTCCTTCTATTTATAGAAGAGCTCTAGGGCTAGGGTTTTAAATGGGCCAAACGGGCTGGACTGGATTCGGCCCAAAACACTTAATCGGGATGCGCTAAAATATTTCTCGGAATAAAAATGCTCTCACGGAAGTCGTCTGTGTAAAAACAGAGCGAGCTGGTGCTCGGTCGAACAGAACGACAGATTATTCGTACTAAGAATTTGATTTGTTTAGCGTCGCTCGGAAAAATAATTCCTCGCACCCAATTAGGAACAGAAATGAATTGAGACCGATTGGTTTCAGATTCGTGATCGAGATCAATCGGGTCGGGTTAATAAAATCATTGCCGGTGTTGATTTTTTTTGAATTTCGGATCAAACGCAGAGGTATTAAGCCGAGTCGGATAGGAATTTATTTGAGGACAACCCATTGGAGATTTCGCTTTGAAATTTTGTCGCGCACTATTTTAGAGACAAGTGTTTCTCTAAACTTTTGATTGGCTTTGGAATTTTAGTCGGAGAAGGAGAATCGTGATATTTAAAAAGCACTGTCGGAGCGGGTTTTGAGTTTGGTTTGGACACAGAGATATTTGGCAAAGTCGGATAACAATTGATTAGAGGATGACATATTGAGTATTCCATTTGAGAGTACGGACTCAGATTAATTAGTCGGACATAGACCGAAGGTCGAGGAATCGGACTCGGGCTCAGATCAAATAACAGTCATCGAGAGTTTGATTGAATGAGCTTTGGATGAGATTTATAAATAGAGATTGACTATCGAGTTTGCATTCGTGCCGAGAAATAAAAGTTTTAACAGGCTCCAAATTCGGCATTCGTCAAGATCGAATAGCTCCGAATTCGGTGAAGTATTTACGATTAACTTGATAAAAGGAGATAAGTGTGATAAGGAGATAGAAATTTTTACTGAGCGTCTGAGATTAGAACAAATCTCCCGACATAACATGAAACTGACACCTGGGGTGTCACAGCGGGCAAGCACGACCGAGGGCGAGGGCGTGCGGCGGACTTGATCGGACGCTAGGGCGAGCGCGCACGCGGGTTGGGCGAACGCCGGCGTGTCGACCAGGGTCGAACACGTGTGCGCGTTCATTCTGCCCGAGTTCTGGCGCGTGTGGTCATTCATCCGAGCCTGCTCTTGCCTTGGTCAGTGCACAAAACCTCTTCTCCTCCCTATAAGCTACCGATCTTGTGTGGGGTCATAGGATTTGGCCTACTGGTTTCAAAGATATGGAGCTCTGAAGTCTGGTCTGTTCCCAGCCCGAGCCCGAGGCAAATCTTCGGTTTTATCGTGTCTAGGGCTCCCGTCCCAATGCCATCTTCTGGCATGTGCCAGAGGCGTTTTTAGACACGTTTTTGTCAATGGGAGCATTAGGATTAGAGCTAAGAATCAAGGTGAACGCGCTCGGTTTTGGTTCAAAGGCTGAAAATTCAAAAATCTGAATTTCAGATTTCCCCATTAAACCTCCACTTGAACGACTTGTTTGGAGTTTTTAATAAACTATTTTGGACAAGCTTTCATAATCTTTATTGTAGCTAATTTAGTGTATTTCAATTTTTATAATTGGCCTAAGCCATGATTTCATGTTCTTCATGGTCTTTCACCCCTTTTCTTCTTTTCTACTTAAATAGCTTATTTAGGGTTGGCATTAGGGTTTCAACATTTTCCCCTCTTTTGAAAACCTCATTTGTTTTGAACATGATTCTTTAGATATAAACTTAGTGGATCTTTTATTCTTAATTTGATTTGGTGCTTGAAAGTCGCCTAGAGGGGGGTGAATAGGGCGAATCTGAAATTTATAAACTTAAGCACAACTACAAGCCGGGTTAGCGTTAGAAATAAGAACGAGTCCGAGAGAGAGGGTGAAAAACAAATCGCGGGCAATTAAAGCGTGAGACACGATGATTTGTTTTACCGAGGTTCGGTTCTTGCAAACCTACTCCCCGTTGAGGTGGTCACAAAGACCAGGTCTCTTTCAACCCTTTCCCTCTCTCAAACGGTCACTTAGACCGAGTGAGCTTCTCTTCTCAATCAAACGGGACACAAAGTCCCCGCAAGGACCACCACACAATTGGTGTCTCTTGCCTCGGTTACAATTGAGTTTGTCACAAGAAGAATGAGAAAGAAAGGAAGCAATCCAAGCGCAAGAGCTCAAATGAACACACATATCACTCTCTCACTAGCCACTATCGATTGGAGTTGTCTTTGGACTTGTGAGAGGATTTGATCTATTTGGAGTGTCTAGAATTGAATGTTATAGCTCTTGTAATGTGTTGAAGATGGAAAACTTGGATGTCATTGAATGTGGGGTGGTTGGGGTATTTATAGCCCCAACCACCAAAATATGGTTGTTGGAAGGCTGCTGTCGCATGGCGCACCGGACAGTCCGGTGCGCCAGCCACGAGAGCAGACCGTTGGGGTTCGACCGTTGGAGCTCTGACAGGTGGGGCCTCTGGGCTGTCCGGTGGTGCACCGGACAGGTCCTGTAGACTGTCCGGTGCGCCAACTGCGCGTGCTCTGTCCTCTGTGCGCGCAGGCGCGCATTAAATGCGTTGCAGTCGACCGTTGTGCGTGAAGTAGCCGTTGCTCCGCTGGCACACCGGACAGTCCGGTGTGACACCGGACACTGTCTGGTGCTTCACGGGAGAGTCCGGTGAATTATAGCGGAGCGGCCTCTGATTTTCCCGAATGTAGCGAGTTTAGCTTCGAGTGTCCTGGTGCACCGGACACTGTCCGGTGGCACACCGGACAGTCCGGTGCGCCAGACCAGGGTGCCTTTGGGTTGTATTTTGCTCTCTTTGTTTGAACCCTTTCTTGGTCTTTTTATTGGCTTATTGTGAACCTTTGGCACCTGTAAAACTTATAGACTAGAGCAAACTAGTTAGTCCAATTATTTGTGTTGGGCAATTCAACCACGAAAATCAATTAGGAAAAAGGTGTAAGCCTAATTCCCTTTCAATCTCCCCCTTTTTGGTGATTGATGCCAACACAAACCATAGCAAGTATAGAAGTGCACAATTGAACTAGTTCGCATAATGTAAGTGCAAAGGTTGCTTAGAATTGAACCAATAAATATTTTCATAAGATATGCATGGATTGTTTCTTTGTTTTTAACATTTTGGACCACGCTTGCACCACATGTTTTGTTTTTGCAAATTCTTTTGTAAATTCTTTTCAAAGTTCTTTTGCAAATAGTCAAAGGTAAATGAATAAGATTTTGAGAAGCTTTTTCAAGATTTGAAATTTTCTCCCCCTGTTTCAAATGCTTTTCCTTTGACTTAACAAAACTCCCCCTCAATAAAATCCTCCTCTTAGTGTTCAAGAGGGTTTTAGATGTTAGTTTTTGAAGAGGATGAACCAATTTGAAATTCTATCAAAAATAAGATACCAATTGAAAATTCATCATTTCAAGACCTTTTAAATTTTGAAAATTGGTGGTGGTGCGGTCCTTTTGCTTTGGGCTAATACTTTCTCCCCTTTGGCATGAATCGCCAAAAATGGATACTTGAGTGAAATATAAGCCCTTTTAAACTACTTTCTCCCTCTTTGGCGAACAAACTATGAGTGAAGATTATACCAAAGGTTGGAGAGTTGCTCGGAGCGACGGCAAAGGATGAGTAATTTGTCGGAGTGGAGTGGAAGCCTTTGTCTTCGCCAAAGACTCCAAATCCCTTTCCATCTATGACTTGGTTTGAAATTCACTTGAAAACACATTAGTCATAGCATATAAAAGAGATATGATCAAAGGTATATTCATGAGCTATGTGCAAAACATCAAAAGAAATTCCTAGAATCAAGAATATTTATCTCATGCCTAAGTTTGTTAAAAGTTTGTTCATCTAGTGGCTTGGTAAAGATATCGGCTAATTGTTCTTTGGTGTTAATATATGCAATCTCGATATCTCCCTTTTGTTGGTGATCCATTAAGAAATGATACCGAATGGCTATGTGTTTAGTGCGGCTATGCTCAACGGGATTATCTGCCATGCGGATTGCACTCTCATTATCACATAGAAGAGGAACTTTGGTTAATTTGTAACCATAGTCCCTAAGGGTTTGCCTCATCTAAAGTAGTTGCGCGCAACAATGACCTGCGGCAATATACTCGGCTTCGGCGGTAGAAAGAGCTACGGAATTTTGCTTCTTTGAAGCCCAAGACACTAAGGATCTTCCCAAGAACTGGCAAGTCCCCGATGTGCTCTTTCTATTAATCTTACACCCCGCCCAATCGGCATCCGAATAACCAATTAAATCAAATGTGGATCCCCTAGGATACCAAAGCCCAAACTTAGGAGTATAAACTAAATATCTCAAGATTCGTTTTACGGCCGTAAGGTGAGCTTCCTTAGGGTCGGCTTGGAATCTTGCACACATGCATACGGAAAGCATTATGTCCGGTCGAGATGCACATAAATAGAGTAAAGATCCTATCATCGACCGGTATACCTTTTGATCGACGGATTTACCTCCCGTGTCGAGGTCGAGATGCCCATTGGTTCCCATGGGTGTCTTGATGGGTTTGGCATCCTTCATCCCAAACTTGTTTAGAATATCTTGAATATACTTCGTTTGGCTAATGAAGGTGCCCTCTTGGAGTTGCTTCACTTGAAATCCCAAGAAGTACTTCAACTCCCCCATCATAGACATCTCGAATTTCTGTGTCATGATCCTACTAAATTCCTCACATGTAGATTCGTTAGTAGACCCAAATATAATATCATCAACATAAATTTGGCATACAAACAAATCATTGTCAAGAGTTTTAGTAAATAAAGCAGGATCGGCTTTTCCGACTTTGAAGCCATTAGTGATAAGGAAATCTCTTAGGCATTCATACCATGCTCTTGGGGCTTGCTTGAGCCCATAAAGCGCCTTAGAGAGTTTATACACGTGATTAGGGTACTCACTATCTTCAAAGCCGGGAGGTTGCTCAACATAGACCTCTTCTTTGATTGGTTCGTTGAGGAAGGCACTTTTCACGTCCATTTGATAAAGCTTGAAGCCATGGTAAGTAGCATAGGCAAGTAAAATGCGAATTGATCCTAGCCTAGCTACGGGTGCATAGGTTTCACCGAAATCCAAACCTTCGACTTGTGAATATCCTTTAGCCACAAGTCGGGCTTTGTTCCTTGTCACCACACCATGCTCATCTTGCTTGTTGTGGAAGACCCACTTGGTTCCTACAACATTTTGGTTAGGACGTGGAACTAAATGCCATACCTCGTTCCTAGTGAAGTTGTTGAGCTCCTCTTGCATCGCCACCACCCAATCCGAATCTTGATGTGCTTCCTCTACCCTGTGTGGCTCAATAGAGGAAACGAACGAGTAATGTTCACAAAAACGAGCAACACGAGATCGAGTAGTTACCCCCTTTTGAATATCGCCGAGGATGGTGTTCACGGGGTGATCTCGTTGGATTGCTTGGTGGACTCTTGGGTGTGGCGGCTTTGGAACTTGTTCATCTTCCTCATCTTGATCACGGGCATCTCCCCCTTGATCATTGCTCTCCTCTTGAGGTGGCTGAACTTCTTGATTTTCTCCTTCATCATTTTGAGCCTTATCCTCATCTTGAGTCGGTGGAGATGCTTGCATTGAGGAAGATGGTTGATCTTGTGCATTTGTTGGCTCTTCGGATTCCTTAGGACACACATCCCCAATGGACATGTTCCTTAGCGCGACGCACGGAGCCTCTTCATCACCTATCTCATCAAGATCAACTTGCTCTACTTGAGAGCCGTTAGTCTCATCAAACACAATGTCACAAGAAACTTCAACTAGTCCGGAGGACTTGTTAAAGACTCTATATGCCCTTGTGTTTGAATCATATCCTAGTAAAAAGCCTTCTACAGTCTTAGGAGCAAATTTAGATTTTCTACCTCTTTTAACAAGAATAAAACATTTGCTACCAAAGACTCTAAAACATGAAACATTGGGCTTTTTACCGGTTAGGAGTTCATATGATGTCTTCTTGAGGATTCAGTGTAGATACAACCGATTGATGGCGTAGCAAGCGGTGTTGACTGCCTCCGCCCAAAACCGATCCGAAGTTTTGTACTCATCAAGCATGGTTCTTGCCATGTCCAATAGAGTTCGATTCTTCCTCTCCACTACACCATTTTGTTGTGGCGTGTAGGGAGAAGAGAACTCATGCTTGATGCCCTCCTCCTCAAGGAATCCTTCTATTTGAGAGTTCTTGAACTCCGTTCCGTTGTCGCTTCTAATTTTCTTGATCCTTAAGCCGAACTCGTTTTGAGCCTGTCTCAAGAATCCCTTTAAGGTCTCTTGGGTATGAGATTTTTCCTGCAAAAAAAAACACCCAAGTGAAGCGAGAATAGTCATCCACAATAACTAGACAGTACTTACTCCCGCCGATGCTTATGTAAGCTATCGGGCCGAATAGGTCCATGTGTAGGAGCTCGAGTGGCCTGTCAGTCGTCATAATGTTCTTGTGTGGATGATGAACACCAACTTGCTTCCCTGCCTGACATGCGCTACAAATCCTGTCTTTCTCAAAATGAACATTTGTAAGTCCCAAAATGTGTTCTCCCTTTAGAAGCTTGTGAAGATTCTTCATTCCAACATGTGCTAGTCGGCGATGCCAGAGCCAGCCCATGTTAGTCTTAGCAATTAAGCAAGTGTCGAGTTCAGGTCTATCAAAATCTACCAAGTATAGGTGACCCTCTAACACCCCCTTAAATGCTACTGAATCATCACTTCTTCTAAAGACAGTAACACCTATATCCGTAAAAAGACAATTGTAGCCCATTTTACATAATTGTGAAACTGAAAGACAAGTTGTAATCTAAAAAATCTACAAGAAAAACATTGGAAATGGAGTGGTTAGGAGATATATCAATTTTACCCAATCCTTTGACCAAACCTTGATTTCCATCCCCGAATGTGATAGCTCGTGGGGGATCTTGGTTTTTCTCATAGAAGGAGAACATCTTCTTCTCCCCTGTCATGTGGTTTGTGCACCCGCTATTGATGATCCAACTTGAGCCCCCGGATGCATAAAGCTACAAAACAAATTTAGTTCTTGATTTTAGGTACCCAAATGGTTTTGGGTCCTTTGGCATTAGATACAAGAACTTTGGGTACCCAAACACAAGTCTTTGATCCCTTGTGTTTGCCCCCAACATACTTGGCAACTATCTTGTCGGATTTGTTAGTTAAAACATAAGATGCATCAAAAGTTTTAAATGAAATGTCATGATCACTTGATGCAGTTGGAGTTTTCTTCTTAGGCAATTTTGCACGAGTTGATTGCCTAGAGCTAGATGTCTCACCCTTATACATAAAAGCATGATTAGGGCCAGAGTGAGACTTCCTAGAATGAATTCTCCTAATTTTGCTCTCGGGATAGCCGGCAGGGTATAAAATGTAACCCTCGTTATCCTGAGGCATGGGAGCCTTGCCCTTAACAAAGTTGGACAATCTTTTAGGTGGGGCATTAAGTTTGACATTGTCCCCCTTTTGGAAGCCAATGCCATCCTTGATGCCAGGGCGTCTCCCACTATAGAGCATGCTTCTAGCAAATTTAAATTTTTCATTTTCTAAGTCATGCTCGGCAATTTTAGCATCTAATTTTGCTATATGATCATTTTGTTGTTTAATTAAAGTCATATGATCATGAATAGCATCAATGTTAATATCTCTACATCTAGTGCAAATAGTGACATGCTCAATGGTAGATGTAGAGGGTTTGCAAGAATTAAGTTCAACAATCTTAGCACGTAAAATATCATTGTTATCTCTAAGATCGGAAATGGAAGCATTGCAAACATCTAATTCTTTAGCCTTAGCAATTAATTTTTCATTTTCAATCTTAAGGCTAGCAAGAGAGACATTCAATTCTTCAATCTTAGCAAGCAAGTTAACATTATCATCTCTAAGATTGGGATTTGAAACATCACAAATATTAGAATCAACCTTAGCAATTAGTTTGGCATTTTCATTTCTAAGGTTGGCAATAGTATCATGACAAGTGCTTAGCTCACTAGATAAATTTTCACATTTCTCTACTTCTAGAGCATAAGCATTCTTAACCTTAACATGCTTCTTGTTTTCTTTAATTAGGAAGTCCTCTTGAGAGTCCAAGAGATCATCCTTCTCATGAATAGCACTAATTAATTCATTTAGTTTTTCTTTTTGTTGCATGTTTAGGTTGGCAAAAAGGGTGCGCAAATTATCCTCCTCATCACTACAATTATCCTCATCACTAGAGGTTTCATATTTAGTGGAGGATTTTGATTTTACCTTCTTCTTTTTGCCGTCGGTTGCCATGAGGCACTTGTGGCCGACGTTGGGGAAGAGGAGTCCCTTGGTGACGGCGATGTTGGCGGCGTCCTCGTCAGATGAGGAGTCAGAGGAGCTCTCGTCGGAGTCCCACTCGCGACACACATGGGCATCGCCGCCCCTCTTCTTGTGGTACCCCTTCTTTTCTCTCCTCTTTCCCTTCTTGTCGTCGCCCCTGTCACTGTCACTAGATAGTGGACATTTTGCAATAAAATGACCGGGCTTACCACATTTGTAGCAAACTTTCTTGGAGCGGGGCTTGTAATCCTTCCCCCTCCTTTGCTTGTGGATTTGGCGGAAGCTCTTGATGATGAGCGACATCTCCTCATTGTCGAGCTTGGAGGCATCGATGGGTGGTCTACTTGATGTAGATTCCTCTTTCTTCTCCTCCGTCGCCTTGAATGCGACCGGTTGTGCTTCGGGCGTGGAGGGGCCGTCATGCTCGATAATTTTCTTTGAGCCTTTGATCAACAACTCAAAGCTCACAAAGTTTCCTATTACTTCCTCGGGAGTCATTAATGTATATCTAGGATTACCACGAATTAATTGAACTTGCGTAGGGTTAAGGAACACGAGTGATCTAAGAATAACCTTAACCATTTCATGGTCATCCCATTTTTTGGTCCCGAGGTTGTGCACTTGGTTCACCAAGGTCTTGAGCCGGTTGTACATATCTTGTGGTTCCTCCCCTTGGCGAAGCCGGAAGCGACCGAGCTCCCCCTCGATCGTCTCCCGCTTGGTGATCTTGGTCACCTCGTCTCCTTCGTGCGCGGTCTTTAGCACGTCCCAAATCTCCTTTGCGCTCTTCAACCCTTGCACCTTATTATACTCCTCTCGACTTAGAGAGGCGAGGAGTATAGTTGTGGCTTGGGAATTGAAGTGTTGGATTTGTTCGACCTCCTCCGAGTCGTAATCCTTGTCTCCCCTTTTTGGTACCTGCACTCCATACTCAACAATATCCCATATGCTTTTGTGGAGTGAAGTTAGGTGATGCCTCATTTTATCACTCCACATAGAATAATCTTCACCTTCAAACATAGGTGGTTTGCCTAATGGAACAGAGAGTAATGGAGTGCGTCTAGAAATGCGAGGATAGCGAAGGGGCATCTTACTATACTTCTTGCGCTCATGGCGCTTTGAAGTGGTGGAGGCCGATTCCGAGCCGGAGGTGGAGGGTGACGAAGAGTCGGTCTCGTAGTAGACCACCTTCCTCATCTTCTTCTTCTTGTCACCCATCCGATGGGACTTGATGGAGGAAGAGGATTCCTCCTTGTGCTTGTGGGCGGACTCCCTTGAGTGTGTTCTTCCCGAGCTTGCGGACTTGTCGCCGGTCCCGAGATCCCTCTTAGCTGATGCTCCCGACATCACTTCGAGCGGTTAGGCTCTAATGAAGCACCGGGCTCTGATACCAATTGAAAGTCGCCTAGAGGGGGGTGAATAGGGAGAATCTGAAATTTATAAACTTAAGCACAACTACAAGCCGGGTTAGCGTTAGAAATAAGAATGAGTTTGAGAGAGAGGGTGAAAAACAAATCGCGGGCAAATAAAGCGTGAGACACGATGATTTGTTTTACCGAGGTTCGGTTCTTGCAAACCTACTCCCCGTTGAGGTGGTCACAAAGACCGGGTCTCTTTAAACTCTTTCCCTCTCTCAAACGGTCACTTAGACCGAGTGAGCTTCTCTTCTCAATCAAACGGGACACAAAGTCCCCGCAAGGACCACCACACAATTGGTGTCTCTTGCCTCGGTTACAATTGAGTTTGTCACAAGAAGAATGAGAAAGAAAAGAAGCAATACAAGCGCAAGAGCTCAAATGAACACAAATATCACTCTCTCACTAGCCATAATTGATTGGAGTTGTCTTTGGACTTGGGAGAGGATTTGATCTCTTTGGAGTGTCAAGAATTGAATGCTATAGCTCTTGTAATGTGTTGAAGATGGAAAACTTGGATGCCATTGAATGTGGGGTGGTTGGGGTATTTATGGCCCCAACCACCAAAATATGGCTGTTGGAAGGCTGCTGTCGCATGGCGCACCGGACAGTCTGGTGCGCCACCGGACACTGTCCGGTGCACCAGCCACGTCAGCAGACCGTTGGGGTTCGACCGTTGGAGCTCTGACAGGTGGGGCCTCTGGGCTGTCCGGTGGTGCACCAGACATGTCCTGTAGACTGTCTGGTGCGCCAACTGCGCGTGCTCTGTCCTCTGCGCGCGCAGGCGCTCATTAAATGCGTTGCAGTCAACCGTTGCGCGCGAAGTAGCCGTTGCTCCGCTGGCACACCGGACAGTCCGGTGTGACACCGGACACTGTCCGGTGCTTCACCGGACAGTCCGGTGAATTATAGCGGAGCGGCCTCTGATTTTCCCGAAGGTAGCGAGTTCAGCTTCGATTGTCCTGGTGCACCGGACACTGTCCGGTGGCACACCGGACAGTCCGGCGCGCCAGACCAGGGTGCCTTTCGGTTGTCTTTTGCTCTCTTTGTTTGAACCCTTTCTTGGTCTTTTTATTGGCTTATTGTGAACCTTTGGCACCTGTAAAACTTATAGACTAGAGCAAACTAGTTAGTCCAATTATTTGTGTTGGGCAATTCAACCACCAAAATCAATTAGGAAAAAGGTGTAAGCCTAATTCCCTTTCAGTGCTTCATGCTCAATTTGGCTTACATGAAATGATGGTTCTTGGGTTAGCACTGAGAAGAACCCTAGGTGACACTGGGGTGTCACAGCCTTCCCCCTTAAAGGAATCTCGTCCTGAGATTCGGGTCGGAGTCCTCCCGGGGTGAAGCGAAGGGTGAGACTTACATGAAGTGGGTGCTTTATTTATTAGGGCAAACTGCTCTTCGAATGTCATTCTCTTTGCAACTTCAGAAGGAAGTCCTTTTAACTTTAGTTCTATAATTAATTCATTCTGATTTAAGATCATTTTTCTGAAATTTAGATTCGAAGGGCAGGAGGAGGGGTTGGGCATGATTACGTACCAATTTTCTTAGGTAGGCAATCGGGGAAGTTGGAACGCAGGAATTCCTCAGTCTCCCAAGTAGCCTCTTCCTCTGAGTGATTACTCCATTGGATCTTATACATTTTGATAGATTTAGCCTGAGTTGATCTTTCTTTGCAATCCAGAATCTTGGAAGGGTACTCTTGGTACGATAGATTTGGCTCTATCTCCAATTCTGGTTCTGCTATGATCTCAGTTGGCAATCGAACACACTTCTTTAGCTGGGATACATGGAACACATTGTGGATGGTAGACATTTTTGGAGGTAACTTCAATTTGTATGCCACGGGTCCACATGCTTCTATGATCTCATAAGGTCCAATGTAACGAGGGGCTAACTTGCCTTTGATCCCGAATCTCTGCACTCCCTTGGTGGGTGATACCTTCAAATATACGAAGTCTCCCACCTCGAACTGGAGAGGTTTCTTCCTCCTATCATGGTAACTCTTCTGCCTGGCCTGAGCAGCTTCTAGATTCTTCCTGATTAGTTTGACCTTCCTTTCGGCTTCAGTCACTAAGTCAGGTCCGAAAACTTCTCTTTCTCCAGGCTGAGACCAATTGAGGGGTGTTCTACACCTTCTTCCATAGAGAGCTTCAAAGGGTGCCATCTTTAGGCTGGATTGATAACTGTTGTTATAAGCAAACACTGTCAAGGAGAGGTGCTTATCCCAGTTCTTGCCACAATCGATTGCACAAGCCCTCAGCATATCTTCAAGAATTTGATTTACCCTCTCGGTCTGACCATCAGTCTGTGGGTGGTAAGCTGAACTTCTGATTAGCTTGGTTCCCAAAGACTATTGCAGTTGTTCCCAAAATCTGGCAACAAATTGGGCTCCTCGGTCAGAAACAATGGTCCGGGGCAATCCGTGCAAACACACGATCCAGTCAATGTACAACTCTGCATACTTTTGAGCCTTATCAGTGGTGTGCACTGGGAGAAAATGTGCCACTTTCGTCAGTCGGTCCACAATAACCCAAATCGAATCAAGATGACGAGAAGTGTTGGGCAGACCCACAATGAAATCCATGCTGATGTCATCCCATTTCCACGAAGGTATAGATAGGGCTTGCAAAGCTCCAGCTGATTTCAAGTGGCTTGCCTTTATCCTCTGACAAGTGTCACATTCTGCTACATATTGGGCTATCTCCCTCTTCATTCTGGTCCACCAATACAAGGGCTTCAGATCATGGTACATTTTGGTGCTCCCTGGATGCATGGAGAATTTGGAGAGATGGGCCTCATCCAAGATTTTCTTCTTGAGATCCTTGTTTTTAGGAACCACCAATCTGCTTTCAAACCACAATATACCCTTTCCATCTTGGCGGAAACATTTATACTTCTCGGTCTTCTGATGGAGATTCTCCTTAATAATTTGCAATCCCTTGTCACTGAGCTGGGCCTTGATGATCTGGTCTTGCAAAGCTGGCTCAACGGAAATGTGAGACAAAGCACCATAAAGAATCACTTCAATCTTCATCTTGCTCAACTCGTGAGACAAAGCACAAGAAGGAATCACTTCAATCTTCATCTTGCTCAACTCATCACACAAGGTGTCAATGCGAGAATCCATCATAACACAGTTGCATTGCAATTTCCGACTCAAGGCATCTGCTACCACATTGGCTTTTCCTGGGTGATAATAATGTACCTCCAGGTCATAGTCCTTGATCAGCTCTAGCCATCATCTCTGTCTCATGTTGAGATCAGCCTTAGTAAAGATATACTTAAGGCTCTTATGATCAGTGAAGATGTTGCAGTGGGTTCCCATCAAATAGTGTCTCCACATTTTCAATGCATGGACCACGACTGCTAACTCCAAGTCATGAGTGGGATAATTCTGCTCATGAGGCCTAAGTGCTCTTGATGCATAAGCAATGACTCGGTTGTCTTGCATCAAGACACAACCCAGTCCAGTGCCAGAGGCATCACAATACACATCAAATGGCTTGCTGCTGTGGGTTGCGCTAACACCGGTGTTATGGTCAGATGTTGCCTTAATGCATGAAAGGCATCTTCGCACTTCTGACCCCAAACAAACTTGGCTTCTTTCTTCAGCAATTCAGTTATGGGCTTCGCAATTCGAGAGAAATTCGGAATGAATCTTCGGTAATAACCAGCTAATCCCAGAAAACTTCGAATCTGACGGACAGTCATTGGCGGCTTCTAGTTCATCACCTCTTGCACCTTATTAGGATCAACAACTATACCTGCCTGAGAGATAGTGTGACCCAAGAATTTGATCTCCTTTAGCCAAAAATCACATTTTGACAATTTGGCATAAAGATGGTGCTCTCGCAGACGTTGAAGCACTATATGCAAATGCCCGACATGCTTTTCTTCGTTCTTTGAGCACACCAAAATATCATCGATGAAAACCACTACGAACTTGTCCAATTCAGACATGAAAACAGAATTCGTCAGATACATGAAATATGCTGGTGCATTAGTCAGTCCAAAAGACATCACCAAGAATTCATACAGCCCATATCTGGTCGAGAAGGCAGTCTTCGGAATATCACTTGCTCGTATCTTGATCTGATGATAACCGGAGCAAAGGTCTATCTTGGAAAACACTTTGGCTCCGACCAACTGATCGAAAAGAACATCAATACGAGGCAAAGGATACTTGTTCTTGATAGTTACCGTGTTAAGTTGGCAACAATCTATACACAGCCTCAAGCTTTCATCTTTCTTCTTCACAAACAAGGCTGGACATCCCCAAGGCGAAGTACTTGGGCAAATAAAACCTTTGTCCAGCAATTCTTGCAATTGCTTCTTCAATTCTGCCAACTCAGCGGGTGGCATTCGGTAAGGCCTCTTGGAAATAGGTGTCGTTCCCGGTTGCAACTCGATGACGAATTCAATATCCTGGTCTGGTGGCATTCCTGGCAATTCATCAGGAAAGACATCTGCATACTCACAGACCACTGGAATCTTCTTCAGAGGTAACTCCATCATAGCAAAAGCACATGACTGAGTAGAATCTTGACTGGGCAGAAACAAGGTGAAACTCCCACAGATCGAGGAATTGATTTCCACGATGCGGCTGGCTACATCAAGCACTACTTGGTGTAGGGTCATCCAATCAGCTCCCAGAATAATATCCACATTTTCCAAACCCAAAACAAGAAGGGTGGTTTTGATAATGTGGCTCTCCGGTTGAATAGGCACACTTTGGTTTAATTGATTAGTTGCAATTTTACCTCCAGGTGTGGCTATCATAAATTACCCTTTTGTGTGATAGAAAGGCAGTTGACATTTAGCACTGAACTTTTGGCTAATGAAACTATGAGATGCACCAGAATCAAATAGAATTAAAGCAGGTTGATTATAAACTGAAAAGATACTAGTCATGATGGGGGCTCCCTCAAGTAACTCCTCCAGAGTAGTGAAGTTGAGCTTCCCTTGCCTGACTTGTACCTTCTGCTTTCTTCCCTTGTCTTGATTTGGTGCTGGCATCTGCCTCTACTGATTTCTGAAAGGGAAATGTGCCCTTGGGCCATTTCTAAGTATTTTGGTGATTAAGTGCCCAACACAAATGGTTTAAGTATTAAAATAGTGCCAAATGATGAATGAAGTGCAAATCAACACAAAGGTATGATTCTAGACTTAGTACATTGGTTTTTGTGTACTAACATATTTGTCTAAGTGCTAGAATCAGAGAAAATACAAAAGGTAAAAGACTTGGCTGGAACAGCCAAGATTCTGTGCAGTCTGGGTGCACCGGACAGTGTCCGGTGCGCCAGGCTGGCGTCTGGTCAACTGGCCGCTCTTGGGAATTCGTCGGCGGCGTACGGCTAAAATTCACCGGACTGTCCGGTGGTGCACCGGACTGTCCTGTGAGCCAACGGTCGGCCGAGCCAACGGTCGGCCGCGCAATCCGCGCATGACACGTGGCCGAGCCAACGGTCTGATGGGGGCACCGGACTGTCCGGTGCGCCAACGGCTCCAAATCTTCAACGGTCGGCTGCGCCAGATTAGGAAAGCAATCTGCACCGGACACTGAACAGTGCATGTCCGGTGGTGCACCGGACTGTCCGGTGCGCCACCCGACAGAAGGCAAGAATTGCCTTCCCAGATTGTTTCCAACGGCTCCTAGCTGCCTTGGGGCTATAAAAGGGACCCCTAGGCGTATGGAGGAGTACAACAAGCATTCTTTGATCATCTCTAAGCACCAAGACTTCATTCTAGCGCATTTGATTCTTTGTGATAGCAATTTGAGCTCCTCTTGAGTTGAGAACTCCGTGTGTGAACTTAGAGCTCAAGTTGTGACTAGTGTGCGTGTTTGTGCTGTTGCTTTTGAGACTTGTGTGTGTTGCTTTTCCCTCCCTTACATCCGTGCTTCTTTGTGATCATCATTTGTAAGGGCGAGAGGCTCCAAGTTGTGGAGATTCCTCGCAAATGGGATATAGTGAAAGAAAGAAAAACACCATGGTATTCAAGTGGATCTTTGGATCACTTGAAAGGGGTTGAGTGCAACCCTCGTCCATTGGGACGCCACAATGTGGATTAGGCAAGTGTTGTACTTGGTCGAACCACGGGATAAATTGTCGAGTCTCTTGTGCTTGTTCTCACTGTGACTTTTGTGTTTCACAAGTGCTCGGTCCTTAGCCACTTGATTTCATTGTGCTAACACTTAACCAAGTTTTGTGGCTATAAGTTTTAAGTTTTTACAGGATCACCTATTCACCCCCCCTCTAGGTGCTCTCAATTGGTATCAGAGTCGTTCTCTTCACGAAAGGGACTAATCGCCTGAAGGGATGGATCCTAAGGGAAAGGGGATGGTGATCAACGACAAGGAGAATGAGTCCTTCATCAATGAGCCAAAAGACGACAAGCCCACTGACTCGGGCTCAAGTCATAAGAAGAAGGATGGGAAGAAGAAGAGGCGCATCAAGAAGATAGTCTACTACGACAGCGACGAGTCCTCTTCTTCCCAAAGGGACGACGACAACGAGAAAAAGAAAACGGTTAACTCAAACTTTTCTTTTGATTATTCTCGTATTCCGCAAAATTCCAATGCTCATTTGCTTTCCATTCCTCTTGGTAAACCTCCACAGTTTGATGGAGAGGACTACGAATTTTGGAGTCACAAAATGCGTAGCCACTTGTTCTCTCTTCATCCAAGTATATGGGAGATAGTAGAAAAATGGAATGCAATTTGATAGTACGGATAATCCCATGTTTATCAATGAACAAATTCACAAAAATGCACAAGCTACCACTGTTCTTTTAGCATCCTTGTGTAGGGAAGAGTATCATAAGGTGGGCGGCTTGGATAATGCCAAGCGAATTTGGGACACCCTCAAGATCTCACATGAGGGGAACGACGCCACCATGATCACCAAGATGGAGTTGGTGGAAGGCGAACTAGGAAGGTTCGCAATGATCAGGGGGAGGAGCCAACTCAAACGTACAACAGGCTCAAGACCCTGGTCAACAAAATCAGGAGCTATGGAAGCACGAGATGGACGGACCACGACGTCGTCCGGCTTATGCTAAGGTCCTTCACTGTCCTTGATCCTCATCTTGTAAACTCTATTCGTGAAAATCCTAGGTACACCAAGATGACGCCCGAGGAAATACTCGGAAAGTTTGTAAGCGGGCGAATGATGATCAAGGAGGCAAGATATGTTGATGAGGCGTTGAATGGCCCAATGCCGATCCACGAGCCTCAAACCGTTGCTCTCAAAGCAACAAGTAGCAGGGAGACACTACCTAGCAAGGTGGCGCAAGTTGAGGCGGCCGGGCTAAATGAGGATGAAATGACCCTCATCATCAAGCGCTTCAAGACGGCGCTCAAAGGTCGCAAGGAGCATCCCAACAAGAGCAAGACGAAGGGAAAGCGCTCCTGCTTCAAGTGTGGTAAGATTGGTCACTTTATTGCTAACTTTCCCGAAATGATAGTGACCAGGAACAAGGAAAGAATGGGAAGAGAGAGAACAAGAAGGTTTACAAGAAGGCTAAGGGCGAAGCACACCTTGGAAAAGAATGGGACTCGGATTGTTCTTCGTCCGACTCCGACAACGAAGGACTCGCTGCCACGGCCTTCAACAAATCGTCTCTCTTCCCCAACGAGTGTCACACCTGCCTCATGGCAAAGGAGAAGAAGGTAAGTACTCGAAGTACTATTACGTATGCTTCTTCAAGTGATGATGAGTCTCGTGATGATGAAGTAGACTACGCAAGCTTATTCAAAGGTTTAGATAGAACTAAAATTGATAAGATCAATGAATTAATTGATGCTTTGAATGAGAAGAATAGATTGTTATAGAAGCAAGAGGATCTTTTATATGAAGAGCATGATAAATTTGTAAGTGCGCAAAATTCTCTTGCTTTAGAAGTTAAAAGAAATGAAATGCTTTCATGTGAATTATATACATGCCATGAATCTATTTCTAGCTTAAAGAGTATTAATGATGACTTGAATACTAAGTTAGAAATAGCTAATAAATCAAGCTCTTGTGTAGAACATGTTGTGATTTGCAATAGGTGTAAGGATTTCAATGTTGATGCTTGTAGTGAACACTTAATTTCCATTTCCAAATTAAATGATGAAGTGGCTAGTCTTAATGCCCAACTTAAGACTAGCAAGAATGACCTTGATAAACTAAAATTTGTGTAACACCCCAGGTGTTACTTAGAGTTTTCCACTCAAGGCTACACAAGTAAGCCCATCATCACATGTGACTTAAGTTGGGAAAAGTACACCAAATTGGATCTCAAGATCCTAAGTAAGTGCAACCCATCTTAGAAGTCATACCTTGGCTTGTCATGCACATATAAGGGGGAGAATTGCCCAAACCCTAATTCAAACCCCTTTGGATAAGTGAAGCACTAGAGGTAAGTATGATCAAAAGGCCATGAAAACCACATGATCATGACTTGGGCCAATTATAAAAGATGTAGTACACTTAATCCCCTACAAATGATAGTAAGAAAGTGACCCCAAAAAGGTTTCAGAAAAACCCCAAAAGATTCACCAAAGGGTTGAGCATAAGAGAAAAATCAGAATTCTTCTAAGTCCAAAACCACCCCTTTTCCAAAGATCAAACATGTTCACCCTCATTCAAACTTCAAAACCATTTGACCCAATTGACAAAGTGGCGCCAAAATACCTCTAAAATACCATGGAGAAAGTTGAACCCCACCCTAAGTCGTTTGACACGACTTGGCATAGCTTTTGTCCCGGTTTGGACAGCTAGGACAGAGGCAACTTCTCACCTCTATATCTCCCTACCCCGACCGTATCTTGGCTTGGGACTCACATCAAAAAAGTAGGATATGGTGCAGGGAAGAGACCGTACACAGTGGTTTTGCTAAGATCTGCACGCTAAGGTGCTCCAATCGGCCGTTGAACCATGGCAGAAGCAAACACACACGTGTTCGACGCGGGCTGACACTCGGGGGCGCGCTCAGAGCACGCCCGTGCACGAACCCCCGCGTGCCCGCGGCCGCCCGTGACCACGCCCGCGCCACGGCTATAAAGCCCGCCCCAGTGCCCGACTATCTTCCCCGTTGCATCCTCTGTCCCACGCCAAACTCCCCGGAGCTCGCCCCTAGCTCCTGCGACCTCTCCGCGACCCGCCAGAGCCGCCCGAGGACAACCACCATGGCTGAACCGTTTCCTGCCCTCCTTCCCTAGGAGGTCGTGAAGCTTGCCAGAGCTTGAACCAGGGACCCTCGCCACCGGAAAGGCGTAATCGCGCTCGCCAGAGTTCGGAACCCCGCCGGCGCACGTAGACCGGGTAAGTCTCTGCGCCATTTTCCGATTCACTGCACACATAGCCTCTACGTCATCCCGTGGAGCTCATCGTGCCGTTTAATTGAACTAGATCGCCGTGGTTAGGCCGGAGCTTTCGCCGCCGACGAGTTCACCCGCCTGCGCGCGTGGACCGGTCGATTCCGGCCACCCCCGTCGTCAAGCCGTACCTGCTGTGACCGCCAGAACCTCCCGAAGCCAACCCCGCCCCTCGACGGACCTCTCTCGCCGCCGGTAAGCCACGCCGCCCTTTTCCTTTCCGCGGTTACTATTTACATAAGGGGAGGTACCTCGGGGGAGAAGAAGAAAAGGCCAGGGGGTTTTGTGCACTGTCAGTGACTCAGGGAAATAGTAGCGCAGGGGTATAACTGTAAGGATTAGTTTAGAAAGAACCCAGGGTCTTCGGTGCAAAGTGGATTTCCAGGAAACCTTAAATATTCTGATTAAATCCAAACAGAACTTGAAAAATTCATAACTTCAGTTTGGTTTACCCAAATCGAATCAAACCAATTTTGCCAGATCATAAATGATGTAAACTACTTAGGAAAAATATAAAACCCTTAAGTGTTACAGAAAACTTTAAGGTTTTGATTTAAATGATTAACTGGTCAAAAGCTAAAAGAAATAAGGAAAAATAGCTACACTATTAGACTGGGGTTAAGAAAATTTAGAGAAGTACTAAATCACTTTCTAACCTGTTTAAAAATAATAAACCCCTCTGTACACCCCATTAAGGTAGAGTTTGCCATTTAAATCACTTTTTGCTTAAAGTTGAAGAAAATATAAAAGGTGGTTTAAATAAAGAACCAGGGAGCACCCACATTTTTGTTAGCTTTCTTATTCAGTATAGTTCACTAGAAAAAGTTATTATACCCTTATTTAGTACAGAAGGAATGAGATACCTTTTATTTTAGGAAAACTTAGAAAAACCCTAGAAAAATAACCCTAAGGAGAAAACACCCCAAACCTTGGGATAAAAATGTTTTGTATTTATAAACCTAGAAAAATTATAAGTTCTGTTGTTTGACATTTTTCAAATAACAAGTTAGTTATAAGTATCTTTTTAACATTAAACTTTAGAAAATCATAACCAAGTAACCACTAAGTAACCTTCTGTGATTTTTGGAACAGAAGCATGTTATTACCTATAGATACTAGCAAAAATGACTCTTAGTAAAGAACCCACCCCTAGTTAAGAGTTGTAGTGCAAAGTGACCCCTTTGCCCCAACTTTTGTTATTTTTGTCCAGGGCATATTCTATTTACTCTGGACCTCAAATTTATAGGACAGACTACAGTGACAAATAGTAACCCACTGTAATTTTTACAGAATGTTTGGACAAAGCTAAATCACAGTTGTAGTTCAAACCCACCTTAAAAGCATAAATAGAAAAAGAAAAAAAAGAAATTAATAGTGGAGACTAATGTTACCCTAACTAAACCAGCTAAACCCCTTGAGTACCCACTAAAACATTTAAGGGGCATTCCAAGTCTTAATCCATTATGCTTAGGCAAGTACCTCAAACCTAGATGGATAAGCCTGAAACCCTAAGGGCCTCTTATAACAAGGAAACCCTAAATGATTAACTAACTTAGTTTTTTCTGCACTAAGGCATAATTGCTATTAAATTCTACATATCATAGCATGCATATATCTTATTCATTGCATTCGATAGATTGCAACCTCGCGAACGGAGAGTACATCCTCGTGCCAGAGCAAGGAGTTGCTCAGGAGGTAGCCCCGGATCCAGCACCAGAGCCTGCCCAGAGGATCTGCCTGCCCCAGCCTTGGAAGGCAAGCCCCGGTTTTATGCATAACCGTTTATATATGCTAGTTTACTACACTTAATGTTTGTAGGCTTGTACTGTGCACTTAAGTGTAGGAGTTGTTTGAAACCCTAGTTGCATGCTCTCAGGAATCCTTTTGTGATGGACACTAGTATGCTAGGTCGAGTAGCCGCTTTATTAATTAGGGATCTCGGTAGAAGTCGAGTGATTTTTCGAGCACTCGCGCGAGGTCAGGAATTGATTGTATCCATTTTTATATCGAAATGATGATGGTCTATGGACAACGGTCCATGGGGATGCGTTGTCACGAGACGGAAATTGGAATAAGGATTAAGGTGTGGTACCGTGTGTCAAGCGTTTGAACGTACTAAGCACATGCCGAGAAATATGGTAAATCGGTAAGCCTAGTACCTGAGTGAACCTGGTAGCAGATTGCCCTCCACATGCGACCTGAGACGTGGTCTCCCATTCCGGTTATGGTGGGTACAAGTGCGGTCACTGCACAACGGCAGTCGGGGTCAGTGAGGCATTGTACGCCAAGGCGGTGAGCCCCTCTCTGCTGACAGGGAATCGATGGGGACGGTTGATGTGTGTGGGGACGCAGTGCCTCGCCACGTCATGTGTTTAGGTTTACCTTGCAAGGATAAAAACTCGATTCGAATCGTCTGCTTCTTGCAGCTAATGAGACTGCTTGATCCATGCTGCTACATTGAGTAACAAGTGGAAATGTGATGACTTGGCCAAAGTTGTTGATCGATAAATGTTTGATACCATGTATGATTAGATAGGTATACATTTAGTCTTAAGAGAGTCACACTAAAACTTGACAAAGCTAAAACTGGATTTATAGACTCAGCTAGTGCTTTTGGCAACCAAACCCCTCAGCCAAACAGCTGCATGTCTAGAGGTAGAGGAGTAGACTCCTCACACCGGGTAAGTCTAGCTGAGTATTAGTATACTCAGCCTTGCTTGTGGCATAATTTTACAGGTTCTCTGGAGGACATGGTTGCTGGAGTGACTTGGACGTCCATCTTGCCACCAGGATGGACAGTCGAGTGGGACCTGCCTCGGCTGAGGAGGAGCATGATGAGTGATGGGACAGGCTTCCCCATCTCTCTGTTTATTTACCGTTAGTTTTATTCCGCTGCATTTCGAACAATGATGACTACTTTTGCTAAAACTCCGATGATGATGTAATAAGTTTAATACTCCTTAATGTATGGTTTTATGCTTTATTGTATTTTCTCTGTGCCTCAGCATCGAGTGAGTATGTGGTACTTGATCCTGTCAGTGGCCTAGTCGGACTAGATCCGAGGGATTGACGGGTTATTCCCATTCGAGTGTGGACTAGCCTCTAAGGCGGGACTTAGACACTTGAGTTGGAATAATTCGGGCAGTTCCGCCACAATTTGCAAGGGATGCCTACACTATTGGTAGACACCCCTCAATTAAGGATGGGCTTGGCTTCAAGAGGGAAGCCAAGAACTTAACAAGTCAAGGGGCTCCCATTTTCAACAAGGAAAAAGGGAAGGCTCCTATGACTAGTAATAGTCAAAAGAATCATGCATTTATTTATGATAGAAAATTTTCTAGAAATGCTTATCATAATAGGAGTTGTAATGCTTATGATTCAAATGCCATGATTGCTTCGAGTTCTTCCTTTGTGCATGGTAGAGATATGCCTAGGAAAAATGTTATTCATCATATGCCTAGAAGAAATGTTGTTCATGTACCTAGGAAAGCAAGTAATGAAGCTTCTACAATTTACCATGCTTGCAATGCTTCTTTTGCAATTTGTAGGAAGAATAAGAAAGTGATTGCTAGGAAATTAGGGGCAAAATGCAAGGGAGATAAAACTTGCATTTGGGTCCCTAAGGCTATTGTTACTAACCTTGTAGGACCCAACAAGAGTTGGGTACCTAAAACCCAAGCCTAATTTGCCTTGCAGGTTTATGCATCCGGGGGCTTAAGCTGGATTATCGATAGCGGATGCACAAACCACATGACGGGGGAGAAGAAGATGTTCACCTCCTACGTCAAGAACAAAGATTCCCAAGATTCAATCATATTCGGTGACGGGAATCAAGGCAAGGTTAAAGGACTAGGAAAAATAGCTATTTCATCCGAGCATTCCATCTCTAATGTGTTTTTAGTTGAATCGCTCGGGTATAACTTGTTGTCCGTTAGTCAATTATGCAATATGGGTTACAATTGCTTATTTAAAAATGTAGATGTGTATGTCTTTAGAAGGAGTGATGGTTCATTAGCTTTTAAGGGTGTACTAGACAGCAAACTCTATTTAGTTGATTTTGCAAAGGAAGAGGCCGATCTAGATGCATGCTTAATTGCTAAGACTAGCATGGGCTGGCTGTGGCATCGCCGTCTAGCACATGTGGGGATGAAGAACCTTCACAAACTTCTAAAGGGAGAACATGTGTTAGGTCTAACAAATGTAACTTTCGAAAAAGATAGACCTTGTGCAGCTTGTCAAGCAGGTAAACAAGTGGGAAATGCTCATCACAGCAAGAACGTGATGACCACATGAAGACCCCTGGAGCTGCTGCATATGGACCTCTTCGGACCCGTCGCCTACCTCAGCATCGGGGGAAGTAAGTATGGTCTTGTTATAGTTGATGATTTTTCCCGCTTCACTTGGGTATTCTTTTTGCAGGATAAATCTGAAACTCAAGGGACCCTCAAGCGCTTCCTAAGGAGAGCTCAAAATGAATTTGAGCTCAAGGTGAAGAAGATAAGGAGCGACAACGGGTCCGAGTTCAAGAACCTTCAAGTGGAGGAGTACCTTGAGGAGGAAGGAATCAAGCATGAGTTCTCCGCTCCCTACACACCACAGCAAAACGGTGTGGTAGAGAGGAAGAACAGGACGCTCATAGACATGGCGAGAACGATGCTTGGAGAGTTCAAGACGCCCGAGCAGTTTTGGTCGGAAGCCGTGAACACGGCTTGCCACGCCATAAACCGGGTCTACCTTCATCGCCTCCTCAAGAAGACGTCGTACGAACTCCTAACCGGTAACAAACCCAACGTTTCATATTTTCGTGTATTTGGGAGTAAATGCTACATTCTAGTGAAGAAAGGTAGGAATTCTAAATTTGCTCCCAAAGCTGTAGAAGGGTTTTTGTTATGTTATGACTCAAATACAAAGGCGTATAGAGTCTTCAACAAATCATCGGGTTTGGTTGAAGTCTCTAGCGACGTTGTATTTGATGAGACTAATGGCTCTCCAAGAGAGCAAGTTGATCTTAATGATGTAGATGAATATGATGTTCCAACGGACGCAATTCGCACCATGGCGATTGGAGATGTGCGACCACAGGAACACCAAGAGCAAGATCAACCTTCTTCCTCAACAATGGTGCACCCCCCAACTCAAGAAGATGAACATGTTCATCAAGAAGAGGCGCGTGATCAAGGGAGAGCACAAGATGATCTTGTTATGGTGGAAGAAGCACCACAGGCCCCTCTAACTCAAGTCCGAGCAACGATTCAAAGGAATCATCCCGTCGACCAGATTTTGGGTGATATAAGCAAGGGAGTAACTACTCGCTCTAGATTAGTTAATTTTTGTGAGCATTACTCTTTTGTCTCTTCTATTGAGCCTTTCAGGGTAGAAGAGTCCTTGCTAGATCCGGACTGGGTGTTGGCCATGCAGGAAGAGCTTAATAACTTCAAGCGAAATGAAGTTTGGACACTGGTGCCACGTCCCAAGCAAAACGTTGTGGGAACCAAGTGGGTGTTCCGCAACAAACAGGACGAGCACAGGGTGGTGACAAGGAACAAGGCTAGACTTGTGGCAAAAGGATATGCCCAAGTCGCAGGTTTTTGAGGAGACTTTTGCTCCTATGGCTAGGCTAGAGTCTATTCGCATTTTGTTAGCCTATGCCGCTCACCATTCTTTCAGGTTGTTCCAAATGGATGTAAAGAGCGCTTTCCTCAACGGGCCAATCAAGGAGGAGGTGTACGTAGAGCAACCCCCTGGCTTTGAGGATGAACGGTACCCCGACCACGTGTGTAAGCTCTCTAAGGCGCTCTATGGACTTAAGCAAGCCCCAAGAGCATGGTATGAATGCCTTAGAGATTTTCTAATTGCTAATGCTTTCAAGGTTGGGACAGCCGATCCAACTTTATTCACTAAGACTTGTGATGGTGACTTATTTGTATGCCAAATTTATGTCAATGACATAATATTTGGTTCTACTAACCAAAAGTCCTGTGAAGAGTTTAGCAGGGTGATGACTCAAAAATTTGAGATGTCAATGATGGGCGAGTTGAACTACTTCCTTAGGTTCCAAGTGAAGCAACTCAAGGACGGCACCTTCATCTCCCAAACGAAGTACACTCAAGATCTGATCAAGAAGTTTGGGATGAAGGACGCCAAGCCCGCAAAGACTCCAATGGGAACCGACGGACATATCGACCTCAACAAAGGAGGTAAGTCCGTTGATCAAAAGGCATACCGGTCTATGATAGGTTCTTTGCTTTATTTATGTGCAAGTAGACCGGATATTATGCTAAGCGTATGCATGTGTGCTAGATTTCAATCCGACCCAAGGGAATGTCACCTTGTGGCCGTTAAGCGAATTCTTAGATATTTAGTTGCTACGCCTTGCTTCGAGATCTGGTATCCAAAGGGGTCAACCTTTGACTTAATTGGATACTCAGACTCCGATTATGCTGGGTGCAAGGTTGATAGGAAGAGTACATCAGGGATGTGCCAATTCTTAGGAAGGTCCCTGGTGTCCTGGAGTTCCAAGAAACAAACTTCCGTTGCCCTATCCACCGCTGAGGCCGAGTATGTTGCCGCAGGACAGTGTTGCGCGCAACTACTTTGGATGAGGCAAACCCTCAGGGACTTTGGCTACAATCTGAGCAAAGTCCCACTCCTATGTGACAATGAGAGTGCAATCCGCATGGCGGATAATACTGTTGAACACAGCCGCACTAAGCACATAGACATCCGGCATCACTTTTTGAGAGACCACCAGCAAAAGGGAGATATCGAAGTATTTTATGTTAGCACCGAGAACCAGCTAGCCGATATCTTTACCAAGCCTTTAGATGAGAAGACCTTTTGCAGGCTGCGTAGTGAGCTAAATGTCTTAGATTCGCGGAACTTGGATTGATCTATAGCATACATGTGTTTTATGCCTTTGATCATGTTCCTTTATGCATTTTGTTGTTTATATATGGTGCTCAAGTTGTACAAGCAATCCCCAGACCTCAAAAGTCCATGTGTGAGTTATGCACATATTTAGGGGGAGATGTGCTACAACTTGACCCTTTGAGACTAACCATGTGCTAGAGTTTTCTTAAATTAGTCTCAAAGGTGTATTGAAAGGGAAAGGTGGACTTGGACCATGAAAGACTTCCACTGCACTCCGATGAGAGGGTAACTTACTCCAAGTTCATCTCCATAATCTTATTGCCTCTCGCTCTTAATTGACATTTTTTGGTGAGGCAATGAGGTTAAAAGGCCAAAAATGATCCCGTTTTGGTGCTTGATGCCAACGGGGGAGAAATTAAGGCCAAAGCAAGCAAAATGGATCAGCTACCACTTGAGAATTTTGAAAATAGTAGAGTTAGAACTTTTGTTTTGTCAAAATTCTCTTAGTGTCTCTTATTGTCAAAAGTTGGTCTCTTGTGGGGAGAATGATTTAATTATGGGAAAAGGGGAAGTTTTTGAATCTTTGATCAATTTCTCTTGGAATACCTCTCTTTATGTCTCAACAAGTGTGTTTGACTTAGAGATAGGAAATTGAGTTGATTTGCGAAAACAAACCAAGTGGTGGCAAAGAATGATCCAAATATGCCAAATTTGAATCAAAGACAATTCTTGTTCTTATTTGCATTAATATTGCACTTCTATGTGTTGCTTTGTGTTGTGTTGGCATAAATCACCAAAAAGGGGAAGATTGAAAGGGAAATGTGCCCTTGGGCCATTTCTAAGTATTTTGGTGATTAAGTGCCCAACACAAATGGTTTAAGTATTAAAATAGTGCCAAATGATGGATGAAGTGCAAATCAACACAAAGGTATGATTCTAGACTTAGTACATTGGTTTTTGTGTACTAACATATTTGTCTAAGTGCTAGAATCAGAGAAAATACAAAAGGTAAAAGACTTGGCTGGAACAGCCAAGATTCTGTGCAGTCTGGGTGCACCGGACTGTCCGGTGGTGCACCGGAATGTCCGGTTGTGCACCGGACAGTGTCCGGTGCGCCAAGCTGGCGTCTGGTCAACTGGCTGCTCTCGGGAATTCGGCGGCGGCGTACGACTAAAATTCACCGGACTGTCCGGTGGTGCACCGGACTGTCCGGTGAGCTAATGGTCGGTCGCGCAATCCGCGCGTGACGCGAGGCCGAGCCAATGGTCTGATGGGGGCACCGGACTGTTCGGTGCGCATCGGACTGTGTCCGGTGCGCCAACGGCTCCAAATCTTCAACGGTCGGCTGCGCCAGATTAGGAAAGCAATATGCACCGGACACTGAACAGTGCATGTCCGGTGGTGCACCGGACTGTCCGGTGCGCCACCCGACAGAAGGCAAGAATTACCTTCCCAGATTGTTTCCAACGGCTCCTAGCTGCCTTGGGGCTATAAAAGGGACCCCTAGGCGCATTGAGGAGTACAACAAGCATTCTTTGATCATCTCTAAGCACCAAGACTTCATTCTAGCGCATTTGATTCTTTGTGATTGCAGTTTGAGCTCCTCTTGAGTTGAGAACTCCGTGTGTGAACTTAGAGCTCAAGTTGTGACTAGTGTGCGTGTTTGTACTGTTGCTTTTGAGACTTGTGTGTGTTGCTTTTCCCTCCCTTCCATCCGTGCTTCTTTGTGATCATCATTTGTAAGGGCGAGAGGCTCCAAGTTGTGGAGATTCCTCGCAAACGGGATATAGTGAAAGAAAGAAAAACACTGTGGTATTCAAGTGGATCTTTGGATCACTTGAAAGGGGTTGAGTGCAACCCTCGTCCATTGGGACTCCACAACGTGGAGTAGGCAAGTGTTGTACTTGGCCGAACCACGGGATAAATCATCGAGTCTCTTATGCTTGTTCTCACTGTGACTTTTGTGTTTCACAAGTGCTCGGTCCTTAGCCACTTGATTTCATTGTGCTAACACTTAACCAAGTTTTGTGGCTATAAGTTTTAAGTTTTTACAGGATCACCTATTCACCCCCCTCTAGGCGCTCTCAATTTCTTGGGCAATTCTTGGCATAGTGGCCCACATTGCCACAAGTGAAGCACTTGTTCCCATTGCCCTGGTGGAACTGTTGTTGCTGCGGAGGCTGATTGTTCGTTGGAGCGGAAGCTGGAAAACGAGTGGGTGCCGGCTGCTGCTGCTGAGGTGGCCTGGTCACCCATCTGCCTGCCTGCTGCTAAAATCCCCTGCTCTGATTGTGAGAAACAATCATGAACCTCTGGGCCTGATCGGATGGTGCTGCCATTGGTGCCTTTCTCTTCTTCTCTGCCCGGTGAGCTACAATACAATCCTCCAGGGAGATGGCCAGGTTGACCAACTCATGGAGGCTATCGGCCCGGACAGTGTTGAGATGTTCCCGCAGCTTGGTGTTGAGACCCCTGTGGAAGCGGTCTCTCTTCTTCTCATCGGAATCAGCATGATAACCTGCATACTGGCACAGGTCGTTGAAGGCCTAAGCGTACTGCAATACCGTGCGGGTTCCTTGATTGAGTGCCAGAAACTCATTCAGCTTGCGATCAAGAATTCCAGCTGGAATGTGGTGCCCTCTGAAAGCAGTCTTGAATTCCTCCCAAGACACTTCACAATCAGTAGGTAGCATAGCACGGAAGTGGTCCCACCAAGTCATCAGGGCAGTCTCCCGTGAGGAGGGAAAACTTGGACTCAACGACGCGTAACCACACATCGGCATCCAACGGATCCTCTACCTTGGTGAACAAGGGTGGCTACGTGCTCAGGAACTCCTGGTAGGTTGCCGGTGCCGGAGATCGCTGCGGCTCGCCTCCACCATACTGCTGAGGGTGGGGCTAGCGCTGCAAGAGTTGTCGCAGAATCTCATTCTGCTGGGCCATTAGCTCCTGCACGGTGGGAGCTAGAGGAGGTGGTGGGAGAACTTGCTCGTTATGCCCGTGACGCTGCCTAGCTGCCATCTGAAAACAGAGATTGTCTCCATTGTTATCCCAACTCACAATTTCGAACAACATGCTATTATCTCATATGGAAGGAAATTGCAATAATCGTAATATTAGGTTCGAATGAAGATAACATGGTTACAAACATCCCACAGATCTCAAAAGTTCATAAGGGTTACATCAATTAGGGGAAAGTACCCGTAAGCCTAGTCCCAAAATCTGTCATTACTAAGCTCGTGTGGGTTTCTATCCGCCTAAAGCGTCAAAGTGACTGATCAACCCTGAGCGGTGGAAGCGACACTGGATGCGGGTCAAGAGGGCATCGCGGAGGTACTCCCGTTGGCACCAAGGGCTGGTCCTAACTCCTCGGGAGCCTCTTCTCCCTTGCTTCCGGCCTCATTGGCCTCCATCTCTAAGTGGTGCATGTCCAGGTGGTCATTAGCTTCTTCGAGTTCCCGCTGCACATCATGGAGCTGGTTCTCCAAGATATTAATAGTGTTATCTCGGATCTCTACCTGCTGCTCCAAGGTGGTGATGCGCTGGATCAGCCTTTCCACCTGTAGGTCCTTCTCCACCAACTCGGAAGACAAGTCAACCACAAAGTCTTCTCGGCTGTCGAGGGTGAGCTTGGTGGTTTGAGCGATGTTAGCAAGATGTGTCATAGCGTCGCTCTGCAGGGCCTGAAGGCGGTACAACGCACTCATGCACTGAACAGTGACCCTCCCAACCAAGTCAGGATACATTGCCCACACATCCTTCACATGGCTCACACGGTTACACCACATGGGGTCATCCTTCTTCTCAGTAGGGAAGAGTCCCAGTGGGTGCATCACGATCTCCAAGGGATGGTAGCCACAGAAAGTTGTCAGAGTCTTCATTGCTACCGCTTCAGTGGTGTCGTCCGTCCTGAATCCAATCGTCCGGAGTCAAGAGAACGCCAACCCGGCTGAAGGGGATGAGCCTCCAAGGTCAGCCAGACTCGGCAATGTGGTACCCGATGCTCCTCGTACAACTGCACCATGTACAAGAAGGGCGTAGGGTAACCGGCAGAGTTAAGCACTTCCCACAAGATGGAAGGAAAGCCATCATGAGAAAGGAAGTCAGAGCTGAAACAAGTGTCTCCTCCACTGGCGGGGGTAGGTGAGGTCATCTGCGGAAGGGTATCAAGTGTAAAGATTATGGTGGAAGGAAGAAGATAAAAGAGCCTGGGTAGTTAAAAAGGAAGCGGATTAGCTCAAATTTTTACTTCTTTAGTTCTGAATCCTTCAAATTTTATAATGTATGCATGCTGAAAATAATGTCTCCTCGCCGAAATAAAGGGTGCTTTTAGGGCATCCTTTAAAAGCTAAGGACTGGCCCACAGGGCCTACTTAATTAGCCACCTATTTCTCCCACTATCCCTACGGACTTTCGTCCTAGGTCTAGCGTTCTAGTCGTGACGATTCACACTAGTTTCTAAGCAAGTTTTAAACTTTGAAAGTTGGCATTCATGGTTTATTGTCCTTCTCTGTGGTGGTATTTGCTCCGATACCAGCTGTGGCAGAACCGCCCGAATTATTCTAGCTTAAGTGCCCAAGTCACGCCTCAAGGGCCGTAACACACTTAAATTGGAATAACCCGTCAGTCCCTCAGATCTAGTTTGATAGAGCCACTTAACCAAGATCAAATACCACATACTAACTCGAAGGTGAGTCACAGAAGAAATACAATAAAATAGGAAAACCTAAAATTAAAGTACTGAATTATTACATAAATCAGAGTTTTCAAGTAAACTGAAATAGTTCATAAGATAAAATGCAGCGGATAATCGATGTCGTCGGTAGCGAGGAAATGGGCAAGGCCTAGCCCACTACTCCTCTTGCTCCTCTCTCGTTGGAGCAGCATCCCACTCGACCGTCCAACCCGGTGGTAGAGTGGTAGGCCAAGTCACACCATCAACCATATCCTGAAGTGTACCTGCAAAAAATTATGCCACAAGCAAGGCTGAGTATACTAATACTCAGCTAGACTTACCCGGTGTGAGGAAACTACTCTACCACTAGACAATGCAGCTGTTTGGCTGAGGGGTTTGGTTTGCCAAAAGCACTAGCTGTATCTAAAATCAAATTTTAGCTTTTCAAATTCTAGCATCATTATCTTAACTAAGTTTGCTCCTTCTAAGCATACATCGTAACAAGCATTTAGTGCATACAACCAGTTATAACATGTAACCTCATTTCACTTCTTACTCGATGTAGTACAAGGGGTCAAGCAGTCTCATTAGCTGCGAGAAGCAGAAGATTCGAATCGAGTTTTAACCTTGCAAGGTAAACCTAAACACACGACATGTCAGGGCACTCCGTCCCAACACATGTCAACCGTCCCCATCGATTCCCCGTTCGCGGCCAGGCCTCACCGCCTTGGCATACAATGCTCCACTAACCCCGGCCGCCGCCGTGCAGTGACCGCACTTGTACCCACCATAGCTAGCATGGGAGACCCAGTCTCAGGTCGCGTGAGGGATAAAGTCCGCGCCCGACTTCACTCAGGTACTAGGTTTACCGGTTACCATATTTCCCGACATGTGTTTAGTACGTTCAAAAGCTTGACTCAGGTATCCACACATTAATCCTTAATTCCTTTTCCCGTCTCATGGACAGGACATCCTCCCTAGATCTAAGTCCATAGACCATTATAGATCCCGTTATCAAGATGAATACAATCAATTTCCTGACCTCGCGTGAGTGCTAGAAAAATCACTCGACTTCTACCGAGATCCTGATTAGCAAAGCGGCTACTCGACCTAGCATACTAGTATCCATCTCAAAAAGGAATCCTAAGTTCATGCAACTAGAGGTTTCAAGTAACTCCTACACTTAAGTGCACATTACAATCCTACAAACATTAAGTGTAGTAAAGTAGCATATATAGGTACGGTTATGCATAAAACCGGGGCTTACCTTCAATAGCTGGGGTTGCGGGGAGATCCTCGATGGCAGTCTCGGGAGCTTGCTCCTGGTCTTCCTCGTGGATAGCTCCTTGTTCAGGGGTGAGCACGTACTCTCCATCAGCGAGATTGCAATCTAATGAATGCAATGAGTAAGATACATGCATGGTATGATATGCAATTTAGCAATTAAACTTGGATGGTGAATGATCAATTTAATAAGGTAGGGCTTAATCTTGCTACTTGAAGATTCTTGGGGTATACTTAGCAATTTAGGGTTAAGCTTAGTTAAAATAAATGGTAAGTCTATTTTGGTGTTCCACTGATTTCTAGTTGAACTTATTGGAGCGAGATTTATTTTTCTCTCTTCCTTTCTAATTCTTTTGTGCTTTTAAGGTGGGTTTGAACTACAAGTTAACTTAATAAATTTCCAAAAATTCTACAAAACTTACAGTGGCTTCTTATTGGTGTATAAGTTTCTGTCTCAAAAATTGGGGTTCAAAAAGTGAGGGGTTCTCTCTGTATAAAATTATCAAATATTAGGGAAGAGGGGGTGTTTTGAACTACAACTCCTTTTTAACAGAGGGTTATTCTCTCAGACATATTTTTGCTGGCATCTAGATGTTATAACATGACCTTGTACAAAGTTTTAGCGAGTAATACTCATTAGTTATTTTATTATGATTTTCTAAATTTCCTAGTCAAAGGGGTGCTTTCTACTACCACTATATTTGAAAAATATCAAACAACAGATTTCTGATTTTTCCTATCTTTTTCTTTGTGCAAGAGCAATCATTCTGAAGTTTGGCAACTTTTTTCTTAAGGGAAGGGTGGTAGGAATTATTTGGATTAAATGGTCATTTTCATGAAGTATTGGCAATGGGTATTATTTTGCAGCCTTCAATTGGGTTTTGCATTTTTCTTTGGTGGCCTATTTCATTATTGATCTAGTAAAAATTTATTTGCCCATTATTGCACTCTTTTGGGCTTGCTTATGATTTAATTGAAATATGGCTCAATATCAAGTTCTATTTGTTTACCCTACTTAAAATGATGGACTGAAGTGTTTATCATTTTTGTAGTGGGGTTCTAGTGGTTACAAGTCCACTGGATTTTTATTAACAATTTTGAAATTGTTTTCATAATTCTAATAATTGTTTTTCTAGTTTGGTTAGTGCTTAATAAAACATTTCACTTTGAATCTGTTCTAGACTAGGGGTCCCTTTATTTTTCCTAGGTTCTCTGTTGCTTAAGTGGACTGGGAAAAATAAGTGCATTCACTGTTCATTATTTTCTAATTGAAAGTGCATTCATCCCTTTTGTGAGTTTTGGTGATTTGGATAACAACACATTTAAAGGTCTAACAAGTTTGCTAAGTGTTGAACAGGAAATTCAGTATGATGAACATACTTGAATAGTGTATAATGATCAGTGAACAAATGTTCAACACAAGGTTAATTAACCAATGAGACAATGCAAATGGATATAATATTGGTCTCTATATCTGTTTATCTATCAAATTGTATCAATTGGTGTTTTTCAATTGGTACTTTTCATACATGATCACTTGTTGTATAATCCATACTTGTGCAATTTTCATATTGCCTCCTGTTGTGATAAGAAAATGCTAGATGACATCTAGACTTCAGGTATCAAGATTCAGCTTTCAATTAGTATGACAATATTCATTTGATATCTTGGACCTATGTCACAACTATGCCAACAAGAGCTTGCAAATGAATTCTAAATCCAACACAAGTCTGGAAACCCCTTGAAAAGTTAAACGCAAAGGTACATCACTTCATGTCACTTCTACGTTACTTTTGTGTCATCTAAGGACCCTTTTCATGATAGTGTGTTCAAATCTTGCTTAATCATAATTTCTACCCTTATATTCTTTGTATCCTTTTTGGAGATGTATGACAAAGGGGGAGAAATTGTGCATTAAAGCTTACCTTTAGTACTATGTAACTAAGTGTTAGAAGACTTTTGAAAAGGGGATAAATAATTAACAAAAAGGGGGAAATCATAAGAAAAACATAAGATGTAGAAAGTTGATGAGTGCATAATATGTCATGAGCATCACGTTTATTTTATGACACACTGCACCCTATGAATAGTATGATATAAGTTGTCTCCATATTGTGACTCAAATATGTGCTTTTGGCATTTGAGGCCAAAAATGGTATTCTCTGAAATGCACATATTTAGGGAGAGGAAACTATATCATAGGATTCAAAATCTTATTTATCAAATCTTATGTAAGCTTTAAATGTGTTGTCATCAATCACCAAAAAGGGGGAGATTGAAAGTGCATTCATCCCTTTTGTGAGTTTTGGTGATTTGGATAACAACACATTTAAAGGTCTAACAAGTTTGCTAAGTGTTGAACAGGAAATTCAGTATGATGAACATACTTGAATAGTGTATAATGATCAGTGAACAAATGTTCAACACAAGGTTAATTAACCAGTGAGACAATGCAAATGGATATAATATTGGTCTCTATATTGGTTTGAATATATGGATAAGACCTGAGAAATCACTATGCATAAATATGATCAGAATAGAGGTTGAAGTGATTAAGAGGATTGGTCAAGCCAAAGTGAATAAGATATGAGGAATCGTGAACTGGCTTGACCATATTACTATTAGTCCATATGTGCTTCTATGAGAATCAAACTAGAGCTTGATTGATCTTAGCATTTATATCTAGATGACATTCAAGCAAGGTTCACAATATCGAAGAAATGATTCTCTCAATGGATGCTTAATATGATGTGACTTAAGAATGGCTTGATAGGGTGAAGATAGCAAGGAAAGGGCTTCGAGGAACTAAGCGAAGGTGAAGGCCAAACAACGTCTTGTGGACCGAGGTACCATGGTTACGGTGAAGAAGAGAGTAATTGCACTAAGTCGATGAACTAATCAGCTATGAAGAGTTATAATATGTTGATGCATCGGTAAGGCGACTTGAAGCCATGATTTGAACTCATATATGGTGAAATGGTACAAGTCACAGGGTTTGATTTGTGTTTGCTTCAAAAGGTGAGACAAAGATGTTTGTGATCCTTATGAAGCAATGCCATGGAGAAATCACACATGAGACACCAATCACTCAAGGAGTTTACTTTATTATATTTTATTTAACTTGAGTATAGGAATCGTCGTACTATCAAGGGGTGATCCAAAAAGAAGGTTGATGTTGGTACTAAAGCTCAAAATCCTTGATCCAAAACTACTATTTTACCCTTGTTAATCCTTAGTGAAAGTATGTAGTACAACCTTTTTAAGTCTATCTTGGCCAAAATTGCTCTCTGGAAAATACTGGTTCAGCTGGTTTTCAGGCTGGTTCAGCTAGTATTCAAATACTGGTTCAACTGGTTTTCAGGCTGGTTCAACTGGTATTCAAAAACCAGTCAACCGGTTTTTGGACCAGCTCAGCCGGACACTCAACCGGTTTTCAGTCTTGTGGAAACCGGTTCAACCGGTTTTTGCACTGTTCACTTTTTTTGCCAGTCTATTGTGTCAGAAAACCGGTTCAACCGGTTTTGGGACTGGTTCAACCGGTTTTTGTGCAAAAAAGTCAAAAACGGCTAGTTTTGGAGCCCCACCTATATATACTCACTCCTACCTCTCTCCTCCACAGCGGAGCACGACTTGGACTCCATTTCTAACCTGAGAAACACCTCCCACTCCCTCTCACACACCTCTTGCCTCTTCCATTTCAAATCTTTGGAGAGAAACCTTTAAGTGAGATTGAAGAGCTGCGATTTTGGTGGTTCATCTCTAAATCCTTCTTGCTCTTCTTCATTCGAGCTTTGGTACTACATCGAGTTCTTTGTGGATTCATTACTCTTGGAGCTTCTAGCTCCTAGACGACTAGGTGTCTCTTGTGTGTCTCCAAATCTTGTGGAAGACCACAAGAAAGTTTGTATTACCCGCTCGTTTGAGCAAAGATTATTGTGTGGGCTTGACCTTTGTGGTCGGCAAAGGGAGGATTAGGGTTGAAAGAGACCCGACTCTTTGTGGGTGCCTCAACGAGGAAGTAGGGCACCTTGGTGGTGTGACCGAACCTCGGGATAAATCTTGTGTCTCTTGTGTTCTTGCTCATTGTGTTTGTTTGTGTTCTTCGTTCTCTCACCATTCCGTGGAAGATTTGTTTATATCTTTTGGTGTGTGGATTTTGAGAAGTGCCCTTCTTAGATCTACTACTTTGAACCCTGTCGATCAACAAGAACATCTCATTTCCAAAGTTAACTGGGTGGATTTCGAGATTAATTCAGTTTTGTATCTCATTCTTTAGTTGAGCTCGTGCAAACCGGTTGAACCGGTTTTGACACCGGTTGAACCGGTTTTACCCAGTTCGTTTCTAGTTTTTTGTTGAAAAAAGTTTCCACTTGCCTATTCACCCCCCCCCTCTAGGCAACTTTCAATTGGTATCAGAGCCTAATCCTCGTTCTAAAGCTTAACCACGTGAGGAAAAGATCATGTCGGGGGGACTAAGAAACGAAAGTGCTTCTAAGCTTGAAAAAGTTGAGGTTGCCTCGACTTCATCTTTTGGTGCAGATGTTGATCTTAGGGCAATAGACCTTGCCATGAGAATCGCCGAAAGGATGTTACTCAAAATGAAGGAAGATGAGGCGAAGAAAAAGATTGAAGAAGAAGAAAATGATAGATGGAGACCAAACGACGAATCCACCTCTTCACAAGGTTCGTCTTTCAAATCCACTTCTCATATGTGCTTTGTCGCTAATGGGAGTGACAGTGAAAGCGAAAGTGAGGATGAGGCTGAACATGAAAATGATAGTGAAGATGAGAATGATCTTCAAAAATTCTTCGCTCAACTAAGCAAGAAGAACCGGATGAGCTTGCTCAAACTCATGAAAAGAGCGGAAGAACAAAAGGAAATGCTTCATAAGCAAGAAGATATCCTCATCGAAAAAATCAAAGACTTGGACAAGTTGACCAAAGAGCATGAGAAGCTAAAGTGCTCTCATGATGATTTGGTCCAAAGGTATGAAGACATTTCAATTGAGAAAATTAAAGTTGTTAATCATTCATCAAATATTGCTCAATTAGAAAATAAAAATGCTATGTTCAAGAACACGATAGAAAGGCTAAATATTGAAAATCTAGCTTTGCAAGAAAAACATGATATGCTTGTGTGCTCTCATAATAAATTTATGGATTCACATATCATGTTAGAAATGGCTCATGAGGTTGTGTTAACTAATTTGAAATCATACCAACCTCACATATGCACATGTACTCAAGTAGAAACTATATTATCATGTGCTAACAAATGTTGCTCTCAAGAAAGCCAATCTTCCATTGAGCTAGAAATTTTAGGAATTAGTGATATTTCTATCACACAAGAAAATAAAAAGCTCAAGGAAGAAGTTGGAAGGCTAAGAAGGAGCTTAACTCTTTTGAAGGGAAAGTGTCATGCTCAACCTTCTCAAGATAACCGTGATAATATGGTGAAAAAGCTTGAGAAGGGGATAATCGTAGCTTGCACAAAACCCCTTCAAAAGAATACCAAGCTTTCCAAGAAGGGCATGAGCAAAATCCATAGTGAGAAAATTAATGCTCATATGATTTGCTCTAACAATGTACCTATGTGCTTCAACAAAGAAAGATCAAAAAGAAGTGATAGGAGGTGCTATGGATGCAAGGAGAAGGGCCATGAAATTGATTCATGCCCCCACATGAAGAACCAAAACCTTGCACGATCAAGAAAGATGACCATCAATAATGATGAAAGAAAAAGGCAAATGCATTGCAAGAACAAGCACTGCATTTGTTACAATTGCCGTGAAAAGGGTCATATATTCAAGGTTTGTCCAAAGGGTAAAAATCCTAAGCCTAACTTGGCAATACATTCAAATATGCTTAGGAGACCCAAATTTGACTCTTGTGCTAGAAAGGTAATTAGTTCACCTAAAACTAGCACAAAGGCCATTTGGGTGCCTAAGTCCTTATTGGCTAACCTTGATGGACCCATCATGAGATGGGTACCAAAATATGTTTGAAGGAACTTGTAGGTACCCAAAGATGATATGAAGCTTTGGGGTGCTTGAGCGGTTTAACTCAATTCTTATCTCAAGCTATCAATCTTACATTGTCTATCCTTTAAGATTGACCCAAAGATGAATTGAATTGTTATATCACTAACTTCATATTCATCTCTAGCAAGAACTTGTGTTGTAGGGAATACGGAATAACCTTTGTGGGAATCAAGCAAAAGGCCTACAACCAAGTGATATCCAAAGGATGGTAACAATTAATTCTTAAGTGCACATTGCTTTTAATTAGGATATTCCTTTGTGTCTTTTGTAGCCACAAAGAAAAAATGAAGCACTTGAGAATGAACTTAAAAGATTTCACCTTGCTTTGGAAAAGTCGAATTATATGGTAGACTGCAAGTTTATATGTTTATATTGTGACAATGTACATGCTTTAAATTGGTTGTATGTATCTTGTGGCATATTTCAAATGAATTATCGTATTATTTCCATGACTTAGACATTAAGAGGATTATCCCATGTTCTTAAATGAATAGAGTACTAAGTAAGAAATTCAAATTCTTAAAGAACTTACCAGAAGGGGAATTCTCTATACACCTAGAGTTGTGAGACTAATGCTTTTATCTAAGTGATTTATGTAGTTTCACAACATGAGAATGTGTTTCCCAAATGGAGTGTGCCATTCAACATTCAAAGAAGACCGAACCAATACTATGTGATGTACTCATTCTTGTTTAAATTGGTTTTGAGTCTTCTACATTAATCACTCACCATGCTATGAATTAAACTTGCCATGTAAACTTTATTAAATAATCATGCTATTTTCACCATGTTGAAATCAGTGTCATGCATGATGCTTGTAAGGGTAATTTAGTTCATATCATGAGATTTCGGTATTTTAGTAACCTTCTTGTCATTCATACTAGAGGTTGCTAAATAGGAAACTATTGCTTGTGTTTCTAATGCAATCTCTTTTAAGCTATTTCATGAAATTCATAAGTAGAGATTGTGCTCTTTCAATTGGTAAAATCACAAGCATTAAAGGTTAATCTTCACCTAAAAGAAAGATTAGGAATGCTCAAGGCAAATGTATGGAACTAATTGTTTCATTTGGTATGTGATCAATTATAGTTCCGTTCAAGTGGTATTCTTTCAATTGGTAATAATCTATTCTATGGAAAGAAATGTCAATATGAAGGTTAAATTTCTTTTGGCTTAAATTTGTAAATTAGTGCATATTGTTAATTCACTCCTCCATGTGCATTAACTTAAAAAGGAATTTAATTTATGAATTTATGCCTCATAAATGATGATTTGTTTGCCATTCATATATAAATACCATCATTTATTAAATACTTCCTTGTACCACTAATATCTATTTTTCAAAGTGCTTTTTTGACTAGTTTTAAAAGGAAAAGAGATAACAAGCTAAAGAAGGAAGTCTCCACAAATGAAGAAAAGAAGAATACTTAGATGACACCATCTCATATAGTAAGATCTTTCAATTGATATAACAAATGGTACACTCTATATGGTGGTAAGTATTCTTAGGCATAAGTTAATTAATTGCAAATTTGTCATGCTTTGACCAATATATGTAATGTACTCCTCATGAGACACTTAACTGAATTGAAAGTGCATTTGGCAAGTCATTCAAATATTTGATGCACATATCTAGTGGGAGCAAATTATATATATCTTGTGTCATAGAGAATAAGTTTCCCTTGAGTAAGCAATACTAAGATAATCCAAAATGGTAAATTTGTATCTCATTCATATGGATTGTAATCTTTGTTTTCTAAATAGCTACTCTTGATGTAGTTTAAAATTCCCTTATCGTTAAATCTAAAAGTGCATAAGAATCCTTTTTGTTGATATTCATCACATACATATGCACTAACATGGATATGATTTTAAATTGTAAAAGGTACAATTAGTGATCCATACTCTCTAAATTTTGGAAACCTACAAATTGATATCTTAGGAATCTACTTCAATAGGTATCCATATGCTTCACACTAGGATTGGATCACTAAGTTGTAAATTCCATGTATAACTTGTCTTTATGATATGAATGCTTGTACGACTAACCTTGATAAGCTAGGTGCACCCAAGGTCAAGCTAGGTTCATCATCAAGAAGGCAACACAATGATGTATCAAGAAAAGGAGAAAAGGCTCCTATTCTTAACTCTAACTCTTATCTGTGTGATTACATATTGACTTGAAACCACGTAAGATGGTTGTCAAGTATATGTGGGTTCTTACACAAAGAGAAAGGCCACAATAAGTATTGTGTGGGTACTCAAGGCTCTTACTACTAATCTCAAAGGACCCAATTCAAATTGGGTACCATGATATGAAGCTTAAACTTGTTTTGCAGGATCACTCCTTCAATGGATCAAGTTGGGTGCTCGATAATGAATGTATAAATCATATTTGGAGATAGTAGCAAGGGTGGTAACAACTGAATCTCAAGTGCATATTATTTTCAAATCTTATCTCTTTTGTGACTTGTGTAGCCACTAAGGAAAAAGAAGCACTTGAGGATATACATCAGTTGTTGAGTATGAAATAAAGGTCCAATTGGAAGATGAATGAATATTATCATATGGTCAACAATCCAAAATTATGTGATGTATTCTCTATCTAGTTAATTTGGATTTGATTCTTCTATATTACACACTCACCAGAATATGGATTAAGTCAACCCTTTAGACTTCATTGAATAACCAAGCATATTATCCATGTCATTCAAAATATATTTTGCATGAGGGTTCAAGGCAAATTTAGTCCATATTATGAGGTTTCTCTATTTTTAGCAACTCGCTTGCCTTCCACATATAAAGGGTTGCTAAATAAGAAACTAGTGCTTGTGCTACTAATGCCATCTCTTGTGTTGAGTTTATCCATAGAAAATCTATGTTAAGAGATGGTGCTTGTTTTAAATTGGATAAATCACAAGCTTAAAGGATACTATTCAACTAAAGTAACATGAATTTGATAAGAGGCCAAGCTATGAAAACTTACTCTCATTCAGTTGTTTTAGTATTCTATCCTTAGTGGGATGTACCGCCTTACCAGTCTAAATGGTCAAATCATGGGTGGCGGTTGGGAGGCACGAAATCGCTATTCGACGACAAAAACATGTGTCACGGGAGGCCCTAAACCCTAAACCCTAAACCCTACAGCTCGTGGGAGGCCAAGAACAACTTTAAGGTGCTCTGGGGACCAAAACGCGGGTGGTGGAACACGTACTTAAAAATGGTCGCTCGACCATGAAAATGTGTACCATAGCTTATGGGAGGCCATAAACAGCCTTAGCAGTCTCAGTGGCCAAATCATGCGTGGCGGACGGGAGGCATGAAATCGTTGTTTGACGATGAAAACATGTGTCACGTGAGGCCAAAATTAGCCTTACCGGCCTCCAGGGACCAAAATGTGTACTATGGTTTGGACACTAAAATTCTACTGTGTCAGCAAAGTTGATATGATTGGGAGACTCAAATTTCATTTTACCATGGTTTCGACACTAAAATCCTTTAGTGTCGATGTTTAGGTTTAGGGTTTAGCGATAGGATTTAGGGTCTAGGTTTCCATAAAATCGTGTGCTATAGCTCACGGGTGGCATTGTGGTTATTTGTGTTAGGTTCTTCTTTAGACATGGATGGGTTTCTGTATGCCTGTTACTGGCCGCCATAGGCGCCCTTTTATTTTCTTCTGTAATTGTCCTTCTTCTTTAATATAATATCGCGCAGTTCTCCTGCGCTTTCGAGAAAAAAAAAATAGCTCACGGGTGGCAAAAAAATGCCATAACAGCCTCCCTAGTCTAAAACGAAGGTGGCAAGTCGGATACATAAAATTGGCTGTTTGGCCACGGAAATGTGTGATATAGCTCGCGGGAGGCCAAGAACCGCTTTAAGGTGCTCCAGCGACAAAAACACGTGTGGCGGAACGCGGACATAAAAATGGTCGCTGGGCCATGAAAACGTGTGCTATAGCTCACGGGAGGCCGAAACAGCCTTACCAGTCTCAATGGTCAAATCATGGGTGGCGGACGGGAGGCACGAAATCGCCGTTCGACAACAAAAACATGTGTCACGGGAGGCCCTAAAACCTAAACCCTAAAGCTCGTGGGAGGCCAAGAACAACTTTAAGGTGCTCTAGGGACCAAAACGCGGGTGGTGGAACACGTAATTCAAAATGGTCGCTCGACCATGAAAACGTGTGCTATAGCTTACGTGAGGCATGAAACCGTTGTTTGACGATGAAAACATGTGCCACGGGAGGCCAAAAATAGCCTTACCGGCCTCCGGCGACCAAAACGTGTACTATGGTTTGGACACTAAAATTCTACTGTGTCAGCAAAGTTGATATGGTTGGGAGACTCAAATTTCATTTTACCATGGTTTGGACACTAAAATCCTTTAGTGTCAATGTTTAGGTTTAGGTTTAAGGATAGGATTTAGGGTCTAGGTTTCCATGAAATTGTGTGCTATAGCTCACGGGTGGCAAAAAAAATGCCATAACGGCCTCCCTGGTCTAAAACGAAGGTGGCAGGTCGGATACATAAAATTGGCTGTCTGGCCACGGAAATGTGTGATATAGCTCGCGGGAGGCCAAGAACCGCTTTAAGGTGCTCCGGGGACAAAAACACGTGTGGCGGAATGCAGACATAAAAATGGTCGCTCGGCCATGAAAACGTGTGATATAGCTCACGGGAGGCCAAAACAGCCTTACCAGTCTCAATGGTCAAATCATGGGTGGCAGACGGGAGGCACGAAATCATTGTTCGACGACAAAAACATGTGTCACGGGAGGCCAAAATAGCCTTACGGGCCTCCGGGGACTAAAACGTGTACTTTGGTCTAGACACTAAAATTCTACCATGCCTGCAAGCTTACTATGGTTTGGAGACTCAAACTTCATTTTACTATGGTTTGGACACTAAAACCCTTTAGTTTCAGTGTTTAAGGTTAGGGTTTAGGGATTGGATTCGGGGTCTAGGTTACCATAAAAACGTGTGCTATAGCTCACTTGTGGCAAAAAATGTCGTAACGGCCTCTTCGGCCTAAAACGTAGGTGGCAGGTCGGATACATGAAATTGGCTCTTTGGCCACGGAAACGTGTGCTAAAGCTCATGGGAGGCCAAGAACAACTTTAAGGTACTCTGGGGACCAAAACGCGGGTGGTGGAACACGTACATAAAAATGGTCGCTCGACCATGAAAACGTGTGCTATAGCTTACGGGAGGCCATAAACAGCCTTAGCAGTCTCAGTGGCCAAATCATGGGTGGCGGACGGGAGGCATGAAACCGTTGTTTGACAATGAAAACATGTGTCACGGGAGGCCAAAAATAGCCTTACCGGCCTCCGGGGACCAAAATGTGTGCTATGGTTTGTACACTAAAATTCTACTATGTCAGCAAAGTTGATACGGTTGGGAGACTCAAATTTCATTTTACCATAGTTTGGACACTAAAATCCTTTAGTGTCAATGTTTAGGTTTAGGTTTAAGGATAGGATTTAGGGTCTAGGTTTCCATGAAATCGTGTGCTATAGCTCACGGGTGGCAAAAAAATGCCGTAACGGCCTCCCCGGTCTAAAACGAAGGTGGCAGGTCGGATACATAAAATTGGCTGTTTGGCCACGAAAAATGTGTGATATAGCTCGCGGGAGGCCAAGAACCGCTTTAAGGTGCTCCGGAGACAAAAACACGCGTGGCGGAATGCAGACATAAAAATGGTCGCTCGGCAATGGAAACGTGTGCTATAGCTCACGGGAGGCCAAAACAGCCTTACCAGTCTCAATGGTCAAATCATGGGTGGCGGACGGGAGGCACGAAATCACTGTTCGACGACAAAAACATGTGTCACGGGAGGCCAAAATAGCCTTACGGGTCTTCGGGGACTAAAACGTGTACTTTGGTTTGGACACTAAAATTCTACCATGCCTGCAAGCTTACTTTGGTTTGGACACTAAAACCTTTTAGTTTTGGTGTTTAAGGTTAGGGTTTAGGGATTGGATTCGGGGTCTAGGTTACCATGAAAACGTGTGCTATAGCTCACTTGTGGCAAAAAAATGTCGTAACGGCCTCTCTGGTCTAAAATGTAGGTGGCAGGTCGGATACATGAAATTGGCTCTTTGGCCACGGAAACGTGTGCTACAGCTCGTGAGAGGCCGAGAACAACTTTAAGGTACTCTGTGGACCAAAACGTGGCTGGTGGAACACGTACATAAAAATGGTCGCTCGACCATGAAAACATGTGCTATAGCTTACGGGAGGCCATAAACAGCCTTAGCAGTCTCAGTGGCCAAATCATGGGTGGCGGACGGGAGGCATGAAACCGTTGTTTGACGATGAAAACATGTGTCACGGGAGGCCAAAAATAGCCTTACCGGCCTCCGGGGACCAAAACGTGTACTATGGTTTGGACACTAAAATTCTACTATGTCAGCAAAGTTGATATGGTTGGGAGACTCAAATTTCATTTTACCATGGTTTCGACACTAAAATCCTTTAGTGTCGATGTTTAGGTTTAGGGTTTAGGGATAGGATTTAGGGTATAGGTTTCCATAAAATCGTATGATATAGCTCACGGGTGGCAAAAAAATGCCCTAACGGCCTAACCGGTCTAAAACGAAGGTGGCATGTCGCATACATAAAATTGGCTGTTTGGCCACGGAAATGTGTGATATAGCTCGCGGGAGGCCAAGAACAGCTTTAAGGTGCTCCAGGGACAAAAACACGTGTGGCGGAACGCGGACATAAAAATGGTCGTTGGGCCATGAAAACGTGTGCTATAGCTCATGGGAGGCCAAAACAGCCTTACCAGTCTAAATGGTCAAATTATTGGTGGCGGACGGGAGGCATGAAACCGTTGTTTGACGATGAAAACATGTGTCACGGGAGGCCAAAAATAGCCTTACCGGCCTCCGGGGACCAAAACGTGTACTATGGTTTGGACACTAAAATTCTACTATGTCAGCAAAGTTGATATGGTTGGGAGACTCAAATTTCATTTTACCATGGTTTCGACACTAAAATCCTTTAGTGTCAATGTTTAGGTTTAGGGTTTAGGGATAGGATTTAGGGTATAGGTTTCCATAAAATCGTATGATATAGCTCATGGGTGGCAAAAAAAATGCCCTAACGGCCTCCCCGGTCTAAAACGAAGGTGGCATGTCGCATACATAAAATTGGCTGTTTGGCCACGGAAATGTGTGATATAGCTCGCGGGAGGCCAAGAACCGCTTTAAGGTGCTCCGGGGACAAAAACACGTGTGGCGGAACGTGGACATAAAAATGGTCGTTGGGCCATGAAAACGTGTGCTATAGCTCACGGGAGGCCAAAACAGCCTTACCAGTCTAAATGGTCAAATTATTGGTGGCGGACGGGATGCATGAAATCGTTGTTTGACGATGAAAACATGTGTCACGGGAGGCCAAAAATAGCCTTACCGGCCTCCGGCGACCAAAATGTGTACTATGGTTTGGACATTAAAATTCTACTATGTCAGCAAAGTTGATATGGTTGTGAGACTCAAATTTCATTTTACCATGGTTTCGACACTAAAATCCTTTAGTGTCGATGTTTAGGTTTAGGTTTTAGGGATAGGATTTAGGGTATAGGTTTCCATAAAATCATATGATATAGCTCACGGGTGGCAAAAAAATGCCCTAACGGCTTCCCCGGTCTAAAACGAAGGTGGCATGTCGCATTCATAAAATTGCCTGTTTGGCCACGGAAATGTTTGATATAGCTCGCGGGAGGCTAAGAACCGCTTTAAGGTGCTCCGCGGACAAAAACACGTGTGGCGGAACGCGGACATAAAAATGATCGTTGGGCCATGAAAACGTGTGCTATAGCTCACGGGAGGCCAAAACAGCCTTACCAGTCTAAATGGTCAAATCATGGGTGGCGGACGGGAGGCACGAAATCGCTATTCGACGACAAAAACATGTGTCACGGGAGGCCCTAAACCCTAAACCCTAAACCCTACAGCTTGTGGGAGGCCAAGAACAACTTTAAGGTGCTCTGGGGACCAAAACGCGGGTGGTGGAACACGTACTTAAAAATGGTCGCTCGACCATGAAAATGTGTGACATAGCTTATGGGAGGCCATAAACAGCCTTAGCAGTCTCAGTGGCCAAATCATGGGTGGCGGACGGGAGGCATGAAATCGTTGTTTGACGATGAAAAAATGTGTGACGGGAGGCCAAAAATAGCCTTACCGGCCTCCAGGGACCAAAATTTGTACTATGGTTTGGACACTAAAATTCTACTGTGTCAGCAAAGTTGATATGGTTGGGAGACTCAAATTTCATTTTACCATGGTTTCGACACTAAAATCCTTTAGTGTCGATGTTTAGGTTTAGGGTTTAGGGATAGGATTTAGGGTCTAGGTTTCCATAAAATCGTGTGCTATAGCTCACGGGTGGCAAAAAAATGCCATAACAGCCTCCCTAGTCTAAAACGAAGGTGGCAGGTCGGATACATAAAATTGGCTGTTTGGCCACGGAAATGTGTGATATAGCTCGCGGGAGGCCAAGAACCGCTTTAAGGTGCTCCGGGGACAAAAACACGTGTGGCGGAACGCGGACATAAAAATGGTCGCTGGGCCATGAAAACATGTGCTATAGCTCACGGGAGGCCGAAACAGCCTTACCAATCTCAATGGTCAAATCAAGGGTGGCGGACGGGAGGCACGAAATCGCTGTTCGACGACAAAAACATGTGTCACGGGAGGCCCTAAAACCTAAACCCTAAACCCTACAGCTCGTGGGAGGCCAAGAACAACTTTAAGGTGCTCTGGGGACCAAAACGCGGGTGGTGGAACACGTACTTAAAAATGGTCGCTCGACCATGAAAACGTGTGCTATAGCTTACGGGAGGCATGAAACCGTTGTTTGACGATGAAAACATGTGTCACGGGAGGCCAAAAATAGCCTTACCGGCCTCAGGCGACGAAAACGTGTACTATGGTTTGGACACTAAAATTCTACTATGTCAGCAAACTTGATATGGTTGGGAGACTCAAATTTCATTTTACCATGGTTTCGACACTAAAATCCTTTAGTGTCAATGTTTAGGTTTAGGTTTAAGGATAGGATTTAGGGTCTAGGTTTCCATGAAATCGTGTGCTATAGCTCACGGGTGGCAAAAAAATGCCATAACGGCCTCCCCGGTCTAAAACGAAGGTGGTAGGTCGGATACATAAAATTGGCTGTTTGGCCACGGAAATGTGTGATATAGCTTGCGGGAGGCCAAGAACCGCTTTAAGGTGCTCCGAGGGACAAAAACACGTGTGGCGGAATGCGGACATAAAAATGGTCGCTCGGCCATGAAAACGTGTGATATAGCTCACGGGAGGCCAAAACAGCCTTACCAGTCTCAATGGTCAAATCATGGGTGGCGGACGGGAGGCACGAAATCACTGTTCGACGACAAAAACATGTGTCACGGGAGGCCAAAATAGCCTTACGGGCCTCCGGGGACTAAAACGTGTACTTTGATTTGGACACTAAAATTCTACCATGCCTGCAAGCTTACTATGGTTTGGAGACTCAAACTTCATTTTACTATGGTTTGGACACTAAAACCCTTTAGTTTCAGTGTTTAAGGTTAGGGTTTAGGGATTGGATTTGGGGTCTAGGTTACCATAAAAACGTGTGCTATAGCTCACTTGTGGCAAAAAATGTCGTAACGGCCTCTCCGGTCTAAAACGTAGGTGGCAGGTCGGATACATGAAATTGGCTCTTTGGCCATGGAAACGTGTGCTAAAGCTCGTGGGAGGCCAAGAACAACTTTAAGGTACTCTGGGGACCAAAACGCGGGTGGTGGAACACGTACATAAAAATGGTCGCTCGACCATGAAAACGTGTGCAATAGCTTACGGGAGGCCATAAACAGCCTTAGCAGTCTCAGTGGCCAAATCATGGGTGGCGGACGGGAGGCATGAAACCGTTGTTTGACGATGAAAACATGTGTCACGGGAGGCCAAAAATAGCCTTACCGGCCTCCGGGGACCAAAACGTGTACTATGGTTTGGACACTAAAATTCTACTATGTCAGCAAAGTTGATATGGTTGGGAGACTCAAATTTCATTTTACCATGGTTTCGACACTAAAATCCTTTAGTGTCAATGTTTAGGTTTAGGGTTTAGGGATAGGATTTAGGGTATAGGTTTCCATAAAATCGTATGATATAGCTCATGGGTGGCAAAAAAATGCCCTAACGGCCTCCCCGGTCTAAAACGAAGGTGGCATGTTGCATACATAAAATTGGCTGTTTGGCCACGGAAATGTGTGATATAGCTCGCGGGAGGCCAAGAACCGCTTTAAGGTGCTCCGGGGACAAAAACACGTGTGGCGGAACGTGGACATAAAAATGGTCGTTGGGCCATGAAAACGTGTGCTATAGCTCACGGGAGGCCAAAACAGCCTTACCAGTCTAAATGGTCAAATTATTGGTGGCGGACGGGAGGCATGAAATCGTTGTTTGACGACAAAAACATGTGTCACGGGAGGCCAAAATAGCCTTACGGGCCTCCGGGGACTAAAACGTGTACTTTGGTTTGGACACTAAAATTCTACCATGCCTGCAAGCTTACTATGGTTTGGAGACTCAAACTTCATTTTACTATGGTTTGGACACTAAAACCCTTTAGTTTCAGTGTTTAAGGTTAGGGTTTAGGGATTGGATTCGAGGTCTAGGTTACCATAAAAACGTGTGCTATAGCTCACTTGTGGCAAAAAATGTCGTAACGGCCTCTCCGGTCTAAAATGTAGGTGGCAGGTCGGATACATGAAATTGGCTCTTTGGCCATGGAAACGTGTGCTAAAGCTCGTGGGAGGCCAAGAACAACTTTAAGGTACTCTGGGGACCAAAACGCGGGTGGTGGAACACGTACATAAAAATGGTCGCTCGACCATGAAAACGTGTGCTATAGCTTACGGGAGGCCATAAACAGCCTTAGCAGTCTCAGTGGCCAAATCATGGGTGGCGGACGGGAGGCATGAAACCGTTGTTTGACGATCAAAACATGTGTCACGGGAGGCCAAAAATAGCCTTACCGGCCTCCGGGGACCAAAACGTGTACTATGGTTTGGACACTAAAATTCTACTATGTCAGCAAAGTTGATATGGTTGGGAGACTCAAATTTCATTTTACCATGGTTTCGACACTAAAATCCTTTAGTGTCAATGTTTAGGTTTAGGGTTTAGGGATAGGATTTAGGGTATAGGTTTCCATAAAATCGTATGATATAGCTCATGGGTGGCAAAAAAAATGCCCTAACGGCCTCCCCGGTCTAAAACGAAGGTGGCATGTCGCATACATAAAATTGGCTGTTTGGCCACGGAAATGTGTGATATAGCTCGCGGGAGGCCAAGAACCGCTTTAAGGTGCTCCGGGGACAAAAACACGTGTGGCGGAACGTGGACATAAAAATGGTCGTTGGGCCATGAAAACGTGTGCTATAGCTCACGGGAGGCCAAAACAGCCTTACCAGTCTAAATGGTCAAATTATTGGTGGCGGACGGGAGGCATGAAATCGTTGTTTGACGATGAAAACATGTGTCACGGGAGGCCAAAAATAGCCTTACCGGCCTCCGGCGACCAAAATGTGTACTATGGTTTCGACATTAAAATTCTACTATGTCAGCAAAGTTGATATGGTTGTGAGACTCAAATTTCATTTTACCATGGTTTCGACACTAAAATCCTTTAGTGTCGATGTTTAGGTTTAGGTTTTAGGGATAGGATTTAGGATATAGGTTTCCATAAAATCATATGATATAGCTCACGGGTGGCAAAAAAAATGCCCTAACGGCCTCCCCGGTCTAAAACGAAGGTGGCATGTCGCATTCATAAAATTGGCTGTTTGGCCACGGAAATGTGTGATATAGCTCGAGGGAGGCTAAGAACCGCTTTAAGGTGCTCCGCGGACAAAAACACGTGTGGCGGAACGCGGACATAAAAATGGTCGTTGGGCCATGAAAACGTGTGCTATAGCTCACGGGAGGCCAAAACTGCCTTACCAGTCTAAATGGTCAAATCATGGGTGGCGGACGGGAGGCACGAAATCGCTATTCGACGACAAAAACATGTGTCACGGGAGGCCCTAAACCCTAAACCCTACAGCTTGTGGGAGGCCAAGAACAACTTTAAGGTGCTCTGGGGACCAAAACGCGGGTGGTGGAACACGTACTTAAAAATGGTCGCTCGACCATGAAAATGTGTGCCATAGCTTATGGGAGGCCATAAACAGCCTTAGCAGTCTCATTGGCCAAATCATGGGTGGCGGACGGGAGGCATGAAATCGTTGTTTGACGATGAAAAAATGTGTCACGGGAGGCCAAAAATAGCCTTACCGGCCTCCAGGGACCAAAATGTGTACTATGGTTTGGACACTAAAATTCTACTGTGTCAGCAAAGTTGATATGGTTGGGAGACTCAAATTTCATTTTACCATGGTTTCGACACTAAAATCCTTTAGTGTCGATGTTTAGGTTTAGGGTTTAGGGATAGGATTTAGGGTCTAGGTTTCCATAAAATCGTGTGCTATAGCTCACGGGTGGCAAAAAAATGCCATAACAGCCTCCCTAGTCTAAAACGAAGGTGGCAGGTCGGATACATAAAATTGGCTGTTTGGCCACGGAAATGTGTGATATAGCTCGCGGGAGGCCAAGAACCGCTTTAAGGTGCTCCGGGGACAAAAACACGTGTGGCGGAACGTGGACATAATAATGGTCGCTGGGCCATGAAAACGTGTGCTATAGCTCACGGGAGGCCGAAACAGCCTTACCAGTCTCAATGGTCAAATCATGGGTGGCGGACGGGAGGCACGAAATCGCTGTTTGACGACAAAAACATGTGTCACGGGAGGCCCTAAAACCTAAACCCTAAACCCTAAACCCTACAGCTCGTGGGAGGCCAAGAACAACTTTAAGGTGCTTTGGGGACCAAAACGCGGGTGGTGGAACACGTACTTAAAAATGGTCGCTCGACCATGAAAACGTGTGCTATAGCTTACGGGAGGCATGAAACCGTTTTTTGACGATGAAAACATGTGTCACGGAGGCCAAAAATAGCCTTACCTGCCTCAGGCGACGAAAACGTGTACTATGGTTTGGACACTAAAATTCTACTATGTCAGCAAAGTTGATATGGTTGGGAGACTCAAATTTCATTTTACCATGGTTTCGACACTAAAATCCTTTAGTGTCGATGTTTAGGTTTAGGGTTTAGGGATAGGATTTCGGGTATAGGTTTCCATAAAATCGTATGATATAGCTCACGGGTGGCAAAAAAAATGCCCTAACGGCCTCCCCGGTCTAAAACGAAGGTGGCAGGTCAGATACATAAAATTGGCTGTTTGGCCACGGAAATGTGTGATATAGCTCGCGGGAGGCCAAGAACCGCTTTAAGGTGCTCCGGGGACAAAAACACATGTGGCGGAATGCGGACATAAAAATGGTCGCTCGGCCATGAAAACGTGTGATATAGCTCACGGGAGGCCAAAACATCCTAACCAGTCTCAATGGTCAAATCATGGGTGGCGGACGGGAGGCACGAAATCACTGTTCGACGATAAAAACATGTGTCACGGGAGGCCAAAATAGCCTTACGGGCCTCCGGGGACTAAAACGTGTACTTTGGTTTGGACACTAAAATTCTACCATGCCTGCAAGCTTACTATGGTTTGGAGACTCAAACTTCATTTTACTATGGTTTGGACACTAAAACCTTTTAGTTTCGGTGTTTAAGGTTAGGGTTTAGGGATTGGATTCGGGGTCTAGGTTACCATAAAAACGTGTGCTATAGCTCACTTGTGGCAAAAAATGTCGTAACGGCCTCTCCGGTCTAAAACGTAGGTGGCAGGTCGGATACATCAAATTGGCTCTTTGGCCACGGAAACGTGTGCTAAAGCTCGGGATAGGATTTAGGGTATAGGTTTCCATAAAATCATATGATATAGCTCACGGGTGGCAAAAAAAATGCCCTAACGGCCTCCCCGGTCTAAAACGAAGGTGGCATGTCGCATTCATAAAATTGGCTGTTTGGCCACGGAAATGTGTGATATAGCTCGAGGGAGGCTAAGAACCGCTTTAAGGTGCTCCGCGGACAAAAACACGTGTGGCGGAACGCGGACATAAAAATGGTCGTTGGGCCATGAAAACGTGTGCTATAGCTCACGGGAGGCCAAAACTGCCTTACCAGTCTAAATGGTCAAATCATGGGTGGCGGACGGGAGGCACGAAATCGCTATTCGACGACAAAAACATGTGTCACGGGAGGCCCTAAACCCTAAACCCTACAGCTTGTGGGAGGCCAAGAACAACTTTAAGGTGCTCTGGGGACCAAAACGCGGGTGGTGGAACACGTACTTAAAAATGGTCGCTCGACCATGAAAATGTGTGCCATAGCTTATGGGAGGCCATAAACAGCCTTAGCAGTCTCATTGGCCAAATCATGGGTGGCGGACGGGAGGCATGAAATCGTTGTTTGACGATGAAAAAATGTGTCACGGGAGGCCAAAAATAGCCTTACCGGCCTCCAGGGACCAAAATGTGTACTATGGTTTGGACACTAAAATTCTACTGTGTTAGCAAAGTTGATATGGTTGGGAGACTCAAATTTCATTTTACCATGGTTTCGACACTAAAATCCTTTAGTGTCGATGTTTAGGTTTAGGGTTTAGGGATAGGATTTAGGGTCTAGGTTTCCATAAAATCGTGTGCTATAGCTCACGGGTGGCAAAAAAATGCCATAACAGCCTCCCTAGTCTAAAACGAAGGTGGCAGGTCGGATACATAAAATTGGCTGTTTGGCCACGGAAATGTGTGATATAGCTCGCGGGAGGCCAAGAACCGCTTTAAGGTGCTCCGGGGACAAAAACACGTGTGGCGGAACGTGGACATAATAATGGTCGCTGGGCCATGAAAACGTGTGCTATAGCTCACGGGAGGCCGAAACAGCCTTACCAGTCTCAATGGTCAAATCATGGGTGGCGGACGGGAGGCACGAAATCGCTGTTTGACGACAAAAACATGTGTCACGGGAGGCCCTAAAACCTAAACCCTAAACCCTAAACCCTACAGCTCGTGGGAGGCCAAGAACAACTTTAAGGTGCTTTGGGGACCAAAACGCGGGTGGTGGAACACGTACTTAAAAATGGTCGCTCGACCATGAAAACGTGTGCTATAGCTTACGGGAGGCATGAAACCGTTTTTTGACGATGAAAACATGTGTCACGGAGGCCAAAAATAGCCTTACCTGCCTCAGGCGACGAAAACGTGTACTATGGTTTGGACACTAAAATTCTACTATGTCAGCAAAGTTGATATGGTTGGGAGACTCAAATTTCATTTTACCATGGTTTCGACACTAAAATCCTTTAGTGTCGATGTTTAGGTTTAGGGTTTAGGGATAGGATTTCGGGTATAGGTTTCCATAAAATCGTATGATATAGCTCACGGGTGGCAAAAAAAATGCCCTAACGGCCTCCCCGGTCTAAAACGAAGGTGGCAGGTCAGATACATAAAATTGGCTGTTTGGCCACGGAAATGTGTGATATAGCTCGCGGGAGGCCAAGAACCGCTTTAAGGTGCTCCGGGGACAAAAACACATGTGGCGGAATGCGGACATAAAAATGGTCGCTCGGCCATGAAAACGTGTGATATAGCTCACGGGAGGCCAAAACATCCTAACCAGTCTCAATGGTCAAATCATGGGTGGCGGACGGGAGGCACGAAATCACTGTTCGACGATAAAAACATGTGTCACGGGAGGCCAAAATAGCCTTACGGGCCTCCGGGGACTAAAACGTGTACTTTGGTTTGGACACTAAAATTCTACCATGCCTGCAAGCTTACTATGGTTTGGAGACTCAAACTTCATTTTACTATGGTTTGGACACTAAAACCTTTTAGTTTCGGTGTTTAAGGTTAGGGTTTAGGGATTGGATTCGGGGTCTAGGTTACCATAAAAACGTGTGCTATAGCTCACTTGTGGCAAAAAATGTCGTAACGGCCTCTCCGGTCTAAAACGTAGGTGGCAGGTCGGATACATCAAATTGGCTCTTTGGCCACGGAAACGTGTGCTAAAGCTCGTGAGAGGCCAAGAACAAGTTTAAGGTACTCTGGGGACCAAAACGCGGGTGGTGGAACACGTACATAAAAATGGTCGCTCGACCATGAAAACGTGTGCTATAGCTTACGGGAGGCCATAAACAGCCTTAGCAGTCTCAGTGGCCAAATCATGGGTGGCGGACAGGAGGCATGAAACCGTTGTTTGACGATGAAAACATGTGTCACGGGAGGCCAAAAATAGCCTTACCGGCCTCCGGGGACCAAAACGTGTACTATGGTTTGGACACTAAAATTCTACTATGTCAGCAAAGTTGATATGGTTGGGAGACTCAAATTTCATTTTACCATAGTTTCGACACTAAAATCCTTTAGTGTCGATGTTTAGGTTTAGGGTTTAGGGATAGGATTTAGGGTATAGGTTTCCATAAAATCGTATGATATAGCTCACGGGTGGCAAAAAAATGCCCTAACGACCTCCCCGGTCTAAAACGAAGGTGGCATGTTGCATACATAAAATTGGTTGTTTGGCCACGGAAATGTGTGATATAGCTCGCGGGAGGCCAAGAACCGCTTTAAGGTGCTCCGGGGACAAAAACACGTGTGGCGGAACGCGGACATAAAAATGGTCGTTGGGCCATGAAAACGTGTGTTATAGCTCACGGGAGGCCAAAACAGCCTTACCAGTCTAAATGGTCAAATTATTGGTGGCGGACGGGAGGCATGAAATCGTTGTTTGACGATGAAAACATGTGTCACGGGAGGCCAAAAATAGCCTTACCGGCCTCCGGCGACCAAAATGTGTACTATGGTTTGGACATTAAAATTCTACTATGTCAGCAAAGTTGATATGGTTGGGAGACTCAAATTTCATTTTACCATGGTTTCGACACTAAAATCCTTTAGTGTCGATGTTTAGGTTTAGGGTTTAGGGATAGTATTTAGGGTATAGGTTTCCATAAAATCGTATGATATAGCTCACGGGTGGCAAAAAAATGCCCTAACGGCCTCCCCGGTCTAAAACGAAGGTGGCATGTCGCATTCATAAAATTGGCTGTTTGGCCACGGAAATGTGTGATATAGCTCGCGGGAGGCTAAGAACCGCTTTAAGGTGCTCCGGGGACAAAAACACGTGTGGCGAACGCGGACATAAAAATGGTCGTTGGGCCATGAAAACGTGTGCTATAGCTCACGGGAGGCCAAAACAGCCTTACCAGTCTAAATGGTCAAATCATGGGTGGCGGACGGGAGGCACGAAATCGCTATTCGACGACAAAAACATGTGCCACGGGAGGCCCTAAACCCTAAACCCTACAGCTCGTGGGAGGCCAAGAACAACTTTAAGGTGCTCTGGGGACCAAAACGCGGGTGGTGGAACACGTACTTAAAAATGGCCGCTCGACCATGAAAATGTGTGCCATAGCTTATGGGAGGCCATAAACAGCCTTAGCAGTCTCAGTGGCCAAATCATGGGTGGCGGACGGGAGGCATGAAATCGTTGTTTGACGATGAAAACATGTGTCACGGGAGGCCAAAAATAGCCTTACCGGCCTCCAGGGACCAAAATGTGTACTATGGTTTGGACACTAAAATTCTACTGTGTCACCAAAGTTGATATGGTTGGGAGACTCAAATTTCATTTTACCATGGTTTCGACACTAAAATCCTTTAGTGTCGATGTTTAGGTTTAGGGTTTAGGGATAGGATTTAGGGTCTAGGTTTCCATAAAATCGTGTGCTATAGCCCACGGGTGGCAAAAAAATGCCATAACAGCCTCCCTAGTCTAAAACGAAGGTGGTAGGTCGGATACATAAAATTGGCTGTTTGGCCACGGAAATGTGTGATATAGCTCGCGGGAGGCCAAGAACCGCTTTAAGGTGCTCCGGGGACAAAAACACGTGTGGCGGAACGCGGACATAAAAATGGTCGCTGGGCCATGAAAACGTGTGCTATAGCTCACGGGAGGCCAAAACAGCCTTACCAGTCTCAATGGTCAAATCATGGGTGGCGGAAGGGAGGCACGAAATCGCTGTTCGACGACAAAAACATGTGTCACAGGAGGCCCTAAAACCTAAACCCTAAACCCTATAGCTCGTGGGAGGCCAAGAACAACTTTAAGGTGCTTTGGGGACCAAAACGCGGGTGGTGGAACACGTACTTAAAAATAGTCGCTCGATCATGAAAACGTGTGCTATAGCTTACGAGAGGCATGAAACCGTTGTTTGACGATGAAAACATGTGTCACGGGAGGCCAAAAATAGCCTTACCGGCCTCCGGCGACCAAAACGTGTACTATGGTTTGGACACAAATTCTACTATGTCAGCAAAGTTGATATGGTTGGGAGACTCAAATTTCATTTTACCATGGTTTCGACACTAAAATCCTTTAGTGTCAATGTTTAGGTTTAGGTTTAAGGATAGGATTTAGGGTCTAGGTTTCCATGAAATCGTGTGCTATAGCTCACGGGTGGCAAAAAAATGCCATAACGGCCTCCCCTGTCTAAAATGAAGGTGGCAGGTCGGATACATAAAATTGGCTGTTTGGCCACGGAAATGTGTGATATAGCTCGCGGGAGGCCAAGAACCGCTTTAAGGTGCTCCGTGGACATAAACACGTGTGGCAAAATGCGGACATAAAAATGGTCGCTCGGCCATGAAAACGTGTGATATAGCTCACGGGAGGCCAAAACAGCCTTACCAGTCTCAATGGTCAAATCATGGGTGGCGGACGGGAGGCACGAAATCACTGTTCGACGACAAAAACATGTGTCACGGGAGGCCAAAATAGCCTTACGGGCCTCCGGGGACTAAAACGTGTACTTTGGTTTGGACACTAAAATTCTACCATGCCTGCAAGCTTACTATGGTTTGGAGACTCAAACTTCATTTTACTATGGTTTGGACACTAAAACCTTTTAGTTTCGGTGTTTAAGGTTAGGGTTTAGGGATTGGATTCGGGGTCTAGGTTACCATAAAAACGTGTGTTATAGCTCACTTGTGGCAAAAAATGTCGTAACGGCCTCTCCGGTCTAAAATGTAGGTGGCAGGTCGGATACATGAAATTGGCTCTTTGGCCACGGAAACGTGTGCTACAGCTCGTGGGAGGCCGAGAACAACTTTAAGGTACTCTGGGGACCAAAACGCGGGTGGTGGAACACGTACATAAAAATGGTCGCTCGACCATGAAAACGTGTGCTATAGCTTACGGGAGGCCATAAACAGCCTTAGCAGTCTCAGTGGCCAAATCATGGGTGGCGGACGGGAGGCATGAAACCGTAGTTTGATGATGAAAACATGTGTCACGAGAGGCCAAAAATAGCCTTACCGGCCTCCGGGGACCAAAACGTGTACTATGGTTTGGACACTAAAATTCTACTATGTCAGCAAAGTTGATATGGTTGGGAGACTCAAATTTCATTTTACCATAGTTTCGACACTAAAATCCTTTAGTGTCGATGTTTAGGTTTAGGGTTTAGGGATAGGATTTAGGGTATAGGTTTCCATAAAATCGTATGATATAGCTCACGGGTGGCAAAAAAATGCCCTAACGACCTCACCGGTCTAAAACGAAGGTGGCATGTCGCATACATAAAATTGGCTGTTTGGCCACAGAAATGTGTGATATAGCTCGCGGGAGGCCAAGAACCGCTTTAAGGTGCTCCGGGGACAAAAACACGTGTGGCAGAACGCGGACATAAAAATGGTCGTTGGGCCATGAAAACGTGTGCTATAGCTCACGGGAGGCCAAAACAGCCTTACCAGTCTAAATGGTCAAATTATTGGTGGCGGACGGGAGGCATGAAATCGTTGTTTGACGATGAAAACATGTGTCACGGGAGGCCAAAAATAGCCTTACCGGCCTCCGGCGACCAAAATGTGTACTATGGTTTGGACATTAAAATTCTACTATGTCAGCAAAGTTGATATGGTTGGGAGACTCAAATTTCATTTTACCATGGTTTCGACACTAAAATCCTTTAGTGTCGATGTTTAGGTTTAGGATTTAGGGATAGGATTTAGGGTATAGGTTTCCATAAAATCGTATGATATAGCTCACGGGTGGCAAAAAAATGCCCTAACGGCCTCCCCGGTCTAAAACGAAGGTGGCATGTCGCATTCATAAAATTGGCTGTTTGGCCACGGAAATGTGTGATATAGCTCGCGGGAGGCTAAGAACTGCTTTAAGGTGCTCCGGGGACAAAAACACGTGTGGCGGAACGCGGACATAAAAATGGTCGTTGGGCCATGAAAACGTGCGCTATAGCTCATGGGAGGCCAAAACAGCCTTACCAGTCTAAATGGTCAAATCATGGGTGGCGGACGGGAGGCACGAAATCGCTATTCGACGACAAAAACATGTGTCACGGGAGGCCCTAAACCCTAAACCCTATAGCTCGTGGGAGGCCAAGAACAACTTTAAGGTGCTCTGGGGACCAAAACGCGGGTGGTGGAACACGTACTTAAAAATGGTCGCTCGACCATGAAAATGTGTGCCATAGCTTATGGGAGGCCATAAACAGCCTTAGCAGTCTCAGTGGCCAAATCATGGGTGGCAGACGGGAGGCATGAAATCGTTGTTTGACGATGAAAACATGTGTCACGGGAGGCCAAAAATAGCCTTACCGGCCTCCAGGGACCAAAATGTGTACTATGGTTTGGACACTAAAATTCTACTGTGTCAGCAAAGTTGATATGGTTGGGAGACTCAAATTTCATTTTACCATGGTTTCGACACTAAAATCCTTTAGTGTCGATGTTTAGGTTTAGGGTTTAGGGATAGGATTTAGGGTCTAGGTTTCCATAAAATCGTGTGCTATAGCTCACGGGTGGCAAAAAAATGCCATAACAGCCTCCCTAGTCTAAAACGAAGGTGGTAGGTCGGATACATAAAATTGGCTGTTTGGCCACGGAAATGTGTGATATAGCTCGCGGGAGGCCAAGAACCGCTTTAAGGTGCTCCGGGGACAAAAACACGTGTGGCGGAACGCGGACATAAAAATGGTCGCTGGGCCATGAAAACGTGTGCTATAGCTCACGGGAGGCCAAAACAGCCTTACCAGTCTAAATGGTCAAATTATTGGTGGCGGACGGGAGGCATGAAATCGTTGTTTGACGATGAAAACATGTGTCACGGGAGGCCAAAAATAGCCTTACCGGCCTCCGGCGACCAAAATGTGTACTATGGTTTGGACATTAAAATTCTACTATGTCAGCAAAGTTGATATGGTTGGGAGACTCAAATTTCATTTTACCATGGTTTCGACACTAAAATCCTTTAGTGTCGATGTTTAGGTTTAGGATTTAGGGATAGGATTTAGGGTATAGGTTTCCATAAAATCGTATGATATAGCTCACGGGTGGCAAAAAAATGCCCTAACGGCCTCCCCGGTCTAAAACGAAGGTGGCATGTCGCATTCATAAAATTGGCTGTTTGGCCACGGAAATGTGTGATATAGCTCGCGGGAGGCTAAGAACTGCTTTAAGGTGCTCCGGGGACAAAAACACGTGTGGCGGAACGCGGACATAAAAATGGTCGTTGGGCCATGAAAACGTGCGCTATAGCTCATGGGAGGCCAAAACAGCCTTACCAGTCTAAATGGTCAAATCATGGGTGGCGGACGGGAGGCACGAAATCGCTATTCGACGACAAAAACATGTGTCACGGGAGGCCCTAAACCCTAAACCCTATAGCTCGTGGGAGGCCAAGAACAACTTTAAGGTGCTCTGGGGACCAAAACGCGGGTGGTGGAACACGTACTTAAAAATGGTCGCTCGACCATGAAAATGTGTGCCATAGCTTATGGGAGGCCATAAACAGCCTTAGCAGTCTCAGTGGCCAAATCATGGGTGGCAGACGGGAGGCATGAAATCGTTGTTTGACGATGAAAACATGTGTCACGGGAGGCCAAAAATAGCCTTACCGGCCTCCAGGGACCAAAATGTGTACTATGGTTTGGACACTAAAATTCTACTGTGTCAGCAAAGTTGATATGGTTGGGAGACTCAAATTTCATTTTACCATGGTTTCGACACTAAAATCCTTTAGTGTCGATGTTTAGGTTTAGGGTTTAGGGATAGGATTTAGGGTCTAGGTTTCCATAAAATCGTGTGCTATAGCTCACGGGTGGCAAAAAAATGCCATAACAGCCTCCCTAGTCTAAAACGAAGGTGGTAGGTCGGATACATAAAATTGGCTGTTTGGCCACGGAAATGTGTGATATAGCTCGCGGGAGGCCAAGAACCGCTTTAAGGTGCTCCGGGGACAAAAACACGTGTGGCGGAACGCGGACATAAAAATGGTCGCTGGGCCATGAAAACGTGTGCTATAGCTCACGGGAGGCCGAAACAGCCTTACCAGTCTCAATGGTGAAATCATGGGTGGCGGACGGGAGGCACGAAATCGCTGTTCGACGACAAAAACATGTGTCACAGGAGGCCCTAAAACCTAAACCCTAAACCCTACAGCTCGTGGGAGGCCAAGAACAACTTTAAGGTGCTCTGAGGACCAAAACGCGGGTGGTGGAACACGTACTTAAAAATAGTCGCTCGATCATGAAAACGTGTGCTATAGCTTACGGGAGGCATGAAACCGTTGTTTGACGATGTAAACATGTGTCACGGGAGGCCAAAAATAGCCTTACCGGCCTCCGGCGACCAAAACGTGTACTATGGTTTGGACACAAATTCTACTATGTCAGCAAAGTTGATATGGTTGGGAGACTCAAATTTCATTTTACCGTGGTTTCGACACTAAAATCCTTTAGTGTCAATGTTTAGGTTTAGGTTTAAGGATAGGATTTAGGGTCTAGGTTTCCATGAAATCGTGTGCTATAGCTCACGGGTGGCAAAAAAATGCCATAACGGCCTCCCCGGTCTAAAACGAAGGTGGCAGGTCGGATACATAAAATTGGCTGTTTGGCCACGGAAATGTGTGATATTGCTCGCGGGAGGCCAAGAACCGCTTTAAGGTGCTCCGTGGACAAAAACACGTGTGGCGGAATGCGGACATAAAAATGGTCGCTCGGCCATGAAAACGTGTGATATAGCTCACGGGAGGCCAAAACAGCCTTACCAGTCTCAATGGTCAAATCATGGGTGGCGGACGGGAGGCACGAAATCACTGTTCGACGACAAAAACATGTGTCACGGGAGGCCAAAATAGCCTTACGGGCCTCCGGGGACTAAAACGTGTACTTTGGTTTGGACACTAAAATTCTACCATGCCTGCAAGCTTACTATGGTTTGGAGACTCAAACTTCATTTTACTATGGTTTGGACACTAAAACCTTTTAGTTTCGGTGTTTAAGGTTAGGGTTTAGGGATTGGATTCGGGGTCTAGGTTACCATAAAAACGTGTGCTATAGCTCACTTGTGGCAAAAAATGTCGTAACGGCCTCTCCGGTCTAAAATGTAGGTGGCAGGTCGGATACATGAAATTGGCTCTTTGGCCACGGAAACGTGTGCTACAGCTCGTGGGAGGCCGAGAACAACTTTAAGGTACTCTGGGGACCAAAACGCGGGTGGTGGAACACGTACATAAAAATGGTCGCTCGACCATGAAAACGTGTGCTATAGCTTACGGGAGGCCATAAACAGCCTTAACAGTCTCAGTGGCCAAATCATGGGTGGCGGACGGGAGGCATGAAACCGTTGTTTGACGATGAAAACATGTGTCACGAGAGGCCAAAAATAGCCTTACCGGCCTCCGGGGACCAAAACGTGTACTATGGTTTGGACACTAAAATTCTACTATGTCAGCAAAGTTGATATGGTTGGGAGACTCAAATTTCATTTTACCATGATTTCGACACTAAAATCCTTTAGTGTCATTGTTTAGGTTTAGGGTTTAGGGATAGGATTTAGGGTATAGGTTTCCATAAAATCGTATGATATAGCTCACGGGTGGCAAAAAAAATGCCCTAACGGCCTCCCCGGTCTAAAATGAAGGTGGCATGTCGCATACATAAAATTGGCTGTTTGGCCACGGAAAAGTGTGATATAGCTCGCGGGAGGCCAAGAACCGCTTTAAGGTGCTCCGGGGACAAAAACACGTGTGGCGGAACGCGGACATAAAAATGGTCGTTGGGCCATGAAAACGTGTGCTATAGCTCACGGGAGGCCAAAACAGCCTTACCAGTCTAAATGGTCAAATTATTGGTGGCGGACGGGAGGCATGAAATCGTTGTTTGACGATGAAAACATGTGTCACGGGAGGCCAAAAATAGCCTTACCGGCCTCCGGGGACCAAAATGTGTACTATGGTTTGGACATTAAAATCCTTTAGTGTCGATGTTTAGGTTTAGGGTTTAGGGATAGGATTTAGGGTATAGGTTTCCATAAAATCGTATGATATAGATCACGGGTGGCAAAAAAAATGCCCTAATGGCCTCCCCGGTCTAGAACGAAGGTGGCATGTCGCATTCAAAAAATTGGCTGTTTGGCCACGGAAATGTGTGATATAGCTCGCGGGAGGCTAAGAACCGCTTTAAGGTGCTTCGGGGACAAAAACACGTGTGGCGGAACGCGGACATAAAAATGGTCGTTGGGCCATGAAAACGTGTGCTATAGCTCACGGGAGGCCAAAACAGCCTTACCAGTCTAAATGGTCAAATCATGGGTGGCGGACGGGAGGCACGAAATCGCTATTCGACGACAAAAACATGTGTCACGGGAGGCCCTAAACCCTAAACCCTACAGCTCGTGGGAGGCCAAGAACAACTTTAAGGTGCTCTGGGGACCAAAACGCGGGTGGTGGAAGACGTACTTAAAAATGGTCGCTCGACCATGAAAATGTGTGCCATAGCTTATGGGAGGCCATAAACAGCCTTAGCAGTCTCAGTGGCCAAATCATGGGTGGCGGACGGGAGGCATGAAATCGTTGTTTGACGATGAAAACATGTGTCACGGGAGGCCAAAAATAGCCTTACCGGCCTCCAGGGACCAAAATGTGTACTATGGTTTGGACACTAAAATTCTACTGTGTCAGCAAAGTTGATATGGTTGGGAGACTCAAATTTCATTTTACCATGGTTTCGACACTAAAATCCTTTAGTGTCGATGTTTAGGTTTAGGGTTTAGGGATAGGATTTAGGGTCTAGGTTTCCATAAAATCGTGTGCTATAGCTCACGGGTGGCAAAAAAATGCCATAACAGCCTCCCTAGTCAAAAACGAAGGTGGCAAGTCGGATACATAAAATTGGCTGTTTGGCCACGGAAATGTGTGATATAGCTCGCGGGAGGCCAAGAACCACTTTAAGGTGCTCCGGGGACAAAAACACGTGTGGCGGAACGCGGACATAAAAATGGTCGCTGGGCCATGAAAACGTGTGCTATAGCTCACGGGAGGCCGAAACAGCCTTACCAATCTCAATGGTCAAATCATGGGTGGCGGACGGGAGGCACGAAATCGCTGTTCGACAACAAAAACATGTGTCACGGGAGGCCCTAAAACCTAAACCCTAAACCCTACAGCTCGTGGGAGGCCAAGAACAACTTTAAGGTGCTCTGGGGACCAAAACGCGGGTGGTGGAACACGTACTTAAAAATGGTCGCTCGACCATGAAAACGTGTGCTATAGCTTACGGGAGGCATGAAACTGTTGTTTGACGATGAAAACATGTGTCACGGGAGGCCAAAAATAGCCTTACCGGCCTCAGGCGACGAAAACGTGTACTATGGTTTGGACACTAAAATTCTACTATGTCAGCAAAGTTGATATGGTTGGGAGACTCAAATTTCATTTTACCATGGTTTCGACACTAAAATCCTTTAGTGTCGATGTTTAGGTTTAGGGTTTAGGGATAGGATTTAGGGTATAGGTTTCCATAAAATCGTATGATATAGCTAACGGGTGGCAAAAAAATGCCCTAACGGCCTCCCCGGTCTGAAACAAAGGTGGCATGTCGCATACATAAAATTGGCTGTTTGGCCACGGAAATGTGTGATATAGCTCGCGGGAGGCCAAGAACCGCTTTAAGGTGCTCCGGGGACAAAAACACGTGTGGCGGAACGCGGACATAAAAATGGTCGTTGGGCCATGAAAACGTGTGCTATAGCTCACGGGAGGCCAAAACAGCCTTACCAGTCTAAATGGTCAAATTATTGGTGGCGGACGGGAGGCATGAAATCGTTGTTTGACGATGAAAACATGTGTCACGGGAGGCCAAAAATAGCCTTACCGGCCTCCGGCGACCAAAATGTGTACTATGGTTTGGACATTAAAATTCTACTATGTCAGCAAAGTTGATATGGTTGGGAGACTCAAATTTCATTTTACCATGGTTTCGACACTAAAATCCTTTAGTGTCGATGTTTAGGTTTAGGGTTTAGGGATAGTATTTAGGGTATAGGTTTCCATAAAATCGTATGATATAGCTCACGGGTGGCAAAAAAATGCCATAACGGCCTCCCCGGTCTAAAATGAAGGTGGCAGGTCGGATACTTAAAATTGGCTGTTTGGCCACGGAAATGTGTGATATAGCTCGCGGGAGGCCAAGAACCGCTTTAAGGTGCTCCGTGGACAAAAACACGTGTGGCAAAATGCGGACATAAAAATGGTCGCTCGGCCATGAAAACGTGTGATATAGCTCACGGGAGGCCAAAACAGCCTTACCAGTCTCAATGGTCAAATCATGGGTGGCGGACGGGAGGCACGAAATCACTGTTCGACGACAAAAACATGTGTCACGGGAGGCCAAAATAGCCTTACGGGCCTCCGGGGACTAAAACGTGTACTTTGGTTTGGACACTAAAATTCTACCATGCCTGCAAGCTTACTATGGTTTGGAGACTCAAACTTCATTTTACTATGGTTTGGACACTAAAACCTTTTAGTTTCGGTGTTTAAGGTTAGGGTTTAGGGATTGGATTCGGGGTCTAGGTTACCATAAAAACGTGTGTTATAGCTCACTTGTGGCAAAAAATGTCGTAACGGCCTCTCCGGTCTAAAATGTAGGTGGCAGGTCGGATACATGTAATTGGCTCTTTGGCCACGGAAACGTGTGCTACAGCTCGTGGGAGGCCGAGAACAACTTTAAGGTACTCTAGGGACCAAAACGCGGGTGGTGGAACACGTACATAAAAATGGTCGCTCGACCATGAAAACGTGTGCTATAGCTTACGGGAGGCCATAAACAGCCTTAGCAGTCTCAGTGGCCAAATCATGGGTGGCAGACGGGAGGCATGAAACCGTAGTTTGACGATGAAAACATGTGTCACGAGAGGCCAAAATAGCCTTACCGGCCTCCGGGGACCAAAACGTGTACTATGGTTTGGACACTAAAATTCTACTATGACAGCAAAGTTGATATGGTTGGGAGACTCAAATTTCATTCTACCATAGTTTCGACACTAAAATCCTTTAGTGTCGATGTTTAGGTTTAGGGTTTAGGGATAGGATTTAGGGTATAGGTTTCCATAAAATCGTATGATATAGCTCACGGGTGGCAAAAAAATGCCCTAACGACCTCCCCGGTATAAAACGAAGGTGGCATGTCGCATACATAAAATTGGCTGTTTGGCCACGGAAATGTGTGATATAGCTCGCGGGAGGCCAAGAACCGCTTTAAGGTGCTCCGGGGACAAAAACACGTGTGGCGGAACGCGGACATAAAAATGGTCGTTGGGCCATGAAAACGTGTGCTATAGCTCACGGGAGGCCAAAACAGCCTTACCAGTCTAAATGGTCAAATTATTGGTGGCGGACGGGAGGCATGAAATCGTTGTTTGACGATGAAAACATGTGTCACGGGAGGCCAAAAATAGCCTTACCGGCCTCCGGCGACCAAAATGTGTACTATGGTTTGGACATTAAAATTCTACTATGTCAGCAAAGTTGATATGGTTGGGAGACTCAAATTTCATTTTACCATGGTTTCGACACTAAAATCCTTTAGTGTCGATGTTTAGGTTTAGGATTTAGGGATAGGATTTAGGGTATAGGTTTCCATAAAATTGTATGATATAGCTCACGGGTGGCAAAAAAAATGCCCTAACGGCCTCCCCGGTCTAAAACGAAGGTGGCATGTCGCATTCATAAAATTGGTTGTTTGGCCACGGAAATGTGTGATATAGCTCGCGGGAGGCTAAGAACTGCTTTAAGGTGCTCCGGGGACAAAAACACGTGTGGCGGAACGCGGACATAAAAATGGTCGTTGGGCCATGAAAACGTGCGCTATAGCTCATGGGAGGCCAAAACAGCCTTACCAGTCTAAATGGTCAAATCATGGGTGGCGGACGGGAGGCACGAAATCGCTATTCGACGACAAAAACATGTGTCACGGGAGGCCCTAAACCCTAAACCCTATAGCTCGTGGGAGGCCAAGAACAACTTTAAGGTGCTCTGGGGACCAAAACGCGGGTGGTGGAACACGTACTTAAAAATGGTCGCTCGACCATGAAAATGTGTGCCATAGCTTATGGGAGGCCATAAACAGCCTTAGCAGTCTCAGTGGCCAAATCATGGGTGGCAGACGGGAGGCATGAAATCGTTGTTTGACGATGAAAACATGTGTCACGGGAGGCCAAAAATAGCCTTACCGGCCTCCAGGGACCAAAATGTGTACTATGGTTTGGACACTAAAATTCTACTGTGTCAGCAAAGTTGATATGGTTGGGAGACTCAAATTTCATTTTACCATGGTTTCGACACTAAAATCCTTTAGTGTCGATGTTTAGGTTTAGGGTTTAGGGATAGGATTTAGGGCCTAGGTTTCCATAAAATCGTGTGCTATAGCTCACGGGTGGCAAAAAAATGCCATAACAGCCTCCCTAGTCTAAAACGAAGGTGGTAGGTCGGATACATAAAATTGGCTGTTTGGCCACGGAAATGTGTGATATAGCTCGCGGGAGGCCAAGAACCGCTTTAAGGTGCTCCGGGGACAAAAACACGTGTGGCGGAACGCGGACATATGAGAGCACCTAGAGGGGGGGTGAATAGGTGATCCTGTAAAAACTTAACCTTATAGCCACAAAACTTAGATTAAGCGTTAGCACAGTAATTGCCAAGTGGCTAGAGAGAACTCAAAACACGATAACCACAAGAAAGCAATCACAGAGTTGACACGGTGGTTATCCCGTGGTTCGGCCAAGTACAAAACTTGCCTACTCCACGTTGTGGCGTCCCAACGGACGAGAGTTGCACTCAACTCCTCTCAAGTGATCCAATGATCAACTTGAATACCACGGTGTTTTTCTTTCCTTTGATCTTTTCCCGTTTGCGAGGAATCTCCACAACTTGGAGTCTCTCGCCCTTACAATTGAGTTCACAAAGAAATACGGAGTAAGGTGGGAATGAGCAACGCACACAAGACTCGAAAATCAGAGCAACAACACGCACACAAGTTGCAACAAGAGCTCGCAACGCAACACAAAGAGTTCACAACTCCACAAGAGCTCTATATGCTATCACAATGAAACGAATGCGTGAGATTGATGTCTTGGTGCTTAGAAGAGTTGTAGGAATGCTTGGTGTTCTCCTCCATGCGCCAAGGGGTCCCTTTTATAGCCCCAAGGCAGCTAGGAGTCGTTGGGAACAAATCTGGAAGGCCATCTTTGCCTTCTGTCTCGTGGCGCACCGGACAGTCCGGTGCACACCGGACACTGTCCGGTGCCTGATTTGTTTCCTTAAACAGCGCATCCGACCATTGCTGTCTGAGTCAGATCTGCGCACAGTTGGCGCACCGGACATGTCCGGTGCACACCGGACAGTCCGGTGCCCCATTCCGACCGTTGGCTCGGCCACGTGTCGCGCGCCGATCGCGCGGCCGACCGTTGGCCCGGCCGACCGTTGGCTCACCGGACAGTCCGGTGCACACCGGACAGTCCGGTGAATTTTAGCCGAAGTCGCCGGAGAAAAACCCGAGAGCGGCTGGTTTGCTCCGCGCTGGTCTGGCGCACCGGACACTGTCCGGTGCACACCGGACAGTCCGGTGCCCCAGCCCGAAGCAGCCCTCCACTCCTCTTCTTCTTCCTGTTTCTAACACTTAGACAAGAATGTTAGTACACAAAACCAATGTACTAAGGCTTAGAAACATACCTTAACTTGTGATTTGCACTTTGTTCATCCATGGGCATATTTTCACATTTAAGCACTTGTGTTTGCACTCAATCACCAAAATACTTAGAAATGGCCCAAAGACACATTTCCCTTTCAATCTCCCCCTTTTTGGTGATTTATGCCAACACAACATAAAGCAAGTGCAAAACTACTTCAAATAAAAACTAACTTTGAGTTTTATTCAATTTTGGCATATATGAATCATCCTTTGTCACCACTTGGTTTGTTTTTGCAAATCAAACTCAAATCTCTATCTCTAAGTCAAACACACATGTTGAAGCATAAAGAGAGTCATTCCAAAGAAATTTGACCACGGATTTCAAAAACTCCCCCTTTTTCCCATAATCAACATTTCTCCCCACAAGAAGCCAACTTTTGACAAAAGAGACAATACAAGAGTTTTGATTTTCAAAATTTCTCAAGTGGTAGCTGATCCATTTATTGCTTTGGCCTCTCAAGTGGTAGCTGATCCATTTATTGCTTTGGCCTTTATTTTCTCCCCCTTTGGCATCAAGCACCAAAACGGGATCAATCTTGGCCCAGGAACCCCATTGCCTCACCAAAATTTGCAATTAAGAGCAAATGGCAATAAGAGTTCATGAGATGAACTTGGAAGTAATTACCCTCTCATCGGAGTGCAGTGGAAGTCTTTCATGGTCCAAGTCCACCTTTTCCCTTTCAATTCTCCTTCGAGACTAGATCAAGCAAACTCAAGCATATGGTTAGTCTCAAAGGGTCAAGTTGTAACACATCTCCCCCTAAACATGTGCATTACTTTGCAATGGACTTGTGAGGTCCAGGGAGTGTTTGTACAACTTGAGCACCACAATAAGCAACCAAATGCAGAATGAACCTGATCAAGGGCATAAACACATGTATGCTATAATTCAATCCAAGTTCCGCGAATCTAAGACATTTAGCTCACTACGCAACCTGCAAAAGGTCTTCTCATCTAGAGGCTTAGTGAAGATATCGGCTAGCTGGTTCTCGGTGCTAACATGAAACACTTCGATATCTCCCTTTTGCTGGTGGTCTCTCAAAAAGTGATGCCGGATGTCTATGTGCTTCGTGCGGCTGTGCTCAACAGGATTCTCCGCCATGCGGATAGCACTCTCATTGTCACATAGGAGTGGGACTTTGCTCAGATTGTAGCCAAAGTCCCTGAGGGTTTGCCTCATCCAAAGTAGTTGCGCGCAACACTGACCTGCGGCAACGTACTCGGCCTCAGCGGTGGATAGGGCAACGGATGTTTGTTTCTTAGAGTTCCATGACACCAGGGACCTTCCTAAGAATTGGCACGTCCCCGATGTACTCTTCCTATCGACCTTACATCCAGCATAGTCGGAGTCTGAGTATCCAACTAAGTCAAAGGTAGACCCCTTTGGATACCAGAGCCCGAAGCAAGGTGTAGCAACCAAATATCTAAGAATTCGCTTCACTGCCACTAAGTGACACTCCTTAGGATCGGATTGAAATCTAGCACACATGCATACGCTAAGCATAATATCCGGTCTACTAGCACATAAGTAAAGCAAAGAACCTATCATTGACCGGTATGCTTTTTGATCAACGGACTTACCTCCTTTGTTGAGGTCGGTGTGTCCGTCGGTTCCCATCGGTGTCTTTGCGGGCTTGGCGTCCTTCATCCCAAACCGCTTTAGCAGATCTTGCGTGTACTTCGTTTGGGAGATGAAGGTGCCGTCCTTGAGTTGCTTCACTTGGAACCCAAGGAAGTAGTTCAACTCGCCCATCATCGACATCTCGAATTTCTGCGTCATCACCCTGCTAAACTCTTCACAAGACTTTTGGTTAGTAGAACCAAATATTATGTCATCGACATAAATTTGGCACACAAACAAATCACCATCACATGTCTTTGTAAAAAGAGTTGGATCGGCTTTCCCAACCTTGAAAGCATTAGCAATTAAAAAGTCTCTAAGGCATTCATACCATGCTCTTGGGGCTTGCTTAAGTCCATAGAGCGCCTTAGAGAGCTTACACACGTGGTCGGGGTACCGTTCATCCTTGAAGCCAGGGGGTTGCTCCACGTACACCTCCTCCTTGATTGGCCCGTTGAGGAAAGCGCTCTTCACATCCATTTGGAACAACCTGAAAGAATGGTGAGCGGCATATGCTAGCAAGATACGAATTGATTCTAGCCTAGCCACAGGAGCAAATGTCTCCTCAAAGTCCAAACCTGCGACTTGGGCATAACCTTTTGCCACAAGTCGAGCCTTGTTCCTTGTCACCACCCCGTGCTCGTCTTGTTTGTTGCGGAACACCCACTTGGTTCCCACAACATTTTGCTTGGGACGAGGCACCAGTGTCCAAACTTCATTGCGCTTGAAGTTGTTTAACTCCTCTTGCATGGCCAACACCCAGTCCGGATCTAGCAAGGCCTCTTCTACCCTGAAAGGCTCAATAGAAGAGACAAAGGAGTAATGCTCACAAAAATTAACTAATCGAGATCGAGTAGTTACTCCCTTGCTAATGTCACCCAGAATTTGATCGACGGGATGATCCCTTTGAATCATCGCTCGAACTTGGGTTGGAGGTGCCGGTTGCGCTTCTTCCTCCATCACTTGATCATCTTGTGCTCCCCCTTGATCAAGCGCCTCCACTTGAGGTACCTGTTCGTCATCTTCGGTTGGGGGATGCACCATAGTTGAGGAAGAAGGTTGATCTCGTTTATCTTGTTCCTGTGGCCGTACTTCTCCAATCGCCATGGTCCGTATAGCGGCCGTCGGGACATCTTCTTCATCTACATCATCACAATCAACAACTTGCTCTCTTGGAGAGCCATTAGTCTCATCAAATACAACGTCGCTAGAGACTTCAACTAAACCCGATGATTTGTTGAAGACTCTATACGCCTTTGTATTTGAGTCATAACCTAACAAAAACCCTTCTACAGCTTTGGGAGCAAACTTAGAATTTCTACCCTTCTTCACTAGAATGTAGCATTTACTCCCAAATACACGAAAGTACGATACATTGGGTTTGTTACCGGTTAGTAGCTCATACGACGTCTTCTTGAGGAGGCGATGAAGGTAGACCCTGTTGATGGCGTGGCAAGCAGTGTTAACGGCTTCCGTCCAAAAGCACTCGGGGGTCTTGAACTCTCCTAGTATCGTCCTCGCCATATCGATGAGCGTCCTGTTCTTCCTCTCTACCACACCATTTTGCTGTGGTGTGTAGGGAGCGGAGAACTCGTGCTTGATCCCTTCCTCTTCAAGGAACTCCTCCACTTGAAGGTTCTTGAACTCGGATCCGTTGTCGCTCCTTATCTTCTTCACTTTGAGCTCAAACTCATTTTGAGCTCTCCTGAGGAAGCGTTTGAGGGTCCCTTGGGTTTCGGACTTTTCCTGCAAAAAGAACACCCAAGTGAAGCGGGAAAAGTCATCAACAATAACTAAACCATACTTACTTCCTCCTATGCTCAGATAGGCGACGGGTCCAAAAAGGTCCATATGCAGCATCTCCAAGAGTCTTGATGTCGTCATCACATTTTTGGTGTGATGAGAGCCTCCCACCTGTTTCCCTGCTTGACAAGCTGCACAAGGTCTATCTTTTTCGAATTGAACATTAGTTAGACCTATCACGTGTTCTCCCTTTAGAAGCTTGTGAAGGTTCTTCATCCCCACATGTGCTAAGCGGCGATGCCACAGCCAGCCCATGCTAGTCTTAGCTATTAAGCATGCATCTAGACCGGCCTCTTCTTTTGCAAAATCAACTAAATAAAGTTTGCCGTCTAATACACCCTTAAAAGCTAGTGAACCATCACTTCTTCTAAAGACAGACACATCTACATTTGTAAATAGACAGTTATATCCCATATTGCATAATTGACTCACAGATAGCAGATTATATCCAAGAGACTCAACTAAAAACACATTAGATATGGAGTGCTCATTAGAAATTGCAATTTTACTTAAACCTTTTACCTTGCCTTCATTCCCATCACCGAATATGATTGAGTCTTGGGAATCTTTATTCTTGACGTAGGAGGTGAACATTTTCTTCTCCCCCGTCATATGGTTTGTGCATCCGCTGTCGATAATCCAGCTTGAACCCCCGGATGCATAAACCTGCAAGGCAAATTTAGGCTTGGGTCTTAGGTACCCAACTTATGTTGGGTCCTACAAGGTTAGCACATATATCCTTAGGGACCCAAATGCAAGTTTTATCTCCCTTGCATCTTATCCCTAACTTTCTAGCAATTACCTTCTTATCCTTTCTACAAATAGCAAAGGGTGCATTGCAAGCATAATAAATGGTAGAAGGTTCATTTGCTACTTTCCTAGGAGCATGAATAACATTCTTTTTAGGAACAACATTTTTCCTAGTAACATTTCTATTATTCACATAAGAAGAACTAGGAGCAAACATGGCATGAGAATCATAAACATATGAATCAAAAGCATCATAACTCCTATTTGCATTTCTAGTATGTCTTCTATCATGATACAAAAAGGCATGGTTCCTTTTAGCACTAGTAGCCATAGGGGCCTTCCCTTTCTCCTTGGCGGGAATGGGAGCCTTATGGCTTGTTAAGTTCTTGGCTTCCCTCTTGAAGCCAAGCCCATCCTTAATTGAGGGATGTCTACCAACCGTGTAGGCATCCCTAGCAAATTTTAGTTTTTCGAAATCACTTTTGCTAGTCTTAAGTTGAGCATTAAGACTAGCCACTTCATCATTTAGTTTTGAATTTAAAACTAAGTGTTCACTACAAGCATTAACATCAAAATCCTTACACCTAGTACAAATTACAACATGTTCTACACAAGATTTAGATTTATTTGATACTTCTAATTTAGCATTCAAATCGTCATTAATGCTTCTTAATTTAGAAATTGTCTCATGGCAAGAAGATAATTCACAAGAAAGCATTTCATTTCTTTTAATTTCTAGAGCAAGAGAATTTTGTGCACTAACAAATTTATCATGTTCTTCATACAGCAAATCCTCTTGCTTTTCTACAAGTATGTTCTTATCATTCAAGGCATCAATCAATTCATTAATTTTGTCTACCTTGGTTCTATCTAGACCTTTAAACAAGCATGAATAATCAATTTCATCTTCATCACTAGATTCATCATCACTAGAAGAAGCATAAGTGGTATCTCGAGTACTTACCTTCTTCTCCCTTGCCATAAGGCAAGTATGACGCTCGTTGGGGAAGAGAGATGACTTGTTGAAGGCGGTGGCGGCGAGTCCTTCATTGTCGGAGTCGGAGGAGGAGCAGTCCGAATCCCACTCCTTTCCGATATGTGCTTCGCCCTTGGCCTTCTTGTAGTGCTTCTTCTTCTCTCTTTTGTTCCCCTTTTCCTGGTCACTTTCATTATCCGGACAGTTAGCAATAAAATGACCAAGCTTACCGCATTTGAAGCATGATCGCTTTCCCTTGGTCTTAGTCTTGCTCGGCTGTCCATTGCGACTCTTTAGCACCGTCTTGAATCGTTTGATGATGAGGGCCATCTCTTCATCATTAAGACCGGCCGCCTCAATTTGTGCCACCTTGCTGGGTAGCGTTTCCTTGCTTCTTGTTGCCTTGAGAGCAATGGGTTGAGGCTCATGGATTGGACCATTCAACGCGTCGTCCACGTACCTTGCCTCCTTGATCATCATTCGCCCACTCACAAATTTTCCAAGAATTTCTTCGGGCGACATCTTGATGTACCTAGGATTTTCACGAATATTGTTCACCAAGTGAGGATCAAGAACGGTAAATGACCTTAGCATTAGGCGGACGACGTCGTGATCCGTCCATCGCGTGCTTCCGTAGCTCCTTATTTTGTTGATAAGGATCTTGAGCCTGTTGTATGTTTGTGTCGGCTCCTCGCCCCTTATCATCGCAAATCGTCCGAGCTCGCCCTCCACCAACTCCATCTTGGTGAGTAAGGTGACATCATTCCCCTCATGAGAGATCTTGAGGGTGTCCCAAATCTGCTTGGCATTGTCCAAGCCGCTCACTTTGTGATACTCATCCCTGCACAGAGAGGCTAGCAACACAGTAGTAGCTTGTGCATTTTTATGGATCTGTTCATTAATAAATGAAGGGCTATCCGAACTATCAAATTTCATTCCACTTTCTACAATCTCCCAAATGCTTGGATGGAGAGAAAATAGGTGAGTACGCATTTTGTGACTCCAAAATCCGTAGTCCTCTCCATCAAAGTGAGGAGGCTTGCCAAGTGGAATGGGGAGCAAATGAGCATTTGAGCTATGTGGAATGCGCGAATAATCAAAAGAAAAGTTTGAGTTAACCGTCTTTTGTTTGTCGTGATCGTCGTTGTCCTTTTGGGAAGAAGAGGACTCGTCGCTGTCGTAGTAGACGATCTCCTTGATGCGCCTTGTCTTCTTCCTCTTCCCATCTTTGTGCCTGTGGCCCGCGCCCGAGTCGTTGGACTTGTCATCCCTTGGCTCGTTGACGAAGGACTCCTTCTCCTTGTCGTTGATCACAATTCCCTTCCCCTTAGGATCCATCTCTTTGGGCGGTTAGTCCCTTTCTTGAAGAGAACGGCTCCGATACCAATTGAGAGCACCTAGAGGGGGGGTGAATAGGTGATCCTGTAAAAACTTAACCTTATAGCCACAAAACTTAGATTAAGCGTTAGCACAGTAATTGCCAAGTGGCTAGAGAGAACTCAAAACACGATAACCACAAGAAAGCAATCACAGAGTTGACACGGTGGTTATCCCGTGGTTCGGCCAAGTACAAAACTTGCCTACTCCACGTTGTGGCGTCCCAACGGACGAGAGTTGCACTCAACTCCTCTCAAGTGATCCAATGATCAACTTGAATACCACGGTGTTTTTCTTTCCTTTGATCTTTTCCCGTTTGCGAGGAATCTCCACAACTTGGAGTCTCTCGCCCTTACAATTGAGTTCACAAAGAAATACGGAGTAAGGTGGGAATGAGCAACGCACACAAGACTCGAAAATCAGAGCAACAACACGCACACAAGTTGCAACAAGAGCTCGCAACGCAACACAAAGAGTTCACAACTCCACAAGAGCTCTATATGCTATCACAATGAAACGAATGCGTGAGATTGATGTCTTGGTGCTTAGAAGAGTTGTAGGAATGCTTGGTGTTCTCCTCCATGCGCCAAGGGGTCCCTTTTATAGCCCCAAGGCAGCTAGGAGTCGTTGGGAACAAATCTGGAAGGCCATCTTTGCCTTCTGTCTCGTGGCGCACCGGACAGTCCGGTGCACACCGGACACTGTCCGGTGCCTGATTTGTTTCCTTAAACAGCGCATCCGACCGTTGCTGTCTGAGTCAGATCTGCGCACAGTTGGCGCACCGGACATGTCCGGTGCACACCGGACAGTCCGGTGCCCCATTCCGACCGTTGGCTCGGCCACGTGTCGCGCGCCGATCGCGCGGCCGACCGTTGGCCCGGCCGACCGTTGGCTCACCGGACAGTCCGGTGCACACCGGACAGTCCGGTGAATTTTAGCCGAAGTCGCCGGAGAAAAACCCTAGAGCGGCTGGTTTGCTCCGCGCTGGTCTGGTGCACCGGACACTGTCCGGTGCACACCGGACAGTCCGGTGCCCCAGCCCGAAGCAGCCCTCCACTCCTCTTCTTCTTCCTGTTTCTAACACTTAGACAAGAATGTTAGTACACAAAACCAATGTACTAAGGCTTAGAAACATACCTTAACTTGTGATTTGCACTTTGTTCATCCATGGGCATATTTTCACATTTAAGCACTTGTGTTTGCACTCAATCACCAAAATACTTAGAAATGGCCCAAAGACACATTTCCCTTTCAACATAAAAATGGTCGCTGGGCCATGAAAACGTGTGCTATAGCTCACGGGAGGCCGAAACAGCCTTACCAGTCTCAATGGTCAAATCATGGGTGGCGGACGGGAGGCACGAAATCGCTGTTCGACGACAAAAACATGTGTCACAGGAGGCCCTAAAACCTAAACCCTAAACCCTACAGCTCGTGGGAGGCCAAGAACAACTTTAAGGTGCTCTGAGGACCAAAACGCGGGTGGTGGAACACGTACTTAAAAATAGTCGCTCGATCATGAAAACGTGTGCTATAGCTTACGGGAGGCATGAAACCGTTGTTTGACGATGTAAACATGTGTCACGGGAGGCCAAAAATAGCCTTACCGGCCTCCGGCGACCAAAACGTGTACTATGGTTTGGACACAAATTCTACTATGTCAGCAAAGTTGATATGGTTGGGAGACTCAAATTTCATTTTACCGTGGTTTCGACAGTAAAATCCTTTAGTGTCAATGTTTAGGTTTAGGTTTAAGGATAGGATTTAGGGTCTAGGTTTCCATGAAATCGTGTGCTATAGCTCACGGGTGGCAAAAAAATGCCATAACGGCCTCCCCGGTCTAAAATGAAGGTGGCAGGTCGGATACATAAAATTGGCTGTTTGGCCACGGAAATGTGTGATATAGCTCAAGGGAGGCCAAGAACCGCTTTAAGGTGCTCCGTGGACAAAAACACGTGTGGCAAAATGCGGACATAAAAATTGTCGCTCGGCCATGAAAACGTGTGATATAGCTCATGGGGGGCCAAAACAGCCTTACCAGTCTCAATGGTCAAATCATGGGTGGCGGACGGGAGGCACGAAATCACAGTTCGACGACAAAAACATGTGTCACGGGAGGCCAAAATAGCCTTACGGGCCTCCGGGGACTAAAACGTGTACTTTGGTTTGGACACTAAAATTCTACCATGCCTGCAAGCTTACTATGGTTTGGAGACTCAAACTTCATTTTACTATGGTTTGGACACTAAAACCTTTTAGTTTCGGTGTTTAAGGTTAGGGTTTAGGGATTGGATTCGGGGTCTAGGTTACCATAAAAACGTGTGTTATAGCTCACTTGTGGCAAAAAATGTCGTAACGGCCTCTCCGGTCTAAAATGTAGGTGGCAGGTCGGATACATGAAATTGGCTCTTTGGCCACGGAAACGTGTGCTACAGCTCGTGGGAGGCCGAGAACAACTTTAAGGTACTCTGGGGACCAAAACGCGGGTGGTGGAACACGTACATAAAAATGGTCGCTCGACCATGAAAACGTGTGCTATAGCTTACGGGAGGCCATAAACAGCCTTAGCAGTCTCAGTGGCCAAATCATGGGTGGCAGACGGGAGGCATGAAACCGTAGTTTGACGATGAAAACATGTGTCACGAGAGGCCAAAAATAGCCTTACCGGCCTCCGGGGACCAAAACGTGTACTATGGTTTGGACACTAAAATTCTACTATGTCAGCAAAGTTGATATGGTTGGGAGACTCAAATTTCATTTTACCATAGTTTCGACACTAAAATCCTTTAGTGTCGATGTTTAGGTTTAGGGTTTAGGGATAGGATTTAGGGTATAGGTTTCCATAAAATCGTATGATATAGCTCACGGGTGGCAAAAAAATGCCCTAACGACCTCCCCGGTCTAAAACGAAGGTGGCATGTTGCATACATAAAATTGGTTGTTTGGCCACGGAAATGTGTGATATAGCTCGCGGGAGGCCAAGAACCGCTTTAAGGTGCTCCGGGGACAAAAACACGTGTGGCGGAACGCGGACATAAAAATGGTCGTTGGGCCATGAAAACGTGTGTTATAGCTCACGGGAGGCCAAAACAGCCTTACCAGTCTAAATGGTCAAATTATTGGTGGCGGACGGGAGGCATGAAATCGTTGTTTGACGATGAAAACATGTGTCACGGGAGGCCAAAAATAGCCTTACCGGCCTCCGGCGACCAAAATGTGTACTATGGTTTGGACATTAAAATTCTACTATGTCAGCAAAGTTGATATGGTTGGGAGACTCAAATTTCATTTTACCATGGTTTCGACACTAAAATCCTTTAGTGTCGATGTTTAGGTTTAGGGTTTAGGGATAGTATTTAGGGTATAGGTTTCCATAAAATCGTATGATATAGCTCACGGGTGGCAAAAAAATGCCCTAACGGCCTCCCCGGTCTAAAACGAAGGTGGCATGTCGCATTCATAAAATTGGTTGTTTGGCCACGGAAATGTGTGATATAGCTCGCGGGTGGCTAAGAACCGCTTTAAGGTGCTCCGGGGACAAAAACACGTGTGGCGGAACGCGGACATAAAAATGGTCGTTGGGCCATGAAAACGTGTGCTATAGCTCACGGGAGGCCAAAACTGCCTTACCAGTCTAAATGGTCAAATCATGGGTGGCGGACGGGAGGCACGAAATCGCTATTCGACGACAAAAACATGTGTCACGGGAGGCCCTAAACCCTAAACCCTACAGCTCGTGGGAGGCCAAGAACAACTTTAAGGTGCTCTGGGGACCAAAACGCGGGTGGTGGAACATGTACTTAAAAATGGTCGCTCGACCATGAAAATGTGTGCAATAGCTTATGGGAGGCCATAAACAGCCTTAGCAGTCTCAGTGGCCAAATCATGGGTGGCGGATGGGAGGCATGAAATCATTGTTTGACGATGAAAACATGTGTCACGGCAGGCCAAAAATAGCCTTACCGGCCTCCAGGGACCAAAATGTGTACTATGGTTTGGACACTAAAATTCTACTGTGTCAGCAAAGTTGATATGGTTGGGAGACTCAAATTTCATTTTACCATGGTTTCGACACTAAAATCCTTTAGTGTCGATGTTTAGGTTTAGGGTTTAGGGATAGGATTTAGGGTCTAGGTTTCCATAAAATCGTGTGCTATAGCTCACGGGTGGCAAAAAAATGCCATAACAGCCTCCCTAGTCTAAAACGAAGGTGGCAAGTCGGATACATAAAATTGGCTGTTTGGCCACGGAAATGTGTGATATAGCTCGCGGGAGGCCAAGAACCGCTTTAAGGTGCTTCGGGAACAAAAACACGTGTGGCGGAACGTGGACATAAAAATGGTCGCTGGGCCATGAAAACATGTGCTATAGCTCGCGGGAGGCCGAAACAGCCTTAACAATCTCAATGGTCAAATCATGGGTGGCGGACGGGAGGCACGAAATCGCTGTTCGACGACAAAAACATGTGTCACGGGAGGCCCTAAAACCTAAACCCTAAACCCTATAGCTCGTGGGAGGCCAAGAACAACTTTAAGGTGCTCTAGGGACCAAAACGCGGGTGGTGGAACACGTACTTAAAAATGGTCGCTCGACCATGAAAACATGTGCTATAGCTTACGGGAGGCATGAAACCGTTGTTTGACGATGAAAACATGTGTCACGGGAGGCCAAAAATAGCCTTACCGGCCTCAGGCGACGAAAACGTGTACTATGGTTTGGACACTAAAATTCTACTATGTCAGCAAAGTTGATATGGTTGGGAGACTCAAATTTCATTTTACCATGGTTTCGACACTAAAATCCTTTAGTGTCGATGTTTAGGTTTAGGGTTTAGGGATAGGATTTAGGGTATAGGTTTCCATAAAATCGTATGATATAGCTCACGGGTGGCAAAAAAAAATGCCCTAACGGCCTCCCCGGTCTAAAACGAAGGTGGCATGTCGCATACATAAAATTGGCTGTTTGGCCACGGAAATGTGTGATATAGCTCGCGGGAGGCCAAGAACCGCTTTAAGGTGCTCCGGGGACAAAAACACGGGTGGCGGAACGCGGACATAAAAATGGTCGTTGGGCCATGAAAACGTGTGTTATAGCTCACGGGAGGCCAAAACAGCCTTACCAGTCTAAATGGTCAAATTATTGGTGGCGGACGGGAGGCATGAAATCGTTGTTTGACGATGAAAACATGTGTCACGGGAGGCCAAATATAGCCTTACCGGCCTCCGGCGACCAAAATGTGTACTATGGTTTGGACATTAAAATTCTACTATGTCAGCAAAGTTGATATGGTTGGGAGACTCAAATTTCATTTTACCATGGTTTCGACACTAAAATCCTTTAGTGTCGATGTTTAGATTTAGGGTTTAGGGATAGGATTTAGGTTATAGGTTTCCATAAAATCGTATGATATAGCTCACGGGTGGCAAAAAAATGCCCTAACGGCCTCCCCGGTCTAAAACGAAGGTGGCATGTCGCATTCATAAAATTGGCTGTTTGGCCACGGAAATGTGTGATATAGCTCGCGGGTGGCTAAGAACCGCTTTAAGGTGCTCCGGAGACAAAAACACGTGTGGCGGAACGCGGACATAAAAATGGTCGTTGGGCCATGAAAACGTGTGCTATAGCTCACGGGAGGCCAAAACAGCCTTACCAGTCTAAATGGTCAAATCATGGGTGGCGGACGGGAGGCATGAAATCGCTATTCGACGACAAAAACATGTGTCACGGGAGGCCCTAAACCCTAAACCCTACAGCTCGTGGGAGGCCAAGAACAACTTTAAGGTGCTCTGGGGACCAAAACGCGGGTGGTGGAACATGTACTTAAAAATGGTCGCTCGACCATGAAAATGTGTGCAATAGCTTATGGGAGGCCATAAACAGCCTTAGCAGTCTCAGTGGCCAAATCATGGGTGGCGGACGGGAGGCATGAAATCATTGTTTGACGATGAAAACATGTGTCACGGGAGGCCAAAAATAGCCTTACCGGCCTCCAGGGACCAAAATGTGTACTATGGTTTGGACACTAAAATTCTACTGTGTCAGCAAAGTTGATATGGTTGGGAGACTCAAATTTCATTTTACCATGGTTTCGACACTAAAATCCTTTAGTGTCGATGTTTAGGTTTAGGGTTTAGGGATAGGATTTAGGGTCTAGGTTTCCATAAAATCGTGTGCTATAGCTCACGGGTGGCAAAAAATGCCATAACAGCCTCCCTAGTCTAAAACGAAGGTGGCAGGTCGGATACATAAAATTGGCTGTTTGGCCACGGAAATGTGTGATATAGCTCGCGGGAGGCCAAGAACCGCTTTAAGGTGCTCCGGGGACAAAAACACGTGTGGCGGAACGCGGACATAAAAATGGTCGCTGGGCCATGAAAACGTGTGCTATAGCTCACGGGAGGCCGAAACAGCCTTACCAGTCTCAATGGTCAAATCATGGGTGGCGGACGGGAGGCACGAAATCGCTGTTCGACGACAAAAACATGTGTCACGGGAGGCCCTAAAACCTAAACCCTAAACCCTACAGCTCGTGGGAGGCCAAGAACAACTTTAAGGTGCTCTGGGGACCAAAACGCGGGTGGTGGAACACGTACTTAAAAATGGTCGCTCGATCATGAAAACGTGTGCTATAGCTTACAGGAGGTATGAAACCGTTGTTTGACGATGAAAACATGTGTCACGGGAGGCCAAAAATAGCCTTACCGGCCTCCGGCGACCAAAACGTGTACTATGGTTTGGACACAAATTCTACTATGTCAGCAAAGTTGATATGGTTGGGAGACTCAAATTTCATTTTACCATGGTTTGGACACTAAAATGCTTTAGTGTCAATGTTTAGGTTTAGGTTTAAGGATAGGATTTAGGGTCTAGGTTTCCATGAAATCGTGTGCTATAGCTCACGGGTGGCAAAAAAATGCCATAACGGCCTCCCCGGTCTAAAACGAAGGTGGCAGGTCGGATACATAAAATTGGCTGTTTGGCCACGGAAATGTGTGATATTGCTCGCGGGAGGCCAAGAACCGCTTTAAGGTGCTCCGTGGACAAAAACACGTGTGGCGGAATGCGGACATAAAAATGGTCGCTCGGCCATGAAAACGTGTGATATAGCTCACGGGAGGCCAAAACAGCCTTACCAGTCTCAATGGTCAAATCATGGGTGGCGGACGGGAGGCACGAAATCACTGTTCGACGACAAAAACATGTGTCACGGGAGGCCAAAATAGCCTTACGGGCCTCCGGGGACTAAAACGTGTACTTTGGTTTGGACACTAAAATTCTACCATGCCTGCAAGCTTACTATGGTTTGGAGACTCAAACTTCATTTTACTATGGTTTGGACACTAAAACCTTTTAGTTTCGGTGTTTAAGGTTAGGGTTTAGGGATTGGATTCGGGGTCTAGGTTACCATAAAAACGTGTGCTATAGCTCACTTGTGGCAAAAAATGTCGTAACGGCCTCTCCGGTCTAAAATGTAGGTGGCAGGTCGGATACATGAAATTGGCTCTTTGGCCACGGAAACGTGTGCTACAGCTCGTGGGAGGCCGAGAACAACTTTAAGGTACTCTGGGACCAAAACGCGGGTGGTGGAACACGTACATAAAAATGGTCGCTCGACCATGAAAACGTGTGCTATAGCTTACGGGAGGCCATAAACAGCCTTAACAGTCTCAGTGGCCAAATCATGGGTGGCGGACGGGAGGCATGAAACCGTTGTTTGACGATGAAAACATGTGTCACGAGAGGCCAAAAATAGCCTTACCGGCCTCCGGGGACCAAAACGTGTACTATGGTTTGGACACTAAAATTCTACTATGTCAGCAAAGTTGATATGGTTGGGAGACTCAAATTTCATTTTACCATGGTTTCGACACTAAAATCCTTTAGTGTCATTGTTTAGGTTTAGGGTTTAGGGATAGGATTTAGGGTATAGGTTTCCATAAAATCGTATGATATAGCTCACGGGTGGCAAAAAAAATGCCCTAACGGCCTCCCCGGTCTAAAATGAAGGTGGCATGTCGCATACATAAAATTGGCTGTTTGGCCACGGAAAAGTGTGATATAGCTCGCGGGAGGCCAAGAACCGCTTTAAGGTGCTCCGGGGACAAAAACACGTGTGGCGGAACGCGGACATAAAAATGGTCGTTGGGCCATGAAAACGTGTGCTATAGCTCACGGGAGGCCAAAACAGCCTTACCAGTCTAAATGGTCAAATTATTGGTGGCGGACGGGAGGCATGAAATCGTTGTTTGACGATGAAAACATGTGTCACGGGAGGCCAAAAATAGCCTTACCGGCCTCCGGGGACCAAAATGTGTACTATGGTTTCGACATTAAAATCCTTTAGTGTCGATGTTTAGGTTTAGGGTTTAGGGATAGGATTTAGGGTATAGGTTTCCATAAAATCGTATGATATAGATCACGGGTGGCAAAAAAAATGCCCTAACGGCCTCCCCGGTCTAGAACGAAGGTGGCATGTCGCATTCAAAAAATTGGCTGTTTGGCCACGGAAATGTGTGATATAGCTCGCGGGAGGCTAAGAACCGCTTTAAGGTGCTTCGGGGACAAAAACACGTGTGGCGGAACGCGGACATAAAAATGGTCGTTGGGCCATGAAAACGTGTGATATAGCTCACGGGAGGCCAAAACAGCCTTACCAGTCTAAATGGTCAAATCATGGGTGGCGGACGGGAGGCACGAAATCGCTATTCGACGACAAAAACATGTGTCACGTGAGGCCCTAAACCCTAAACCCTACAGCTCGTGGGAGGCCAAGAACAACTTTAAGGTGCTCTGGGGACCAAAACGCGGGTGGTGGAAGACGTACTTAAAAATGGTCGCTCGACCATGAAAATGTGTGCCATAGCTTATGGGAGGCCATAAACAGCCTTAGCAGTCTCAGTGGCCAAATCATGGGTGGCGGACGGGAGGCATGAAATCGTTGTTTGACGATGAAAACATGTGTCACGGGAGGCCAAAAATAGCCTTACCGGCCTCCAGGGACCAAAATGTGTACTATGGTTTGGACACTAAAATTCTACTGTGTCAGCAAAGTTGATATGGTTGGGAGACTCAAATTTCATTTTACCATGGTTTCGACACTAAAATCCTTTAGTGTCGATGTTTAGGTTTAGGGTTTAGGGATAGGATTTAGGGTCTAGGTTTCCATAAAATCGTGTGCTATAGCTCACGGGTGGCAAAAAAATGCCATAACAGCCTCCCTAGTCAAAAACGAAGGTGGCAAGTCGGATACATAAAATTGGCTGTTTGGCCACGGAAATGTGTGATATAGCTCGCGGGAGGCCAAGAACCGCTTTAAGGTGCTCCGGGGACAAAAACACGTGTGGCGGAACGCGGACATAAAAATGGTCGCTGGGCCATGAAAACGTGTGCTATAGCTCACGGGAGGCCGAAACAGCCTTACCAATCTCAATGGTCAAATCATGGGTGGCGGACGGGAGGCACGAAATCGCTGTTCGACGACAAAAACATGTGTCACGGGAGGCCCTAAAACCTAAACCCTAAACCCTACAGCTCGTGGGAGGCCAAGAACAACTTTAAGGTGCTCTGGGGACCAAAACGCGGGTGGTGGAACACGTACTTAAAAATGGTCGCTCGACCATGAAAACGTGTGCTATAGCTTACGGGAGGCATGAAACCGTTGTTTGACGATGAAAACATGTGTCACGGGAGGCCAAAAATAGCCTTACCGGCCTCAGGCGACGAAAACGTGTACTATGGTTTGGACACTAAAATTCTACTATGTCAGCAAAGTTGATATGGTTGGGAGACTCAAATTTCATTTTACCATGGTTTCGACATTAAAATCCTTTAGTGTCGATGTTTAGGTTTAGGGTTTAGGGATAGGATTTAGGGTATAGGTTTCCATAAAATCGTATGATATAGCTAACGGGTGGCAAAAAAATGCCCTAACGGCCTCCCCGGTCTGAAACAAAGGTGGCATGTCGCATACATAAAATTGGCTGTTTGGCCACGGAAATGTGTGATATAGCTCGCGGGAGGCCAAGAACCGCTTTAAGGTGCTCCGGGGACAAAAACACGTGTGGCGGAACGCGGACATAAAAATGGTCGTTGGGCCATGAAAACGTGTGCTATAGCTCACGGGAGGCCAAAACAGCCTTACCAGTCTAAATGGTCAAATTATTGGTGGCGGACGGGAGGCATGAAATCGTTGTTTGACGATGAAAACATGTGTCACGGGAGGCCAAAAATAGCCTTACCGGCCTCCGGCGACCAAAATGTGTACTATGGTTTGGACATTAAAATCCTTTAGTGTCGATGTTTAGGTTTAGGGTTTAGGGATAGGATTTAGGGTATAGGTTTCCATAAAATCGTATGATATAGATCACGGGTGGCAAAAAAAATGCCCTAACGGCCTCCCCAGTCTAAAACGAAGGTGGCATGTCGCATTCAAAAAATTGGCTGTTTGGCCACAGAAATGTGTGATGTAGCTCGCGGGAGGCTAAGAACCGCTTTAAGGTGCTCCGGGGACAAAAACACGTGTGGCGGAACGCGGACATAAAAATGGTCGTTGGGCCATGAAAACGTGTGTTATAGCTCACGGGAGGCCAAAACAGCCTTACCAGTCTAAATGGTCAAATCATGGGTGGCGGACGGGAGGCACGAAATCGCTATTCGACGACAAAAACATGTGTCACGGGAGGCCCTAAACCCTAAACCCTACAGCTCGTGGGAGGCCAAGAACAACTTTAAGGTGCTCTAGGGACTAAAACGCGGGTGGTGGAAGACGTACTTAAAATGGTCGCTCGACCATGAAAATGTGTGCCATAGCTTATGGGAGGCCATAAACAGCCTTAGCAGTCTCAGTGGCCAAATCATGGGTGGCGGACGGGAGGCATGAAATCGTTGTTTGACGATGAAAACATGTGTCACGGGAGGCCAAAAATAGCCTTACCGGCCTCCAGGGACCAAAATGTGTACTATGGTTTGGACACTAAAATTCTACTGTGTCAGCAAAGTTGATATGGTTGGGAGACTCAAATTTCATTTTACCATGGTTTCGACACTAAAATCCTTTAGTGTCGATGTTTAGGTTTAGGGTTTAGGGATAGGATTTAGGGTCTAGGTTTCCATAAAATCGTGTGCTATAGCTCACGGGTGGCAAAAAAATGCCATAACAGCCTCCCTAGTCAAAAACGAAGGCGGCAAGTCGGATACATAAAATTGGCTGTTTGGCCACGGAAATGTGTGATATAGCTCGCGGGAGGCCAAGAACCGCTTTAAGGTGCTCCGGGGACAAAAACACGTGTGGCGGAACGCGGACATAAAAATGGTCGCTGGGCCATGAAAACGTGTGCTATAGCTCACGGGAGGCCGAAACAGCCTTACCAATCTCAATGGTCAAATCATGGGTGGCGGACGGGAGGCACGAAATCGCTGTTCGACGACAAAAACATGTGTCACGGGAGGCCCTAAAACCTAAACCCTAAACCCTACAGCTCGTGGGAGGCCAAGAACAACTTTAAGGTGCTCTGGGGACCAAAACGCGGGTGGTGGAACACGTACTTAAAAATGGTCGCTCGACCATGAAAACGTGTGCTATAGCTTACGGGAGGCATGAAACCGTTGTTTGACGATGAAAACATGTGTCACGGGAGGCCAAAAATAGCCTTACCGGCCTCAGGCGACGAAAACGTGTACTATGGTTTGGACACTAAAATTCTACTATGTCAGCAAAGTTGATATGGTTGGGAGACTCAAATTTCATTTTACCATGGTTTCGACACTAAAATCCTTTAGTGTCGATGTTTAGGTTTAGGGTTTAGGGATAGGATTTAGGGTATAGGTTTCCATAAAATCGTATGATATAGCTAACGGGTGGCAAAAAAATGCCCTAACGGCCTCCCCGGTCTGAAACAAAGGTGGCATGTCGCATACATAAAATTGGCTGTTTGGCCACGGAAATGTGTGATATAGCTCGCGGGAGGCCAAGAACCGCTTTAAGGTGCTCCGGGGACAAAAACACGTGTGGCGGAACGCGGACATAAAAATGGTCGTTGGGCCATGAAAACGTGTGCTATAGCTCACGGGAGGCCAAAACAGCCTTACCAGTCTAAATGGTCAAATTATTGGTGGCGGACGGGAGGCATGAAATCGTTGTTTGACGATGAAAACATGTGTCACGGGAGGCCAAAAATAGCCTTACCGGCCTCCGGCGACCAAAATGTGTACTATGGTTTGGACATTAAAATCCTTTAGTGTCGATGTTTAGGTTTAGGGTTTAGGGATAGGATTTAGGGTATAGGTTTCCATAAAATCGTATGATATAGATCACGGGTGGCAAAAAAAAATGCCCTAACGGCCTCCCCGGTCTAAAACGAAGGTGGCATGTCGCATTCAAAAAATTGGCTGTTTGGCCACAGAAATGTGTGATGTAGCTCGCGGGAGGCTAAGAACCGCTTTAAGGTGCTCCGGGGACAAAAACACGTGTGGCGGAACGCGGACATAAAAATGGTCGTTGGGCCATGAAAACGTGTGTTATAGCTCACGGGAGGCCAAAACAGCCTTACCAGTCTAAATGGTCAAATCATGGGTGGCGGACGGGAGGCACGAAATCGCTATTCGACGACAAAAACATGTGTCACGGGAGGCCCTAAACCCTAAACCCTACAGCTCGTGGGAGGCCAAGAACAACTTTAAGGTGCTCTGGGGACCAAAACGCGGGTGGTGGAAGACGTACTTAAAATGGTCGCTCGACCATGAAAATGTGTGCCATAGCTTATGGGAGGCCATAAACAGCCTTAGCAGTCTCAGTGGCCAAATCATGGGTGGCGGACGGGAGGCATGAAATCGTTGTTTGACGATGAAAACATGTGTCACGGGAGGCCAAAAATAGCCTTACCGGCCTCCAGGGACCAAAATGTGTACTATGGTTTGGACACTAAAATTCTACTGTGTCAGCAAAGTTGATATGGTTGGGAGACTCAAATTTCATTTTACCATGGTTTCGACACTAAAATCCTTTAGTGTCGATGTTTAGGTTTAGGGTTTAGGGATAGGATTTAGGGTCTAGGTTTCCATAAAATCGTGTGCTATAGCTCACGGGTGGCAAAAAAATGCCATAACAGCCTCCCTAGTCAAAAACGAAGGCGGCAAGTCGGATACATAAAATTGGCTGTTTGGCCACGGAAATGTGTGATATAGCTCGCGGGAGGCCAAGAACCGCTTTAAGGTGCTCCGGGGACAAAAACACGTGTGGCGGAACGCGGACATAAAAATGGTCGCTGGGCCATGAAAACGTGTGCTATAGCTCACGGGAGGCCGAAACAGCCTTACCAATCTCAATGGTCAAATCATGGGTGGCGGACGGGAGGCACAAAATCGCTGTTCGACGACAAAAACATGTGTCACGGGAGGCCCTAAAACCTAAACCCTTAACCCTACAGCTCGTGGGAGGCCAAGAACAACTTTAAGGTGCTCTGGGGACCAAAACGCGGGTGGTGGAACACGTACTTAAAAATGGTCGCTCGACCATGAAAACGTGTGCTATAGCTTACGGGAGGCATGAAACCGTTGTTTGACGATGAAAACATGTGTCACGGGAGGCCAAAAATAGCCTTACCGGCCTCAGGCGACGAAAACGTGTACTATGGTTTGGACACTAAAATTCTACTATGTCAGCAAAGTTGATATGGTTGGGAGACTCAAATTTCATTTTACCATGGTTTCGACACTAAAATCCTTTAGTGTCGATGTTTAGGTTTAGGGTTTAGGGATAGGATTTAGGGTATAGGTTTCCATAAAATCGTATGATATAGCTAACGGGTGGCAAAAAAATGCCCTAACGGCCTCCCCGGTCTAAAACGAAGGTGGCATGTCGCATACATAAAATTGGCTGTTTGGCCACGGAAATGTGTGATATAGCTCGCGGGAGGCCAAGAACCGCTTTAAGGTGCTCCGGGGACAAAAACACGTGTGGCGGAACGCGGACATAAAAATGGTCGTTGGGCCATGAAAACGTGTGCTATAGCTCCCGGGAGGCCAAAACAGCCTTACCAGTCTAAATGGTCAAATTATTGGTGGCGGACGGGAGGCATGAAATCGTTGTTTGACGATGAAAACATGTGTCACGGGAGGCCAAAAATAGCCTTACCGGCCTCCGGCGACCAAAATGTGTACTATGGTTTGGACATTAAAATCCTTTAGTGTCAGCAAAGTTGATATGGTTGGGAGACTCAAATTTCATTTTACCATGGTTTCGACACTAAAATCCTTTAGTGTCGATGTTTAGGTTTAGGGTTTAGGGATAGGATTTAGGGTATAGGTTTCCATAAAATCGTATGATATAGCTCACGGGTGGCAAAAAAAATGCCCTAACGGCCTCCCCGGTCTAAAACGAAGGTGGCATGTCGCATTCATAAAATTGGCTGTTTGGCCACGGAAATGTGTGATATAGCTCGCGGGTGGCTAAGAACCGATTTAAGGTGCTCCGGGGACAAAAACACGTGTGGCGGAACGCGGACATAAAAATGGTCGTTGGGCCATGAAAACGTGTGCTATAGCTCACGGGAGGCCAAAACAGCCTTACCAGTCTAAATGGTCAAATCATGGGTGGCGGACGGGAGGCACGAAATCGCTATTCGACGACAAAAACATGTGTCACGGGAGACCCTAAACCCTACAGCTCATGGGAGGCCAAGAACAACTTTAAGGTGCTCTGGGGACCAAAACGCGGGTGGTGGAACACGTACTTAAAAATGGTCGCTCGACCATGAAAATGTGTGCCATAGCTTATGGGAGGCCATAAACAGCCTTAGCAGTCTCAGTGGCCAAATCATGGGTGGCGGACGGGAGGCATGAAATCGTTGTTTGACGATGAAAACATGTGTCACGGGAGGCCAAAAATAGCCTTACCGGCCTCCAGGGACCAAAATGTGTACTATGGTTTGGACACTAAAATTCTACTGTGTCAGCAAAGTTGATATGGTTGGGAGACTCAAATTTCATTTTACCATGGTTTCGACACTAAAATCCTTTAGTGTCGATGTTTAGGTTTAGGGTTTAGGGATAGGATTTAGGGTCTAGGTTTCCATAAAATCGTGTGCTATAGCTCACGGGTGGCAAAAAATGCCATAACATCCTCCCTAGTCTAAAACGAAGGTGGCAGGTCGGATACATAAAATTGGTTGTTTGGCCACGGAAATGTGTGATATAGCTTGTGGGAGGCCAAGAACCGCTTTAAGGTGCTCCGGGGACAAAAACACGTGTGGCGGAACGCGGACATAAAAATGGTCGCTGGGCCATGAAAACGTGTGCTATAGCTCACGGGAGGCCGAAACAGCCTTACCAGTCTCAATGGTCAAATCATGGGTGGTGGACGGGAGGCACGAAATCGCTGTTCGACGAAAAAACATGTGTCACGGGAGGCCCTAAAACCTAAACCCTAAACCCTACAGCTCGTGGGAGGCCAAGAACAACTTTAAGGTGCTCTGGGGACCAAAACGCGGGTGGTGGAAGACGTACTTAAAAATGGTCGCTCGATCATGAAAACGTGTGCTATAGCTTACGGGAGGCATGAAACCGTTGTTTGACGATGAAAACATGTGTCACGGGAGGCCAAAAATAGCCTTACCGGCCTTCGGCGACCAAAACATGTACTATGGTTTGGACACTAAAATTCTACTATGTCAGCAACGTTGATATGGTTGGGAGACTCAAATTTCATTTTACCATGGTTTGGACACTAAAATCCTTTAGTGTCAATGTTTCGGTTTAGGTTTAAGGATAGGATTTAGGGTCTAGGTTTCCATGAAATCGTGTGCTATAGCTCACGGGTGGCAAAAAAATGCCATAACGGCCTCCCCGGTCTAAAACGAAGGTGGCAGGTCGGATACATAAAATTGGCTGTTTGGCCACGGAAATGTGTGATATAGCTCGCGGGAGGCCAAGAACCGCTTTAAGGTGCTCCGGGGAAAAAAACACGTGTGGCGGAATGCGGACATAAAAATGGTCGCTCGGCCATGAAAACGTGTGATATAGCTCACGGGAGGCCAAAACAGCCTTACCAGTCTCAATGGTCAAATCATGGGTGGCGGACAGGAGGCACGAAATCACTGTTCGACGAAAAAACATGTGTCACGGGAGGCCAAAATAGGGCAAAAACACGTGTGGCGGAACGCGGACATAAAAATGGTCGTTCGGCCATGAAAACGTGTGCTATAGCTCACGGGAGGCCAAAACAGCCTTACCAGTCTAAATGGTCAAATTATTGGTGGCGGACGGGAGGCATGAAATCGTTGTTTGACGATGAAAACATGTGTCATGGGAGGCCAAAAATAGCCTTACCGGCCTCCGGCGACCAAAATGTGTACTATGGTTTGGACATTAAAATCCTTTAGTGTCAGCAAAGTTGATATGGTTGGGAGACTCAAATTTCATTTTACCATGGTTTCGACACTAAAATCCTTTAGTGTCGATGTTTAGGTTTAGGGTTTAGGGATAGGATTTAGGGTATAGGTTTCCATAAAATCGTATGATATAGCTCACGGGTGGCAAAAAAAATGCCCTAACGGCCTCCCCGGTCTAAAACGAAGGTGGCATGTCGCATTCATAAAATTGGCTGTTTGGCCACGGAAATGTGTGATATAGCTCGCGGGTGGCTAAGAACCGATTTAAGGTGCTCCGGGGACAAAAACACGTGTGGCGGAACGCGGACATAAAAATGGTCGTTGGGCCATGAAAACGTGTGCTATAGCTCACGGGAGGCCAAAACAGCCTTACCAGTCTAAATGGTCAAATCATGGGTGGCGGACGGGAGGCACGAAATCGCTATTCGACGACAAAAACATGTGTCACGGGAGACCCTAAACCCTACAGCTCATGGGAGGCCAAGAACAACTTTAAGGTGCTCTGGGGACCAAAACGCGGGTGGTGGAACACGTACTTAAAAATGGTCGCTCGACCATGAAAATGTGTGCCATAGCTTATGGGAGGCCATAAACAGCCTTAGCAGTCTCAGTGGCCAAATCATGGGTGGCGGACGGGAGGCATGAAATCGTTGTTTGACGATGAAAACATGTGTCACGGGAGGCCAAAAATAGCCTTACCGGCCTCCAGGGACCAAAATGTGTACTATGGTTTGGACACTAAAATTCTACTGTGTCAGCAAAGTTGATATGGTTGGGAGACTCAAATTTCATTTTACCATGGTTTCGACACTAAAATCCTTTAGTGTCGATGTTTAGGTTTAGGGTTTAGGGATAGGATTTAGGGTCTAGGTTTCCATAAAATCGTGTGCTATAGCTCACGGGTGGCAAAAAATGCCATAACATCCTCCCTAGTCTAAAACGAAGGTGGCAGGTCGGATACATAAAATTGGTTGTTTGGCCACGGAAATGTGTGATATAGCTTGTGGGAGGCCAAGAACCGCTTTAAGGTGCTCCGGGGACAAAAACACGTGTGGCGGAACGCGGACATAAAAATGGTCGCTGGGCCATGAAAACGTGTGCTATAGCTCACGGGAGGCCGAAACAGCCTTACCAGTCTCAATGGTCAAATCATGGGTGGCGGACGGGAGGCACGAAATCGCTGTTCGACGAAAAAACATGTGTCACGGGAGGCCCTAAAACCTAAACCCTAAACCCTACAGCTCGTGGGAGGCCAAGAACAACTTTAAGGTGCTCTGGGGACCAAAACGCGGGTGGTGGAACACGTACTTAAAAATGGTCGCTCGATCATGAAAACGTGTGCTATAGCTTACGGGAGGCATGAAACTGTTGTTTGACGATGAAAACATGTGTCACGGGAGGCCAAAAATAGCCTTACCGGCCTTCGGCGACCAAAACATGTACTATGGTTTGGACACTAAAATTCTACTATGTCAGCAACGTTGATATGGTTGGGAGACTCAAATTTCATTTTACCATGGTTTGGACACTAAAATCCTTTAGTGTCAATGTTTCGGTTTAGGTTTAAGGATAGGATTTAGGGTCTAGGTTTCCATGAAATCGTGTGCTATAGCTCACGGGTGGCAAAAAAATGCCATAACGGCCTCCCCGGTCTAAAACGAAGGTGGCAGGTCGGATACATAAAATTGGCTGTTTGGCCACGGAAATGTGTGATATAGCTCGCGGGAGGCCAAGAACCGCTTTAAGGTGCTCCGGGGAAAAAACACGTGTGGCGGAATGCGGACATAAAAATGGTCGCTCGGCCATGAAAACGTGTGATATAGCTCACGGGAGGCCAAAACAGCCTTACCAGTCTCAATGGTCAAATCATGGGTGGCGGACAGGAGGCACGAAATCACTGTTCGACGAAAAAACATGTGTCACGGGAGGCCAAAATAGCCTTACGGGCCTCCGGGGACTAAAACGTGTACTTTGGTTTGGACACTAAAATTCTACCATGCCTGCAAGCTTACTATGGTTTGGAGACTCAAACTTCATTTTACTATGGTTTGGACACTAAAACCTTTTAGTTTCGGTGTTTAAGGTTAGGGTTTAGGGATTGGATTCGGGGTCTAGGTTACCATAAAAACGTGTGCTATAGCTCACTTGTGGCAAAAAATGTCGTAACGGCCTCTACGGTCTAAAATGTAGGTGGCAGGTCGGATACATGAAATTGGCTATTTGGCCACGGAAACGTGTGCTACAGCTCGTGGGAGGCCGAGAACAACTTTAAGGTACTCTAGGGACCAAAACGCGGGTGGTGGAACACGTACATAAAAATGGTCGCTCGACCATGAAAACGTGTGCTATAGCTTACGGGAGGCCATAAACAGCCTTAGCAGTCTCAGTGGCCAAATCATGGGTGGCGGACGGGAGGCATGAAACCGTTGTTTGACGATGAAAACATGTGTCACGAGAGGCCAAAAATAGCCTTACCGGCCTCCGGGGACCAAAACGTGTACTATGGTTTGGACACTAAAATTCTACTATGCCAGCAAAGTTGATATGGTTGGGAGACTCAAATTTCATTTTACCATGGTTTCGACACTAAAATCCTTTAGTGTCGATGTTTAGGTTTAGGGTTTAGGGATAGGATTTAGGGTATAGGTTTCCATAAAATCGTATGATATAGCTCACGGGTGGCAAAAAAATGCCCTAACGGCCTCCCCGGTCTAAAACGAAGGTGGCATGTCGCATACATAAAATTGGCTGTTTGGTCACGGAAATGTGTGATATAGCTCGCGGGAGGCCAAGAAACGCTTTAAGGTGCTCCGGGGACAAAAACACGTGTGGCGGAACGCGGACATAAAAATGGTCGTTGGGCCATGAAAACGTGTGCTATAGCTCACGGGAGGCCAAAACAGCCTTACCAGTCTAAATGGTCAAATTATTGGTGGCGGACGGGAGGCATGAAATCGTTGTTTGACGATGAAAACATGTGTCATGGGAGGCCAAAAATAGCCTTACCGGCCTCCGGCGACCAAAATGTGTACTATGGTTTGGACATTAAAATTCTACTATGTCAGCAAAGTTGATATGGTTGGGAGACTCAAATTTCATTTTACCATGGTTCGACACTAAAATCCTTTAGTGTCGATGTTTAGGTTTAGGGTTTAGGGATAGGATTTAGGGTATAGGTTTCCATAAAATCGTATGATATAGCTCACGGGTGGCAAAAAAATGCCCTAACGGCCTCCCCGGTCTAAAACGAAGGTGGCATGTCGCATTCATAAAATTGGCTGTTTGGCCACGGAAATGTGTGATATAGCTCGCGGGAGGCTAAGAACTGCTTTAAGGTGCTCCGGGGACAAAAACACGTGTGGTGGAACGCGGACATAAAAATGGTCGTTGGGCCATGAAAACGTGTGCTATAGCTCATGGGAGGCCAAAACAGCCTTACCAGTCTAAATGGTCAAATCATGGGTGGCGGACGGGAGGCACGAAATCACTATTCGACGACAAAAACATGTGTCACGGGAGGCCCTAAACCCTAAACCCTACAGCTCGTGGGAGGCCAAGAACAACTTTAAGGTGCTCTGGGGACCAAAACGCGGGTGGTGGAACACGTACTTAAAAATGGTCGCTCGACCATGAAAATGTGTGCCATAGCTTATGGGAGGCCATAAACAGCCTTAGCAGTCTCAGTGGCCAAATCATGGGTGGCGGACGGGAGGCATGAAATCGTTGTTTGACGATGAAAACATGTGTCACGGGAGGCCAAAAATAGCCTTACCGGCCTCCAGGGACCAAAATGTGTACTATGTCAGCAAAGTTGATATGGTTGGGAGACTCAAATTTCATTTTACCATGGTTTCGACACTAAAATCCTTTAGTGTCGATGTTTAGGTTTAGGGTTTAAGGATAGGATTTAGACTATAGGTTTCCATAAAATCGTATGATATAGCTCACGGGTGGCAAAAAAATGCCCTAACGGCCTCCCCGGTCTAAAACGAAGGTGGCATGTCGCATACATAAAATTGGCTGTTTGGCCATGGAAATGTGTGATATAGCTCGCGGGAGGCCAAGAACCGCTTTAAGGTGCTCCGGGGACAAAAACACGTGTGGCAGAACGCGGACATAAAAATGGTCGTTGGGCCATGAAAACGTGTGGTATAGCTCACGGGAGGCCAAAACAGCCTTACCAGTCTAAATGGTCAAATTATTGGTGGCGGACGGGAGGCATGAAATCGTTGTTTGACGATGAAAACATGTGTCACGGGAGGCCAAAAATAGCCTTACCGGCCTCCGGCGACCAAAATGTGTGCTATAGCTCACGGGAGGCCGAAACAGCCTTACCAGTCTCAATGGTCAAATCATGGGTGGCGGACGGGAGGCACGAAATCGCTGTTCGACGATAAAAACATGTGTCACGGGAGGCCCTAAAAACTAAACCCTAAACCCTACAGCTCGTGGGAGGCCAAGAACAACTTTAAGGTGCTCTGGGGACCAAAACGCGGGTGGTGGAACACGTACTTAAAAATGGTCGCTCGACCATGAAAACGTGTGCTATAGCTTACGGAAGGCATGAAATCGTTGTTTGACGATGAAAACATGTGTCACGGGAGGCCAAAAATAGCCTTACCGGCCTCCGGCGACCAAAATGTGTACTATGGTTTGGACACTAAAATTCTACTGTCAGCAAAGTTGATATGGTTGGGAGACTCAAATTTCATTTTACCATGGTTTCGACACTAAAATCCTTTAGTGTCGATGTTTAGGTTTAGGGTTTAGGGATAGGATTTATGGTATAGGTTTCCATAAAATCGTATGATATAGCTCACGGGTGGCAAAAAATTGCCCTAACGGCCTCCCCGGTCTAAAACGAAGGTGGCATGTCGCATACATAAAATTGGCTGTTTGGCCACGGAAATGTGTGATATAGCTCGCAGGAGGCCAAGAACCGCTTTAAGGTGCTTCGGGGACAAAAACACGTGTGGCGGAACATGGACATAAAAATGGTCGTTGGGCCATGAAAACGTGTGCTATAGCTCACGGGAGGCCAAAACAGCCTTACCAGTCTAAATGGTCAAATCATGGGTGGCGGACGGGAGGCACGAAATCGCTATTCGACGACAAAAACATGTGTCACGGAGGCCCTAAACCCTAAACCCTACAGCTCGTGGGAGGCCAAGAACAACTTTAAGGTGCTCTGGGGACCAAAACATGGGTGGTGGAACACGTACTTAAAAATGGTCGCTCGACCATGAAAATGTGTGCCATAGCTTATGGGAGGCCATAAACAGCCTTAGCAGTCTTAGTGGCCAAATCATGGGTGGCGGACGGGAGGCATGAAATCGTTGTTTGACGATGAAAACATGTGTCACGGGAGGCCAAAAATAGCCTTACCGGCCTCCAGGGACCAAAATGTGTACTATGGTTTGGACACTAAAATTCTATGTGTCAGCAAAGTTGATATGGTTGGGAGACTCAAATTTCATTTTACCATGGTTTCGACACTAAAATCCTTTAGTGTCGATGTTTAGGTTTAGGGTTTAGGGATAGGATTTAGGGTCTAGGTTTCCATAAAATCGTGTGTTATAGCTCACGGGTGGCAAAAAAATGCCATAACAGCCTCCCTAGTCTAAAACGAAGGTGGCAAGTCGGATACATAAAATTGGCTGTTTGGCCACAGAAATGTGTGATATAGCTCGCGGGAGGCCAAGAACCGCTTTAAGGTGCTCCGGGGACAAAAACACGTGTGGCGGAACGCGGACATAAAAATGGTCGTTGGGCCATGAAAACGTGTGTTATTGCTCACGGGAGGCCAAAACAGCATTACCAGTCTCAATGGTCAAATCATGGGTGGCAGACGGGAGGCACGAAATCGCTGTTCGACGACAAAAACATGTGTCACGGGAGGCCCTAAAACCTAAACCCTAAACCCTAAACCCTACAGCTCGTGGGAGGCCAAGAACAACTTTAAGGTGCTTTGGGACCAAAACACGGGTGGTGGAACACGTACTTAAAAATGGTCGCTCGACCATGAAATCGTTGTTTGACGATGAAAACATGTGTCACGGGAGGCCAAAAATAGCCTTACCGGCCTCCGGCGACCAAAATGTGTACTATGGTTTGGACACTAAAATTCTACTATGTCAGCAAAGTTATATGGTTGGGAGACTCAAATTTCATTTTACCATGGTTTCGACACTAAAATCCTTTAGTGTCGATGTTTAGGTTTAGGGTTTAGGGATAGGATTTAGGGTCTAGGTTTCCATAAAATCGTGTGCTATAGCTCACGGGTGGCAAAAAATGCCATAACGACCTCCCCGGTCTAAAACGAAGGTGGCATGTTGGATACATAAAATTGGCTGTTTGGCCACGGAAATGTGTGCTATAGCTCGCGGGAGGCCAAGAACTGCTTTAAGGTTCTCCGGGGACAAAAACACGTGTGGCGAACGCGGAAATAAAAATGGTCGCTCGGCCATGAAAACGTGTGCTATAGCTCACGGGAGGCCAAAACAGCCTTATCAGCCTCAATGGTCAAATCATGGGTGGTGGACGGGAGGCACGAAATCGCTGTTCGACGACAAAAACATGTGTCACGGGAGGCCAAAATAGCCTTACGGGCCTCCGGGGACTAAAACGTGTACTTTGGTTTGGACACTAAAATTCTACCATGCCTGCAAGCTTACTATGGTTTGGAGACTCAAACTTCATTTTACTATGGTTTGGACACTAAAACCTTTTAGTTTCGGTGTTTAAGGTTAGGGTTTAGGGATTGGATTCGGGGTCTAGGTTACCATAAAAACGTGTGCTATAGCTCACTTGTGGCAAAAAATGTCGTAACGGCCTCTACGGTCTAAAATGTAGGTGGCAGGTCGGATACATGAAATTGGCTATTTGGCCACGGAAACGTGTGCTACAGCTCGTGGGAGGCCGAGAACAACTTTAAGGTACTCTAGGGACCAAAACGCGGGTGGTGGAACACGTACATAAAAATGGTCGCTCGACCATGAAAACGTGTGCTATAGCTTACGGGAGGCCATAAACAGCCTTAGCAGTCTCAGTGGCCAAATCATGGGTGGCGGACGGGAGGCATGAAACCGTTGTTTGACGATGAAAACATGTGTCACGAGAGGCCAAAAATAGCCTTACCGGCCTCCGGGGACCAAAACGTGTACTATGGTTTGGACACTAAAATTCTACTATGCCAGCAAAGTTGATATGGTTGGGAGACTCAAATTTCATTTTACCATGGTTTCGACACTAAAATCCTTTAGTGTCGATGTTTAGGTTTAGGGTTTAGGGATAGGATTTAGGGTATAGGTTTCCATAAAATCGTATGATATAGCTCACGGGTGGCAAAAAAATGCCCTAACGGCCTCCCCGGTCTAAAACGAAGGTGGCATGTCGCATACATAAAATTGGCTGTTTGGTCACGGAAATGTGTGATATAGCTCGCGGGAGGCCAAGAAACGCTTTAAGGTGCTCCGGGGACAAAAACACGTGTGGCGGAACGCGGACATAAAAATGGTCGTTGGGCCATGAAAACGTGTGCTATAGCTCACGGGAGGCCAAAACAGCCTTACCAGTCTAAATGGTCAAATTATTGGTGGCGGACGGGAGGCATGAAATCGTTGTTTGACGATGAAAACATGTGTCATGGGAGGCCAAAAATAGCCTTACCGGCCTCCGGCGACCAAAATGTGTACTATGGTTTGGACATTAAAATTCTACTATGTCAGCAAAGTTGATATGGTTGGGAGACTCAAATTTCATTTTACCATGGTTTCGACACTAAAATCCTTTAGTGTCGATGTTTAGGTTTAGGGTTTAGGGATAGGATTTAGGGTATAGGTTTCCATAAAATCGTATGATATAGCTCACGGGTGGCAAAAAAATGCCCTAACGGCCTCCCCGGTCTAAAACGAAGGTGGCATGTCGCATTCATAAAATTGGCTGTTTGGCCACGGAAATGTGTGATATAGCTCGCGGGAGGCTAAGAACTGCTTTAAGGTGCTCCGGGGACAAAAACACGTGTGGTGGAACGCGGACATAAAAATGGTCGTTGGGCCATGAAAACGTGTGCTATAGCTCATGGGAGGCCAAAACAGCCTTACCAGTCTAAATGGTCAAATCATGGGTGGCGGACGGGAGGCACGAAATCACTATTCGACGACAAAAACATGTGTCACGGGAGGCCCTAAACCCTAAACCCTACAGCTCGTGGGAGGCCAAGAACAACTTTAAGGTGCTCTGGGGACCAAAACGCGGGTGGTGGAACACGTACTTAAAAATGGTCGCTCGACCATGAAAATGTGTGCCATAGCTTATGGGAGGCCATAAACAGCCTTAGCAGTCTCAGTGGCCAAATCATGGGTGGCGGACGGGAGGCATGAAATCGTTGTTTGACGATGAAAACATGTGTCACGGGAGGCCAAAAATAGCCTTACCGGCCTCCAGGGACCAAAATGTGTACTATGTCAGCAAAGTTGATATGGTTGGGAGACTCAAATTTCATTTTACCATGGTTTCGACACTAAAATCCTTTAGTGTCGATGTTTAGGTTTAGGGTTTAAGGATAGGATTTAGACTATAGGTTTCCATAAAATCGTATGATATAGCTCACGGGTGGCAAAAAAATGCCCTAACGGCCTCCCCGGTCTAAAACGAAGGTGGCATGTCGCATACATAAAATTGGCTGTTTGGCCATGGAAATGTGTGATATAGCTCGCGGGAGGCCAAGAACCGCTTTAAGGTGCTCCGGGGACAAAAACACGTGTGGCAGAACGCGGACATAAAAATGGTCGTTGGGCCATGAAAACGTGTGGTATAGCTCACGGGAGGCCAAAACAGCCTTACCAGTCTAAATGGTCAAATTATTGGTGGCGGACGGGAGGCATGAAATCGTTGTTTGACGATGAAAACATGTGTCACGGGAGGCCAAAAATAGCCTTACCGGCCTCCGGCGACCAAAATGTGTGCTATAGCTCACGGGAGGCCGAAACAGCCTTACCAGTCTCAATGGTCAAATCATGGGTGGCGGACGGGAGGCACGAAATCGCTGTTCGACGATAAAAACATGTGTCACGGGAGGCCCTAAAAACTAAACCCTAAACCCTACAGCTCGTGGGAGGCCAAGAACAACTTTAAGGTGCTCTGGGGACCAAAACGCGGGTGGTGGAACACGTACTTAAAAATGGTCGCTCGACCATGAAAACGTGTGCTATAGCTTACGGAAGGCATGAAATCGTTGTTTGACGATGAAAACATGTGTCACGGGAGGCCAAAAATAGCCTTACCGGCCTCCGGCGACCAAAATGTGTACTATGGTTTGGACACTAAAATTCTACTGTCAGCAAAGTTGATATGGTTGGGAGACTCAAATTTCATTTTACCATGGTTTCGACACTAAAATCCTTTAGTGTCGATGTTTAGGTTTAGGGTTTAGGGATAGGATTTATGGTATAGGTTTCCATAAAATCGTATGATATAGCTCACGGGTGGCAAAAAATTGCCCTAACGGCCTCCCCGGTCTAAAACGAAGGTGGCATGTCGCATACATAAAATTGGCTGTTTGGCCACGGAAATGTGTGATATAGCTCGCAGGAGGCCAAGAACCGCTTTAAGGTGCTTCGGGGACAAAAACACGTGTGGCGGAACATGGACATAAAAATGGTCGTTGGGCCATGAAAACGTGTGCTATAGCTCACGGGAGGCCAAAACAGCCTTACCAGTCTAAATGGTCAAATCATGGGTGGCGGACGGGAGGCACGAAATCGCTATTCGACGACAAAAACATGTGTCACGGAGGCCCTAAACCCTAAACCCTACAGCTCGTGGGAGGCCAAGAACAACTTTAAGGTGCTCTGGGGACCAAAACATGGGTGGTGGAACACGTACTTAAAAATGGTCGCTCGACCATGAAAATGTGTGCCATAGCTTATGGGAGGCCATAAACAGCCTTAGCAGTCTTAGTGGCCAAATCATGGGTGGCGGACGGGAGGCATGAAATCGTTGTTTGACGATGAAAACATGTGTCACGGGAGGCCAAAAATAGCCTTACCGGCCTCCAGGGACCAAAATGTGTACTATGGTTTGGACACTAAAATTCTATGTGTCAGCAAAGTTGATATGGTTGGGAGACTCAAATTTCATTTTACCATGGTTTCGACACTAAAATCCTTTAGTGTCGATGTTTAGGTTTAGGGTTTAGGGATAGGATTTAGGGTCTAGGTTTCCATAAAATCGTGTGTTATAGCTCACGGGTGGCAAAAAAATGCCATAACAGCCTCCCTAGTCTAAAACGAAGGTGGCAAGTCGGATACATAAAATTGGCTGTTTGGCCACAGAAATGTGTGATATAGCTCGCGGGAGGCCAAGAACCGCTTTAAGGTGCTCCGGGGACAAAAACACGTGTGGCGGAACGCGGACATAAAAATGGTCGTTGGGCCATGAAAACGTGTGTTATTGCTCACGGGAGGCCAAAACAGCATTACCAGTCTCAATGGTCAAATCATGGGTGGCAGACGGGAGGCACGAAATCGCTGTTCGACGACAAAAACATGTGTCACGGGAGGCCCTAAAACCTAAACCCTAAACCCTAAACCCTACAGCTCGTGGGAGGCCAAGAACAACTTTAAGGTGCTTTGGGACCAAAACACGGGTGGTGGAACACGTACTTAAAAATGGTCGCTCGACCATGAAATCGTTGTTTGACGATGAAAACATGTGTCACGGGAGGCCAAAAATAGCCTTACCGGCCTCCGGCGACCAAAATGTGTACTATGGTTTGGACACTAAAATTCTACTATGTCAGCAAAGTTATATGGTTGGGAGACTCAAATTTCATTTTACCATGGTTTCGACACTAAAATCCTTTAGTGTCGATGTTTAGGTTTAGGGTTTAGGGATAGGATTTAGGGTCTAGGTTTCCATAAAATCGTGTGCTATAGCTCACGGGTGGCAAAAAATGCCATAACGACCTCCCCGGTCTAAAACGAAGGTGGCATGTTGGATACATAAAATTGGCTGTTTGGCCACGGAAATGTGTGCTATAGCTCGCGGGAGGCCAAGAACTGCTTTAAGGTTCTCCGGGGACAAAAACACGTGTGGCGAACGCGGAAATAAAAATGGTCGCTCGGCCATGAAAACGTGTGCTATAGCTCACGGGAGGCCAAAACAGCCTTATCAGCCTCAATGGTCAAATCATGGGTGGTGGACGGGAGGCACGAAATCGCTGTTCGACGACAAAAACATGTGTCACGGGAGGCCAAAATAGCCTTACGGGCCTCCGGGGACTAAAACGTGTACTTTGGTTTGGACACTAAAATTCTACCATGCCTGTAAGCTTACTATGGTTTGGAGACTCAAACTTCATTTTACTATGGTTAGGACACTAAAACGTTTTAGTTTCGGTGTTTAAGGTTAGGGTTTAGGGATTGGATTCGGGGTCTAGGTTACCATAAAAACGTGTGCTATAGCTCACTTGTGGCAAAAAATGTCGTAACGGCCTCTCCGGTCTAAAACGTAGGTGGTAGGTCGGATACATGAAATTGGCTCTTTGGCCACGGAAACGTGTGCTACAGCTCGTGGGAGGCCAAGAACAACTTTAAGGTACTCTGGGGACCAAAACGCGGGTGGTGGAACAAGTACATAAAAATGGTCGCTCGACCATGAAAACGTGTGCTATAGCTTATGGGAGGCCATAAACAGCCTTAGCAATCTCAGTGGCCAAATCATGGGTGGCGGACGGGAGGCATGAAACTGTTGTTTGACGATGAAAACATGTGTCATGGGAGGCCAAAAATAGCCTTACCGGCCTCCGGGGACCAAAACGTGTACTATGGTTTGGACACTAAAATTCTACTATGTCAGCAAAGTTTATATGGTTGGGAGACTCAGATTTCATTTTACCATGGTTTGGACACTAAAATCCTTTAGTGTCAATGTTTAGGTTTAGGTTTAAGGATAGGATTTAGGGTCTAGGTTTCCATGAAATCGTGTGCTATAGCTCACGGGTGGCAAAAAAATGCCATAACGGCCTCCCCAGTCTAAAACGAAGGTGGCAGGTCGGATACATAAAATTGGCTGTTCGGCCACGGAAATGTGTGATATAGCTCGCGGGAGGCCAAGAACCACATTAAGGTGCTCCGGGGACAAAAACACGTGTGGCGGAATGCGGACATAAAAATGGTCGCTCGGCCATGAAAACGTGTGCTATAGCTCACGGGAGGCCAAAACAGCCTTACCAGTCTCAATGGTCAAATCATGGGTGGCGGACGGGAGGCACGAAATCGCTGTTCGACGACAAAAACATGTGTCACGGGAGGCCCTAAAACCTAAACCATAAACCCTACAGCTCGTGGGAGGCCAAGAACAACTTTAAGGTGCGCTGGGGACCAAAACACGGGTGGTGGAACACGTACTTAAAAATGGTCGCTCGACCATGAAAACGTGTGCTATAGCTCACTTGTGGCAAAAAATGTCGTAACGGCCTCTCCGGTCTAAAACGTAGGTGGCAGGTCGTATACATGAAATTGGCACTTTGGCCACGGAAACGTGTGCTACAGCTCGTGGGAGGCCAAGGACAACTTTAAGGTGCTCTGGGGACCAAAACGCGGGTGGTGGAACACGTACTTAAAAATGGTCGCTCGACCATGAAAACATGTGCTATAGCTTATGGGAGGCCATAAACATCCTTAGCAGTCTCAGTGGCCAAATCATGGGTGGTGGACGGGAGGCATGAAATCGTTGTTTGATGATGAAAACATGTGTCACGGGAGGCCAAAAATTGCCTTACGGGTCTCCGGGGACCAAAACGTGTACTATGGTTTGGACACTAAAATTCTACTATGTCAGCAAAGTTGATATGGTTGGGAGACTCAAATTTCATTTTACCATGGTTTCGACACTAAAATCCTTTAGTGTCGATGTTTAGGTTTAGGGTTTAGGGATAGGATTTAGGGTTTAGGTTTCCATAAAATCGTGTGCTATAGCTCACGGGTGGCAAAAAAATGCCATAACAGCCTCCCTAGTCTAAAACGAAGGTGGCAAGTCGGATACATAAAATTGGCTGTTTGGCCACGGAAATGTGTGATATAGCTCGCGGGAGGCCAAGAACCGCTTTACGGTGCTCCGGGGAAAAAAACATGTGTGGCGGAACGCGGACATAAAAATGATCGCTGGGCCATGAAAACGTGTGCTATAGCTCACGGGAGGCCGAAACAGCCTTACCAGTCTCGATGGTCAAATCCTGGGTGGCGGACGGGAGGCACGAAATCGCTGTTCGACGACAAAAACATGTGTCACAGGAGGCCCTAAAACCTATACCCTAAACCCTACAGCTCGTGGGAGGCCAAGAACAACTTTAAGGTGCTCTGGGGACGAAAACGCGGTTTCGTGTCTCCCGTATCAGCAAACTTTAAGGTGCTCTGGGTGGTGGAACACGTACTTAAAATTGGTCGCTCGACCATGAAAACGTGTGCTATAGCTCACTTGTGGCAAAAAATGTCGTAACGGCCTCTCCGGTCTAAAACGTAGGTGGCAGGTCGTATACATGAAATTAGCACATTGGCCACGGAAACGTGTGCTACAGCTCATGGGAGGCCAAGGACAACTTTAAGGTGCTCTGGGGACCAAAACGCGGGTGGTGGAACACGTACTTAAAAATGGTCGCTCGACCATGAAAACGTGTGCTATAGCTTACGGGAGGCCATAAACAGCCTTAGCAGTCTCAGTGGCCAAATCATGGTGGCGGACGGGAGGCATGAAATCGTTGTTTGTTGATGAAAACATGTGTCACGGGAGGCCAAAAATAGCCTTACCGGTCTCCGGGGACCAAAACGTGTACTATGGTTTGGACACTAAAATTCTACTATGTCAGCAAAGTTGATATGGTTGGGAGACTCAAATTTCATTTTACCATGGTTTCAACACTAAAATCCTTTGGTGTCGATGTTTAGGTTTAGGGTTTAGGGATAGGATTTAGGGTCTAGGTTTCCATAAAATCGTGTGCTATAGCTCACGGGTGGCAAAAAATGCCATAACGGCCTCCCCGGTCTAAAACGAAGGTGGCATGTCGGATACATAAAATTGGCTGTTTGGCCACGAAAATGTGTGCTATAGCTCAAGGGAGGCCAAGAACTGCTTTAAGGTGCTCCGGGGACAAAAACACGTGTGGCGGAATGCGAAAATAAAAATGGTCGCTCGGCCATGAAAACGTGTGCTATAGCTCACGGGAGGCCAAAACAGCCTTACTAGTCTCAATGGTCAAATCATGGGTGGCGGACGGGAGGCACAAAATCGCTGTTCGACGACAAAAACATGTGTCACGGGAGGCCAAAATAGCCTTACGGACCTCCGGGGACTAAAACGTGTACTTTGGTTTGGACACTAAAATTCTACCATGCATGTAAGCTTACTATGGTTTGGAGAGCCTGTAAGCTTACTATGGTTTGGAGACTCAAACTTCATTTTACTATGGTTTGGACACTAAAACCTTTTTGTTTCGGTGTTTAAGGTTAGGGTTTAGGGATTGGATTCGGGGTCTAGGTTACCATAAAAACGTGTGCTATAGCTCACTTGTGGCAAAAAATGTCGTAACGGCCTCTCCGGTCTAAAACGTAGGTGGTAGGTCGGATACATGAAATTGGCTCTTTGGCCATGGAAACGTGTGCTACAGCTCGTGGGAGGCCAAGAACAACATTAAGGTACTCTGGGGACCAAAACGCGGGTGGTGGAACACGTACATAAAAATGGTCGCTCGATCATGAAAACGTGTGCTATAGCTTACGGGAGGCCATAAACAGCCTTAGCAGTCTCAGTGGCCAAATCATGGGTGGCGGACGGGAGGCATGAAACCGTTGTTTGACAATGAAAACATGTGTCACGGGAGGCCAAAAATAGCCTTACCGGCCTCCAGGGACCAAAACGTGTACTATGGTTTGGACACTAAAATTCTACTATGTCAGCAAAGTTGATATGGTTGGGAGACTCAAATTTCATTTTACCATGGTTTCGACACTAAAATCTCCTTTAGTGTCGATGTTTAGGTTTAGGGTTTAGGGATAGGATTTAGGGTATAGGTTTCCATAAAATCGTATGATATAGCTCACGGGTGGCAAAAAAATGCCCTAACGGCCTCCCCGGTCTAAAACGAAGGTAGCATGTCACATACATAAAATTGGCTGTTTGGCCACGGAAATGTGTGATATAGCTCGCGGGAGGCCAAGAACCGCTTTAAGGTGCTCCGGGGACAAAAACACGTGTGGCGGAACGCGGACATAAAAATGGTCGTTGGGCCATGAAAACGTGTGCTATAGCTCACGGGAGGCCAAAACAGCCTTACCAGTCTAAATGGTCAAATTATTGGTGGCGGACGGGAGGCATGAAATCGTTGTTTGACGATGAAAACATGTGTCACGGGAGGCCAAAACAGCCTTACCAGTTTGAGGTTTTGTGTTTTGGGGGTCACGTTTTAGTTTTATGGTTCGGGGTTCATGGTTTAGTGTTTGTGGCTCGGGGTTAGGGTTTATGATTTTGGTGTTCGGGGTTCAGTGTTAGGTGTTTGTAGTTCGGGGTTTTGTGTTTTGGGTGTTCAGGTTTGGGGTTTACTGTTTAGGGTTTATGGTTCAGTGTTTGGAGTTTGTGGTTTGGGGTTTTGTCTTTTGGGGTTTTGGTTTTAGTTTTACGGTTTAGGGTTTAGTGTTTTGAGTTTAAGGTGTAGGGTTTTGAGTTTGGGGTTTTAGGTTTTTGGTTTTGGGGGTCACATTTTAGTTTTAAGGCTTGGGGTTCACGGCTTAGTGTTTTGTTTTGGTTAAAGGATATCGAGTTCGGCTTTACTTTTTAGGGTTTATTGTTTTAGGGTTTGGAGTTTGGGGTTTGCGGTTTTGTGTTTCAGGGGGCGGGTTTTTGTTTTAAGGTACGGTGTTTAGGGTTTACAATTCGTAGTTTGGGGATTAGAGTTATGATTTTGGTGTTCGGGGTTTGTAGTTCGGGGTTTATTGTTTTGGGGCTCGGGTTTGTGGTTTACTATTTAGGGTTTATGGTTTAGTGTTTGGAGTTTGGGGTTTGGGCTTTTGTGTTATGGGGGTTGGGTTTTAGTTTTATGGTTTAGGGTTTTGTGTTTGGCGTTTAAGTTTAGGATTTATGGTGTATGGTTTTGAGTTTGGGGGTTTGAGGCTTTGGGTTTTGGAGGTCACATTTTAGGTTTAAGGATAGATGTTCAGGGTTTAGTGTTTGGGGTTTGGGTTTAGGATTTAGAGTTCGTGCTTACTTTTTAGGGTTTTATGTTTTAGGGTTTGGAGTTTGGGGTTTGGTGTTTCTTTTTTGGGGCTGGGATTTTGTTTTAGGGTTCGGTGTGTATGGTTTACAATTCATGGTTCGGGTTCATGGTTCTTGGCTTAGCGTTTGGGGCTAGGGGTTTAGGGTTAGGTCTTTTAGGATTCGGGATTTAGTGTTTGGGTTTGGGGTTCAGGGTTTTGGATTTAGTGTTTGGGGTTTAATGTTTAGGATTTTGAGGTTGAGATTTTGTGTTTTGGGGGGTCACGTTTTAGTTTTAAGGTTTGGGGTTCATGGTTTAGTGTTTGTGGCTAGGGATTTATGGTTTATGTTT